>NW_019173295.1:0-652998 GCF_001773325.1 Penicillium arizonense
CGGCCAAAAACCCTTACTGAGGCCGACAAAAATCGTCTTGTGGAAGTTATTCATGATAATCCAAAGACTACACACGAGGACCTCCTTGCTGAGGTTGATCATAAAGTTAAGATCCGTTCAATCCAACGCCTTTTGAATGCCGAGAATTTACGAAAATGGCGATATAGTTGGCGGCCCTACTTGACTGAGGAACATGCTATAAAACGACTTAGCTGGGCATATCAATATCGACACTTTACGCCTAGCGATTGGGCACGTTTTTTTTGGTCTGATGAATGTACTGTCGAACGAGGTATTGGCATTCGACGAGAATGGTCTTTTATTCGTCCGAAAGACCAACCAAGACTAGGCCAATGCCAAGGTCTACCATATCGTGGAAAGCAAGTTAAACAGATGTTTTGGGCTGCGTTCTCGGGAGATGAACGACGTACGGGATTGATTCCTTTATTTGGCGATTCGAATTCTGAACGAGGAGGTGTAAATCGCTTTGTTATCGAAGCTTTATACCGCCGGATTCTACCTATCTTAATTGATAATGAAGATGGGATTTTTCAACACGATAACGCGCCAACACATACTGCCCACGTTGTACGAGATGCCTTAGTCGAATTAGGGGTTGAGGTTATGGACTGGCCACCCCATTCGCCTGATCTTAACCCTATCGAGAATCTTTGGGCGTTGCTAAAGGCAAAAATATATGAAATTCGGCCTGACCTTATCCATATGAGGAATAACGATACTACAAAGGATATACTAGTTAGTACTGCGCAAGAGGCATGGGATCAGCTTGATACTAGACACCTCCAGCACCTCTCCGAGACGATGCCTCATCGTGTGGAAGCAATTATTGAGTCTCAGGGCTGGTATACACCTTATTAGCAAGCAGCAAATGGAAGTTTTTGGCCGGCAGAAAATTATGTAATATAGGGGGTGTGGGGCGGGTGTGTTAAAAACTTATGTCCAGTCACTGTATGTAGAAATGCTCTGGTTTTTCGTGTATTTTTAATACAGTGCTTGTGTGTATCTTACAAATCATGATAGAGGTAGTATAGCTCATAAAGCGCTTTCATTTCGGAATTATCGAGTTATTTGGCGATATCATTCATTGATTTATTTACGTTTCTTTGCATACAGTTATTCATCTTCATCTCTCCGCCGCTTCGGTTGCCGATGGAGGCGCTGGCTACTTATGACCCCCATACTTGGTAGCGGAGGGTTTGTTGAGTTCCCATCATCCTCATCACCATGCTCAGTATCCTTGTCATGCTCAGCATCCTTCTCGGGCTCAGCTTCTTTATCATCCTGGTCATGCTGAGCATGCCGAGATCCATACCCCTCAAGACTTTCATCGCTCTCAGGTAAACTGTCAGCGTCATCACCCTCTTCGTTGTCACTGATCGGCTCAGGAGTATGCTCAGGAGCTCGTGCCTCCGCCTCAATATCTGCCTCCATTCTTTCATTCTGATCAGGACTCTCAGTCGGCAAATCACCCTCAGCGTTTCCAACGTCAAATCTTGTCATACAACGAAGCATCATTAGATCTTGAATGGTCCTCGCATTCCAAGACCCTCGTCTGTAATGACAGATATCCCGAGCAGAGCTGAAAGACGCTCTACACCCGCGCCCGTAGCTGGGATTGAGAAAAACATCCCGTGCAAGAGCAGCGAGGGTTGGAAACTGGGTCTCATGTGCCGTCAAGAATTGTCATGGGTCAATTTCGTCAATTCGTAATATAATTAGCAATTTGCTCCTTTTTTTTTATAGAGGTAGATGGTATACATGGAGGTTTAAATATTCTCTAAGCCCATCCTGCCAGTCGAAGTTCTCCTGCGGAGCTATTTGGGGGCTATTCTGTACCATAAGGGCCCTCGTAGTCCCGTACTGTGCTGGTTTCCTACCCTTATCTACCACTGAGGTAGTAGGAATTTGCTGGAAGTACTGTTCAAGGGTATTTATGCAGAGAAACCTCGTACTCATTATACCAATTCTCATCATCGCCAATCCAGTGTTCTGATTTAAAGAATTCGAGCTTGTATGACGGCGCTAGAATCGTTCCCATTGCTTAAAGGTACCCATGAGACTGCTCAGTATTCTAAAGTATTCCGCAAGCCTGTTCCGTCCATGTTGGAGAGCTTTAAGCATTGCTTGTTTCTAGGACACCCTTTTGCGCCGAAGCCGAGACATAGATTCTTCAAAGTGAGTAAACAGCCGGTTATAGACCTCGAAGACACTGAGAATGGTAGTGTCTTTTGGCCTTTGAGAGACCTTAGGGTAGGCACTCAATCTGTCACCATTCTTACTGGCTTAATCGAAATTCCAACCGATTGTGGCCAGTAGCCGTTGTTGTTTTCATGCTGCCCTCATGGCGCGCGGCTTTGAAACTGTGGTGATGCTTCAGCGGAATCCAAGCTAGCTTCCACTGACTTAGTCCGTGAAGCACTGTCAATTTTATCTCCTACCTCTTCTCAGGGTCATTCTAACAGAGCTGACATGCTGCTGAGCGCGTCGCCAACCTTCCATCAGAGCTTCTTTTTACCCGACTCGCACTCGGGCCCTGAAGCTGGTCTTGCAATACCAGTGAAAGTAGTCTAAACTATGCTATACATGGTAGGTTTAATGCTGATCATGAGCTTCATGCTTGGCAATGCAGGCATTTCATGCCTAGAGAAGCCATGAATCTCAACATATTGAAAGACATTGTTCCTAAATACCACTGCAGAGGTCATGCTTAGCTGGTAGTGTGGCTCACTTCTTCCCAAAAACTACATTTATCTTGGTACCTATGTCGGGATTTCTTCCATCGCCACCATTGCTATAGGAGCTTTCGCGGGTATGCTCCGAGCACTGCACAATATATATGTATAGAGATATCCCATACATTCTAGGTCCTTTTTTTGTCTGGACTGTACCTAGGTCTGCGGTCAAGCTGCATAAGATCTTCCTGGACACGATAATGAGGTTAGTAATGGATACTCCCTTCAACTTAGACTGAATTTTTTCTTGACGAGCTTTTTAGATCACCTTGGCCGAGCCTTGCTCGGATAGATACAGGAAGTTGATCAATAGGTAAGCCATATATTTGGCAATTCGCAAGGTTTGGAATTCAATTGATAAAACTAAAAGTTCCGACTCTCTTCAGGTTTAGCCAAGACATTTCTCTTCTCGACATGCAGCTTCCTGTTGACTTTGGTATAACTCTTCAAAGCGCGACATCTCTTTTCCTTTAACGTTAACAAAACATTAAATGCGAACTATCCAGTAGGCCGTTTGACTTGTATTGTACAAGGAGCCTTAATCGCTACTGGATCAGGCTACATGTCTGTCATAATTTCCTTCTGCATCATTGCAGTATGGATAATCCAGGCTTTCTACTTGCGTAGTTCACGACAGATCAGACTCCTCGATCTGGAAAAAAAGGCTCCTCTTTACGCCCACTTTATAGAAACCATAGAGGGTTTGACTAGTGTACGTGCACTTCACAGGCAACGTCAATTTACTGATCGGAACCTCAAGCTTCTCGACACGTCCCAGAAACAATTTTACGTCATGTCTTGTATTCAGCAGTGGTTGCAGGTTGTTTTGGATCTACTAGTCGCAGACCTTGCCACCGTTCTGGTAGCATTGGCTGTTTTTGTGACGAAGCAAACTAGCTCTGGGGCTGTCGGCGTTGCTCTTGTGAACTTGCTTTTCATTCAACTCAACGTTGACATTGCTGGCTACCAACTGGACACAGCTTGAGACTTCTCTAGGGGCAGTGGCAAAAGTCAAACAATTTGTGTCTGACCCACAGCTACAACCTATTGCTAGAAGAGAGATAGCTCGTCTACAGGATTGGCCTTCGGAGGGTCGAATAGAATTTCGAAGGGTTTCCGCGTCATATGGGTAAGCATCCCTTTGAGCATCGCTCTTTAAATAATATCTGAAATGGGAGAACCGAGAGAACTATTGAGTAAAATGGGCATGTTTTGGCAGTTATTCCGAGCGAAGACAACATAGAAGGTTTCAATTGAGGTCAGAAAAGAGAAGTTCTTAGGTTCCACTACAGCTATTGCTTGCAAAATTAATATTAAAAACAAAGGGTGTATCTCTGAATTGCTGGATCAGTGCCCAGGCCGTGCAATAACCTCAGCTTATATTGTTGTGTTGGACAAAAAATGCCAGTTTATCCAATAGTAAGTACGACGTAGATGCCCGTCTTATGTCTAACAACACGATGTGAGGATGGTCAGTCTTTGTTGGGAGCCCTGGCTGGTAGATACTGAGGTGGCGTCTTTGAGGGTCATCCGGAAAATGTTAACCATGACATAAATGAAGCCTTACGAGGCGATCAGATGAAACTGCCAGCAATCAGCGAAGTTAGTGAATATCAATAGCCAAATTTAAGTTTCAATAATATAAAAAAAAGAAAAAAACGGAGACAATAATAGGGGATCTGGATAACCCGCCAATGTATTTACTACCCCCTGTGATCATTATAAGCTGATATAATCGAGGTGATTTGATTCGTCTGAACTGCTAAAGTGATGCCTAGGTTCCGGTCGCCTCCAGTAATAGCCCATTTTCCCGTACCCTCTTAAGATATCCCCGACTTTTGATCGCTATAGGGTCGACAAGTAGAGGGCTATGTATACTCCAAAGCAAATGCGAGAGGAGGTAGCTTATTATAACTTGCTAAAATTTGAGACCAATCGGAGCTGATTATACCTATGCATTCTGGAGACTGCAGCTGCCCCAGTGGGATAAGGTTACTACTTCAAGTCATTTATCATTTCATTTCAGAGGAAAAATGAACTGTATTGAGTAGCTGTATTCGAACAGCACATCCTCTTGTTTGAACTGTTCGCTCAAGAGCTGTTGTTTTGCCCTTTTCCGCGACCTTCAAAGCTCCAATCGATTTGTGTGGCCATCCTCACCTTCACTCCCAACTCATTGGCAAAGGCGCGAACCAAGCCAGGATTCTGCTGGAACCAACGTCCCGCCTGGACTGCATCAATACCAGATTGCACCACCTCCTCTGCTAGAGGCCCAGTTTTGATTCCACCGACAGCGGATATCAATATCTTGTCTCCCACAGCTTTCTTGATTTCCTGGGCTAAATGCACCTGATAGGCAGGGCCCGGCTTGATAGCAATCGCAGATTTGGCGTGAACACCGCCTGAGCTGACATCCACCAAGTCAACACCACGGTCAGCCAAGAGCGGGACGAGCTGAACCGACTGGTCAACTGTCCAGCTCTCGGAAAACTCTTTCTTCAAGTCATCGTCAAACTCGAACCAATCAGTTGCACTGATCCGGATCATTAGGGGCGTTGTTTCCGGAATACTAGCCCGGATTGCCTCGGAGACCTCTAAGAGTAGTCTGATCCTGTTATCGTAGCTGCCTCCATACTGATCCGTTCGTTTGTTGCTAACAGGGCTCAAAAATTGGTGTAATAGATATCCATGAGCGGCATGAATCTCGATAGCATCAAAATTGGCTTTTACAGCCCTTTTCGCAGCCTCTGCGAAGTCATTTTTCAAGACTTCGATATCTTCCAAAGTTAGGGCCTTTGGAACGGTGTTGATTCCTTCCTCGTGAGGGACGGCTGACGGGCCAACAATTTTATCCGGCCACCCACCAACTTCCTTCACAGCCATAGCGTTAGCGCTCAACCAGGGGGCGACGGCACTGGCCTTTCGACCCGCGTGAGCTAATTGAATAGCAATCTTCTGACTCTGGCTGTGTGCAAACTCGGTAATCCGCTTCAACGGCTCGATATGGCCATCTTCATAGAGACCAAGGTCTTGAGGCGTGATACGGCCCACTTTCTGTACGGCTGTGGATTCCATGATTGCTATTCCTGGGCCGCGCTGGAGAATCCCACCTAGATGTGCTAGATGCCAATCGGTAACATAGCCATCTTTGGCAGAGTACTGACAGAGGGGAGCAAGGAACAGACGGTTTGGAAGCGTCACACCGCGGATGGTAAGGGGGGTGAACAGTTTGATTGACCCTTCCAGTTGCGTGCCTGCGGGAGGCTCTTGAGCTGGCGTGTAGTAGGAGACGCCCTGGGCCGCGACGTTGTCGATTATATTTTGTGCCATGATTTGGGTAATATTCGGCTGGAGGCTTGAAAAGGAGCTAACTAATAAAACACGCATAGAACGGTCAATTATTTGAGAATTCGAAAAGAGCACTAGCGAACAATTAAGTGCGAGCGACTTGTCGACATACATCTTACGACCGTATGCACTTACTGATTACAAATTAAGCGTGAAGAGTGTGATATTATTAATGTAATGGGCAATCACGTAACCTGATCCCTGTGGCTGTGTGTATCAGATTCGGATACATGATTGGACATGAACAAAAGAACAAAGGAGTCTAATCCTTATCTACTCCACCGACCCCAACAACAAGTGGAAAACATGTATCATTCCGAATATTGAATCGGACATTGGCTCCAATTAGACCTTGTGTTTTCTTTGACTGATGCAGACAGCCTTGGGGTCCCAGTACACATGTACGTTTACGTGCTCAGCTCCTCGTTTCACTTGACGTTACGTACTCCACCTTTACCCCTTGAGTGAGGTAATATTATCCTCGCTCTCAACAAATCGAACAAAAAATCCAACATTTTCAGTTGCACACACCAAGATGTCATGGAAAGCCATAAGCAAAGAAGCCCAAGGCGCGGTCCTGGAGTCCATACCCTCCCGTTGGCGGCTGGATATCGAAAAATACAAGTCGCTGAGGGATGTGACAAGCGTGCCGTATACCAGTGGCATAATGACCAAAGACCAACTTGAAATCACCGAACTCACAGCCGGGGAGATTGTGAAATGTGAATCTCGAGAGTGGAAAGCAGTTCAGGTCTTGGAGGCTTTTGCCGCTCGGGCTGCCATTGCTCATCAGCTGGTATGTTTAATGTCCTTAACAACTTTGTTGTCGGGCTAACTTCAGCAACAGGTGAATTGCCTCACTGATTGGTTTTTTGAAGATGGTCTCCGGCAGGCGAGAGAGATTGACGAGGCTCTTGCCAAGGGTGGGAAATTGAAAGGGCCATTGCATGGTGTTCCTGTCGCTCTCAAGGTACAAAATATACATTATCGGATACGATTTGGCCATAAACGGACTCACATAATGACTTAATAGGACTCCCATGAGCTTGGAGGCCATGCTGCAACAATGGGCTACGTTGCAAGGAAGAACAATATCGCCAAGCGGGACTCTGCTCTTATATCAACATTGCGAGACACTGGTGCAGTCTTTTTCTGCAAAACAACGATGCCTCAGTCAGGTATGGCCCTAGAGACAGTCAGTAATCTCTGGGGCCGCACTGTAAGCCCGTTCAACAGAGACCTGGGTGCCGGCGGTAGCTCGGGAGGAGATGCAACTTTGGTAGCTCTGAGAGGCAGTCCCATAGTCCCCTCGACTGATATGGGGGGATCTATCCGCGTACCGGCTGCCTTCAACGGGCTATATGGTATCCGACCAACTTCGGATCGCATACCCAAGGGTGGCATGCAAAACACTAACACCGGGAATCTTACGATAAAACTGTCTTGTGGGCCTGTGTGCCACTCTCTCGACGACCTTGAGTTCTTAACTAGAATAATTAATGCGCACCCGAACAACAAATACGATGTGACTTCCGCGCCTGTTCCCTGGAGAAATCTGGATTCTCTAGACCGCAAACTCACGATCGGAATATTGAAGTGGGACGGAGCCGTAATGCCTCATCCACCAGTATTACGAGCTCTAGAGCACAGTAAAATGACACTGGAAAAGGCCGGACATGAAGGTAGGTGGACTACCCGACCCTCTTCAGTTAAGAGTTCCAATAGAACCATTGCTCATCACATTTACAGTCCTTACATTCGAGCTACCTTTTGATGCCTGGGATGCTATGTAACTTACAGTACGTATTCCAGCAAAATGGGTCTGAAGCTGCGGATTCAATGCCAATTTAGTTCGGTATTTATTATCTGTCAGGGTCTCACGACACTAAGTCGACTCTGGCAGCTTCTGGAGAGCCTATCATACCAGCTTTTGCTGATCTGCTCAGAGTTTTCAACCCCCGAGAGCACTCTGCTGGAGAAGCTTTACAAGTACGTACTTCTCTCGTGTTACTGATAAAGTCATACTGGAAGAGCGGAGAACGCTGATATAGGGAACAGTTGAACCTCAAAACGAGGACCTCAAAGAGCAATTCGCGGAGACATGTAACAATACAGTCGGTCCCTTGGGCCATACCATTGATGCACTAATAGTGCCCCCAGCGCCTGCAGTGGGCTATCCTCATGACTTCAGCATCTATCGGGGGTATACCTCGTTGTTCAATCTTCTTGACTATCCTTCTGTCATCTTACCAATTCCCAACTTCAAGGTGGATCCTCAGCTAGACTCCGTGGACGACAGCTACCGACCGTCGGAAAATAATCCCTACCACAAACCCGATCATGAATTGTGTAAGCCTTCCAAGAGTGTTCAATTCCATCTCACAAGACAGCATCTAATGTTTCATCGTTAACAGATGATCCGGAACTGTTTGCAAACCAACCATCCACTATTCAAATCGTAGGGCGCCCCTTCGAGGACGACGAAACCATTCGAGTAGGCTCGGTATTAGATACATTGTTCTGGGCTCCTTAAGTAGAGTGAATTTGGGAATGCTGGATATGGATATTTGTTCAATTTTTTAAGGACTTCCGATTTGTTAAACCCCTCTGTCATGCTGCAAACATCAACTACGTAAGCCAGGCATCACCCAAGGAAGCATTTACCCTATCCTGGAAATATATTGTCGGCAGAAATGCTCAATGCTCCCCGATGTTCAAATCCATAGATTGATCTGAGAGCCGATGAAATGGACAGCCCTCAATTAGTTGACATCATTCATTGATCATCTGATTAAGCCCTCCCTAGCGGTTTCAAAAGTCTTCCGTCGATGCGATGACAATTGGTCCGTCGTAGTGAATACGAATCTTTGCCAGGGTGTGGTAGCTTCCGAGTGGACTCCGAAGGTGACAAACGACTCTATCATCTACTTGGAGCTCTAGTCCACAAGGATCTGAGCTTCAACTGCAGAATATTGGGAAACTATTTGTCCCCCATTTAGCTCTTCTGGAAGTTTTACAGTGGAGCAGTACCCAAATTCCCAAGGACAATTGTGCATTTTATCACATCCAAGTTCATCTACCTTCCCCTCTTGTTCCCTAAGAATGGAGTCATCGATAAACATCATCAGTTTCCCCTGGGTCATTCTTCTTGGGCCGGTATTTGCAATACTATATTTCCTTGTGCCTCATTCCTAGACCTTTCGTCACTTGCGGGATATATCTGGTCCCCTTGCAGCCCAATTCTCAAACCTTTGGCTTTTGCTTGTTTGTTGGGCAGGCAAGCGTTACAAATACGTTGACGAAGCCCATACGCGATATGGTCCCATCCTCCGCATACAATCAAATCACATCAGCATTGCTTATGAGAAAGCCATTTAGACTTTATATGGCCATGGGAGTGGTTTGCTTAAATCGTAAGATTCTCTTTCCTTTTTTCTTTTTTTTTTCTTTTTTGGTACACATACTTGCTAAAACCCCTCAGGGACTGGCACGATGCTTCTCTTATAACAACCTGCAGTGTATTTACTTCCAGGGACCGTGCCAAGCATTCTCGCAAAAGAAAACGGCATCGCCTAGTTTCTCCCCACAGTCAATGCGAAACTTTGGACTGTTCATCCATCATAGTTGAAAGTTTTTCTCGAGAAGTGGGATAACGTCGCGGAGAAAGAGGCCCAACCTGACGGCTATGCAAATGTGGAAGGTCGCATATGGCTCAAGTAATTCTATCTTCAATAAATATCTTGCACAGGCTGAGAACTGACGTGGCAGTTCCTTGGTCCTTGATATCATTAGCGATCTGGCCTTTATTGCCCCGTTTGGTGTCCTTGAAGGGGCTTCCGAAGTCATTATGATCCGCACGAGTGATGACAGGACCATGTCTCTCCCCGTCATTACGAGTCTCACCACGAGGAGTGAAATTGCAGCGACTGTAGCGGTACTCCCCGAGCTGCAACCGTATCTGAAATGGATTCCAGATCCTTTCTTCCACGGGGGCATTACTGGAATGAACAACTTGCGCAGCCTAAGGACTGTCCGCATCTTGGATCGCCTCAATAATCCACTGAGGGTAGGGGCAGGTCGACACAAGAACTTACTCGAACGCGTGCGAGAGGGTCGAGACGACAAAGGCCGCCTTTTGGAAAGGAGGAGCTCACCGCTGAAACTTTGACTGTGTTTATAGCGGGAACCGACACGCCAAGTAGCACATTTGCCGCGTTGATGTATGACGTTATAGCTGGTGTCCTTCGAAAGCTCCGAGCAGCGCTCAACTCGGCCCTTCCAGCAGACAATGAGGTGCCCTTGTATGATAAGGTCAGACACTTGTCCTATCTGTGAGCTATTATCAATTAATCCCACTGGCACCACTCTTCTATTAGCCTAATCTTCCTCGCGAAAATACCACGAGGCACTCAAAGACTCACTTTCAAGCGGTATTACTATCCCCCAGGCCCAGTATTGAGTGTCCCAATTTACGTGGTCCACCATTTGAACCCTGTAAAGGTCTGAGGCAGTCGAACAGAATGAGCAAAAGCAGATAATTCACGCCAGCAGAAGTGCAGACGGGGAAAGAAGTGGGGGGTTAGGCTTAGGCTTAGGGTTAAACCATTAAGAAGCCCAAGGGCAGGAGCAAGAGACAAAAGGCAGACCACCATAGACTCTGCCTAGGAATTTGCCGTTATGCATCACGATCTCAAAGCCCACTATCGTCTGACCAATCTCTGGCTTGGCAGGACTAGGTGACGTACTTCAGCGTTGGTGGTGTAACCGTTCGATTGGGGACCCCTATTGTCTTGTATCAATTGGCTGTTATGGCTTGGTAGTGGTGTAGGAGTATGAAGCCTCGTGTCACGCTTATCAAACACCCGTGATGGCTCAAATGACACTTATCCCGCACCTGCGAAGGTATTCCAGATACGGGCAGATTGAGGCCTCTACGCTCGCGGCGTGGTATTCCGCGATAATATTAAGCTTGCCAATATCCGTGGTGCTACAGCTATGAGGGGCCACCTAGCGCGATGTCTTCTGTGATCTAAAATATTGTTACGGTTTTTATTCCTGAGAAAATACAAACTCGCAATGCAAAATAGGGCATACCAATGTGACTGGACGAGACGGACCAGCCTATAGAAAAGCTCTGACTCTTGTTGCTTGGCAATCCCGTAAGACACACAGGGGAATGAGATAATCAACAGAATTAATTCAGAGCTCATGCGAGCAGATTATATCAATGGGTCTAAACATTCGTTCTCGCAAACACCTATCATGCTCCTCGGTGCTGTGCACGCTCGTTTGACATCTTAGAGTATGGCCAACTCTTGAGGGTGCTGACTTCGTGCGCTAGAGCACTTAGAAAAGTCTCCTCCGAGGATGCCTTCTTGTTGGATGCTGAATAAGTTTCGTTTGACTTGGTGGCATGCGATTTGTCAAGGTCCACAACAGGGACATTGACAAAGTAGCTTAGAGATGGTCGGGACTCCTTGCTTTGAAGGGAATGTAGAAGAGCTGAAGAGTTTGGGTAGGTGAGGTATCCACTAAACTGGTCTTGGAACCAGGCAGCTGACTTTGCAAATTCAAGCGGCGTGATGTTGTACTTGGTCAACTTGTCGAGGCCTTTGGCTCCCACCCAGCTGTGGCCTGAGATGTTGTTAATGTCCTGGGCGATGATAAAGAAGTAGCACATGTCGTTCTTATCACAGGTGCGGGCTTCATCATCCAGAATCATAAGATCCATCGCAGACGGCCTTTGACCATTCACCTTGGTAGATGCCTTCGCAATAAACAGGCCGTCCAATGCCCAGGCGGTATTGATCGCAGAAGCCGCCAGTCCGGTTATAGTCGCCTTCTTCAACAGGTCTGTAGAATTGCGAAGGGCCATTTTGAAAGTGTCAACGTCTTTGAACTCGTTTTTGAACCTAACGATGGGGTCAGTGTTAAGAAGTATAATACCGATGCTATGCAGCACCACTCACATCTTCGCTACATCAGGTTGAATAGCAATGACTATTCCGGATGCAAAAGAAAGTCCGGTGCTACTAATGTCGGCCCACGCTGAGGATGATGAAGAGCCAAAGGAACGAATTAACAATTTCAGTGTTCCCTGAGCGAGGCCAAGGTAGCCACTGACACCCCTGGCGCTAACGTCGTAATGAGTGAAGTTCGTCACAAAAGCTGTAGCCCGTGTTCGCGATTGCGTCCATGACGTGGTGATTCTCTCACCAACCTTCCTCCACCATTCACGCGATTTTGTAATGCCCAATTTGGTGTATTTAACCGCAGGCTTCACAACATGTGTTTCACAGCTAGCAGTATCGGAAATGTCGAAATAACACTCGCTGATTCCGGCTATGATGTTAAAAGTCTTCATGAACGAAAGAGTCTCGGACACTTTGCTGGTCGAGTTGGAATTGCTAAAGTAAACATCCGCACTAGGAAGCATTAGGCTCAAAAACTCCTTTCGATGGTAACATGAGGGTCTTACAACAACTTGGCCCATTTACCCAGATCGAGCTCATCCGTGCCATTGTTCACGTTGACACGAATAAGCGGGCTTGATGGCTCTGTACTTGTCGTTGAAATCATCTCGGTGATAATTGTTGCTGTTGTTGTGGGCTCGGAGATTGCAGTCACGGATCGTGGAAGGCGATGGCCAGGGATGGCCATTGCTCCTGCCACTATACCATGTGTCAATAAATATGAAAACGGGGCTGCCGACAGGAGGTCAAAAATGACGCACCAAGCAGAAAGCAGAGATATACATAGTGCATGGTGGGCAAGATTGAGATACAGCTCGAGGCCGAAGATTTGATAGGATAAAATGGGCAAAAAGAGAAACAAAGTTGGATGATCTAAAGCATTAGATATCGAGGGAAGAGCCCCGTCTTTTATATAATTCGATGCCACGCTTCCCGTTAAACGGGGCATACCACGCCAACATTATTAGAGAGGATCATGGACACAATGCTGGACCCATGTTTGAGGCCCGCGTTGCCTAATTGGGACTGTGTTGCGAGATTGGCATGACGCAACATTCAGGCTCTGTCAGAACAGTTGGAAGACAGTGGAGATGATGATAAATTAGTTTTCTTTTTGGCTTTGAGATATCTGCTGAATGGGGCCAGATATGAGCAGGATATGAAGGCACTGAATCCAAATAGCTGCATACTTGGGGCTGAAAAACTAGCTAAACGGCACCTGTGCATCGCTTGACAGCCCGGTATTTCCCACAACTCCTGGAGACTCGTGGTCGTGACATGTTGGGGGCCATACAGAGTACTAATCCGTCAAAACGCAAGGGAAAGGGCAAGGGAAATGGGCGTGTGTGAAATTTGTGAAATTCAATCAGTGCGCTGATCAGTTTGAGAGGCTCTCGCCAGGGTTTCAAGAGTCAGAGCCGAAGCTTCAGCTCTCATGCCTATGTTCAGCTGGAGATCTTCTACGATCGGCCCCCACTTGCGGGCTACCAGGAAACGTGTCAAGAAGAGAGTTAGTTTTGCTGGACAAAACGTGGCAATGAAAATAAGCAGACATAAGCTCGCCGACCTATCAAAGGCTAGAGTTACTCTCCCCTTCCCACCCCCCTTCTTTAAAATTCCATTCAGCATCTAGTAAACAAGCAGATAATATCACTATGGACGGAAATATTGATTCCCCGGTAGACTCACACAACTACACTCAAAGCGAAGCACTCTATCTGTATGTCCTTGTTCACGCCGAGGACGCACGAATCGCTTGATACTCTTTCAAAGCAGAGAGACCATAATACGGCACATGAAAGATAGAAAAGTGGAGCACTCCCGACAACCCAGCCACTGCATCAGCTGCCTCGCCATACCTTTCCGCTGAACAAAACATTCCCGGGTCTACAGTGAGGAGGTCCATTTCTGCCAGTGCCTGGTCCAGCCCCCACGAGTGTCCTATCGTTTTAAGACACTGTATTACCCATCGGCGTTGCGGATGAGTCGGCCCTTCGATTATACCAGCAATGAATAATGGCCAGAGTAGCATGAGGCCACCCAAGTAGCTCTCCGGAGGAAGAATAGGTGTCTCTGGCAGAACTTCGGAGTTACAAGCACCAAGATGAAAGGGTACACTGCGACAGATGTCGGCACCTAAGCGACGGATGGTTGCGCGCAGTGACTTGCAGTGTGAGCGAAAGTCTTCAGATAAGGAAGTAGCCGAGCTGTTAGACAGCTTGTGGGCATGCGATAATATAATTTCGCTGACAAGAATGCGTGCGCAGCGGTAATGGTTCCAGCAACTTGGCGCCCAGATGTCAGGGTAGAGGTGGTATTCGTTGTTCAAGGGTCGAATTCCGTGGCACCGGCGTTCAAAGGCGCGGTCTAGTGGCATTAATGTATGGCTGCTGTATGTAAAGTCTGGTGGTAGGGTAACCAACCAGGCGATGAGGTCTGCTTCGATGGCACAAGCCGCACTAAGAACTTCTTGGGGATTGCTGTTCGCATTTGCGTGGATATCTGCACGTAGATTTGCCAGATTGCCGATGATGGTAATCAGCTTATTACCAAGGGCGTCCTTCACTTGGGGGATCATATCGAGCTTAGTTGTCTCCAGTAGAGAGCCGGGTACCCGTATGTCGCGCTGCAGGCAACTTATAATCTATGAGCGGATTAGCATCGTCTAAATTATTGCAGGAACGGACGTATGCGCACGATCTGATATCTTAAATGCAAAAACAGCCGAACTCCAGCCTCCGTCAGCAGCTGTCCAAGTCCCCGGTATTCTAGTAGAGCTGCAGCTCCAGAAATATGGTTTGTCCAGCTTTCAATACCCTGCGGAGCCCTCGATATGACGATCTACCAATGTTACCATTATAACTTTTTGTGAGTTTAAGGGTGCGGCGCTTACTTCGTATAGAGACAAAAGCACGACTGCGCCAAGAGTTTGGTTTGTCTTGGCCTCGTCGGCATTAGCCAGCGCCTCGTTGACCATCTTGAGCGCAGAGCCATACTCTTGACGCGCTGTCTGTCTCAGTGATTTGACGTTCTGAACGCGCGAGAGCATGGCGCTGGCAACCGCCACAATGCTAGACTGTATAGCCTGTTGGCTCAACGACCCACCGCGCTGCATAAGAAAAGTGGTCAAAGAGTCCGTCATCAGAGATGTACCAGGAATGGCATGTGACTGCAGAAAAAAGCAGATAGCCTCTTGCCTCGACAGCCCCGTGTTAGGATGTGTCTCCCGAGGACTCTGTCTGAGCTGGCGCGTCAGAAATTGATGCTCAGGGTCGGAACCGAAGTAGACTTCTGTGTCTTCTGAGAAGCTTGTCATTGAAGAGGATACAACATTCTGTCCATGGAAAGCGGTGCGGCCCGGTCGGGCCGGCCCTTGACGTCTGAGAGAACCTGTCGTAGAGGCAGAAGAAGACCGAGAAGAACGCGCCTTGCGTCTGACTGATTCACTTTGGTCGCGGAACATCAGTGACAGCTCATCGCGATAGCCAGAGCATTCTCGGTTAGTTCGAGTACATTCCCAACACACTGGGCGGGCTTGGTCGCACCGGATCTTACGCGAGCGGCAGTTACCGCAGCCTTTGCTCGGTTTCCCATCGTATACCATAATTCGAAAAAAGAAAAGTAAAAAAATTTGGATGTTGATGGATGTGATGGGACAACCATTTTCAAAGGGGGGGAGGGAGTCCGTCATTCTGCGGCTGAAGGGCTGATTGAGCCGCCCCACAACAACTGACTCGGACTAATGACAGAATGCAACCATAAGGGTCAATTTATAGAATAATGATGCATAGCTCAACGCGTAGCCTGCTCTACAGCTTACGTCTACGAATAGAGTGTTTATGAATTTCAGTTTTACGATCGGCGTGAAGTGGTGGAAACCTACACTTACGAGCTGTGACATAAGTTACTTCTCACTTCTGCTGGCGGTGGAAGTTCGCCAATGACCGAGGGAATCGATGTGAGAATATATATAGGGCTGATATTGCTCTCTAATGGAGTGACAGTGGAATATCATGGAATGGGTTGTTCGACACACACATATAAATATATATACTAAGCTTGCTACTGAAATGGGGATGCCACGATGGTAATCGGGTATAGCAGACGGGTCGATGTCACCGAAGTGGATAGAACCAACCACTCCCCTGATCGGTGGAAGTCGTAAAGGGCGGCCTCTATGGCTTAGGCCACTAGGAGGCCGGTACTGTATCATGAAATCAAGAATTCGAAGAAAATGTAGTCATATTGCGGTGTTTGGATGATTGTCCTCTTGTAGGATGAAAATGAGTTAGTAGTCCCTGCCATTTTGCTGCCTGAGACCGCTATTCTACTGAAGGACGCGGTTGCACCACTACACTGTATGAAAACTAATATTCAAGAAGCCATCCTTTCACGTGATATGCCCAAACCCGTAGCTCGACTGTATCGGTCGGGTAATTTATGTTTCTTTGTCCCAGGCATATCACCTAGACTCCTGACGCGAGAATGAATCTCCAGTTCAGCATCGAAAGAAACGCCGTTGTCCCCCAAGAGCCTAAGCCAGATCCATATCACTTAAGCCAGCGCCGATGATCAAAAAGTGAGGTTTGCCGATGGATCAAAAATGAAGGTGATGGTTTCAAAAATAACACCAAGATTTTTGAAGATTATCTTGGAGGGCTAATCCGGATCTGAGCTATGAGGCTTGACCTCGAGCCTAAGATTTTGGTTTGATAATTCACCTAAGCCCGTGTACCGACCCAGTACGGGGTAGGATGCAGCTAAATTTAGCGGTATTAGGTAGGTTATATCCGTGTAATTATGTCTTATCTCGATCGATATCCTGGAGCGGGAGGCGCGAAATGAGATATCTTTGGGGACCAAAACATATGTATCATTTCATCATCGTGCTGGGTGTCGACTTGTCTGGATGCAGCAGTCATCCGTTTCGGACCACACTAGTGCGTGAATGAGCTATTCATAATTACTTCGTGAATTTTTAGTAACCATTATCAACCAAATCAAATCAATCACTCCAGGTAGTCGCGAGGTCAAATAAGCGCCAGAAGCTTGGTATCGTCCAGAGTTTGGCGGGCATCGTCAAGATCTAACCCCGATTACGGGAGAACACCGTAATGACAAGCCATGAGACACTAACCACGTGTAGTTAGATTCATCCGGTCATTGTTTGGGGGCTATCACTGCTGTTGGATACGTCATTGGGTATCCGAGAACTTGTATAAAAGTGCCACAAAGCACGAATGCAGAGAGTACGGAGTACGAGGCTCCAAATTATCAAGCATGGTCTCTGAATAGACTGTAAGACGGCCCCCGGATTTTAGCCTGGGCGCAAATCCGGTGGGTGTGGAGGAATGAGGCTTTAATCAACTCCCTTGGCTGGTTTGGGCCCCACGGGCCGCTAAACCGAAGATGACCACAATTGCGAGGGCTAATCAGAACTTGCATATTTCTATATTCTTATATATAGAGCAACCGGGGGCTGGTGACGATCAATCGGTAAGCGTATAAATGACTGAGAACAAGCCGACGGCATCTACAGAATTTCAAAAACAAGAGCACCTAAAAAAACCTCGTCCATCATGGGCTCAGTCACCTACCACAATGGCATATCTATCCTGGAATTGATCGCCTACCTTCCATCTTTCTTTGTGGCCAATTCCCTAGTCTACCGCCATGGTGTACGACGGAGTGGTGGTTTTGTCTTCCTCGTTATATTCACGATCGTTCGTATTGTTGGCGCGTGCTGCGAGTTAGCGACCATCAACAGCCCCTCGACTGGTCTCTATACAACAGCTGCAATTTGCAGTTCTATAGGATTGTCCCCACTCCTGATGGCATGCTCAGGTCTACTTTCAAGGGCGTAAGTATGCTCTGCCTATATCCTTAGAAGCCTTTTCTCACAGGCAACAGAAATGAATCTATGTCTCGTCCTCTTATTCACATGTTTGCTTTTACCTTCTTCCGAGCTGTCACCATTGGGGCTTTGCTCTTTACTGTCTCCGGACTAACATGGAATATGACACTGGACGTGCTGAAGCATCCGAATGTAGTGGTCAAGGTCGGCATGATTTTATACCTTGTCAGCTGGTTTATCATGTGCATGTTCCTTGGTATTCTTTTCCTATACCACTCTTCAATTAAAAATGGCGAGAACCTTACTTTGGTAGCTGTGGCCATTTCGGCTCCGTTTATACTTGTGCGCATCATTTACGCTATACTGCTGTTCTTTCTTGCCAACTCCACCTTTAACATGACCGACGGTAGCAATACCGTTCAGCTGGTCATGTCTGTGTTTGATGAGCTCATTGTTGTTTTTGTTTGCTTGGCTGTCGGCTTTACTTTGAGGGTTCGGGAAAAGCACTGGGAGCCTGTTCCAGGTCTTGAGGTTGCATGATTGTACGTGTTATGTTGTTGAGTTTAGATCTTTTTTTTTTCCTTTAGATTCTTGCTTGATTATATTGTAGTATGTCGGCTTCACAATAAGAGCATCATGAGAAATGAAAATTCCTGATGGTCCTTAATGGTGCATGCGTAGCTTTTTGTCTTAAAAAGATTCCCTACGAAGTGGGTGTCGGTTATTCCAATGTGTTAGATTTCTACACTGCCCTGTCGCTGAGACTTGCTGCGCTGCCAGCCTCCCCTGGACCAAGTTCCCATTTCTTTCCGCATCTGATGCATGTATAATTGCAATGGGTTAGGCCATGACAACCAAAAAGGAAAAGAAAAAAGGAAAAGAAAAGAAATAAAGAAAAATGGCCAAGTGGATTCAAAGTTTAGTATCCACTGCTAGGCCCATTCGAGTACGAGATGCGATTCCGTTCCGGACGTCTCTGATCTGCACGCTGCGGCCACTTTTGAGGTGGGGTTGGAGGGAGTAGATTACAGAAGTACGACACTGAAAATAGAAACCGATTATCATCAGCGCAGGTTTAAATTGGCATGATTCCGACGTCTCTGAACACTCCATCCCCACACCCGTTCTACACTAAAGCCATGGGAAAGCTCGTTGTGAAACTCATAGAGTCAGGCATTGGCTTCACTTCTGAAGCCATTCATGCCGCCCGTAACCGCTCGTCAAACAGAAACCCAACCTCCAATTCTTCCACTCGGGATTCTTGTACCGAGCAGAGCGACCAGTTCGTCATTGACGACGAAGAAATCGCCAAAGAACTTATGCAAGAAGGACGCGCCCGAATTCCGGTCTCCAATGGAATCTATATTGATTCGCATTATGCAGAGCTACCGGCAGTCAACGGACCATCTATCCACCAACAATATGCAGAGCTACCAGCAGTAATCGAGCCATCTATCCATCAACAATATGCGGAGCTACCACCAGCCAACGAGCTATCCTACCGCTTGGACGAGTGCCAGCAGAACAAGTTTATTGGAGTGGATAATTTCGTCGACGGAAAGGCAACACCTACCGCCGCTGAGACAAGGCATGACTTGGACGGGTATAATGACTCGATCTACTCAGATGACATGCAGCATGAGTTTGAGCGAGCTGAGGCAGTCTGGACACAAACTGAGAACTTGCAGCATGTGAGATTGCCGACTTATGAAGAGTCAGAATGGGCTCCTGTCGCTTTGGCTAGAGCTGGGACTGGGGAGACAACGGAAGTGCAGGAACAATATATCGATCACCCTCCAATTCAAATTGAGCAGCCAGTTGATCCCTCGCAAGGGCTTACCTGTCCTGTGGTCATTTCCCACTGCAGGCCCAGCACGAAGACCCCCACGTTTGAGCGTGCTTATGCACCCATTTTAGCCAATTCTGGGATCCGCCAGGATGTATTCTTGAGGTTTCTGGGGGACTTTGATCAAGCAAATATGGTAGGCTACCACTCACTTCTACGCTTGACTTAAGGTTGTTTATTTCTGACGGGAGATTTAGGATTCCCAGTGGCTCAACGTCGTCAGCGTCGCAGCGGATATATCGCACAGGGTCCCTGAGATAGCATCTTTTGTAACAGGCCTTTTACTTGAAGTTGCAGCAGGAGCAGCTCGTGAGATGCAGACCTCTTGCCCTGCGAACGACTTTCTTGACTGGGCAAACCACGAGGTATTCATTCCCAACGGCCTTTATGCTGTGGTCTTGCAATTCAAAGACGAAGTCCCCGGTGAACAACAGGGGGTCCTTGCTATGCTATCTCAAAAGCTTGGCAAAACGCTTTTCACAACCGAGAAGATTGATATCAATCGGCCTGTCTCCGCAACAGTATTTCGCCCCTCTCCAACCACCACAAAGGTTGAGTTACCGCAAATTGCGCACTTGGTTTACCCTGACTTGTATTCCGGGCCAACACAAACCGCAAGTGGCAGGAGGGCCAAATCCGAAAGCATGCAGGGGAAGTTGAAGAGCGTAGGAGCCAGGTTGCAGGATAATATGGAGAAAAAGGCTCAGTCCTCAAACGTGAGTACCCTGTTATTCCACGCACACTCTTACTTTCAGCATAGCTCATGTCGACTAGGAACTCAAAGATTCCGCATGTTGCCTAGCTGTCCGTGGGTCAAGTGACAGGAGACTTGTCTCGCGCTATAACGATACAAATCATGGAGTAAACAACCGCAAGCTTCTCTCAACACTAAGCGGAGGTCGGCTTGGCAACAAACCGGGCCTAATCGAGCGGGCAGCGACTTCTATCAAGGAATTCCATGACCTCAAGCGGATCGCTCGATTAGAACTTACACATGATCCAATCAGAGAGAAGTTGCGGAGGTCTCAGGAGAAGAGAACCAAGATGCCCAGTAAAGCTCTACAGCCGAATGTGCCATATTTGATAATTGTTAACCGGCTTAGCGAGGAGGAGCTACAGCATTCGGTTTCTCTATTGGATGCAATCTTCTAAACGGGACAGCGTGCATTAGCTGAACCTGGTGCTTGTTGTCGACAGGAATCAATTAAACAAAAGGATTATTTAAAATTAGTCAATAACTGTGTGAACAGACCATTGAACAGTGTTGATAATTTCTTTCATATCCGAGCTTGCACAGCCAGGGACACCATAGCAAATCCCATAGATTCTACGCTTTTCTTTTTCCTTTTCCACACTCAAGTATTACTATATACCTCTTTATCAATAACCTATTATAGGACTCATCAATGCTGATCACTGCTGTTCATCAAAGAGATTACGTAGTGACAATACATCTAGTTTTATTGATAATCAATGACCGAATAGGAAATTGAAATAGTACTGAAGGCACGTTCTACCAAAAAAATTTTCAAATAGAAGATAAATAGAAAAACCCGGAATCTCCCAAATCCAAGCCGATGGGTCACGATGGCCATGTTCTCCTTAGGTTAGCGTAGACTGTTCATTTGGGCCCCTGTCTCGATTCTATAATTACTTACTGTAAATAATTCTAAAATAAGCATCTACGAGTAAGCGTGAGGCTTATTGGGTCTCGCAATTCAAGCTGTAAATAGCCTAGCCGGATCGACGTGGGGGCCAAACCCGCTACAGTGCTGAGCCCCATAGTTGGGACCAGGGCGACATCAATTCAGGTACCTGGCCTCAGCTATACCTTTGAGGATTGGAGTATGCGGCTAACTGGGAAAGCTTTGAAAATACTGTAAATTAAAAACACCCTTTGAGGTATAAATGCCGACTGTTCGCTGTGTTATTCTTACCCTCCACATCCATTAAACCTTTCTTCATTTTAATTACTCTTTATTACCATGAGGCCTTTTTCGACGGCTCTGCGTCGACCTTTGCTGCTATAGCATTGTCTGCGTGTTCTGTTATGATCGATGCTGGCACCTTCGATGGCGGGCAATGCACAGGGGGCCGAAATGCAGTCCTCTACAAGGCAATCCCTTATGCCGAGCCTCCCTCCGGTTGGAGAACTACGTTTCGAAGCCCCGAAGCCGTACGAGAAAAAGTTCTCTCAGGGGAAAATTGATGCAACAGTGTCCGTCCCGACCTGCATTCAGTTCTCAGATGACTTTACATATCCAGTCTCCATGTTAAATTGGGTTGATGAATATGTATACTTACACACACTGATCGACCTGTCGATTCACGATTTTGCATCCTTATTCCTGATAGCCTAAAAATCCCAGTCAAGCTGATGACATCGTTTCCCAAAGAAGATTGGCTCGGACATTAAGAGTAAGGATGTATACTACGAGTATAATTGGTGTCTCACGATTCAAGCAATGTGTCGGGTTAATGCTTTTATCAATGGAATCTTGATTTGTCTAAATATGTAGTGAGAAACGACCTGCGAAGATCACCACGTCGAACGGGTCTTCGTCCACGCCTGGAAGAACTCCATCTTCTCTTTCACTCCCAAGCCTACTCGCTTGACCCGGCCCAGTCGGGCAAGAGACTCCCCCACATTATCCAGCAAGGTCTTATCGCTGAGTGAGGCCTCGCCATCTTGGCTGTCTTGGCCCAACGTATCAAGGTAATTCGTGTTATATGTCGACTTCCGTGTCGAAGGACCCGGTGTCTCAATTACGTTGCCGCCCGTGATACACTCGGCGATTCGAACGCGGAGGCAGTGGGTGGGCTTGCTAAGCAGCGTCCATATGAAGCTCACATAGCTCCCTGGGATGGGAGTCACAACATCCGGAGAGGTATATCTGATGCTGACAGGGAAGATCTTAGTCTTGGATGGAACGCCCAGGAGCGACTTGCTCAGAGGTAGAATGCCTCGGCCGTTAGTGGTGGTACATTCTGGGAATAGAACAATCGGGCGACTGGGGTATCTCTCGACCAGAGTCGAAAGGTCCACCAGGCGCGAACCGGGCGACGGTTGTGTAGATGGGGCCTTGAATGCTCGCAAGACAGCCTGAAGCAGGGAAATACGCTCGACTTGGCGGGTGTTGGGGTAGGAGGTTGTGAAGACCGGGTCGAATATTGCTGCCAGATAGATCGCGTCGATGGGTGACGTGAAGGATGAAGCGATAACCGAGCCGGGCTGCGGCAGACGGGCTTGCTGTTGCTTCAAGGATCTAAAGGAGAACCATTAGCTACCGGCGCATTGCAAACGAGTTACATTGCAAGCACACGAACCCTTTCCGCACTCCGTCCACTTGCAGGTCAATCCACCAGATGCTCGGAACGCCAAGAATACACCACAAGGCAGCTTTCTTGCCCAGCGATCCGATGGGAAGCCATTGTAGAATTAAAAAGTAGCTGAGAGTGACAAAAATGAATAGCGGGAGGCGAAAGCAAAAGAGGAAGACGCGGAGGGGAGCTTGGAGGCCGAGTGGCTCCGAGGGGATAGGCAGAAAGGGCGCGATGCCCGATCCTGGACATTGTAAGTATGAATCCGTTGAAGAGAGCAGGTAGTGACGTGGAGGGATGATTACCTCTATCTCGAAATTGTGAGTATTTCTCCATTAGTGATGAGATGAGGAGCGGGATTTTAGCTCAATCATCAACACGGCGCTCAGCCAAGCGAGAGAGCGTTCACGCGACTTCCGAGGTTGCGACTTGGAGTGAGGTTCGCAAATGCTGACATTCGCAGGGCAAACATTCACAGCTGAAGATGATCTTCACATGCGATAGCCACCACGTGACTTCTTGGCTGCCTGAGGCACATGTATGTGTTTCTTGTGGATCAACGTAGAATCTCTTTGTCTATAGATAATATACAGTCTATAGAGGATTACCATCCCCTTCATAATTGTTATCCACAAATTCTGGGGTAGGAGGAGCAGGGGGTAGCCTAAAACACCAGATAGCCACTCCGACAAGGCAGAACAAGGTACTGGTCATCATCCATGCCAGTCCAATCCAGAACCCACCAAGACGCAGACCAACCTGAAAGACGGTAGTGATGGACAGGCTTGCAATCACGTTTCCGAGAGACTGGATGATCTCAACCGCAGTGAATAGGCGAGCTGTCTCATCTCTTTCAACCAGGGTTGTAATAATTGACCTAGTAATGAACACAAATCCGGATCCCGATGCCTGCACGACCATGCTTGGGATCAAGGTGGCGATAGATGGGGAAAGGCCTATTCCCAGGGTCCCCAATGTCAAGCAGAATATACTTCCACGAGCGAGCCAGAGGTCTTTCTCGGTTGATGAGCGCCGGGGGTTCAGGACCCGACTTTTGAGGTATGGCAAGCCAAAGAGGAATAGTGGGATTGACACAATTGGTCGACAGGCCACCAAAAAGTTGGCTTGGGCTAAGGTCCAAGCATAACGGGTCGAGATGTATTGGGCCAGGAACCAGGACGAACCTCGGCTTAGGCGATATACTAGGAATGCTGTGAGGAGTAGCAGCACTGGTTTTCGGTTGAGAATAAAGATATATGGCTTCAGATAGAAGCGGTAGTTGGCACGGAACTTGGCGAGCAAGGACTGATGGGAATAAGATGGAATACTCCAAGATGGAGGTTCATTTGCACGGTCACCATTGACGTCCGCTTCGTCGTGGTATGATTCCGACTGGTTAGCTTGGTGTATATAAGGCTTCGGCTCAGTTTCATCCGTCAAATCAGAAAGCTCAACAGGGGCCATGCGGGCGGGTTTGTCTGGCACAGCATGCTTTGTTTCTGGCAGTAGAAGAATGAGCGTCACGCCGCCCATCACAATTGTGAATCCAATCACCAACGGGATCCAGGGGTTTAGGGTCATCAGATAGGAACTGAATGAACTAGAAGCAAAGTCCGCGCCCATTGAGACAATGGCAAATTGAAAAAATATACCCGCTCTAGTAAGCTCGATTAGCCTCTATAAAACCATGACCAATTGGGGCATTTGCCATACCGTTCTGATTCGTTAGTGACATCAGCCATCATAGTCCATATGATAGCAAATGCCGCGACAGGGCCCCCTCCGATAAGCCATGTCAAGGCAGTAAACCAGAGGGCCCGGAGAGGGAATATGTTCGAGAACCATAGGACAGTGAGCGTAAGGACCGTGTTCAACGCAAACCCGGGAAGAGATAATGCGAGCGTGGCTTTGCGGCCACGACGGTCTGCCAGCAGACCATACGGAATTGCTAATAAAGCACCTGCAAAGCAATCAGACCTCATTTCCATAGAGGTGTATACTGTTCAACCTACACAAAGTCCCATCAAAGAACATGTGGTACCCTTTCACCGCAGCCAATTCTGCTTGTACCTCTCCAATCTTGCACATAGCCTCTGGCACCTGTCCATCTGCACCGATCTTAGTCGGATCAGCCACCAAAAAGTACTGCCGGCAGGTAATGGCTTCCATGATCCGGGTCATGGGGCCCTCCAAGAAGGCAAAGCCGATTTCCACAGCGAGGATCATGGAGAACAGGATGAGTTTGAAGCGGAATGTGATGGCGCCAGCGGAAGCATTAGCCTCGACAGGCCGGCTGCCGATGCTGGGCTTGGAATGAACATGACGATGTGCTGCGGAGGAGCTCGGGTCGGAGGAGCCGAGGAATGGAGCGTCTTCACGATCTTGATCCTCGTCCAGAGGATGACGTACGTGGGCCATGTGGCATGGATATATAAAAGGAGTGGTATCCAGGAGAATAAAGATTAGGCCATGGAAAAGGAGGATGTGTTACGGTGTTACGTGGTCTACTTGACGTCGCAAGCGGGAGTCTTGGCACTCTTCACGTTGTCCAGGGGCAGTTCGTTAGTGGCTCCGCTGACCATTTCTGCTTACCTCCTTACCTGCGGCTGTAAGATATTCACATATTGTAGAATTATTTGATTTGCTCGATTTACATATCCGTACATTTCTCTCGAATTTATGCATACCCTGCCTCTTCAAATAGACTACCCCGAACTTGTACTACTGCCGACAACTCGAGCATGAACTCATATAAAATCACCACATTGGTCAATACATGGCCAAGAGAGGCGAACGGTGGATCTCCAGAGTGGTTTGCTGAGTGGTCTGCTGAATCAGGGGCCTCCTCGGATGGCGAATCGGGGACTGTACCAGAAGCAGGTGGGAATGGTGTAGCAAGTCGGTGGCGGAGAGCTTCACCGGCAGCAGCCCGGACTCTGGAAGAGCGCCGTGAGCCTGTCGGAGGAACAGATTCATGGCTTTCAGGGCTAGTTATCATTTTCGGATTCACTGCGTGCGGAGACCGACCGCGGGACATTGGGGCGGAAGGATCTGGAGAGCCGGAATATGAGGGACGCGAGCGGTCCGCGGAATGGGGCATTGGAAGCTCCGATGGGTCCAGCGACTCTTGTGGCGTGCAAGGGCGATCCTCTCGGTGCAAAAGCTCTCGTCGGGCGGCGACCAGGACATCGAAATCAGGCAGTTCCTGCTGCCACTGCCAAACTTGTTCCACCAGTTTTTGTAACGCTGATGTGAGGGTTGGGGCAGCTGTGGCAGGCCATGTTGGCCCTTCATATGCCTGTCGGACGGTGTCAAGCCCGTCGGTAGTCGCGAGAGAGACTGGAGTATCATACTGGTTGGGATCAACCAACACCCAACCGTCCAGGGAGAAAAGATGTGATGAGGCAAGGCTCATAAATACGCCTGTGAGCGCCAAGTTGACGATTACACTGTTGGTGAAGAAGGTACCAAGGCACCCAAATAGTGCCTGCACGATCGGATCGTCTTGCTGTAGCTGGAGCGGCATGTGAAGTGTCTCGTCGTCCTTTTCCGTTGCAGAAACCGGTAAACACAGACGAGACTCAAGCACCCATGTAGCATCCGCGACGTAGTTCTCGTACGACTCGTTTAGTGTGGGGTCATTGACAAGAGACGTCCCCATGGAAAAAAGATGCCCCAGCTCGGAATTCAATGCTCCAACAGGGCGTTGCTGCGCGGGCAGGGTAGGGAGAGTATGGATGAGGGACCGCGTGAACGGGTGGTGTCTTTGAAGGACTGTGGTCAGGAGCCGCAAAGTAGCTAGGACAGTCTGGCGATTAGATGACTGAAGCCCTAGTAGTGCCAGGTCGCGCAAGTTGAACAATGATGGGGATGGCGGGGCGGCTTCTTCGGCCAGCGCAGCCAGCACATTGAGCGATTTCCGTCGGCTCGCTGACATGTCCATTTGCTCTTCTGGCTTAGGTGACGATGCCAGTAAAAAGTGGAGGATTCGATGGACTAATTCGCCTTGCTCAATCGAATCAAGGATGCGGCACATGTAGGTCAAAACCGCTGCTGTCGAGCCACCGGCCACATCGGAGGATTCTAATAATGAGGGATATCTGCGAGAGTCAACGACTGGTGCATCAAAGAGGAACAGGGAATCGTTACAAGAGTTGCTCGAGAAAAAGCACCTGAAAATGGTCGAGTAAGGTGTCGTTCACTTCAGTAGATTTACAATGGTCAATGGTGTCCTGCCAGAACAACAAGTATGACATGAACGCATCCATCGCCTGGCCTAGTGTTGGTTGCAGAGCTGTCTCCTGTTTCGCGTGGTCGGATAAAACAACAATGTGAGGCACGTTCTCGTCGGTCTCAGTATATGTCAAACTTCAGTCGATCAGTAACTTGTCCCAAATCATTGCAAGAGTCAACCTTACTGTCCCAACTGACTGTAAAGTGCACCGAGGCCAGTAGCCATGAGGGTGGCCAGGTCGCTCTCAATCAACCATTTCTCCAGGTTTTTAGACCGCGATGCGGTCTCAATAATGTAGAGCAACCCGGTACGAGCAAAATCACCAGCTCGTCCCTCGTGGTGAACATAGTCCACCAAGAGATAGAACAGCGGGAACTCATCTTTCCTTGTAGCTCCTGCGAATTCCGTCCCGATGGGGCTTGGGGACTCGCCATCCTGGACTGGGGACACCCGAGGCACAAACCACGCGGGAAGAATCACAGGCTGCAGACGGATATTGTTGGCAATACCGAAGAGCAACTCCACGAGCCTTCCTTCAATTTCATCTGAGGACTTCTCGGCCCGACGAACCAGATCCACCAGTGCGCGGGCGAACAGCCGGTTGTCCACCACCCCGTCCACCTCCGCGTCAATCAGGGTATTGAAGAATATTGTGGCCGACCGGAGGATACCATCATCGTAGAATGAGAGGGCAAGTTTGGTGACTGTGACAAAGACCTGAGAGGACGCTGCGTATGCCACACAGGGGTGCGGTGCGGGCCCACGCGATTCCTCACTCAGGATCGAGTTCAGTCGTTCAATGTACGTGCGCGCGTGGGTAACCGATTGCTCGCCAGAGGGAGTATTTGTAGAACGCCATATTTGCTGGTGAGGTTAATTGTGGGCTGGGGGGCGTGTCAGGCGCATCTCGTACCTGGAGAGCATTGCAGGCGCGTTTAAAGGCCGTCAGCCGTTCCGTGGGCGAGGCGGCCCTAGGGGGCTTGGACAGGGCACGCGAGCCACCGATGAGACGAGACCACTGGCAATGGATTAGCAGGGAAGTTGGAAGCTGTCAGGGACGCATACAAAGTCCATACTCGGGCATGATGAAAGGAGGAGGATGAGTGGAGCCGGTGATTACGCTGATCTCCGTAGCGGACCTAAAATGTATGGGGACATGGGGATATTGGTATAAATGTACTGTATAGGCATAAGTTATTGGGATATTCGTCTACAAGTTTTACTTTCTATAAGCTAATGTTAATAACTTAATTTTTCTCGAGAAGCCAGTGTTTTGGTGATCTTGCTCAGGTCTAGGAAGTGAACAGGTAGTATCCATAGATATATATATTGTGACTTCACGAACGCAGAGTGTTGGACAGCCCAGTTTCGTATATTTTACGAAAGGGTAGAAACAAATTGCCTGCTATTGTCTCTAGCCTACATGTAATATTGACTGTACTATCAAACTTGGCAGATCTAAGGCAAGGGGTGTCACCGATATACATATGCAGAGGTGCATGTCCTGAAAAAGGCTCTTATAGTGGGATCTTCTACATCCTGTGCGAAATTTTATGTTGGTTTTGTTTTCTGCATGGGGAATGCTTCACAGCTAAATATGAATTATACTGATCTACATCCAACACCAAGGCGAGACAGACGAGATAGAATCTCGACTTTTGAATCTTACCTCGGACATTGCAATAGATAATTACCCTTGAAGAAAGCTGCAGCCATTCATTTTGCTTCTCTACCCTTTCGTTTCATCTTGAGGCATGTTGACCTCAAATTCCACGTGTCTGTCAGGGAAACCAGCAACCCCATTCAACACAAGTACCACATGGCTAGAGGGCTTTTTTTGTATGGTAACTCTCTATTCTTCTTTCAAGTCTAACAGTCAAAAGGTCCCAATAACGTCGCTGAGCACCACTCCGAATATTGTCCCCCAACTGCTAGTGTCAGTTGATACGACTCCAGGAGTCCCGCAACATCTGTGACAAGCCTCAGGGGCAATACGAGCCAGCAATTTGCAAGGCTGGATTATATTGCCCATCTGGAGGCCAGAGTCAGATCTCCTGTCCCAAGGGCCACTTTTGTCCCCTGGTCTCTGTGGAGCCAACCCGATGTATATCTCTCTCGGACTGTCTCGAAGAAAGTGCGCGGTAGATTACAACCCTGGGTTTCCTCTGTATCTATCTCTTGGATTCCTTGCTGGTTGCCATAAACCTTTTCTCTGATGCCTCTACACGACTGTAATTGCTTATTTATCTATATTTGTAAGGTATATACGGCCTTGGATGCATCGTGGCTGCTGTTACACAACCACGCGATGGGCCTCTGATGGCTATGTTTTTGAGTACTATTGTTTCGGCAGTCTCAGGATGTGGTGGTCCTCGCCTGGCGTCTGTCAAAACCTGGAACTTGGAGTGGTTTTGGTATATCTGGACCGCGGTGAGTTCCTACCTCTCTTTCTCTCCTCCTTTGTCATACTATCAGGTTATCAATTTATGTTCACGTCTGGTGGAAATACGAACAAAACGCAGAAAGACTTAGGTTAATAGGAGGACTGAACACAGTCTATAATATCACACACACGGCCAGCTATGCTAACTATTTGTTCATAGTATTGATTCTAAGGCATGATAATAGGACAAAATCCTCGTTAAGCTGACTAGGGAGTGGCTTTCCATAAATCTCTCTTTCTGCTCTCTACACCTACTCTTCGGGTGTCTAGATAAGGTATTTTTTGTTATGTCAAGTCTTTTATATAGCCAAATAAAACCCTCTATTGTATCCAATGACATCCAGCGTTCACTGTTCCCGTAATTGGACGATGATAAAGCTATGATAATCTTCATCGGAGGCGAGGAGGCCTACAACGAAGTTGCCGCGGGCAGTGATCCTGTGTAAGGCTGATTTCCTTGCCAATGAGCCAGAGAATTGACTAGAAATGTTAAATGCAAAGATAGGAATATCCGCACAAATCCCCCATAGTAAAGGCCACTGAAGTCATCCCAGCCGCGGTGGGCCATGGCCGTTGGAATCAAAAGACCGGTGGTCAACAAGAGAGCCGTTTTAGTACTTGCGCTGCCAACTGCCCACGGGATCGCGTTCGACAGAGATATCAACTGAACCCCAACGCTCTGCAGTGAACCCAGTCGTCTATCCAACGTAGGAAAAGAAGAGTCCGCGTTAGAATTACACGGACCCTTGTCTATATCCACGTAGCGATGTTGTGCTGAGTGATGGCTTGCCCAGTAAATGAAACTATACTGAAGCCTGCCTGTACTAAGGATGCTAAGAAAGTACCGCAATGGCGTTGATGCTTCAAAGAATTTATGACTCCACAATCTATGATGGCATTGTTCTGTTGAGCAGATGCACAATTTCAGAAAGATTAGCTCTTCTGCTGCCATTCCCAAGCTCTACATTCTGAAGTCCATAACACTAAATATGGCGATTTTCGTATGTAGCGAAACATGCTGTATGACCTAGGGGAGCAGCACTGTAGAAAGAATAAGAATGATCAAAACATGAAACCAATCAATATCGTTATAGCAAAACAGGGTCTCCGAGACGAACAGAAATGGTTGTGGGTACTGCAGCTCAGCCCCCCAGAAGAAAACGATCGTATACTGATGAAGACTTCGCTTTTCCTAGGCAACTTATGGAAATACTGTTAAGTGATCTTTAAAGCGCGCTTTGCCAGGATATGATCTGATCTGTTTGGGACGTGGAATGAAATCTGAGATATCTACGTATGACACGGCATATCGAGGCGGATCCATTGAATTTACACGAACTTACACGCCACTGCAAGATGAAGTGGTACCTGCAGTGTCAATAAAGTTACAGAGTCCTCATGTCTGGAATGTCTGCAATATACCTGCAATTCACCGAGACAAGTTTCGTGCTCAAGTCCGAACTACAGTATACGGCTGAATACTCCATCTACGTGTCACGACACACCCAACACATCCAGGTTCTCAAGAAAAGATGCGACTCAGGTGTGTAATTCACGACCTTGCGCTGGGGTTCGACTAACTCGACCCCGGAAACCCCGATTTATCCACAAGAATATGCTCCCAGATCTGCCTCCCACCGTAACGCCCATGGTAAAAAGAAAGCCAGAAATCTATACGCCGGAATCCCTCGTCTAACACGTCAAATCATTTACAGAGTAAGAAGTCAATCACTCTCCTCCTTTGGTCGCCGCCCTCCGCGCTTGCGACGTCCCTCGTTCTGGTCGCTTCCGTCATCTTCGTGTTTCCGGCCGGCTGGTTGATCCGGCACCTTGGCGATGATGTCGGCCAGGAAATCGAGTACCTCGTCCTTGGCGACGGCATGTTTCAGATGTGAGGCGGTGACGCGCTTTGAGTTGCGATCCTTGGCTTCTTGTGCGGCCTTGGTGACGAGGGAGATCATGAAGAGTTCAAGGGCCTTGGCTAAAGGGAATCAGTACTTGATTGCGACGCGTGGGCGCGTTTGAGTAATACTTACACACAGCAATTGGAGTCACCTGGGCAACCTTTCCGACGTCCTCATCCGCCTGCATGATGCGCTTAATGCGCGCCACCGGGAACTTGGTCTTGACTTCGATCCCCGCACCTAAAGGCACCGGAGCTGGAGCCGGAGCCAGCTCTTCCTCCTTCACTGGCGCAGGCGCCATAGGCTCTGGAACGTACTCGGGGACGGGTTCAGGAACGGGTTCCGTGATCTGTTCAGGCATATATTCGGGCATTGCGATATCAGGCTGGGCAAGACGCGTTGAGCGACGGGCCATGTCCTGAAGTGGTGGAACGTACTGTTGCGACACGCTCGGATTGCGGTAGGAGAAGGGAGAGGGAGGAGGATGAGAGGGAGAGGAGAAATCAGGAGAACGAGGCCGATAGTTGTCCTCTGTCATGATATAGAAAAATAAAAAGTGGTTGGTCCAAGCTCCAGTTTGGACGGGGCATCGCGGGCTATTTAAAGTCCGAGGGCGACGGGGTATTTTCACTGTATTATACGTGTATTTGCAGTGTATTGTCGTATTGGTATGGTGGTATTTGCAATGGATTTTATCGCGACTTCACTTCACTCATACTCTTCTCTTCTCTTCCCTCTTCTTTCCTTCTCTCTTCTTCTCTCTATATTCACTTTCGCTTCACTTGTATTACTGTATGTCTCCCCTTCCTGTAGCTCGTGTAGCTCCCGATGAAGATACCTTAGCTGGAAAGGGACAGATGAGACCACGCGATGGTATCGCTGTGCCTTGATGAACCCCAATAACTTGATCTAATCTGAGGGAATTCGTGTGCCATCATTTTTGGCTTGGGGCTTTTCTCTGATATTGTCGGCAGAACGATTTCTTCGTGCGACCTTCGCATTTTTGAGATGCCCTCTGTGCTCTGAGGTTCTCTCTAACATCTCCAGCCATGGCGGCTGATGCGCCCGGCTTGATGGACATTGCCAGGTACGTGGACCGGAATGCCGATCTCGAATTCCGCACTCATGATTCTGCAGCACCCTGGCTCAGGACGATATTCCGTTCAAGTTGCGCTGTGCGATCTGCAACAAGCTTGCTGTAAATGCTTTTCGCCTGCCATGCTGCGACCAGTCAATCTGTGAACCTTGTATGTGCCCTCCAATTGTCGTTTTGACAATCACTGACCTTTGCTCCAGGCCAAGCTTCTCTCTCCGATACCTGTCCCGTCTGCGCGCATACCCCAGTCTCCCCGGATGTTTGCAAACCAAACAAAGCTCTGCGCACAACTCTGAAGGCTTTTCTACGGACGGAGGAGAAGAAACGCGAGAAGGATCGCCAGGCCTCGGCAACATCAACTCCAGCCACCCCTGCGGATACCGTATCCGCACAGAAAGCAGGTCCAGGTCAAAATGGGGAAGATACCGCAGGAGTCGCGGGTGTTGAGGCGCCTGTTACTACAGAACCTCAATCCGAGAACGCCGGAGTAGAGGCTCCCACAGACCCAGTTAGAGAGAGTCCTCCGGACCCATTTTCTACAGATGCTGTTGAACAGTCGGCTCCGGTAAGACCCATCCACCGTAATCCGGTGTTTGATTTACTAACCTGCTAGGCAGCCCGAGGTAGCCGCTGAACAGATAGCTGATGTTACCGACCAGGCCGTTGAATGCAACGATGATGCTGTCAATGAAGAGCTAGCTCCCCAGGATGCTCCCAAGTCCAACTCCGCTGCGATGACCCCGAATATGGGAGGCTTCCCAATGGGCTGGAATGGAAATGGCATGAATCCTTACATGGCTGGCATGTTCAATTTCCCCAACACGATGGGTGAGTCACGTTTCGGGCGATCTCGCTTTCTGATCACTCTTGCTAATACATCTAGGAATGCCCATGGGGATGGACCTAATGGCAAATCAGGGGATGTTCGGTGACTACGGAATGAACATGACTGGCATGGGCATGAACACGGGGAACTTCAACGGGGGCATGTATGGATCCTTAGGATGGGACGCCCAGAACAACATGTGGCAAGGCCAAGATAAATTCAATCCAAACGCTTTCGCTAGTGGCACGGGCCCTCCCTACGGAGGATCATATGGCTCTAATCTCTATCCGGATCAGTCTGGCTTCTATGGATCAGGTTATGGCCGCGGTGCATTCCGAGGCCGTGGCCGTGGCTATGGTCGTGGCTTTGGGCCTATGCAAGGACATTATGCCGCTAATTCAGGATATGCACAAGGCCCAATGGATGTACAGGGTAACCAAAACCAAAATCCGAGTACTGAAAATGCAGAAGGACAAGTTGAGGGATCCAACCTCCAGGTTCCCATCGACCAAGTGCCAAATGGAGGCATGGGAAGCACAGGATATCGGCATGGACGACCTGAAGGACCAGGTGTGGAGGGTGCACCAGCCGCGCCGCGTGCCATGCGGCAGGGGCTACCCAATACGAGCGTGTTGCGGTTCTCTGGCCGTGCTTCGTAAGTTCTCATGACTCTGTTCGTTCTGATTTTCTAACTGTTCTAGTGAGGATACGCGCCAGACCCCTCTGAATGCCTCCCGTGAAACACGGTCTCACTCTCCGGGGGGTCGAACTTCTCGTGCCCGCTCGCCATCTATGCATGGTACTGAAGATGGCCGAGAAACTCAACGGGAGACAGGGGTGAGACGTATGGACCGGGTTGACGAACTACAGTCCGATGTCCGACGCACTCGCTCTCCTTCCCGGGCGTCTTCGCGTCGGTCCTCACGCCACCGTCAGCATGACAGTGATCGTGAGAAAGACCGAAATGGTAGCCATCGTTCTCACCGCTCACGCCGGCACCGTGGCCGTGATAGTTGCAGTCGCAGCTCAAGCCGCAATGGAGATGTCCGTCTATCACGTCGTTTGCATCGGACCGCAGGTCAGGCAGAAACAAGCGGCCGCACAAAGGCATCATCTGAAGATCCAGAGCAACGTGACCTTGCTAGCCGAATTAACAGCAGCTACCGCCCTGGCAATGACAGAGGCAGCCGACGTGAAGACGACCGCACGCGGGGCGATCGAGACACTCGCCGACGAGATCGTGACCGTGACCGCGAAAGAGACCGCCGTCCTCGAGAGCGAGATACTCAGCGTGACAGTCGCAGAGACGGTGCTCGCGATAAGGATCGACCTTCAGAGCGTGAACGCGACCGAGACCATCCCAGAGACCGCGACCGTGACCGCAAGCGCTCTCGCCGTGAGCGATCTCCCTCCACGAATGGAATCGACCACAAAACCCGACATGTGAAGCGTCGAGCCGATGAAGACCGTAACCGAAGCCACCCAAATGGATCAGTCCAGAAAGCCGAGCCGGAGAAAGACCCTTACACGCTAGAGCGTGAAAAGAGAAACAAAGAGCGTCTCGAGCGCGAGCAACAGCACCGCAATCAGGCCAAGTCTGGTCGTCGCCGAGACAGCCGGCAAGATCGTCAGGATCGTGTGGTGGCGGGCCGCCGCATCAATTACAAATACGAAGATGAGCTCTAAGCTTTCATCTCTGGATCTGTCTCTCGTCTCTTGCGACTTGCATACACAAAAGTTCACTCGGGCTTGGGAATGGCGTCGGGACTGGTTGCTTTCTAATTTTCTTGCATCTCGTGGCATTTTCCTTGAGAACCAGCTTGCTCTGAAGTAGATATGGTGACAGTTGTAGGCTATTTCGATTAGAAAAACTACCTTGATGGATAAGAACACAACGAAAATCCAATTAGTGAACTTTGCTACAATTTTTCAACTTCTTGCGTTTTCTTGGAGAAATAATCTGTCGCTCCACATGCACGATACATAAAACAGACGACCCCTTGGCCACACCAATGCATTGAAACCAAATCAATACTATTCATACATCCATAGATATGCGCAATAAATATCACCGACTGCAATGTACACCAATAACTCCTAGAGGCTGTATGTACTGAGGTAGGGCTGAATATCTCATATTTGTGGCTATTGGACTAACATCATAACCAAATTTTGTTTGCAATGGGCCAATGTATTGACAATTCCGCTAAAAAAAAAGAAACAAAAAATCTTATCCACACTGCACCTCATGTACGTCAAACACCGAATGATTCCAACCCGAAGCACAAGTCAGGAAGAAAGAAAAATATGTGGTCAAAGTTAGTTCATCTTACTCTTCAAGGCCTCGATCTCGGCAGTCAGCGTTTGCATTTGCAAGGCCTGGGATGCAATGGTCTTGGTCTGTTCAGCGATGAGGTTTTTGATCTCTTCGATATCGTTCTTAGGAACGGCAGCTGGGGGAGTGGAGATTTCGGGAGCTGGGGAAGATGGGGTAGAGATCTGAGACAGTTAGGATGTGGCGCGGTAAGGGGTTGATGCAGGGAATGAGGTAACGTACAGTAGTGGCGGGTTGATACTTGGTCTCAACCTCCTTAGGTCTCAACGGGCTGCTAACCCGTGGTGAAGAAGTTTCAGCCACGGGAGAACGTGTGGCGCGCTCAACTGGCTTAGGAATCTCCTCGAAACTGGAGTTATCATCATCTGAGACGTTGCCTTCTTCCTCACCGTCGGCGAACTTGTTTACCATGGCAGCCATTGAAGCTCCCTGCTCCTTCATAGAGGGAGCTGGGCGTCCAATATGGACAGGCTCTGGGACAGGCTCGGGAGCCGCCTTGGGGGCAGCTGGCTCGGGGGTCTTCTTGGGCTCCTCGACGGGTTTGGGGGGTTCGGCGGCCTTGGGGGTGGGGGTATCAATAGCGCCAGTGGGCTTATCCTCCACGCCAGATACCTCCTTGAGACCCTCACCATCGAAGAGACTGGCCATAGAGATCTTGGGAGGGATTGCCTCCTTGCCACTGAGCCACTCGGACGACGACATAGCTGGGGCCAGGCCAGTGGTAGGGGGGTAAATATCGTCCTGGAAGTTCTCAGACCGACGGGGAACGATGAAGGAAACCGGCTCAATGTAAGAGTCGTTCACGGTCTTATAAGCGCGAGCCACTTCATTCTCGTGCATGTTCACACCACGCTTTGGCATGAAGGCAACACCTCGTTGCGGGTCGCCAGACTTGTGCTCAGAAAGGAACTCGAACTTGTCGTTCTCGAGCTCGAAGTAACGGATGTTGCCGTCACCTCGTCCCGCCAGATACAAGCAGTTGGTGCCGTCATCCCAGAAGGGCATGCATACACCGGAGATAGAATCCAAGGTCTTGAACCCATTGATAGGTTCACGCACGGCACGGATATCCCAGAGGGCCAGCTGACGGTCACTCATCTTAGAGAAACCGGTGGTCGCAATGCGGTCGCGTTCTCCCAACCACACAGCGCGGCTGTTCTTGGCACCAGTGTGGCCATTGGTTTCGTGGGCCGGACGCTCCTGGCGCACATCCCAAATGCGGAGCTTCTTGTCGCGAGAAGTGGTGACCAACAAGGACCCGTTGGCACTCCATGACTGGGATTGCACGATGTCGCCGATGTTCAGGGTGAGCTTGGGCGCGCCGGCCTCGATATCCCAAATTTTCACCGTGTAGTCGCCCGAGGCCGTTGCGAGCACGTTCTCTGCCGCGGGGTTAAAGAGCACGTGGCCGATCTTCCTGCAGGGAGGGGTCAATACGATGTCATGGTGGGATGTGCCACCGAGGATTCTCACTTAGGGTGACCGCTCAGTTTGCCAATAGGCGCGAGGTCCTTGATGTCATCGGCATCGGCATCGGGGCGGACAGTGAAGTTCTCTGGAACCCGCCAGAGGAAAACCTAGACTTGGTCAGTCGCAACGCGGATACCCGTGGCTTGTGACACTGTACCTTTCCATCATCAGAGCCTGAGGCAATCAGATCGTCATTGAAGGGGTTCCTGCAGAGCTTCAATGAGTCGTGGACATGAATGCTTGCGATTCCCACTCCTTACCAGTCGGTGTCCAATACGACCGCAGTATGACCTCGGCACAAAGGAATGCGCTCCGGGAGCTTGCCGCGTTCCTCCAGAGGAATAATCGCAAAGGCTCCACCACCACCTGCTTCCCAGTTCACGGCGATATGCTTCGGGTTGACCTAAATGCGCTGAGCGTTAGAAGACCGCAGTCGTGAGGCGCAAGGGGTGGCGCGGAAGGCAAAACACACCTTGAGAAGGTTGGTATCCCAGGCGTTTCGCGAGACTCGAAGGTTATCATAACATTGGTCCTACAGTGAGGGTCAGAATAGGAGGACAGGGTTGGAGGTAATCGAGTCTACCTTTCTCGTCGAACGCCCGAAGACGTGGCCTGTAAATGTTAGCGAGGTGGCGCAGTTTGAGGAGGGATAGCACTTGCGATATTTGGAGGAACGAACAAAACGTCCGGACATGGTTAAGAGCTCAATAGATGAGAGGTATAGAGAGAAAAGGAGGTGAAAGGGACGTTGAGAACCAAGCTCGGGATGGGGCCGGAATCCGAGTGGAGGCAACACACACCCCACGAATGACAACTTTAAGAGGCAGAGAGTCCACCCCTAAACAACGAAACAAAGAGCGAATGCCACGAATTCCTTGAATTCCACCTGTGGAGGAATTCGCCAATTGCGCGCTTTTATCCATATTGCGTCACGTGCCTCGTTGTATTACCAATACGGCTATGCTCAACCGGGACTAGCGCATTACCCGCTGAGTCAGCGTTTGTTTACCTCCGAGCTGCATCTCGTCCCTCCAGAAACCAGTTTGCGCTCATTCGATAATCTACTTTACTCCTCAGCTTAGACCATCTTTTGGCATGCCACTGCCCGTTGATTCATCTACCAACCAGTTTTAGTCATAATAGACAGTGGCTGGACGTGAGCTGATCCTTCTCGTCCGGATACTCTACTCGCCGGTAACCTGGCGGTCAAACCCAAACATGGACGGTGAAAACATGGTAAACACCCCCACTTCGTTTGATCCCAAGATGTTGCATGGATATGCTAAATCGTGCGCAGACTCAGACCAGGGCGTCTACTCGGACGCGCATCCCGCAGGGACTCCGGGAGGCCAGCTCCGCAACTACGAACTCGCGCTCCGGCATCATGCCACCAGGATCGATCGCGAGCAAGGCGATGAGCATGTCGCGTATGGAAGACATGGAGCCCATGTTACGACAAGAGCTGACAACCCCTGAAGCAACTCGTCCCAAGACAGCGAACCCAGAAACGAAGAGACCAGGCTCCGTCACCCGACAGCCCACCACCAAGGCGCATACCCGGGGCAATTCGTACGCATCATCAACCACGTCCCGATCCACCACACCTGCGTCGCGCGCCGCGAATGGTCCCTTCTCATCCACAGTCGGCCCCGGCTCCCGCCCCCCCTCTGCCATGTCCCGACCCCAAGCATCCTTCAACGGGCGCAGACCTGTCGGCGCATCGATTCCGCGCGCAGCGAGCGCATTGGATACCCATATGGAAGACACATCCCCAAGTGTACTGGGAAAACGAAAGGGTACGCGAATTTTTTCTTTCTCTCCCAGTCGAATCCCCCTTTACTCCCTTGGACCCGTCACCCCCAGATTGGAAGAGACTTGTGATGAGTTTGGGCAATCGCCCGAACCTTCTTGTCTCGAGGAGACTGTCTTTTCTCCGAACTTAACGCATGCAATGACCATCCCCGTGGTGCCCCCTACCCCGTCTCTCAATGGACCCAGTGAGATCCCAACCCCACCTGGACCCGTGCAGGCTGTACCTCCTCCAGAATGCTTCATTGTACCTGCCACACCTTCCAGATCCCCTACCAGAACCGCATCCGCTTCTTCAATGCGCTCACCCCCCAAGCCCCCACCGCGACCTTTTTTGTCAAAGGGTTCCTCGACCAAAAGTTTTGACCATGTCACAGGCCCCGAATGGGATCAAGACTCCCGCGAACGCAATATGGAGGAATTGATGCAGACATTCATGACCCGTATGAACCAACAAGGTCAAGCAAGTTCTGGCCTCAAGGAGACTGTTGAGGTGTACAAGACAAGGAGTAAGTTGATATGGTGGACAGGGCGATTCGTCCGATGCTGATGGTTTGGTCCAGTCAATGAACTTGAAACTTCTCGCGATAGCCTCAAAGAACTTAACGTCACACAACGTGTGGAGCTGGAGTCTTTGCGAAATCAGCTACAAACGGCAGAGCACGTTCTGAAAGAGGCCAAGCGAGACCAAGAAATCGCAATGGACGACCTCGACCGACGCCAGCGCATTGAAATGGAATCAATCCAACAAGACAACAAGAAGGCGATGGAGGCGATCAGCTCTCGACATCAAGAAGAGGTCCGTGAACTAAAAAGGCAGTTCGACCGCGAAATTGAGGATGAAAAGGCCGCCCGAGTACGAGCTCTCGGCCAGCTTACTTCCCAATCTGCTCTGGATACTCAAAAGTCGCAAATCGAATTGGAGCGCAAGGATCGGGAACTCAAGACATTGAACATTGAGCTACAACAGTTGAAAGAAGACCTAGCTCGTGAACGGAAATCTGTCCAAGACCTCAAACAAAACCTGGATATCGCAAGCAGTAACAGCGTCACTCTGGAGTCGTCCATCCGGGCTCTCAAGGCACACATCGAGTTCCTTGAGGGTGGAAGAGAAGAGCAGTCTAAAGCCTTTGAACGGTCCAACCAGCAGATGATGGACGCACTTGCTGAGACAGATGCTATCAGGGAGAAGTTGCGTAGAGAGGAGACCCTGCGTCGCAAACTTCACAACCAAGTGCAGGAACTGAAAGGCAACATCCGTGTGTTCTGCCGTGTTCGTCCTTCGCTCAAGAGTGAGCCTGCTTCCCAGCTCACTCTCATGCAATACCCCGACGAAGCCGATGATGCCAAGGAGATCAATATCCTGGGACCCGAGGAAAAGACCAGCCTTGGAACGGTCAGCCGCAAGAACAATACCTTCTCCTTTGATCGCGTGTTCAATCCAACCACCCAAAACGCCGAGGTTTTCGATGAAATCAGTCAGCTTGTCCAGAGTGCTCTCGATGGATACAATGTTTGCATTTTCTGCTATGGCCAGACTGGTAGTGGTAAGACCCACACAATGTCATCGGCTGATGGCATGATTCCCCGTGCTGTTCACCAGATCTACGAGACCGCCCAGGGCCTGGAGGAGAAGGGTTGGCGGTACTCAATGGCAGGCAACTTTGTCGAAGTTTACAACGAGAACCTCAACGATCTCCTCGGTAACCCCGATGAGTTGGACAAGAAGAAGCATGAGATCCGTCACGACATGCAGCGGGGAAAGACCACCATCACTGACATTACCACCGTCGATCTCGACTCGCCCGAGATGGTAGAGTCCATCCTCAAGAACGCTGATGCCAACCGCTCAGTGGCAGCTACCAAGGCCAACGAGCGCTCATCCCGGTCGCACTCAGTCTTCATTCTCAAGCTCACCGGTGTCAACCACATCACCGGCGAACGAAGCGAGGGCACTCTCAACTTGGTTGACTTGGCAGGAAGTGAACGCCTGAGCCACAGCGGAGCCACAGGCGAGCGCTTGAAGGAGACGCAAAACATTAACCGCAGCCTCAGTTCTCTGGGCGATGTGATTTCAGCCCTTGGCCAAGGCAAAGAGGGAGGTCACATCCCATACCGAAATAGCAAGGTACGTTTCTTCGAACTTGATATTTTTGTGGCACATATTAACTCCCTATTCAGCTTACCTACTTGCTTCAGTTCTCACTAGGTGGAAACTCCAAGACACTCATGTTCGTCATGGTCAGCCCTCTCCAGGCGCACATGTCGGAGACCTTGACCAGCTTGAAATTCGCCACCAAAGTACACAACACCCACATTGGCACTGCCAAACGACAGGCGCGCGTCCGTGACGCTTGAGCATGATGATATCTTCCCCATCCCCCTTTTGCATATATTCCGTCCCCTTTTGGGTAGGGGTCTCTCACGATCCTGTCCCCTACCCTGGCGCCTTGGTTGGGATGGTCTTTCGTTTTTGGCAGCCTTTGGAGATACTCGGTCTGTCTTAGCGTGTGATTTATTGTACGCAGTGTTACATTTATTTGGCTTTTCAATGCACAGTCACTGCTTTTCAGCATATCCGTTTACATCGTAGGAGTCTCTCGGACTTTCTCCACTACGAGGCCTTTCATTATTGGGCATCACAGCGAGTGAAAATACCTGTCCGCTCCCAGCTTCACCTGATGTGCCTTCTCCTTAATAGCCGCAGTATTCAGTACACCCTGTTCACAGATAAAAGCATCTGTGCACCAAGGGGGAATCCACTCGAAGTAGATATTCTTCACTTCAACCGCACAATTGACATCGTCTCGGTGAGTAGCCTGAAGCGCATCATCAATGGTCTGGGCTGCCTTGATACCGCCGTCTATCCAACAGCCCATCACCTCCCTAGGGCCGTTATCCTCGTAGTCCTGCACATCTCCACTGCCAGGCGCATCCACCTTTTCCAGCTCACTGAGAACCAATACCGAGGCAGATGAGACTCGCTTAACAGCTAAAACGGCTGGGTAGGATCCAACTTTGTTGCAGACAGAGCCTTCCACTGAAATACGGTCGGCGCCCAGCAGGAGGAAGTCCACACCTTGGCTGGCGATGGCAACCGATGCATCAGTGTAGACCGTCAGTTTCAGGTCACGACCGGAAGAAGGAGGAAACTTGGTTTGAAATTCGGAGAGGATGGATGAAGCCATGTTGACTCCTTCGCAAAGTGGCCGGGACTCCAGAATTCGCACGTCCAAGTGAGAAATGGGAAGGGAGGCAAAGGTATTGAGGATGCTGTCGCGAATGGTAGAGCTGGCTGACAGTGTGAGGATGGCTAGAGAATCCTTGTCTCCACCACGTTCGATTCTGCTAGAAAGAGAGCCTCGGAGATACTCTGCGAAAGCGCTTTTGATACGCGCCGGCATATCTTTGCGCTTGTCCAGATGGTAGTCGATTACGCCCAGCAAGCGCTCCCATTTCACCTCGCGGGCCAAGTTCTGGTGAACAATTTCTTCCATGTCGGGCATCAAAGCTAGAAATGCGTTCAGTGTGGCTGTTCCCATGCTTTCTCGTCCACTTTTCGAGAGATGCCATGCTGCCATTCGAGCAGTCTTCCACCATTCTGTGTCAATCTCCTCTTGCATCTGGGCTATCACGTCTCGGTATGCCTTCACAGCGATGGATGTTAGCTCGTGAGATCCGCTCTGGTGATCTGTCTTCAATTGCGCTAGGCCTGCTACAAGTGCTTTGCTAGCTTCTTTGTTCATGTCGCCTTCGAACCAGACTCGTCGTAGACTGTCCTTCAGCCGTGGCACACCACCAAACCGCTCACTATCTTCAACTGTTGCCGGATTGTACCACTCCCAGGTTTGATGTTCCCAGTCGATGCGAATAGCTTCCTCTCCGTGGCCCCCTTCGTTTCGGGGCTTCAAACGGAATGCGAATGGACATATGGTCCATTCCCGATTGACTGAGTTATCAGTGAACACATACGGGACTCCTTGTCGACATAACTCCACGTCTCGCGAGGTCAATGTTGTCTCTTCTTCCAGCTCACGCCATGCTGCTGCAACCGGTGATTCGCCCAAGTTAAGGCTGCCAGATATGGGAGCGAGATAGTGCCTGCTGAAGTCAGAAAAATGGAGGCAGAAGTGTAAGAGAAGGCCTTGAATCGGGCTTACGCATATGTCCTGACTTTCTCGCTGCGTCGAAATAGTGCAACCTGGTCTTTTGAGAAAAGAAATACAGAAACCACCCGTCTCTTCTGGAGCTCGGACTGGGGTGGCATGGCGGAGAAATGGTGGGGGCTCTGCAGGTAATCATAACATCATAGAGTCACTTGACCAGTTGAGGTTGTGGATATAAGTTGGGCAAGTTCCTCGTGCTTATAACAAGTTATGATGCTAAACTTTGGAATGCTCCTGTTCGATGACTTTGACTTGTTGCCTCTGACGTCATACTAAAGTATCAATTCTAGGTATTCACAATGCTACTCACAGGGTCTTGCTTCTGCCATAACATTGAATACGAGCTTGAACTTGAATCCGCCGATGATGCTAGAACATCTGTCTGTCACTGCCGCAATTGCAAGGTTTGTCTATACACACTAATCTTAACATGATAACGCTAATCCCGCTCATTCAAACAGAAAGCTTTCGGAACGAATTACGGCCTGACAGCAAAGGTTCCAAAAGATGCATTTCACCTTAAGGCGGGTATTCCCAAGGAACATGCCGCGGATAATGGATCCGGGGTGGTGATTCACCGGGAATTTTGTGATAATTGTGGTAGCTTCATCCTCGAGTATGGAGTATGTCGGATCCATAAAATATCGATATAATAGCTTACTGACATAGTTAATAGGATACTGTCAAAGACCAATTCCGATACATCTGTGTTGGCTCTCTTGATGATCCAGAAGCCTTGCCTCCCAAGGGCGAGTTCTTCTGCAAAGCTCGTGCGAGCTGGATGCCTGAGATTCCAAGTGAGTCAAGTATAAGAGGGCTTTCATGCCGTAGATTGTCTGACCAGAATAGATGTATTCCACAAGCAGGAAGTGAAACAGTAATGGATGGGAAAGGCACTCGGCATTTTGGTATTGTTTATGTGTCACTATCTACTGCCACGCTTGTCAAAACCATGTCTGGCGTCAAAAGCTTTTCCCGAATCAAGATAGCATTCAAGAAATCATTACTATCCACACGGCGATATCCTTCTTCCAACGTCTTCTCGATGCCTGCCCGCAAGTGGCGCCGAGCCAATCGCCCCCGTGCTTCTTGGGGATCCGTGTCAACGAAGACATGATAGTCGGCCAACTCTGCAATTTCTTGCCAACCGGGCTCATTGAGAAGTAGGTAGTTGCCCTCAAGTATGATAATCGAAGCATCCGGGGTGACGGAAATGCCATTCTCCACCGGATCTTTCGCCTCGTGATCGAATGTTGGCGCGCGGAGAATATCTATATCAGACCAGGTTTCCGAGCCTGGACATGCCAGGGGGGTATCATCTGCCCAGGTGCGAAGTTGACGGACGAAGCACACAAAGCGGTTGACATCGAATGTCCAAGGGGCGCCTCGACGAATGTGCGCCTCCTTGGGGTCAGGAAGCTGGTCCAAAGCTGCTCTAGATAGATGAAAGCCATCCATGGAGAGAATTACTGCCTTTGGGGTTACTTGATTCAGCTGATAGACCACTTCTTGAGCTATAGTAGTCTTCCCTGAGCCAGGGATGCCTGCGATGGCAACCAGGTAGCGTGATTTGGGATGAGCATTAGCTTGTTTGCGGATAGTTTCTGCCAATCGACTGTACTCTGATTCCATCTACACTATTAGTATGAGGATGATAAGTCGATTTGAATTGGAAGTTTACCTTGAATCAATAGGATTTTCGATATTTGAATCGTAAAGCATAGATCCCAACAACCGCAGGAGTTCAATGTATCATGCCGGGAAAAAGAAGGAGTATAGGAATATACATCTTTTGGCACTTTTTTCAAAGGAAATTATTATGTAGAGGTGGAGGGGGTATCGGGTGACAGTGATCCGATGCAACGCAGTCTCGGTGTTGCGCCGAGTTGTAACTCAAATTGCGAACGATGCTGTAGGGGGAAATTGAAATGAGATTTGCAAGTCATCAGAGTAATTACTAGCTAGAGATGGGCTTCTGAACCATTTGGACAAGTACTTTACTAGAGATCCTCTTCGGCGCAAAGCGGCGCGAAAATGCAAAAAGGGAAATCAAAATCAAAATAAGCTGTCAGGCTTCTTGATGCTGGCTCTTAAGGTACATTTTCATCACTAGCAAAGCAAAACTACACAGAATTTGAACATGAAACAAGATAACTCAACATGCTGCGCTAAACCGGTTGAGCATACCTTCCTCCATTGCTTTTGCCTGCACGTACTTCTTAGGATACACATTGCCATGAGTCTCTCGAGTGGCCAGACAGATATGATATGCATCAAACGTCAGATTAAATCGCACGTGTCGGAATGCTGTTCCGTATACGTGGCGATAAAGAAGTATATTGAACCTTGAGGTGGACCTCAGACCGTGAGACGTCATGTTGGCCCCTGTGGGCAAAGAGTGGGATTTATGAACTCAAGATTGCTAGAAGTAAAGGGTTCTTAGCTTTAGAAACTAGTCCTAAATCACCTTCGATAAACATGGTCCACATCAGCGAGGCAATTAAGAGCGACCATGAGAAGATGCAGTCGTACTACAACGCCATAGTGAGCTCGAAAGACGCAGATGAGCAAACTCGTATCCAGAAGGAGTTTATCTGGGAGCTCACACGCTATACTGTTAGCGAAGAGCTGGTAGTTCATCCCGTGATGGAAGAGTTCCTACCCGATGGAATGGCGATCGCAGACAAGGATCGTCATGAACATTTCACGGTGAGCGGCCCTAACTGACTAATAATTGAATATTCTGACATTGTGAACAGATTAAAAAACGACTTGATGCCTTTCAGAGTCTGCATAGCTCTGATCCCCGCTTCCTTCCTACGATCAAACGCTTGATGGATGATCTGGCCAAAAGCTTTCATGACGTAGAGACCATCGATCTGCCAAAGTTGGAGAATCACATTACTTCCGACGAAAGCGAACAGCTGGCATATTCTCTGCAACGAGCGAAGGTGTTTGTGCCATCTAACTCACACCCAAGTGTGCCTACCAAGCCACTTTATGAGACTGTCGCCGAGCTAATTACAGCCCCTTTTGAAAACCTCCAGGGTTTGCTCCCTACATGGTCAGAGGATGAGCCAGACCCAAAGCCTCCAGAATGATCTAGGAGTCACAAACGTGAGAGCAAAGAAATGGTCAACTTTGATTTCTCCCAATCCATCAAATACTCGGGTTTGCATGTGTGTATACAAGACTTGGCTGCGATTAGGCTACTGGCCAGTATAATCCTTGTGCTGCTCCACAGGTTCCTCTATATCTTGGTCATTATTGTAGGCATTTTGTTGAGCTCTAGTTGGCGTGAGTAAAGGGAAATTGAAAGCATATCGTAGCATCTCACCTTGTGGAGCCACCGGCTAGACCATTAGAGTCCCTGCTGTGATCCCCAGAGGCACTAGAAAATTGATGGGGAGGCGGATCCCAGCCAATTTCGTTGCTAATGATGTCTATTGCATTATGCTTGGCTTCATTTGTGACCTTTGGGTTGTTCAAAGTCCTGAGGATCTATTAGTTCTGTCGAATGGTATGAACACTTTCCAGTAGACTGACCCTTTATAGCCACGTATCATGTTCAATTCATCTTCAACAGAGACCTTGAGCTCATTGTCTTCACCCAGGCCGGACATCGTGGATTTAAATACTTGGTGGATGTTGGAAGAAATCAATCAGTTACTATTCTCTCTCCTGGGGAGCCAATATTTTCGTAGAAGGGCGGCAGCAAACAGCGGGTTACGTCACACCCTCATCACACAAGGCAAAACAACAAAAAGAAGTGAACACCCAAAATAAAGATTGATTTGGCTATTCAGAGGTCCATATAAATAATTACGAGAGGTTGTTATACCCAGTGCGTCCATATCCAGTATATCCATCCTGGTTCAACATCTCCAAGTCGGCTTCTTCCTCTATCTTGTGGGTTCGAGTCAGGATTTTGCTTGGATGAAAGATGTTAAAGAGCAGGCAACAAATCAGCATTAACGTCGCGTCAAACACATAAATGAAGGATTCTTTGCTTTGAAGATATCCATCGCTTCCTTGGACATATTCCGCCACTCGGTAAATAGACCGGATCATGACGAGGGTGCTAGCAATATAGAGAACCTTCATGTAACGTGTCCAAGGAACCCTGGTGTCTCCCACAGCATACGATGGCGTGGCAAGCATACGGCGGTGGAAAACAAGGGAAACGACGATGAAGAATCCGAAAAATAAGATCTGCACGAAGAGTCCTACAACAATCATGTTGTTTCCCAGGTTGACCTTCGACTTGTCTTTCGCTGTAGCAAGGATGCCACCACCTATCAAAATAATGTTCATAAGCATTCCAAATTCCAGTTTAGAACAGATCACTTGGCTTACCTCCACTCTGGATGAAGAACGACAACACGTCACCCGCCACAAATATCTTAGTCAACCATGTTGGTCTCACCAGCGAACACGAAGCCCCGTTCAAAAGACGAATGATACGCCCAAGAATCATGTATATAGAGGCTGCGAAGAAAGCGGGCGCCAACAGAAGCATCAGGCTTTGTGCTATATATGGCTTGGTCGTCCAATTCGGGCTTTCTTCTGCACTGACGAACCTCGCAACGTATCCGCATGCCTCAACTAAAGTCCATATCAATCAGCATGTACTAGAGAAGGAATGAAGTCCTGGTAAAACGGATCATACAGAGGCCACCGATAAGAAATGGTATGAAGTACCACGATTTATTCCGACCCAATTGCCACAAGTGTACCACTGTGCTCAGGCCAAAAATAGCTGCAAATGGAATAGCTGCCCCAGATGAGGGGTTGTAGTGGTATAGCTTGAATCCTTCGGTCATCTTAGACGAGTGAGGTGAGTAAGGCAAACAAAAAGCTCGAAAGATTGGCGACGCTGGTGGGATGTGAAAAGGAATGGAAGGAGAATGGAAGGAAACCCCGACTTTTCTACTCGTGAACACTAACACTAAGCATTGGTTCCTTCTGTTTGTTTAAATAGATACAGCAGATACTGTAATATTGCATCTGCCTTGGAAATGGGGGGCATTAGAAAGGTGGGGATAGGCTTCACTCGACAACCAAAAACCAGGCTTTAAAGTCCTGAACACTAGTCTTCTTTGGTGTAAGGATACGAATTCTGATGTGGCATAGTCAAACTAGCTGCAGCTTGTTGCCCCTCTTCGATTGCAATGATCTACCCAATAAGCCTGGGTTTCCAGGATCATCATCCACTAGAATATCTTCTAGATCCCGGAAGTGGAAAACATCACGAATACGAGGACCCAGTCGCGAATAGTGCCCCTGGCCAATTTTTGTTCATTGATTAAAATTTCTGACCACCTTTCCTATAATAGAGCACAGAACGAAATACGATAGAATTGTCTATCTGTAGGACATGGATTCACGTACCCCAAATCAGGCTGCGAGAATATCGATTTGCCCCAGTTCAGCTATATAAATGCCTCCCAATAACCTATAGTGCTAAACAATTTCTCTTTTTCCCCATCTGAGCTCTACCTATAATTCTGAAAATGGCTTGGACTTTTTATTACTATACCCCGTCCAGCCCAGGTGCGGGTATATTTGTTGGGCTGCTCGGCGTGAGCACTCTCCTACACTTCTACCAATTGGTGCGAACGCGCTCATGGTTCATGATCCCCTTCCTGATCGGAGGTATCCGTAAGTTCATATAATCGAGAGCCTCCGTTGTTTTGATTTTCACCTCTCATGTCGCTTTTCGTTCTTTAGTCGAAACGATCGGTTATGTCGGCCGTCTGCTATCGTCAATTGAGGCCCCGGACTACACGAAGGGCCCATATATCATGCAAAGCGCTCTCATCCTGATTGCACCTGCTTTTCTGGCAGCAAGTATCTATATGACACTCGGAAGAATTATATTCATGCTCAATGGAGAGAAGTTTTCGTTGATCAGGCTGAAATGGTTGACCAAAATATTTGTGACGGGTGATGTCTTGTCTTTCTTGATGCAAGCTTCCGGTATGTCAATTTCCTCCAAGGCGTTGATCTCGGCCAATCACTGAGTCAACAGGGGCTGGAATTATGGTGAAAGACACAACAAATCCATCCACTGGCGAACGCATCATCATCGGAGGACTTTTAGTGCAGATCATCTTTTTTGGGTTCTTCATGATTACTGCCCTAGTATTCCAGTCACGCATCATGAGCAATCCAACGGGAATGTCTAACGAGCTGTCAAACCTGTGGCGTCGGCACCTAACTGCCCTGTATATCACCAGTGTTCTGATTCTGGTTCGATCGATCGTTCGCGTTGTGGAGTACATCCAGGGTTATGACGGATATCTGATGAAACAAGAAGTTTTCATTTATGTCTTCGATGGACTGCTGATGCTGGTGGCAATGCTGGTTCTCCAATACATCCACCCAAGTGAGATCAATTGTCTTATTGGTCGGGGAGATCGGTACTCAGAGAAGGTTTTCAAGACGCGCAAATTCGTGCCCGAATCAGCGTTGGAGATGAGTGGAGCCATAGAGGCGTAGTGCGTGGTGGTGGTCTTTCAAAATAGGCCTTTCGTGATAGCAAGACTGTGTAATGGATGAATCTGTAACTCAATTTCTTGAAAATGTTGCTCTCAAGTCTCCATCGGCAGTGGAATCGATTGATTGTTTTGCGGCCGCCCAACTTGCTCGTCTGCCCACTCGATATGGGGTTGCCAGTCAGAGGTCAAGGAATTTTTGATCTCTTCTAAAACCACACGGCCCCAAGATCCCACACACCAGTTCTCGCGGGCCATGTGCAAGAATCCGCAGTAATGGGCTAGCACCACGAGGGAAAAGGGGACTCTGTTGTCTAGATCATTGAGATACTCTGCTGGTGCTCGAATAGCCCAGCCTGCGGCAAGAGTCATTGAGCTGGGTTGTGCCAAAGTGAAAACCACAAGTTCTCGCAGATATTGGAGCACTCGCTCGTATGTTGAACAATTGTGATGGACAGATTGCTGGCCGCACTGAGCGTTTAGTTCATAAAGACGATCGAACGCAGTTATGACATGATCAGGAAAACAGACTTCTGGTTGCGTTACATCGAAGAGAGGCGCAAGATTGCTCTGGCGTAGAAATTCGATCTCTTTGTTGGCGACTGCCTGGACTCCGCGCGAGAGATGAAAGATTTCAATCAAAGAATTGAGGCTTGGGCCTTCGGCAGTCCAAGAGGAAAGTACACTCCCTAGTCCAAAGGCCACTACCAACCCAGCAAAACTCATCATTGCTTTGACGTTGGAATGGTCGATATTGGAAAGTTGCTCGGAGAACATGGATAGGGCAATGTTTTTGTGTGAAATTGCAACGCTCAGCCACTTGGGTTGGCTTTCAGGCTCGCGGAGTCTTGACAAATGTAGTGCGGATAGGCCCAAAATTCCATGCATCAGAAAAGGTGCCTTGAGAGCTTCCTGCAATACCACTAGCTCCCAGACCTTGCGGGTCTCCTCGCTGCGAGCTAGAAGTTTATGCGTATGCATGATCCACTGTAGCTCAAGTTCTAGCTGCTCCATGTTCAGTCCAGGGGTGCTTGCAGATGCCTCTGTGGCCTCGAAATGATCCAAAAGACCCAAGGTGTCCCTGTTGGAGGGAGATGTCACATTGTCTGCCGAGGTCTGCCTTGTGCGTCGAGGCCTTCGGGGTTGATTTCCCGTGAAGAAGTAAAGTCCCTCGGCATTGTACACACATTCGTCCTGTCGCTGGCTACAGGTAGTACAACTCGGGCGTTGCTCATCACACTGTGATTGAAAGTCAGGATATGGATACTAGGGGAGCGTTTTGCGTGGTACCTTAACTCTCCTCCGCTTACAATTGGTACACCCATGACGGGATTTAGTATGCGACCGTCTGAAGACCATTATCAGATCACCCCGACGACAAGCATAGAAACGGAATCAAACAAGGCGAAGACGTCCATCAGGTGCAGGGTGATGTGTCAGCTTGGTCACGTGTTTCTGATTTTAGGAGAACCGTGGAACGCTCGTCAGAATGTGGTCTAGCGCAAGATCTTATAGATCACAGCCCTCCAAGGCTGGAGGTGTCCAACTCCGAACAGAGTCGCTGTATGTCATTATGGGACTTGAGGAGTTCAAGGTAAAGATACTGATGTTTCATATTTGTCATTGATTGCCATCGTTCACGCAACCCATACTCTCCGGGTATGGAAGAGACCACGCTAACTTCCGCTAACTTCCTTGTCTCCCTTTCGCAAATTTGTGTGAAGTTGACATTTCTCGTCTCATCTAATCATATAAAAATCATATAGAATAATAAGAAATAGAGACAGCTCCAGGATATATGGAGGATGATTTGTAGCGGGCTCATGGTTGATGCATCCAAAACTTCAGTCCCTGTTTGTGAAGTATATACATTTTAACTTTACTATAGATGACACTACATAAGAACGCAAAGGGAGTAAGGTAGCAGCTTGGGATGAACACGTGAAATTAATAGAATTGAAGTCCACAGTTATATTTGTTTTAATTTAGCAAATATTCCCTGAAAATTCTATTGTCTCACCCTTGCATTCCATGTGAAGTCATGACGGGGATCCTCGTGCTTTTGTCTTATCCTTGGGATACTCCTAGGAGAGGATCTAAGTGGGACTGGACGCGCCCAGACTCGAGAAAATGAGGAAAGCCAGCAATTTGGGCGGTTAGTGGATAGTAAAGCGGCAAACATCTCTAGACAGACAATGCGGTCGCGTCTCCACAACAACATTGAAAGAATGTCGCATACTCTACAGTCGACATTGTACATACCTTTGGACAAGAGATGCTGTGATTTTCTGACTTGGACCTCATGTTCCCCTATTTCACTCGCTTTCGCCAATGTTTCCTTGTTTCACCGGTAGTTTGGGGTGCGCCATAGCGCGGGATACACGTTTCAGGTTGACACCCTCAGCATTAACCCCCGAGATAGTGACCAGTCCGCAAGTTGCGTTGGTCTATCCCCCTGAAGAATGGATCTTCACTAGTCGCGGTGGATTTCGACTTCTGGGCTAGAGCGCCGTACTGGGTCTTTCTGTGCATGTAACCTATCCCGGGCCTCCGCACGATACAACAGTGAAGTGGTCAGGCACTGAGCCACTCTGACTGGACGGAAGAATGGATCCTCAATGGACTTTTCTCTATTGAGGAATTAAATAGATGGGCACCTGCGGCTGGGCAATAATAGATATTTGGCTCAAATTCCTGTTCTGCGAACACGTTCGACACACTCACATTCCTTTCTCCTTGTTGACAATCTGGATTGTCTGCCTTTCTTTTAGTCTCTTTTTCGTTCAATTACTGTCTTTCTCTTCTGGTTTCTCATCTTCATCTTCTAGATCAAAGTCAATCTTGGACCTTGTTCGTTGCAAGCTCATCAAGATGGTTCCCTCACGTTCATTGAGCGCTGGTTCGCTGATGCTCACTTTATTGTCTTCCCCTGTAGCCGCCACAAGTTACTCCCTAGTGGAGACTTGGCAGGGGAAGAATTTCCTGGACTATTTCAACTTTCACACCGGAGCCGACCCGACGAACGGCTATGTGAACTATCTCGACAAGCAGAGTGCCGAGAGTGCAGGGCTAGTTAAGGTGACCGACAGCGGCAGTGTATACCTCGGAGTTGATCATAAGACCACGCTGGACCCAAATGGCAAGGGGCGTGATTCAGTCCGCATTGGAAGTAAGAAGTACTATGACCAGTCTTTGGTCATCGCGGATATTGCCCACATGCCCGGGAGCGTCTGCGGTACATGGCCTGCTTTCTGGTCTACTGGCAAGAACTGGCCCGGGGATGGAGAGATTGATATCATTGAGGGGGTGAACCTTCAAGATCACAACGAGATCGTCATGCACACTGCTGGTACATGCAGCTTGACGGACACAGATATGACTGGTGTTGTCAATGCCACTGGGTGTGGTGAGGACTTGGGAACCGTTGGGTGCGTGATCGAAGGCCACAAGGGCAGTTACGGCACATCGTTCAACGGTCAGGGAGGTGGTGTGTATGCCATGCAGTGGACCGATGAATTCCTCAAGATTTGGTATTTCCCCCGGAGCTCGATCCCGGCCTCTATCACTAGTGGCAAGCCAGATGTCACCAAATTCGGCACCCCCATGGCCTTGGTGGAGGAATCATGCGATGTTGCGAACGCCTTCAAGTCTCAGTCCTTTGTGTTTGATGTTACTTTCTGTGGTGACTGGGCTGGCGGTGTCTTTGGCGGCTCAGGTTGCCCTATGACCGATTCAGATTCCTTCCAAAGCTGCCACAACTTTGTCGCCAACCATCCCGCCCAGTTTGAGCAGTCTTACTGGGAAATCAACTCGGTCAAGATCTATCAAACTGGTGTAGAGGGAACTGCAGTGGTTTCCTCCCAGTCCTCCAAGCCCGCGCCCCCCGTCACCTCCTCGGTTTCCGAGACTCAGGCCATGGAAAGTCATGCTGTTGCTGCCACTACCGAGGCTGCTCCTGTTGTCTCCCAGGCTACCGCCCAGAACCAGGCCACTGTAGTGCACTCGTCAACTGACAGAACAGACGCTGTTGGAAGCATCCAGGCACTAAACCCTACTTCTGCTGCCCCTGCTGCTGCTCCTGAAAACACCGCTACTCAGGGGATCCAGCAATCTCCTGCCACCAAGAAAACCCGGACTGTCACCGCATTTGTCACTTCAACCAAGACTATCTGCCCCGAAGCTGAGAAATCTTCTTCTCTTGCGGCTTTCTGGGCCGCAACCCCAACAGTATCTCATCCTGTTGTGCCAGTTACTGAGATTCCCGGTAGCAGCCAGAATGCCAAAGGACCCACCTCAGGAGCTGTAGTTGTTCCTCAATCTGCCCCGGCATTGCAGGCAATCCCGGTCGGTCACAGCCAGCCCTCCGTCGAGACGGGTGTCTCTGCCCAAACCAGCCCGATTGCTGCAGCACACGACAGCGCACCTTCTCCCACCCCGGGATACTCAGCCTCCAGTGCTGCTCCCTCAGGCCCTGCCCATGCTGGAGCCCCCAGCGTTGATCTATTCGGTGGTTCCTGGCTGCGTCCCTCTGCTGCCCCATCTGATGTTGCATCTCAGCCTTCCAGGGCCCTCATCTCTGCACCAACTGATGTCTCCCCTGAAACTGCCGCCAGATCTTCCTCTGGTAACTTCGTTACTAGCGAGTCTACAACCGGAGCTGTCCCGGTTTTCACCGGTGCTGCTCACAAAATGTCACTGAGCGCCTCTGTGATTGTCTGTGCTCTGATTGCCTTTGCGATCTAATTGTTTGCAACTGGGTTTGTTTGAAATTGGCGGTGGATCTTCTCTCGTTTATTGTATAGTAGTAGGCCTTAAATTTGGCCGTAGGCGGCTTTGGGCACTTTTTCGATCAAGTCTGTCTATTTCTCTTGAAGCGCACTTCTTTATTTGTTCACACAGCTCGCAGTGGAATACTTAGCTGGCTAATGAAAATTTCGAGTTTCCATATATTTGTGACAGTCTATTACCTTACTCCCAATATTTGGACCTGCATCCATTCCCACAACTTCAACACGAAGTTGAACTTCCTTGCAAATGTTGGTCAGCTCTTGATTGATTTCCACCCTGTCAACCAATCCCGGGCATAGCACCTGAGAATACCATCATCAACAATCCTCAGTCGCCCATTTCGCAGTGTCACGCTATCCCTTTCAGCTCTTTCCGTGATAAATATCTTTGATTTGCTTGCCCCAAAAGACGATTGTCCCACATGCATTTGCTCATAATGGAGAATGAGCTTGACTGCTGGATTGGCATGCTCTTCACCCCTTGCCTCGCTCTCACGAAGCCTGCGCGACCATTCCTCGAAAGGCAGCGTATCAAACTCGAACCCACTGTGTTTAAGCGTGTCCAGTAGAGATGACCAAGGGAATGAGCACCGATTGCACAAATTGTAAATAAAATCATCCCTATTTGCAGCTTTGACCAAATCGGTCACACTGTAGAGGAACATACCGGATTGAACCCGTCGTCAATTAGACTAGTAACGGTGTGGTTGATCATATCATCCAAGTCCTGTCCAGTATAATAGTCAAACGGGGCCGCATCACTCACGGAACGAGGATATGCAAGAATCGGATACTGAACAGAATCAGCAGCTCGTAAGTGAATCAAATCGTCAAGTACTTGAAGTGGTCCAAATTCCTGAATGAGTGGATTGATAGTACTTAAGAAGGCATCCTGCGTCTGATCACGGTGTTGGATACCCATTGTGAAATGCCTGCGGGGATTTCATGAAACGATGAGAAGGGTGATACGGCAGCCCCGGACTTGGAGTACGATATAAAGTCAATTATTCTTTAAGCGTCTACGGCCAAGCCGTTGGGTATGGACTGATCTGTCGCCATGCACCGACTGCATTCGGGGTACCAGGAAAGATGTCCTTCCGCGTGTGGAGAAAGTTACACATATCACACGACGTTAATCCGTTGGTAGACTCAGTTGTAATCGTCTGTAGGTGCCGAGAAGGCTCCGCTATTGAAATCTACCTGCAAGGCTGGTGCGTATCGGATTTCTGTTTGACCGAGGGAAGATCCTGATAGGAAATAACCCTACACAAGCACTCGATGCAGCACAAATTTAATGCTGACAGATCGGCTGGCTGTAGTTGCCTTCTTGCCAGGTCTTTCTACCCTGCTTGTGATAGTCGGAGTGGAAAGAAACATTGTCTCATCTTTCATCTCATATCCGACAGCAGTCTTCAAAGATGTCTCGAAAATCCAATCCCACGACATTCACTGTTTAACTTTAATCGCATTCATCTGTAGAATTGAAATCGCATCCAGCGAGAATTGTTACACTGCGGAGCTGCCTGAGATGCCCGAGCCCGTCGGGATAGCTCAGCACGCCATACTTCCCTCTATGGTGGCGTGGTACATGGAATTGTGCCTACTTATTGATCCACGATACCACCGTCGGCGACACCGTCTCTAATACACCGTGGGTGTGACCAGGTGTGGAATTCAGCGTTAGCTGGGTGACATCTGTGCAGACTGGGGGTGTACGCTCTCCAATACGCTCCGACTAACTGTTGGCGACTGACTGTGGCGTGGAAACCACTCAGCTGTCTGCTTTTTGTGTCCCAACACTTCAAGTATTACGAGACCAGTGCTACATTGAGACTCACCGGGTACACAGCAAACGCTAACTGTGCAGGCTCAGCCTCACTATCTGCCGCGAACATACATCTCCGTTTATTGTCAAAAGGACAGAGACAAAGCCAGGATACACAAAGCCAGGATACCACCTCAAATGGCATATGGGGTAAATGGGCTTAGCATTCGGCATTCAAGTTGTTTCCCAAGACGGGGTACGGAATCTGTGGAGCTGCATCGTTCCACCTTGGAAATCTGGGGGAATGGGAACACCCGTATCGGAATGCTGCCCTATAGAGCCGATATATACCTTTCAATCGCGATTGTTCTTGGCAAACGGTCTAGTAGAATCCCTTCCGCTATCTCCTATGGAATGCTGACCGTTCGATCGGGCCCTGACATGCCGATAAATCCAACCGTTTTTTATATAGGCTCACTAAAGTTCCAGGAAGAACCCTAGACTGCATTCCTGGATTGCAGAACGGTCCAGGGTTGGCCCGTGGGCCTTGGACGAAAGGGTATATTGATCCAGCATAGTTGTGCCCTATACGTTTAACACCCCGTCTTTCTAGTTCATTCCGCTGATCTGAAACATCTATCAATCCCGTCGGGGAGCGCTTCCGTGAGTGTATGCAGGCAGTCGAGATGAACCATCGCCTAGGGGGACATTCTTATTGGGTAATAGGCGTGAATAGGGGCTGATCATGTCACTGAGAGCACACAAGACACTGGTTTTGGCAAATGCGACAAAGGTTTCATTTTTCATTAATTTCCTAAACATGCCAGAATAACGCCGTAAATACACGTGCAGCGATGCAGGATGCTTTTGCTTCAATCCTAGGAGACTGAATCAGATCCCTATTGGATCTTCTCTCCAAGGAATTGCAGAACCCTCTGCCATGATTGACTGGCTCGCATAGCATGCTCATCTGGAACGACCGGGTTGTCCTCTCCGGTTGTCCGTGAGAAGACCTCCATGCTGACCCACCCAGTATAGCCCAGGCGTGTGATACAGGCATCTGTGACCTTGCGGATCGGAAGGTATCCACCGCGCTCCTCCTCGCACGGGAACAGGCGAGCATTCCGCGACCAGGCTAGCAGCGTGGGCAAGCCTGGAGCTTGGAGGAATGGCATCTGCGGGTCGACCCGCTCGCCGTCGGCAAGCTGGACCATCAGGACCCGGCTCGGATCGATTTCCTGTACGAGTCGATCCATCGAGTCCTGCAAATCCTTGTCGGCGCTTGCAGGCAGCCGCCCTGTTGGGTCGGTGGGGTCGGCCCACAACCGGGCTGCAATGTTGAATGTATCCAAGCATACGCCTAGATTGGGCCGATTAGCCCGCTTGATCACATCCCAGGAATCCTCCCAGGTGTTGATGTATGTGCCCCAAGCCAGTGCTTCGTACGCGATGCGTATTGGGAATGCCACATCGGCGGCCTCGGCCAGGTCGGCGGCAAGCCGGTCTCGGTCATCTGTGATTTCGGAGGGATCGAGGAATGACGAAGGGATCAGAATGAAAAGGGAGCCTCCGAGGATTTTCGTCAATTGTACCCAGTGCTTGAGTTCGTCAATCCGCTCTGCATGGCGAATTGGGTCGATCAGGCCTTCGTAGTGCCGAAAGGGTTGGAGGGCTAAAACTCGCAAATGGCGCTCAGCACATAGATCTCGGATGGCGTGTGCTGCGTCGATCTCGTAGTCTCGGGCAGTGCGGGGCGAGCTGTCATTCAACTGGAGCGTCTTGGCGAGCTGTGCGAGATCATCGTGAAACAGTTCGAGTCCTTGTTGACCATTGCGGGCAGCGGCATCGAGCTTGGCGGTGAGCGGGTGTAAATGCGCAGCTCCCAAGCTCACAGTGGCAATGGCCGGCTTCCATGGCAGGCCAAGCTCAGAGATAGGGGGACTGGGAAGGGAATGCATCGGTAAAATGGTGTATGTTTCACATGGGACTAACAGCCACTAGTAACGCCTTTTATAGAACAAACCAGATCTCACCTCACCGGGACGCCTCTGTTTCCGTGCTGATCGTATGTACTTTCAGGGGTTTCGCTTTCAACTCATAAAAAGTGGGTAAATGTAAACCACTCTTGAGATCGTCCGGATTGAAATCGCACACCGTACGCCAAGCCTGTACACCCTGCGGTTGATCTCGGCGATCGCCTCAACTGCCCTTGATGCGGTCCTAAGCTGACGTCTGATATCGCCTGAATTATGACTGTTTCTGAGACAGATCGATGCATGGAGAATAGAGAATACCATTTGTGATAGGAATCAATGTCACAATGTCACAGTAACTCGAACAAACGGATATATAAGTTGGAATTAGCATCCAGCCAGAGGGTTCTATCACCCCGGCCTGTGCTACACCAAGAAGCAATTGCACCGACGTTCCAACATGACGATCGTCATGCCCTTGTATTCTTTAGTCAACCGCATCGGCGCGATGGCCTTAGAAGTAGCTTCAGAGCCGTCTCCACAAGCCCACTTTGAACTGTTGCAAATGATTGACCAGCTTAGGTCGGCAGTGGAAACCCCGACAGAGACAGTTTTGTGTCTAATCTACCAGGTAAACATGTTCTACCGAGGTCGAGTTGTCATTCTGACCGAAGATAGCCTCCGCAAAATGCTGCGTTGCGCACCGTGATTGAGTTGGGTATCTTCGCCGTGCTGGTGGAGAAGCGGCACAGAGAGACGGGAGTCTCTGCCACTCAACTGGCCGAATATACGGGCGCAGACCCTGATTTGATTGGTATTTTCTACATATACTCGCAGGTGGCGTGAACTGGCTAATTCTGTGAATAGTCCGTTTGATGCGTGTCATGACAGCGCTCGGGCTTTGTTCCTTGTCCTCGGAGGCCTATGTTGCCAGTGAGAAGACGGTGGCGCTCACCCAGCCTATTGGCAGAGATGGAATCCCATGCATGTAAGCTGGTGGTAATTCTTTCTTTTCTTTTTCCACATATATTCAGTGAAGAAATAGATATGACCTCACGGTTCCAACCCTCAGCAAATTGCCCGAGTACCTCCGATCCCATGATTATGCCAAACCCCAGGAGTACACTCACTCACCCATGAAATGGGCGGTTGGCCAGAGTCAGTTTGAATGGCTGGGGAGTAACCAACAGCAGCAAACGCTCTTCAACTCCTACATGGCTAGCCGTCGCGAGGGCAGACCGATGTGTTTCAACACATACCCTGTTGAGCGATTGCTTGGCCATGCGGTGCCATTTGAAGACACTGTGTTCCTGGTCAATATTGGCGGAAACCAGGGTCATGATTTGAGAAATTTCCGGAGAGAATATGGTCATTTGCCGGGAAAACTAACCCTACAAGACTTGCCCAGCGTGATCGAAGGGGTGTCTAGTCGAGACGCTGGGGTCCAGGTGATGGGATACAGCTTCCTGGGTCCTCAACCTGTCAAAGGAGCGCGTGTGTACTACTTCCGGGCCATTTTCCACGACTGGCCTGACGACATTTGCCAGCAAATCTTGCGTACCACCGTGTCGGCTATGGCCCAGGACTATTCGCGCATCATCATCGTGGACTTTGTTTTGTCCGACACTAAACCCCCTCTGATGCAGGCTTCGCTGGATATCCAGATGATGAGTATTGGAGCTGGGGTCGAAAGATCGGAGGGACAGTGGAGAGATCTGCTGCACAGCGCTGGGCTGCGAATTGCTGGCATTTGGAACCAGAGCCCAGGGATGGAGTCGGTGATTGAAGCTGTTCCCATTACGACGTAGGATACGGTGAAGTAGTGTAGGGAAGAGAAGACAAGTTGGAGGAAAAGGCAGCAATGTACAGAGTACAATTAAATCAAATATTTCGCGCCTGCGAGCACTGCATTTTCCACAACCACAGTGCCGCTACTAGTCTATTCCTCCAATTAACGTTATACGGTTAAAGTAGTCCGTAAAGCTTTACTGATATCTAGTAACTAACTTAGGGCCGCCGCCCTAGTCTTTACTCTAGAAGAACCGGAGCCTATATTATAGAGCGAGTATTATACTACTAGTAAAAAGATCGCTATAAACGTCCTCTATCTTACTATAGTACTATATAAGCTTTTCCTTAGCCGCGTAAAGAGCGGTAAGTAACTTATAAGCTTCTTCTAGGCTACCTTCTTCTTTATAAGCTACCTAATCGACTTCTTAAGATAATTAAATAGCTTATTATGGACAGTAAAGATAAGGTAGGTAGTGATATCCTTTATCTTTAGTAGTGTAGTCGTGAACTAGAAGAATAGCTATATAATTAAAAGTAGATAATTATCTATAAGAGGTTTAGAAATAAGGTTAAAATTAGATCTTCTCTAAGTCTTAGAGGACCTTACTTTATTAAAAGTGTTAATAATCTCCCGTTTCTAATACCTAAAGCGAACTAATTGCTCCTAGTAGTTAGTCTATTCTCAGGCAAGCCTTAGGCACCTGGCAGGTCGGGCCCTGACAGTTAGATAAATGTCGATCTAAAGAATAACACTACTTAGAGGCAACACATCAAGCCCTAGGCCGCCCAGTGCGCAAGTAGCTGAGCGCATGCATAGGGCATAATGACCGTGCATGTCGCTTCTCACATTAGCTAAGCGCACCATGTATTTATTGCTCTCGCTGGCCCTCGCATGGAGGACCAGCAATTAGTCTCTCAATACACCTGTACATACATTTACCGATAGACTTTACTTCCCGGACTCATCCTGCTACCTAGGACCTTGCAGGGTCCTAACACTAACCGAGAAGTTATTTTGAACTTAGTTAGATAAAATGCTATTAGAGCGACGAGCGGGTATAAACCCCTAGGGCGGAGGCGACAGAAATGCGCTCTAGGCAGCTTGTTCTAGAGGACACCATAAGACCGTGCAAATACTGCTACAGCGAGGAGCCGGGGTTAACGCCTAGGGTGGATGCTACGGAAATGCGCTCTAGGTAGCTTGTGCTTGTTATATAGGACACAATAAGATCGTGCAGATGCGCCTAGAACATGCAGCTGATCAATCTGTACACTGTCGCCCCCTTTTCAGAAGATTTAAATGATCATGAGGCTTAGAGAATACACAATCTAATCAAACCTAACTATACTTTCTTCATCCCCAATCACTCCGCCACCTCGGTAACGGTGCGATAATTCTCACCATTGGTATCTGTTGTTGGAAATAGAACATGAACTTTAATTTGAGATGATGCGGCTTTGGGCCGCTTCATTCCTTCTTATCGGAATAAGAGCATATAGATTGTACTGTATATATTTGGCTGCGCTTTTCGGCCATCTCATTGTGTGGTTAATAAGCCGCCTTTTCTGTCATTGACAGACCGGATGTCTATCCTATTCACTCACCTACCTTATAATGGCCGTAAAGTAGGCAGTGGTACTGTAATGTAAGCTAGGTGTATCTTGCTGGCTTACTATTGTCATTTTCATTCAGCTTTCAATGGCCATGGAGTTAAAACTACCCGCTAATGACTTGGCAGTGGGGCACTCATAATAATTTTCAGTGTTCAGGGCGGAAGCTGTTTTCACTTCTGACTGTATCTGTCAGATTCAATTCAACCATCGAGATCTGGCAATTTATCATGGCGCGCTGACTAATTTTAATATGTACTTTTGTGTGTGATTTCTCAGGCAGAGGCCATGCAGTACTCATGGTAGATAAATACCCTGAAATGTAGGCTGATCGTTTCCAACACATAGGCTAAAGTGTTCAAAAAGACCGAGAGTGCAACCAAAGGCCAACAGCTTTGTACAATCCTGACTAATCTTTCAATGGAGACACAATATTGCTTTCTCTTCTTTAGTTCCCCTCCCACCAAGTGTAGTTGTTAGTTTCGGCGGGAGTGTCAAAGACGAGCTCGGAGCTGCTGTTCATGGGTCTGTCGGGCCAGACGTTGAGCAAGCCATCCCAGATCTCAATGTCTTCGTACTGCACGCTGACGCCGGGTGCATTGTACAAAGCGAAGCCATTGCTGTCCTCCCTGCTGGGATAGATGCGGCCAGTGAGAGCGAAGCGGTCATTGACAAAGATCTCGACGAGGGAGCCGTCGACGAATATGTTCATTTCGATCGGTTCTGTCATAGGCTTACAGCCACGAATGCCTGCCATCTGGTAGGGCTCAAAGTACCCAGCCAGCGTCGTGTTGGGGAACATCCTGATCTGGGAGGAGTAGGCGCGGTCCAAGACGACGGACTTCTTGGAAGGATCGTAGTAGATGTTCGTGTATTCCTCGCGACCGGGCGAAGCAGCGACCGTCACACCTGTGATACCCGTGGTGTTATTGATATTCAGCTTCAATTCATAGGAATTACTGAGAGTGCTGGGCAGGCGGATGTTACTGGTGTTGCTGCACTTCTTCTTGCTACAATGAGACTGGATGTGGTGAGAGCTACGGCGAAGCCCCGCAACTACATCGCTGGCTGGGCGCACGCCCAGGGTGCTCGCAGTCCAGGTGCCATTGGGGTTTGACATATAGCGGGAGTTGCCAGGGGTGGTGTCGGCAGGGTTGTGGACAACACCGCTGGTCTCTTTGACGAAGAGCTCCCGGGCCAAGGACAGCGCTCCTTGGTAGCCTTGCTGCATGATGCCGAAGTTGTTCATGTCCTCGCTTGCCCAGCCGTACTGAATACGGCGGTTGTTCTTGGTGTCATTGAACGAGGTGAGCTGGCAGATCATGTTAGTATTCCATCGTTCGAGTATATCGCATGGTATTGTTATGATCTGATTCTTACCGCATATAGAATACCCCAGTCGCTCGCACCGCCTGAGACAGGGTTGAAGGCAATGCTGCCATTCGGACGGGTGGAAATTTCCCCCTCATTCCACAAAGACCACCTCCGGTCATGGAAGCTGACCTCGCCTCCTTCAGCACCCATGCTGACGAAGTAGCGGTCGTCAATAGCGAAAAAGTTAGAAACTTCAAAGTTGAACCCATAGGAACCGGTTTCCCTCAACGAGCCCAAGGTACTGTTCGCTGTGGGTTCCCACAGAGCACCAAGGAAAGTCCAATTGGTGAGATCAGACGCAGGAGCACTGTACAAGGGCATGCGAGGGCCAACACCCTTGATACCGGAGCCAAATATGGCATAGTAGTGAGGCTCGAAGTTGTCTAGTAGCGTGTCCAGCTGGGGCAGCGGGAGGTAGAATGGGTCCCGCCAGCCGGTGACGTTCCAACCGTCAGGTGGGCTGCTGATGACTGGGTTGTTGGCATATTCTTGCCATGTCACTCCACCGTCGGTGGAGTATGCCAGGCTTTGGCTTTCGGTCCCAAGCAGATAGGGTAAGGTATACGAGGTTGGCAGTCTTGAAACGGATGTGTAGAAGGCGAGAATTGTTCCATCGACTTCACCAGAGATATTGACGGGCTGCGCTGTTCCGGAAAAGATGCCCAGATGGTTGTACATCAGTGGATCGTGGTGGTCGCTAGTCAAGGTGGTTGTACCAATTGACTTCGCTTCTCCGTCTTGCCATCCTGCAAGTCCATTGCCGGGGTTGTTGTCAATATCAGTCCAGGTTACGAGGTCGCTGGACGTTGCGTGTCCCCACGATATGTTGCCTATATTGATGAGCTATTTAGCACGGAGCTTGCTAGGCAACTAGGAGAGGGAAATCGTACCCCAGTTGACATGATTGGGGTTAAACTGGTAGTGCATATGATAAATGCCATCAACCGGATCGTACATAGGGCCACAGGGGTCCTGGATCAATGGTTAGTGACACTTAGTCCAATTTAGGGGTTTTCGGAATTGGAAATAAGACATACATTCATCCACCCTGCAGGGGCCGAGAAATGGGAGTATGGTCTCCATCGAGTGAAAAGGCTATTGTTTCCCATTTTCTCGACCATGTCCTCCGTCAGGGTTTGACCCCATGCGGTCGAGACGATGACACGGAGCATCACACCAAGAATTGCTGTCTTCAAGGCCATATTTGCTGTTTGGACTACTCACACCTCCAAGTGATGATTGATAGCGCCTTCTTATAATGGAAGGGGAAATTTCTCATTTTGCTTCCCCGGGATCTCGTCGTAATATCTTCGGGTGAAAGTCTAAGCCCACGGGGTTCCAGATTATCCCCCACAAATTACTCAAGTACGCTGATGAGTTGGGGAAGCATATCTGAGTTCTTAATCGGGGTTAAAGAAACTCAAAACCGACGTCACGAGGATACTGGGCTGTGCTCACAGCCAATTGCAGTTAGTCGGAGTAAAACGGGGTTGCAAATCCCCGAGATACTCCCGAGTCTTCGATGCCAAGCCACAACGTCGGGGAATCTAAATCTAACTGAACTGGACCAAAGGCCCCCAGTGAGCTCGCACTAGGAGACAGTCCTCGCTAGGCTATTGTGACAATGGATTCATACCTTTTCATGTTGTCCGGCGTTAATCCCCGTTGGGGAGACAAGAGTGAATCCGCCGTGGTTGTGCCGCTGCGGCCCATTATGGGGTAACCCGAATTTATTGTATCACAGTATCTCCGATTTATTAGAATCAGGGGTGGATACTGTATATCGTACTATCTCAAGCTCCATAGTATACAGAGGAATTAAAATATTATAGTCTAGAGTTTCCCCGAGCCTCCGAAGACAAAGCTATAGCAGATTAAAGGACGTATCCGGTGTACAAGTGCGGCCCAAAGAGTGGTTATCAAATACATATCGATGCTGCTACAACATATATGTAACGTAATGTCTCGACCTATACCACATGGATAGCCTGACAATAGAATAGGCGGCTTGACCTTGGCAGGTTCTGCCGAGGCTGTAATCATACCCTAGGAAACGAGGCATGCAACGTATAGGTAGTGGACCTACATAGTTGTTATAAGCCGTATATGCCTTTGTCGAGGGTTCCGGGTAAAGAAAAACGGCCGTCCACATTATACTAAACTTATCGCAGGAATTCATTGCTCGCCCCGCGGAGAGACTAGCGTTGATAGAGATAAAGTTAGACACTAAACACAAAAATATTGTGTAGCAAAATGCGTTTCGTAATAGAGGGTAACTGCTTATATCTCTTAGTCCTTAAGACTTCCTTTACTTTCTATTTAACATGGCTTAGATAGCATCTAGCTTCGACGATGACCAAAATCTTGCTCGAACTAGATTTCAATGTCTGCCATAGGCAAAGCTGCTTTCGATTTAAACCATAATAGCAGAATGTCTTTTTCTTTAGTAGTCTATCGGCGACCACGAGGGAGTGCTACGCGTCGCCGTTAGATACGCCTTTCGTTAATTATTTTCTAAGTGCGGCTTATATATCCTTTTCGTGCTATTAGACCTAGACATTAGAGCACTATTAGACCCGTGATAAGGCGTGCCACTTTCTACGTTAGTGCTAGGGAAAGCTACTAGAGGCTCCTAAAATAAGTATTTAGGGACATCTAAATCTTTACGCTTAATAAGCCTTTCACTTAGTCGATAGAGCGTGTCGTTAATAGTCTCACTAACTACTAATAGAAGTTAGCCTAATAATAGAACCCGTTATCAAGAGATAGCTACTCACTTTCTACTATAACACCTCTCTATAAATCAACTACGCTTATTTCCGTAAGAATATCACCAGTATACGTTTGTGGATTAGTAAGCTTTCGAGGAAGCCACAAAATAATCTAGTCGTAGTTAAATTGAGTTATTTTAAATACCCCCGTCGATCGGGTATGACGAAAACGGTATTTCTTATTATACTACTCAATCTAAAATAGGTCCTCGCGAACTATATTGATCTAACTAGTATATTTATTGCTATCTTTATCCTCGCTATCTCGAATATACGGGCGAACTTCGCTAAACAAATAGGAGACCTTCTCCGTAAGTATATCGCTTATAAGCGGTATATTCATAAATCGTGTAAGACTATAGCTATCTTACAGAATCTTTTTAATACGATTTAGAGTTTCTAAGCGCTGATAGGAGTGTCACTCGAAGAGTCTATCTATTGTGAGTTAGACTACCACGTTAAGACGTAAGGTCGAGCTAAGCATTTAGTTGTTAGCACCCCTCTATTACTAAAATTGCGATCTATCCTAGTATAGGCTTATTAGGAGATCCAGTTTTTAGTTAGGGCAAGCCTTATTCTCACCGGTGATTTACGAAGTATCACAGTCGATAGCAGAATTATCTATTAACACTGGTTACGTTCGGGTTCTATCCCTATCGAAGAGGACCCTTAGTTATAGGGTAAAATATTGTTCCCCTCTCTAGGAGACTTCCTCGAGTTGACTTAGTCTGTAAATTACTATAGGGCATTCAGAAAATCGCGTTATTTAACACTTAAGGGCCACTTCACAGAGAATTAATATTATATTCTAATATATAGCCAACACTGACTGATGAAATCAAACAAACAGAATCCACTTTCTTCTTTTAGCTCACCTGGTTACTGCGATTTATTGAAACGATGAATACAAATAATTAATCGGACCCGGAACCACGCAATGCAAAATGTCCTAAATTTTGAGGAAATCTAATTAGAGACGGTTCCAGCGACAAGATTGAGCTCAACTAGTTTGACCTTAGCTAATGGTTTCGCTTAGCAAAATAGCTGTAGCTGTTGTCGACTTTGACTTAGTTGAATGGCAGGTTTTGGCGGGAGCGATGGCCCCTAACTAGATACACTTTTAATGTGTCATTCAATTTCACGCCACCCTACTTTCACAAAGCTAGGTTTCCAATGCGCATTACTGAGTAGTGTATTTGCTTGCGATAAGAGCTTACCGAAACATTGGGTAAGTTGTGGTTATCTTTCCCGCTATGCTAGTCTTAGCTACTTGAAACGTCCGCTGAATACGATGTACAGTAATTCCGGATATCGGTGTCACCACCTACACTCTTCAATTGTTTCTCAAAACCTAATACCAAGAAGCGCTAGGCTATGTTTGGTATAGTAAAGGATTCGCGCGCCGTTCTCTCGGTCTTATACTGCAAAAACTGGAAGAACACTATGATCTAGGTACTGTTTGACTCATCCCCCCTCAGTCTCTTGGCCCTACCCCCGCCCCAGCCACCCCACAAACCAACAACCCAGCCAAGCATATATTTGGTTTGCAAACAGAAGGAGATAATTCAATCTATCTTGTGGACAACTTATCTTGTGTTGTGGACAAGCCGTGAGGAAATATCGCAATTTCCTCTCCTGATGGCGCTGCCCTTCACCACCCTTGATGTGTTCACCGAAGCGCGCTTCAAGGGCAACCCCCTCGCAGTGGTGACGATCCCACCGGGCATGGTCTTGACGCAGGCCCAAAAGCAGGCCATCGCCACGGAATTTAACCTATCTGAGACTGTCTTTGTGCACGACGTCGAGAACCCTGCAGCGACAGGCGAGCGGCGCTTCGACATTTTTACGCCGCAGGGGGAGATACCATTTGCCGGCCACCCGACGATTGGCACGGCCGTTTTCCTTCACCCGCACGGTGTGCGGACCTTGCTTGCAAAAGTAGGGCCTATCAATATCGAGCCGGCTGCCGATGGTGCCCTCCGGGCCGCGATCCCGCATAATGTCAGGCTGCACCAGAGGCGTCTGCCTGGCCCTAACCCGGGTTCGTTCCCTACGTCCCAGGCCCAGATTGCAAGGGTGGAGCGCTTTGCGCCGCTATTCAGTATAGTCAAGGGCATGACCTTTGCGCTTATCGAGCTGCCGTCGCTCGACCTGCTGGGCGCCGTGTGGGTAGGCGCTCTACCTGAGCTGCCCGCAGAGCTTTTAGATGACGGTTGGCGTGATGGCTGGGTCACGCGGCGATACTACTTCGTCCGGCTCGGCAGCGAGTGGGTCGGCGGAAGGATAGTCCATAGGATCCGGACGAGGATGGTCAATCAAACAATAGAGGACCCGGCCACGGGAAGCGCGGCGTGCGCGCTGTCAAGCTATCTGAGCCTGCATGAACTAGAGGAGCAGTCGGTCAGCTTTGAGATCACGCAGGGTGTTGAGATGGGACGGGCCAGCAATATCCTGATTGACGTCGAGGTTAGCAAGGGCTTGGATGGGGCAAGGAAGCTGGGGACGCTACACCTTGGGGGAAGAGCGGTTCCGGTCATGAGGGGCTCCATAATGGCCTAGCGATGAACCGCTGCATCGTAAAGCCACAATATCAAGAGGGCTCCTAGGGAGTGTATTAGAACGGATGCATCCATAGCTTGCAGATAGCTAGCGATCTGCATCATGTAAACCTGAATTAGGACGACGTAGACGCTAGCAGTATTTGTTAGCCTAGATCGACAAATTTTATATGCAACTTAAAGATTATGTGTACTGTACCCGTGCGCGTAAGTATGTAGATGCTTACAAGGAGGAAAGGGCAACCACTATACCCGCGGGAATTTCTGTTTGTATATAGGGCTCGTTTCGGTCAAAAAGAGGTGAAAGTCATGTGGCCCAGGACCCATAGTTATTATTATTTTCATTGCATTACTGTATATGTAACGTCGCAGGCATAATGCTACTCTCAGTATATTCTTAATGAAGACAGGTGGGAAACAATTGAAGAGTGTAGGTGGTGACACCGATCTCCGGAAGTGCTATACAAGAGGTGAAACATACACAATTTGATTTACTTACCTCATACATTGACGTTGGGAATTAGAATCAAGAGGGGCAATCTGAAAACACTTCTACAACCGTCCTTAGTCGTACCAGATGTAAAAGAAGCCCCGTCCGTGACTATAAGAACCTAGGCCATTTTTATTATTTACCCGTAATTCTATGTTTTTATTTGCTGGCTTACCAGGTTCCAATGGCCTCCGAGCTTCACAAAATCTTGATCCTTCATGGTACATCACCTGAACACATGTGGGGCAGGAGCTAACAATTCCAGGTCACGGGCAATCGGCAGAAATCATCGAGCCGAAAGCCCGCTACGTGCGAGAAGTGTTTCGCAATTTATCAGACGACATAAAGTTTGAGTTTCAATTCTTGTCTGGTGTCTTACCAGCCTATATAGATGAGGATGACAGCAAGGACCAAAAGGTATGGGGTCATGGGGAACCAGAGCACGACAAAATTCGCGGATTGGAGAAAGCTCTTGAGTATCTTCAGTACCTCGCCCAAGACGGTCAAAAATTTTGTATGCTGAAGGTTCATCTGTGGAAAGGCTCTCTCCGCTGCTGCGGAATTCGCTAGGGTATCGCAAAGACGACGGGCAAAAGGAGTAAGAATAGGAGCAAAGTCCGCCGATAAGTGGATCTTAAAGATAAGTTCTTTTTCTCTATATTTGAATGCTTCAACTTACGGGTTTAAGCCAAAAGAGAGATGGAGAGTTGGCCTTCCAGCAAGAAGCATTATAAAATGCACCTGTCTTCTGACGGAGCGACAAAGTTCGTGCCAAGCAGACGAGCCTTGATCTTCGTTTTGAGGAGGCCGTAGACACTTTCAATGTGATATCGAGAGCTCTCGTCAATTTTTCCAGGGACAAGTGGGGTCAAGATGATAAGCTACCCAGTGTATAGGCTCTAGCTGACGCGTTATACGACTTTGCCAGCCTATGCCATCCAGATATGATAAAAAGTCATCCTTAAGGGATGTTTGGGAAGCTAGCGTTCGCAGACTTTCATGGAGATATAACCACCGTTGCGTTACCTCCATAAATGACGAGTTCCGAGCTTCCGATTCCTTCTGAGCTATATGCAGAGGCTTAAGTATCTTGATCAACTCCTCTAGTTGCCATCTGAAAGAATGAGAGTTAGCAGTCCGGACGATCTCCCTCCCCCTTATAGTCGAAGCAGCAGGAGTTACGAGAGCCCACTCGCAGATGTGCTTCCTGGCAATCATGAAGTGATGACAGCATATTACATCCCCTACCAAATGTTCCTTCCCACTCCACTTTTTCGGGTCCCCTCTCAAAATATATATATCACTTGCACAGTATATAGCACCACCATTTTATGGTCTATAATAATATAATTAAATTTCAGGGTTGCTTAATAATAGCACTTTCAAAAATTCGCTTAATATTTTGTGTAATACCCCTTAGCCTTCCGCACTGCCTTCAAACATCTTCCTATGCTCAATATTAGCGCATCTATCTTTGCCTAATCTAATGCCTTCTAAGCTTCCACCAGGCATTTTTTAAAATAATGCCAGTCTGCCTCCGACCTTCCTATGCTAATAAGCTCCGGATATAATGCAAAAAGCTTCACTTTTAACTAGCGCCATACCGGTTCAATTGGGTTCAAATCGGGTGAGTGCGCGGGCCAGTCTTCGACGTATACTCCGTGAGTTTCAAACCACTCTTGCGTGTCCTTCGCTAGATGAATCCTCGCGTTATCTTGCTAAAATACTAAATTAGGGGTATAGATTGGCATCAGACCTTTTTCGAGCGTCGAAATATACGACTTCGCAGTATAACCCCTCCCGACCGCGATTCTTTGTCCCGTTCCATAATTATTAATTCTGTTCGACCTCCTAGCCAGATTCCGGCCCAAACCATTTATGAAATATCTTTAACGTGAGCCTTAGCATTCACAAGGTCCTTACGAAGGCCCTCTAAGGTTATACGAAAGCACCATTGTGGTCCAAAGTTCGAGGTTCGTTGCACCGAACACTCGTCCGAGAAGATCCACGATTAGAAGCTTTCGCGTCGCCATTTTCGCGCAAATTTTAGCCTCTTCCTTATAAGAGGAGGCTTAATTAGTATTTTCTGTTTCGATCGCCGTTTTCCGAGTCCGAATCGCTTTAAAATTCGACGTATAGTGGAGGGTGACGGATACTAAGCTATGGCAGCACTTAGCTGTTTATAGGTCCAAAACGGATACCGACGTGCCTATAAATAGAGATAAGAGCAAGCGCGCTCACTAATAATAGCGGGACGACCGCTTTTTTCGCGATTCTCTAGCTTTTCGCCTTCTAAATAGCGTTTTAGCGTATTGTAGATTGTACGCCGAGAGCAGCCAAAGTCATTAGCTAATTGCACTTGCGTAGCGCCATTCTCGTGAGCATAGATAATAGCTGACCTTTGGGACGTAGATAGCTGCGCCGTTTTGCTACTTTTTGGTCCTAATTTCATTGCAATTGGAGCAATAGGGGAGGTGTAGGAAGAAAAATAAAATGGTGGGTTGGTTGTTGGGCCAATATAGTGGGGCGGAGTGGGAAGGAACATATGACTAGTATCTGTATATTGCGTTCCCCATCGTGTAATGACCGACGCAATAAGCGCCTTTCTATAGCCACACTTCTCAATCTGCTTTGCTTACATCCTTGCGGACTCAAGTGGTGAGTGGTGGAAGAAGACAACAACTTCAAGGGCAGACCTAAACACCTCTTACGCCCGTGGAACCTTTGAGGGCTTAGGATCGACGATATCCTTCATAATTAGCTGTAGGCCGTGAGAGCCACAAGGAATCATAAAGCAGTGTCTGAGTTCTGGGGTTGCCTCCAGTTTCTCCCAGACTGATCTCATGATATGACATGTGTCTGTCGAAATAGAATTGATCCTCTTCCAGACAACGACTTTGTCTAGCTGCAGTAGGATGCCTTAGGGTCTGTTTAAGATCCAACTACTAATAGCAGGAGGATAAGAGTCTTGTCTTCCATGTCATTAAGTTGAATAAACCACGACTTCGTAGGTGTTGTTATAGTCATCACAATCACCCGCTAAGATCGCATGTTAGTGGTCTCATCCACCATCACATTCAGGAACTAGCTTCTTTGCAGCTCCGTTAGCACCTCCTGATGTAGTCCATTGTACGCTTCATCTAGCAAATCATCCGCGACACGGCGTCGAGATGGGACGGTTGACAACAATCAATGAACAGCTGAAACAGCGATAATGTAGCAACAGCAAACAGCATATCGGGGCTTGTAGTGTCTGGAGGCGCCGATTACGCACCTAGGAACGAGGCGTCGCAATTAAGTAGTGTTTACCTCAGTTTATCAGTTGCAATATTACTATTATTATTAAATCAAGTTTATTGTACATACCGAGCCCTAAAACTATGACAGACCGAGTTTCTGAGACTGGGTCTTCTCGCGCCATGTTGGGCTACTTTCACACCCCAGTTTCCTCATAGTTCCTGGGCATTACACCCATATTAAGACAATCCGATCCTTTTCCTCGCCCCAAACCGTCTATCTATGCAGGACTTTTGAGCCAGCGCTCCTCTTTTTCCCTTGCAGAATAGGTGTTACCTGGACTGGACATAATTGGTCACTTCAGCCTGTGGTTTGCACTAGGAACCCCGTGTGAGGGGTCGAACACCCAATACGAACGCCACACAGCGTGTTCTAAGAGACCCATGACAGGAGGCGGTTCAGTCAGGACCCGGAAAATTTTCGGGCAAAGCCAGCCGGAAAATCCGCATCACAGGTATTCCGAATTGACCCGGTTTACCATGCAGAACATATTAGTAATAGAGAATCCACTTCACTGAAGCCTAAATCTCGTCTAAGCCGGCTTTGAGGAAATGTAATTGGCCATATCCAGAGCAATGCTCGTGTTGGGATTGATGAAAACAATAAGATATAAACACTACGCCTTCTTCCTCATTTCTCATCTATGTCCCTCCATCACCCTAAGGCTGTAAATTGATCTCGATTTCTCTGAAAGAATAAGTTCCCTAAAAGCAACGGGAAAAAGACGGGAAAGAGAAGGAAGCATGGCTCGAGTCCTCCTCACTGGTTTGTATTTCACTTCAAGAGTGAAATTTACGAGGGCCGAGCTTCAACTGACAGCACTACATAGGCGGCAACGGATTTCTTGCAAGCCATATTCTTGATCTCCTCTTGGCGCGAGGGTAATGCAATCCTCCCTCCCCACAACAATTGTTACCATGTTAATCTTTTATGTTCGTAGACAATCAGTGGTGACTACTGTCCGTAGTCATGAGAAGGCGGAGCAGATCCGCGAACGCCATCCATATGCATCTACCACTCAGCTAGGAGTTATCATCGTTCCTGACTTTATAAGCGCTGGTGCTTTTGATGAATGCTTCAAATCCGATGCGTCCTTTGATGTGGTCATGCACACTGCGTCTCCTTTTCGCTACTCCATAACTGATATTCAGGGAGAGCTCTTGGATCCTGCAATCATTGGGACTATTGCATTGCTGGAAGCAATTCGGAAGAATGCACCATCTATCAAGAAAGTGGTACGCTTCCCGCATCTGAGTTTACATAAAACAGAGTTGGCTTCAGTCCCCCGGCATGTTTTTAACTAGTTGCAGATCGTAACATCTTCTTTCGCATCGATCATCAACGGCTATAAAGGGAACAGCTGGGTGGATCATATTTATTCCGAGGAAGATTGGAACCCAATTACCCTTTCGGACGCTCATTTAAATCCCCTCAACGGATATAGAGGTTAGCATTCACCTCCTCGTTTGACCGATGTTCCTATATTTGAACTAAAAGCTTCGATCTAGCAAGTAAGACTTTTGCCGAGCGAGCATGTTGGGAGTTTGTTGAGAGAGAGAACCCGCCTTTCTCTCTGGTTACGCTATGTCCAACATTGATGTTTGGCCCCGTGATACACCCACTGCGCAGTCTCGACAAACTCAACACATCAAACCAGCGGATCCGTAATTTTATGGTAGGCGAATATAAAGCTGAAATCCCAGACACAGGGACATCGTTCTTCCTCTGGGTAGATGTCCGTGATGCTGCTTTGGCGCATATAAGAGCGATGGAAGCTTTAGGGGCCGTGAACCAGAGATTCTTATTGACTGCTGGTTACTTCTCCAACAAGGAGATCTGTGAAGTGATCCGAGGATCCTTCCCTGAGTACAGACCGCAACTCCCAGAACAAAACACGGGCGGTGGTGGGTATCCGAACAAAGGACTTTACGGTTTTGACAACTCCCGAGCGACCAAGAAGCTTGGCTTGACGTATCGAACCTTGTCCGCAAGCATTACTGACACTGTGATGTCGTTACAAAAATTGCAAAACTGGGAGAAAATTACTGCATAGTTTTGAATGACAACTGTTTTACTAAGTATCTTAATTTACTAGTCGTCTCATATATTAGATATGTCTCTGCTTCGGAAAATACTAGAATAAGTAAAAGTAAAAATCCAGCTTGCTATTTCTTGACCTTGGAAAAGTCTAATCCCCACAGGTGCGCAAGGTTCCTGCCCATTTACTCACATCCAACTAAGATAGATACGTAGTAGTCCTTTTTCACACTTACCATATCCGGCGCTATCTATTAAAATTACTTGAGGCCGATGTGATGAGATTTTTTTCGCGTCAATGTTGACGGTTTTGCAGGCTCAACGATGTGTCAACAAGCCACAGAGACACGCATGAATGTATTAAATTGCATAACCTCGAAAGTTTCAGCATTGTAGTCTATTTCACCGTTGGGATGTGGAATTATCAAAATGACAAATTATCTACTTTCAGTCCCATGGCTCGCCATTAATGTCTATCTGACGTTACATTCTCCACCCTCTCTGACAAACCCGTCTTAATACTTCAGGTTCTACTTGACAGTCAACGTTGGAATTGCTTGCACTCAAAGGTCTCACTATACGGCATGGTTGTTGGTACAGCCGGGCTTGGCAATCAACTCTCTCAACCAGAATCAGACAGTTGATCCAATGGCTCGCCTACTAGTTTAGCCTTCTTGCTTAAGTTGCGGAGGTTGCTTCAATTATCCGTGAACAGACGAAGGTTCAAAGCTCAACAAAGTCCAATTGAGTGCCCTTCACTTTTTGCCACAATTCAACTGTCTTCACGCCACCAGTATTTGAACAAGCACCAGGTCCTCACGAGGTGCGACAGGATGGTCAGAATGAGAAGAAAATAACCTCGTTTTCTGGTTAGAGGCGCACCGCGCACTGCCGTGGACGGCTCGCTCTCGCATATTTTGAGCAATTTCGGCTGAACCGGACTGTGGAATCCTTACGAGGAAAGAAATACCACCTTCTAAGAAAGCGGCATCTTGGTCGAGCCAGGCCGTCTGGGCGAAGCCCAGCTCGAAATGCCGGAAACACTCACGACGCCTGATAGCCACCAGCAATACGCGACACGATCTCTCGGACAGAGATTCTACTGGCCAGAATATTGACCGCTGGCTTCAGGGCATTCCAGAGACTGAATCAGATCGTTCAAAGAGCCAAGTAACTGCCTTAACGGAACATTCACTATCGTGTATGGAACAAATCCCCTGTCTTTTGCTCCTTCCCAGCTCATCTCGTCTTACAGCCCACGAAAGGCGTACGTCGAGCCACCACCGACGGGCGGAAAATCGATCACTATCCAAGCTTTGGAACCATGTACACTGGGTCAATTGCGACGCTCTTTCGTGCACTCTTCTTGACCTTGTATTCAGATGCCCTGCAACCATTATCAGCTCAGTTGTCATCTCATGTTCATGGGACCGAATGAACGAAAAAAGACATGTCAACTAGAAAAACGTACTGTCTCTGATTCACAGATCTGGGAACAGTAAGTCAGAATGGTGCAATGGAGAGAAAACGGCGGCAGCATAATAAATATCTGTGATTCGACTTACTGTACTGTGTCATACTGATGCTTTTTTAGTGTGCATGATAAGCCGGAGAGTACTATTCTTAGCTGACTGGAACTGCTGTCAGCCTCCCCAGCATGGCTATCCCCAAGATATTTCCCGACTCGAGACACCGCGGTATCTTGAGGGGTTTGCGAAGAACGGTGGTGTTTCTTCCTATTTAAAATGTCTTTCTTGTCCAGCAACTCCATGGATTCGATGGTAGACTGGCGGGGTGAATTGCCTGTTTCTAGGCAAAAACGAATAACCATTGTTACGAGAACTTGATGTCGAGATTCAAAGGTTAAGCAGGGTGCAAAGAGAAGCTAAAACCTTGAAAAAAGAAATTTATCGGCAATAGCGCCAACGGTCAATTTGGGGAACGGTCAAGTGGGGGGTGGGGGTTGATCCACGCGCCGCAAGAAGAATATTAGCCATCTCTCATACAGTAGAGGGCCTAGGCTCTGCTCCACGCGAATCCATAGAGAGTACCCATTCAGCAAGCGAATCCTGTTCTAATTGTGTCAATTTATAACCATGCCCGCGTGTATCAGCGCGTGAGGTTCTTCCGGTGGTGCGCGCTTGAAGCGTGGCGAAGGGATGGCACTTTGTAATGAGGTATTCTTCTGTCAGGGTGAGGTCTTCCACAGCGGACGGGTAGTCCTGGCACAGGGGTACATTCACTAGATTCCTTGTAGAGGACTGAGGAATAATGTCTCGATTGAGTGAAGTGTAACATGGTGAGTAGAGATCCTAAGTGTCTTAATGCCGGCCGTAGGAATCAAGTGTTCTAACTAATAGTAGTAGTAATGGATCGTCCTTAACAACATGATAGACATTAGCGTCGGGCATAAATTTCCTACATAAGCAATAGATGGGTCGGGTGCCACCAGCAGTGGGTAGACACGTCCAATAATATGACGACGAAGGGGTAAAAGTAAAGCCATGGGAAGCATAAAAATGAACCATATTGACTACCGGGTTACTTCCTCTATAGTACTAGCACAATCTTCGACATGAAAGAGATGTAGACTAAGGCCGCGGAGGAAAAGGAAGAAAGGGAGGGGGCTTGGATCAAGCCAGATCGCCAGATCTCCCCACCCGTTTAGATACCTTCCTAGAACATTGGAAGGTGTTATAAGGGAATTTACAATACCGATTACCACGAAAGCCTGACACGTTCATCCGAGAATCTCCTGAGGAACGGGAAAGGAAAATATCATTGGAGATTATTCTTGGCAGCTTTGCGGTAGCTTCGCATGTGGATTCTGTCCCAGGGCCAGCATGAACGTCGGACCAGAATCTCAGATCTCGGCACAGTAGAGACTTACCTGGCAGTAGGGAGTGACACCCCATTCCCCTTCCAACTCCCGCCAAAGCCTCATTGAATTGATCTGACAATTATATAGGGGATATTGTCATTTAGGAAACAATCGGCCAGACAATGATGCTCACAGCCGTCGTAACCGCCTGCGTCCCAACCCTCTGCCACATCTTCGCGGCCTACACTCTAGCCTGACCACAACCTAGATCCCTAATAGGATCGAGCTCGAGCTCCTGTAGACCAAGGCTCAAAATGTCGAGATGCATGAAGCCGAAGACATGGAGTTGGCGATGCCCTAATTACGGGGTAATTAATTCGGGTTGTTGATGCCTTTCTAGAAATTGAAGTTCAGCTAGTGGTTCATGAGGAACGGTGGTGACTTAATTTTACTAAGGGGCTGCACACTAAATGGAAGTACCTAGCGTTCATGACCGCCGATTCTCGGGGCATGTAGTATTGCCAAGAAATGCATGCATTTTTACCGAATAATGCATTGGAAATACAATTACTACGCCTTTACCTAGATAGGTTTAGCGTACATTTGCTGGGGTCCAATTATTAAATATGGGGGTCCTTTTATTGTCTCCCTATTTCTATTGCTACCCTTTTGTGATTCACTAGTGAGTGTTACGGTGCATGACGGGCAGAAAATGGCCTGGTCGGAACATGTGACCGAGAGCTTTTTTTCTAGGGCAATGTATACTTAGCTTCTTTCCTCCCTCGTGCCTCTCACGCCGAGTTAATCATCAATACATGGCCTCTTCCATCTCTTTGTGAAGAATCGCCAAGCAGTCCCCACCCCCCAAATAGTTATCAATCATAGACACATATCTGTCTGACAGGCCCACATCTTTGTTATATCAAAAGACACCGTGTTCGATGGAATATAAGCGCTGCGATCCGCAGGTACCGCTTCGCTCTTGCAAACGTATGAGCCATACTTACTGTCACTGCTTGTTCCCTTGATGTTATCACCATCTATTGTGAAAGTCGAAGTCTGACCGCAAAAGGTTGCTTTCGCTCCATCGACCATGCCACCCTTATTCCACGTGCCTTTGAGATACGCAGCCTCATTATCAGTTGTGACCATCATTGAGTTCCACTTGTGACCCTTCTCGCATGTGAATCCAATAGGACATTCGGAGGCTGACCAGTAAACCATTGCAAGGGTAAATCCCGTGGAGGTAGACTGGCTGGTTGAAGACGTGGTAGTTTTTGTGGACGTAGTTTTGGTGCTGGTAGTCTTTGGCGTAATTGTGGAAACTGTCAGGGCCGGGGTCACTCCGCAGACAAGGAACGTGGATTTGGCCGCATTGGTCTTCGTGGACAGAGACACGCCGTATCCTCCATTACATGAACAATAAGAAGAGGAGCTGGTAGTCTGAATAGCACAAGAAGTAGCCGAGATAGCAGTGGCGGTGGTCTTTGTAGTGGCGGTGGTCAAAGCGACGCTTGGTGCCGTAGCTGACGCAGTGATGGTTGTGCTGTTTATCATAACAGGATCCATGGATGTATACAGCGGGTTCAACGAGGACGCTGCAGAGTAAGCGTCGGATGTTAGAGCATCATCTGACTCGTAAAGTAAAGTGGATGGCCAGCCGTCTGCATCCACGGTGCCGAGCGAGAAGGCAGTGAACCCGGTAGGCTCACAGCTCATTGTGAGAGACGTGCAAAGGGTTACACAGGCTGTATCCGACTCTTGTGCGCAGGCATAGTCGCAAACAGTCGTGACAGTAGGTGTGGCAGTTGCGCTACATGATTCAGAAGTGGAAGACTCTTCTTCATCGGAGCCACCACCCCCACCGTCTTGAAGACATTCTCCTAAAAGCAGGAAGAACTAAGTCAGTGTCCTGTATGATAGAGAAATGGTAATCTCGTTGATTGAATTTACCGTCACCGCATCCAGGGCCACACCCAAGGAGACCACAGCCACCGCCGCAAAAGCCGAGACCACAGCCTCCATCGCATCCAAAGAGTCCACATTCTCCACTGCATCCAAACAGAGCACAATTTATAGATCCACAGCCACTCAGGTCAGAACCTGAACTACACCCTCCATTTGAGGGTGCTTCTCCGTCAGAATACGTGAGTATAGGAACAGACGTCCCTGGGGGTTGAATTGACGTCGCCGTGGCCTCCGGAGCTACTGTAATAACGTGCGAGCTGGTGAAAAAGCTTGCAGTGTCGGCAGTGTATGTGTTGCTGGTCATGGCAGCGGTCGTGGTTGAGGCAATAGCAACGCCTAATCGAGGTTAACGATATCCAGAGCGTCTGCTCCTCGACAACTCACAATAGTATTCATCAACCCAAAGCCCCGAGCAATCTGATCCAACGGCCGGATTCCATTCCTATGATGAGTGAGTCAGATACCACTATACATTCTTTTAGACACCGCAAAACATACGACGAATTGTGCTAGTGTAATGCTGTACACACTGGCAATTCCATAACATCCATCGCCTGAGACCGCTTGATAAAACTCTTTGCAATCAGATACGATACCGCTCTGGACAGCAGCAGGTGTTGCGACTGATGCAGTAGCTGATGGTACGGTAGCATTTGCCGCACTTGTTGTTGTTGTGGAGGCCGCGGCCAGGATGGAGGTGTAATCAGTGTGGAAAAGAGGGAAGGTAGCCTCAGTGCCAGGCAGAGTTAAACCAAAGGTGGGTGGAGCAATGCTCTGCTTGGGGCTCAAGAAAGCATCTCCACCGGTGCTCGTAACAGTGATAGGCCAGAATGGGATCTCATCGATGATGAATGGAGAGACAGCTATTATCGTCGTCTTGGTCAATGTGGCTCCGTCTGAGCTTGATGCAATGGTAGTCGTATAATCCGGCCAGGAAATTGTTGCCGGAGTAGAAAGTGGGAATGGAGGTAGGATAATAGTGCAAGGCGGCTCGCAGGAAATCTCGTTGGTACCATTGGTCCAGAGATCAGGTCCGATATAAATATCTTCACTTCCTCCATCAGAACCATCGTCACCCGGGAATATACTAGTTTCCCCAGTCAGACCATCTGCCGGAAAAAAGATTAGTATTAGAAAAGGTAAGAAATATTTGAAAGGTTCAACTCACTGGTTGCAGTCCCATCGATGTCCAAACTGACAGCCCAGACCATTGTTCTGAAAAAGGTTGGTGAGCACATTATCTATAACATTTTTGGAGAATAGCATCTCACGTACCCTCCAATACAGTGGGAATTCGCGTAGTCCATCTTGGCATCAAATGAAACCCAGTTATCATAGCTGACCCATTGGTTGTCATCAAAGGTAACGATCTGTACCGCAGCAGCTTCATCGTAGGTCTGCGTAGCTCCGCGACTCTCATCCTTCAAGATTGCTTCAATTTCCGAGAATGAGAGCGTACCAACACTGTTCGTACAAGGCCCCGCATTACCTGTCAATATAATGTCAGAATCTGCTTTCAACGTAGCCTTCCAGCGTCGATGTGGCTTGGTTCCTGCGAAGGGAAGGGTTACATACCAACCGACGAAAAAGGACATCCTGCAGTGACACAAGACGTATCATTCAGAGTGAAACCTGCGAAGTTGTGGGTTTAGCACACTTGAATTCTTTCTTCGGGAGTCGAATTCACTTACTTCGGCCGTAGAAGCCCAGCCCCATAGTGACCTGAGAAGGTTCAATATCATTTCGCCACAAAAGATCCATCGCCATTTTGATTTCCGTCAGGTTGGTATGTGCGTTAACAATAGAGCCGATCCAAGGATCATCTGCATCCCAACCACCGTCTAAGAAAATAATCAGCCTCGAACGCTTTGTCTGTGCTGTATGCACGGAGTGTTAATACGTACGGAGGTCATAGGTCATCATGTTGAACTGCACAAACAGAGTCAGCTCATCAACTAGTATAGTTCTATCGAAACTTCAACACGCACCCAGTCCACACATCTTGCCATGCTCACGATATCAAAGTCCTTAAGATACCAGTAACTGCTGGGCAAAGTGATAGTCAATCCATAGCCTTTGTCTGCACCATCAAGTGCGGAGCGGAGGTTCGCCAAGAAAGTGGGATAGTTGTCATAATCGGCGTCTGATCCACCGCGGTCTGAATCGACTGGATATTCCCTGTTGCGCCCTCGTTAGATAAAGCATCTTATAAGCAGGCCTCAATACGTACCAGTCCAAGTCGACACCATCAAAACCGTATGTTTCCAAGAAATTCAACAGTGAATCAAAGAAGGTTGATTGCTTGGATTTGGATGCTGCGAGTTCAGAGAAAGTGCTGGCAGATGATCCTGGGTCGTTGAAGGACCATCCTCCAATAGAAATCCATACTTTCAAGCCAGCCTTGCGCTTTTTCAACGCAGTGACGCGACTATAGAGATTCTGTTGAGAGGTCTCCATCGGTGTAATGGTGTAAAGATCGGGGTCAATATACAGGAAGGCGAAATTGAGGTGTGTGTACCCGCCGATTGGAATGTCTTCCGGTGGCATAGTATCACAGCTGCGCTCAGCGTTCCATCCTTCATAATATGCAATGGTTCTTTTGGTGGCCGAAGTTCCATCGCATACGGGCTCAGCCACACTACTGTCGCCACAAAAGTCTGTGGTTGTTCCGCAGAAGCCATATTCGCTGCAACATACATTTAAAGGGCAGTTCTCTGATGCAGCATAGTCAGAGCCTAAATCAGAAGATCGAAAAACATTAGGTGATGCTCAAAAGAATGAAACGCTCTTTCACGGAGGATAGACCATACCCCAACTGTCACCCCAGCCTGGGTAGACACCAGGATCACATTCGGCCAACTGAGAACAAGTGCCATTGGTACTGGCAGCAGCGATGCAGTTATCAGATGAACAATAGTCTGGGCCGTAGCCGCAAACGTTCGACAACTTAGAACAACATCCTTCGGTACATTGATTGTCTGAACTGCACGAAATATCGTCACACAAGCCAAAGATAAAGAAAGAAATAAAAGAAAGTATAAGACAGAGTCGAATATTCTGCATAGTTCCCGAAAGGATGTTTCAGCGAAACACCAGGCCGTATGTGAACAGAATATTCACACAGGAAAAGGAAAAGGGCGTCTGCGAGCAAAGACTCGGACACTTCCACGCCTCCTACTCTTTATACTAGAAATACAATGTCGACCTCCGTCTAGTCGCGTTTTCAGTGTTTGTATTTTTCAACAAAAATCTAGATATTCTTCGGGAGTCTAGGTAGTCGGAAATGAGCCCAGGAGTATACTAAAATTGAAGCTAGTATAGATACGGAACAGTTACCCTCACGGTGGGGCCCATCGGGCGTCGTCCGACACATCAAGAACCGCTTTCCCCACCTACCTGTTCCTTCCAGGCCATAGAAAATTGTATCCTGCGCGGAAGTTACTGATATTTCCCGTTTATTATATAAAAACTACGAATGTTGGAATACTGTAATTGAAGATGAAGATGAAGATGCTTCAGGTCCCTTTCCGATATCTAATTATTTCAATCCCCTGCCGCCATTCCGTATAGAACTTACCGTTAGAAGCTAGCACAACGCTGGCAGACCCGCTCCTGAAAATTGGAGCTCCTCGCTAAAGATGTAGCCCTGCGGGCCTTATAACTTTCATTCGACATCAAGCCATCGTTTGCAGGTTTCTTCCCTGGCCATCCGGAGAAACGCGGTAATTTCCGAGCCCCTGGAATAGTTGCTCAAGCTTTGCCCGCGCTAGCCACTAGTAGCGTGGAAAAAGCTGCTCTTGGCATGGATTATAGACACATTCACGGTCTTGGCCTTCGCGCTAATTGACGCTAAGCTTCGATTTCCGGAGCGCCACTTCCCATTCTTGGCACCTCTTAAAGGCTATTGTCTCGAATATTTATGCAAATTGCACGGAAGGACTAGTACGGATGATGGGAATGATTACGCACGAACCAAGCGCTGTGAGGAGGCAAAGACTACTTGAGCGAGAGAAGGTGAGGTTAAAGCCTACACTGAAACAAACAATAAACACCACTCACCTGAGGGTTGGTGGCCTCTTGATCCTTAGCTTCCCTGGGATCACGACTACTTTCATGCGCATAATGTGTGCCTTATCTTCGTATCTGCCTTGCCCTCATGCGATGCCAAGACTAATCGAGGGGTGCCAACACTAACGAGAGAGACGCTAGTTGTTTCATTTTGGGTGAAAGGAGGATAAATAGACTATGGTGATGGCTTTGTGATCCTTTTAACCCGTTATGGCTGTATGTCCGGAACGACCACTGATGTTTGGGGAAGTGGCCGGGCCAGTACCTGATTTTGTATACAACTCGAGAATCTGTAATTTGGCGTGACATTTAGAACGAAGTATTACCAGCCTTCGTATAAATGCCGCACTGTATAGTTACTCAATTTTCTAGTGGGCTAGATCAGGCTTTGGCATTGGTCGAATGGGGCATCAGTCGTCTTGGATTGTGGGATTTGGCTGCAGCATATAAATCAGGTCTATATTCCGGCTTGGGTTAATCTCACTGTCCTAACATTCTTTTTGTCGCTCAATTTGCACTTGATTTTCGAGATTGGTCAATTCTTTCTTTTCTCTTCTGGTTGCTCTCGTTACACCCAATTAACACTTCGCTATTTGCATTATGAAGAGTTGCCCACAGAAGTCCACACGGTGGTTGCTAAATTGGGTTGGCCTACTCTGCGTTATCGGTCAATGCCATGCTTTGGATGTCTTTAGTCGCTTTCGCGTCGAACAAGGCCAGGGCCTTATCACACGGTCTGGAACAAATGGCTACGGCGGCTCTTGCTATGACATCGATGCAGACCTGAGTGCTATATATACCGAGGCAATCGATATGGCGCAGGTAGCTTTGGATGCCCTAAACAATTATGCCACCAGTGCCACTGTGCGCGCGAGTGTACAAACATTCTTCGGAATAAAGCCGGACTCATCATCACCCGCTACAGTCTCGGCCTCTGACGCTCAATATTTCACAAACGTTAAAAGTGAGTTTATTTATGTTTTCCCATTTGGCCTACCTGATTTCTGTCTCTAAGACAGGAACGGCTTTCATGTCTATCCCCAATGCGCTCTGTACCCATTGTTTAGAGGTGATATGAACCTAACGTTAACATTGTATTGATAGATACTTTCGAAAAGATTGTTGCATTCTCTACGCAGTCAACGGGTCAGACACCAGGTCTTTTCTGTGACGACAGCTGGCGTTGGAAGACACAGATGATGTATGCATCTGATGGGAAAATGACTAGCACGTCGGTTTATAGGGAAACAGGTAAGTTTGTCTGGACGACCAACTTTATAAGCGCTACTGCCTTCCTTGAAATGACCTTAACCTCTTGATCCCTAAATAGGGGGAGATAAAACATGGAACTGGTGGTCTCCCTTGTACAAAAAACATGTGGGCAGCGGGCCCGGATGTCTACAGAGTGCTACGTCCGTTACACTTGGTTTCACAATTCATGTGGACGGGGCCCGATCCATTACACTCTGTCCAAGCAGCTTTTCTTACCCTAAACGAAAGGATTCCTTAAGTGCTTGGCGTTCAGGCGAGAAGATCATCGCCGAGGGAATACCACTGCGAGCAGCTCTATCTATCCCTGCTACCTTTATGCATGAGCTATCTCATTATGTCACCGTTGGCGGTAAGTCAAATCAATTCTGCACTACCAAAGTTCGCCACCAAGAGTAATAATGCTTATGAATTTGGTTAAATGTAATAGCTGTCACGGATGTTCCGTTCACCACCGCCAGCGGGGCCAAAACGACGGCTTATGGACCGGAGAATGTCAGTCTACTAGCCAGGTCATCGACAGATTTCGCCACCAAAAATGCAGATAGCTATACTTGGTTTGCTACTGCTATGTATCTTGACCAATGCGACTGGTCACGAACAATATGCGCTAAAAGCACCGCCACAAGCACTGTCACTGCTCGTTCGGATAATCACACTAGCTCCTACGTTTCCGGCTTGCGAAGCTTTAAGCGAAGAATATTGTTTCCTCGTCTACCAATAGACTTTGAAAGTGGGCTGGTGTGAGAATCTTTACATGAATCTCCTATGCAGGAGACGAAAAGCTAGGAATCAAAGATCTCACATTTATTCCTTCTTCCTCTCTTCTCTGCTCTTCTCATTTCTTCTATAAGTCAGGTGTTTCATCATCCAAACCACATAGCATCTTCCAGTACGCCTCCTGATCTGCAGTCTCGGGCATGATGATAGGAAGTGAAGGGCCTGGCGGTATACACGCGTTCTCTGGTACATGTTCCACAACCTCCAAGAATCGGACGTGTCGGGATTCAAATCCTATCATTCCAAGCTTTTCCAAATCTTCTAGAAAATGCTCCATAACTTCCCAAACTTCCCGTCCATTACGGATTCGTCTGCCCCATCTCAATTCCTCTTTGTAGTATTGTTCTGCCTCTTCATCCTCGAATTCGAAAAAGTAAACCAAACGTTGAGCAGGCTGTCCACAGTATTCAACTTTTCCCTCTATCCATCCACGCCTCTGGGAAAGAAATCCTACCATAGGATGTTGAGATCGATATCCTTTAAGTTCCCAGTTAACCTCTTCGGGCCATTGCGGTAGCCCTATAAGTCTTTCTAAAGAGGCTATAGTAGCATCATCCAAGTCCACCGGAAGATAGACAGTCAAGACCTCGTAGAGCTTTTGTGGCGGAGAAATAGGGTTGGCACGTATTATCTGGTCATAGCTAGCGCAATTAATTGGCCAGACAAGTTCTCTTTCCAATGAGCGGTGTGTAAGAACTTTTTCTAACTCTAGAAATAGTTCCGATACCAGAAACTCCTCTCTAGCTGCGCTATCCTGCCACTCTGTTATTCAGTTAGATATATAGAGTCTGGCATATTTGTCAGGCGTAGAGTCCTATACTAACCGATCATCAACCACTCGATGTTGGTTAGCTCGCGTGGACGACCACGCGCAACAACCTGGCATCCTTTCTGTTGACGTAGTTCTCGTAAGAGACAGAAAAGCCTGTCACTGTCAGGAATGACACCATCGGCTGTGTCTTTAAGTGATAGCCATTCAAGCAATCTGCCGTGTCGAGATTTAAGTGATGTTTCACTTTCCCCGGCATCGCTAGTGGCGGATAAGGTGCTCGGCTGCGCGGCTTTCGCCTTAGTGATCTTGGACTTCGTGGTCTTTGGCTTAGTAGGTTTGGCGTCGGTAGATTTAGCCTTGGTGGTGTCGGCCTTGGTATGATTTAATCTCGTGCTTCGCTCTGCAGCGCGCGTGGCCGATCGAGTGACAGGCATGCCTTAACAAGCTGACGAAATAGCCGTGTAGTCTGAGCTAGAGGAGTAAAAGACAAGAAAATAAAGAAAAATCAACTGGCGGTGTCGAGAGGGAAGAGAAGAAAAGCGACAAGGAGTGAGATTTGAAGAGGTCGCAACTCCGCTCCGTACTTAGCGTGGAACGTGGAAAATCTCTCAGAGCCTGTTCTGGGGTGGCTTTCAATTTATACAGTCGACGATCCCACTTCACCGGGCCACTTGCTCCTAGAGGGAGCTAGAGTTATGACCGGCTCCACTTCGGAAATTTCGCAATTTTACAGCAAGTACTGTACTATTTTTCTCGCTGTATAGCCACTTACGATCCTCTACGGCAGTTCACAGTCGCCATTACCCCCGTATATCGAGACTTTACCGGTATTCCTAACCCCTCTTTATCATCACGCTTTGTGAAACCGCCCCTTTATATGCAGAACAAAATGCACTAAGTGGTATCCATCTTCTCATTGTACATGTCATCAGGGAGTTCCTCTCCCTCCTCGAGTTCCGATAGCTGGCCCTTAGAGTCTACAGAGACCTCGCCTTCATCGATCGTATCGGCATCGTCGGCCCTATCACCCTGTGTACTGATGACTCGTTCCTAATAGCGGCTATATAGCTCTATGTCGCTTTCGCCCTTTAAGGGGCCTATCAGTAGAACCAGGTATGATAGGGGGCTTATCGTTAGGAAACTCGATATCGAATTTATGTACAATAGCCTCCTATTGTAGAACAGTCACATCCCGGTTGTCCTCGGCAGACACCTTTGGGTATTCCTCAAGTTCTATCTTAAGGTGCACCCTAAGCAATACGCATCTTGCGATTAAGAATTTGGGTTCCTACATCATCCTCCTTTCTGTCTAGCCAACTTTTCTGCGGGTCGAACGATTCCTCAGGTTCAGATATGTGCTTATAAAAGGACTAGAAATAGTACTTTTTGTAAGCACTGTGGGCATCCGCATGCCACATCTGCTAGATCTGAAGAATCAGCCATGTACAGGCGAGGAACCGTAAGTCACTAACATTCTCAAATCCGATATAAGCCGCGAGTGGACCCTCCGCGCCTTAAAGGCTGAGCATTGGCGCTTCCAAGTGGAAGATATTTATAGGGCCACCTTGAAGGCCCTTTGTACGGGAACTGGGCTTGCGGGGTGTTGTGTCCTTCTTGTTCGCCGCTTTTTTGTTAGCCTACTTGTATGATTAGCAAAAGGAGGCCTCGTGTGGAAACGGATTTCTGTGTTCCACCAGCATATTGGAGCCACCTTCAATAGAACCAGATCCGCTGTGCTTGCATTTCACTCCATCCGGGGGAGCTGAGTTACCGGGAAAATCCTGGAAGCCGATATCAGTATTGGTTGTAAATTTGGGTCATCGCCATCAGTAGTGACTCACCGGAGACACTTCCATGCTCATGCGGTTGGATAGAGATGGTAGAGGGTAAGATTGAGCCCGAGTCGGAAGGTAAGCTCGGAAGGTAAGCTTTAGAGGCTGAATAGAGTCCACCTAGATATTGAGAATGGGTTAGTAAAGTGAGGCGAAGAAAGCGAAACTGATCCTGAAAATAAAGTGGCAAAACCTTAGTTCTAAGGATAATTCTGAGGATAATTCTGAGGATAGTCTAAGGATAGTTCGATTTGAACTAAGTAGCTAGAGAGGGGGATTTAGGATAGCAATATATAGGGAATGCACTAAAAGATAGCCCACGGGAAAAAGAAACGATACTCTCTTCGTAGGATGGCTAGATCATAGATTTAAATGGTTGACTAGGAGGATCAGGGTTACTAACGTGGGGGAAGAAAAGGATCCTCAGTTTTGAGGATAGCTAGGACCTAGACTGAGTAGCTGGACAGGGGAATTCGGGACAGCAATGTATGGGGAATGCACTGAAAGAAAGCGCACGGGAAGGAAAATGATTCTCACTTATGACGACAGCCGGAGATCGGTGTAGTGGAGGCGTCAAAGCTGTGGGAAGAAGTAATCCAAGGTCAGATCCGGGCTCATGCAAGATATATGCTTCAGGGGAGTATAGGAAAATCCAACCTTGCAATGCTTTGGCTTAGTAGAGCGGATGGAGAGAACCTGGAGGAAGAAAAGATCAAACGTCAGATCTCGGGTCATTATCTCCACATGCAAGGAGGCCGATGAACTGTGAGCGAGGAGCGGCAAATGTCGGTTGGATCTCCGAAGCATCCAAAATGCCGAGTCTATCGTTGAAAGTATTAGTCCCTGCGTTTTAGCGGTCATTCTGTTACTGTCTCATGGGTGCCCAATTCAACTCCTCAGCGGTGACTGCCGTTTTGGTGGGAGCGTATAAGACCTTCCAGAGCACTGGAGATGCCGTGGCGTGGCGCGCGAATGCCCTGGGAAAGCCAGCAATGACCCAGCTCGCTATGGACCGGGGCCTTTGCATGGGCTCCTTGTGTATCGCCATCCAAGCACTGCTGGTGGTCACTCTCATCAGTTACCACGATTCCACCATCGGTAGGGATTTTCCCGACTCGGAGAAGCCTCAGACTGAAGTGAAGAATTGATGCCGAGTCGTGTTGTGAGCCCCGGAGGATTCGAACTTTCACCTATGCAATTGAAGAAGTAACGAACAATAATAGTCTTCCGCTCCGAGCAAGCCGGTTTCATTCGCTTGTAGAACATGACTACGTATATATACACGGCAGGAGACCTGCCTGTAGACTCGAGACCCGATCAGATCCATTATCTTACCGAACGCATTTCTTCAGCACCGCGCTCTCCAACAGAAGCTTGGTGTATTGACGGTGTGCCCAAGCCATCTTGTCATCCATTGGCGCCGCTTCAGCCTTGCCAAGACCCTGGTAGAAACAACTCTTGAGGGAGAACTCGGCCACACCCTGCTCCTGCTTGACAACGGCACCAATCTCGAAGAGTCCATCAGAGGGACGAACATCACGGATGCGAGGGGAGGAACCGCAGCGGACAGTGATGCGGTCCTCGGTCTTCTCGACGACTTCGAAGTGATCGGTGATGAGGGTACCGACCTCGTAGTTGCTGGAAAGTAGGTCCGATCGCTTCCAGAGGTGGTCGGCGGTCTCGGGGCCCCGGTACTTTTGATCCAGGTAGGCGCGCTGGGGAATGTATCCTGTGCAAACTCGAGTCAGAATCTATTCAGCAGAAGCTCCAGGGCTTCGATCGGGGCTTACCCATGCCACCCCAGACACCGGCGCAGAAGGCCTCCACCAGCTTGCCCTTGTTCTCTAACAGCTCTGGTTTGATTTTGTCTAGGGGAATCCGGCGGACACAGACATCGTGCAGGGTAGGATTGCGATTGGGGTTAAACTTGTTGAAAAGGGCCGATTGGAAGATTGGATCAGAGGTGTCCATGGGCTCAAACACGTCATTGCGCGTGGCACCCCAGAATACGCCGACCGAGGCGACAGTACCGGCGGCGGAAACCTTCAGTAGACGACTGAAAAGACCCATGGTGTTAGATTAAGAGGAGGGGAGGGGCAGAGAGGGCAGAGAGGGCAGAGAGGAAGTATTGGGTAGCTCGGAGAGCTCGGGGAGCTCTCCGAGTCTTGGCGGCGGAAACTGACTCCCGCGTCAACTTTGCATGCTATGGAGTACAGCAAGCCAACTTTTCAGCTTGGAAGAGTCCAAGTTGAGGTATCTAAGATATTACAGATATCTCAGATATCTCATTGAACTGCTGAGGGGGCTTAACGCCTGCCTTCCCCACAAACTCGGCTTCTCCTACCCCAGACTCTTGACCAATCCATTGACCTCCATTGGGCCTCAGTCGACCACTTATCATCTGGTATGCCTCTACATGTTTTCTGAATTCAAAAAATGACGATAAATTCGGCAATCCCGACTGATCGACACGATGGTTGAAGGACTACGGTATCTGAACTCCCCAACCTCTTCCACCAGGTTGTATCCAAAAGATTGAATCTACGCATCTGTGCCAACCGAAGTTGAGCATGATCTTGTCCAGGGCATGATATTGGTGGCTTCAGGCCACACGCTAGCTGATATCGTGTTATATCCTTACGATTGCCGTGGGTGTCATCATCATTGTCGCTATTTTCACCATCAGAGAAACCTCTTATTACAAGCGACATGTCAGTTCCTCCCTGATGAACCGATCGCAAATTCAGTGGATGTCCTTGACAGTGGGATTCAATCGGGACGCATCATTCATTCAGGCTCTCTTGGATATTCTTGCAAAATGCCGCATACCCGCCTTTGATCTGGTGCTCGTTTACCATTGGAATATCTGTTGGCTGGTTCGTTACCAGAGGCAATCGCAATTTTCAATTAATGGCCAAAATTCCAGGAACACTGTTGTTCAACTTATGTCATCTCGGACATTTACGAAGCCCCTTTACAACTGGGAACTGGGTGACCTGGGCCTGCTCTCGCTAGCGGAATTCATTGGTTCTATCCTTGCATTTTATGTAGGTGGTCGCTTGATCGACATTGTCTCTAGGCGAAGCACTGCTCGACATGGCGGCGTTCGTAAGTCGGAATATCGACTACCTGCTGTCGTGATCCCTGGCGTGGTTGGATCCGCAGGAATTCTCATTTTTGGTCTTTGCATCGCACACAAAACTCATTGGATCGGCCCCGCAGTGGGTACTGCTATGCAGGCTTTCGGTGTCGCCGCTATCAGCAACGTTGCGGTGACATACTCGCTGGACTTATACAAAAAAGTTTGTACTGTTTAGATTGTTTCCCTCGCCAGTTTCATTGACGAAAAATTAGGTTACTGGTGAGGCTTTGGTCATCATATTCGTGATCCGGAACACCATCGGGATGCTGGTATCGTTATACGCGGCAGACTGGATTGAACGTCAAGGACCTGCAGCTGTCTTGGATGAAATGACTGCGATCCAAGTCGTGAGCATCCTCTTCGCGACCCCCCTTTTCATTTGGGGTAGTCATATTCGAGCTTCCACTTCACGATATGGTCCCAAGCGTTTCCAGGATTAGTGAGCGTTTTTAAGTTGATACTTTACGCGTTTCTTTGGTCTATAGGCCCGTGAGCATATTAACCAAACATTGCATGTCATACAAAGGGTGTGTTAGACGAGGCTACGAGTCGTCATCTGCATGACTATCTCTCCGTAGGAAACATTTCCGGATAGTAGCCGGCCGACTGGATATGGCAGCAAAAGGTATACAGATACCGAATTTGCTTTGATGTCAAGAATCAGGAATCGAAACCTGGTAGTTGGCTTGGTAATTGAGCGAAGCCAGCGAGGCTAACCTAACTTTCAGACTCTTCCAATCGAGGGATAACTCGTCCACCCAGGTATCAAGGTCTTCAGCTCGGTATCGGGGTAGCCGACAGAGGCCGCAGATCATTGTTTCTCGACGTCTGAAGTGTTGTTCTGCTCGCAGTCCCCTCCGGACTGCCCGGAAGTTTTTCACCTCTCAATTATGCTCCCACATATTGGATCCATAGTTGATCATGGGTGTATCATTCCCCGGAACTACGTGATAGGCGGCAAAATAGGACTTGAAGCATTGCCGGCATCTCCAGAATCTCGAAGCCGAAGTGTATATCAAAGCCGAGAACAAGATTCTCCCGGCAAACCGTATAAAGTGGGAGCCGAGCCGACCACGGTTCATCAGTGAATGCAGCCGCTCATTCGTCCACCATAATGAAGAGATGCGGATATTTGGCCAAAAACGGCGATCGGCGGGATCGACAATCGGCACCACATATTTAAGTCGCTTGTCCTTGGAAGTTCTGATTCGAGGGATTGTATCTCCAACTCCCTTCACGGGGCTCATTCCAAATGCATCGACTCCATGTGCTTCTCCACGCGCCACCCAGGCTCAAGGTATCTCATCTATGGTGACTCTCGACTCAAACTTGGACTCGTCGATGGACATAGTCGCGCACGTTTTCCTGGTGGACCATATCTACAGTACCGCCGGTCTCGCCCAGGTCCTCTTTTCCACTACCGGTATATGATCGACATGAAACGACCCATTAAGTATATCATTCAGGGTCCGGCTATCAAGCCCTTTCAGAATCAAGGCATGGCATGTCGAGCTTTGCGGATGGCCCAGTTCCAATCCAACCAGGACTTGTCTTCGGGATATGGGGCCTTGGGGATCCGATCCACCATACATGGAGGCAAGCATTAGGGCAAAATTTGGTACTCATTCTCGAACGAGTATGGGTGATCACAACGCTCGATGTTGTGCTGCCGATCGTCCAAAAAGATATAAAATACCCTCTGTATCCCTCCTCAATCCTTCTTTTCATCAAGCAGATCAGAGATCAGTTTTCTATTCCAATTCTTCTTTGCACAAAGACTTCCTTCGCTTTTACGAGTTATCGTTGACCGACAACTCTTCAATTCTCCCCAATCTTTTGAACCGTCAAGTCTTTCATTCAATCACATTTTCACAATGAAGACTTCCTTCGCCGCTGTTGCTCTTGCTCTCTCCGGCTGCGCCATGGGTGCTCCGTTCTCCAACGGAACTCGCCCTGCTTTCACTTCTTCTCCTCGTTCGACTTCTGCGCAGGTGTCGTCGACTGACCCGCCTCTCCCCAACCCATTCGCTTCCTCCAGCACTGGCTTGCCTTCTGGAACCCCCTCTTCCGGTGCACAATTCTCTAGTGGCGGTGTCCTGAAGCGCGTAGAGGCTCTCTCTATCCCCACGGATCTTCCCTCCCTGGCATCCGATGCTCAGTCTGTGGCTGCAGCTCTTGCTTCTGCCGGCGCTGGTGCCCAGAAGCGTGGTGAGGCGCTTTCGATCCCCACGGATCTGCCCTCGCTGCTCTCTGATGCCCAGTCTATCGGCTCTGCTTTGGCATCCAGTGGTGCTGGCTCTAAGAAGCGTGGAGAGGCGCTTTCGATCCCCACGGATCTGCCCTCGCTGCTGTCTGATGCCCAGTCTATCGGCTCTGCTTTGGCATCCAGTGGTGCTGGCTCTAAGAAGCGTGGAGAGGCTCTCTCTATCCCCACCGATCTTCCATCCCTGGCATCTGATGCTCAATCGGTTGCTGCGGCCCTTGCCTCAGCCGGTGCAGGTGCCCAAAAGCGTGGTGACGCTTTGTCAATCCCTACCGACCTGCCATCATTGCTGTCCGATGCTCAGTCTGTTGGAGCCGCAATCGCATCCGCTGGTGCCCAGAAGCGTAGTGTGTCTGAGCCCATTCCCACTCCGACTCCCACTGGAACTCCTTCCACTCCCCTTGGAACCGCCGTCCCTACGCCTTCTAGCAGTCTGTCTACTCGCCCTGCCTCCTCTGCATCTGCCACGCCTGCTGTGTCTTCTTCGGCTGCTGGTTCTGCCTCATCGTCTGGCCGTCCCCTCCCCACCCCTACCGGTGCCTCGCCTTTCAGCCAGCCTCTGGTCTAAGATCCAGCTTAAGAAATGGTCATTAAACATCCCAACACTAGGCTTGGAGCCCAGTTGGGATTGTCGAATTGCCCGTCTTTGTGCAATATTTCCGAATGTTTGGAATAGTCGCTCGTTTTGACGGAAGATCTTGTTATTTATGAATTATTTTATTAGATTGGGAATACATTTTATCAATTGAATCTACCTTGACATTTTCAGTGTCGATTATCTTTCAATTGTCTATTACTCTTCTTTGATTTGAACCTTTACTCCCTCAGGAACATCGACCTCTCTCAAATGCTGTACCGTCACATGTTGTGGCACAGTCACCCTGTATGATTTGGTAAAAGTCAAGCTCCGGTCGAAACAGTACTAGAGACAAGCACTCACCTGAAATTGTAGCTGGGTGGTAAGGATCGCGTTGTGATCGCAAGACCGACACCTGCTCCTTTGCTTTCTAGTGCCTTCTTATATCTAAGTGTGATGTTTAGTGCTTGTTCTGGAGCTCCTCAGAATGCAGGAATCCCTACTTCTCATCGAAAGGCTCAAAACTCCGCCAAGCGTCTTCGCTGTCAAACTGAATATGGAAACGCTGCGCGTACTTTGTTAGCATGATATAGACCTCCACATGGTACCAAGTTCAACTTGAATGGAGCGATGACTAACGTAAGCAGCCATATTTCAAGAGCAATAAACTAATACAGTCAATTGAATGTTTGAAGCCGAGTCAACAAACATATAGCGTTGGAGCCAGTGACGTCATTGTGGCAAATTGGTGTGTTTATGTTCGAGCACTAAGCGTTTATAGCTCCAATTTCGATGCATCTAGATTATCTGTTCAAGAAGTTAAATAGTTATTCGTTATCATATGTAACAGAAGCCCAAGACACATCCCTATTTACGGACCATTCAAGAGCCGTCCAGATTTGAGGGCGCAGGGTCTATGGGGCATCCGGAAGTTACGGACTTGATTAGTGGCTCCATGAAGCTTCCGATGTGCTGTAAATGTACTAGCTAGGCCCGCGTCTTGCCGTGACGGTGAAGGAAAGTGTAGGTGAAATCATGAGAGGAACAAGGTATTGTGTAGGCAGAAAAAAGGATGCACTACAATCGTTTCACCAAACCCAGTAACTAAACCGGGATATAGGAGTACTTGAGATGTGGAAGCTGAGAGAGACGAGAAAAGAGATGCAGATATTAGATCACGGGGTCTTGTCTTGGCTTACCCTCAACATCTCATCTCTTTTGATTCCCAACATCCACACATACAGTATCACACTTGATCTGCCCCATCTGTACTCCGTACACACAATACAGGACACAATGGCCTCCTACCTCTACGTGTGACCCCAAGCCAATAGTGTGTGGAGCTGGTGGACCCGTGTTTGCGCGAATTGTGTACATCGACGCCATCTTCTGCACTGTGAGATCACTGGGAGATCTGCGCAAGATCGAATCTTGAAATGAGCTGCATTATGTATTATGCATTCGAAAGCCATCCACATCAGGCCACGGTCTACCGTCCCATCCAGCCCCCATCCACTGTCAACACCTCGCCACTCACATATGCGCTCGCCCGGCTGGCCAAGTACACAACTGACCCCTTGAAGTCATCCGGATTCCCCCATCGTCCGGCAGGGATTCGGGCTAGGATGCTGGCAGCACGTTCCTTGTCCTGGATCAAGGCCGTGTTCATATCGGTCGCGACATAGCCCGGCGCAATGGCATTGACATTGATTCCTTTCGCTGCCCACTCGTTTGATAAGGCCTTAGTGAGTTGTGCCACGCCGCCTTTCGCTGCTGCGTATGCGGGAACTGTGAGACCCCCCTGGAAGGAAACCAAAGATGCGACATTGATGATGCTACCGCGTTGACCCGCCCGGTCAGGGGTGCGTGTAAGCATGTGCGCGCCGACGTCGCGGCAGAGGGTGAATACCGTCGTGAGATTGACTTGGAGGACCTATACCATCCATCAGTGGTAGTGTGACTAATCATCCCGAGAAACTTGCCTCGTCCCAGTCCTCGAGCGGGAAGATGTGGCTTGGATGTCGGCGCTGGATTCCCGCGCAGTTGAGGAGAATGTTGATGTCGTGACCACCCTTCAATACACTCGAAACGAGTAGCGACACTGAAGCTTGCGATGAAAGATCAGCAGTATAAATGGTCGCTTTCCGCCCAAGGTTCTCGATCTGAGACTTCGTCTCTTGGTTGCTAGTGTCTCTCTGAAAAGAAGTCAGTCACCTCCAATGACTACAGATATCAGATTTGTCACCTGGACAAGAACTATATCGGCGCCAGCTTCAGCCATTGCAATGGCCATAGCCTGGCCAATGCCACGGGTACCACCCGTGACGAGAGCTGTTTTTCCTGAGAGAGAGAAGAAGTCCATGGTGGAACCTGACGATGTTGTTCACTATGCGTCCAACGTCGATCGTGTCCTGCGGGGAGTAGCCCGCGTCTTATACCATCATCTTTCACCCCCACGCTTTCCCCCGCATCGGAAAACGGCATGAAGCGAATGATTACTACTCGTGAAGCACATACGGCTCAATTTACCCGAATGAGGAGTTCGGGTTTGCAAATGCTAAGGTCAAACTGTCATGCAAGAATTATCTATTGGATATATGATTACCACTCCCGAATGGAGCCGTCTGGTCCATAGAACTCCTTGGGCTGCCACGGCATTGTCTCCTGGCTGATCTTCCGCACGAGGTCCTCGTCAATGTCAATACCCAGACCTGGCTTACAAGGTGCAGCCACATGGCCCTCCTTGATATCGAAGACTGTCTTATCCACCAAGTAGCTGTTCAGGTCAATGTCCCCTGCTTCTACGTTGTAGTGCATCCCTAGCGACATCTCTTGGATAACAAAGTTAGGGATCGAAACCGCGACCTGAAGCGAGGCGGCCAGAGCAATGGGCCCGAGAGGACAATGGGGCGCGATAGCCACATCGTAGGTCTCGGCCATGTTTGCGATCCGCATTGTTTCTGAAATGCCTCCAGCGTGGGCAATGTCGGGTTGCAGAACATCCACCGATGAGTCCTCCAAAAACCGCTTGATATCCCAGCGAGTGTATAGGCGTTCACCAAAGGCAATGGGGATTGTGGTGTGCTGTGAGAGCTGTTTGATTGCCTCGGGATGCTCGCATAGCAGAGGCTCCTCAATGAACAGCGGCTGGTAAGGCTCCAGTGCCTTCGCCAGCTGCTTAGCCATTGGCCGGTGCAGACGACCATGGAAGTCCAGGCCTGCATCAAGTCCCAGAGCCTTCACTTGCTTCAGTCGTTCCACGCAGGACTGCAAGACCGCTGGGGAGTCAAGCCAGTTGACATCTTCGGTGGCGTTCATTTTGATACACTTGAGGCCCTGGGCGATTCGTGCTTTCCTATTATCCTGGCATGTTAGTAATATGCTCCTCCTTAGGATGCTTGTAGAAAGCTCACGCTGCGGCCTCGACCTCACTCGGTCGGTCACCTCCAATCCAGGCGTATACCTGTACCTTCTGGCGCACCTTGCCACCCAGCAGCTGATGCACCGGCACACCCAACCTCTTGCCCTTCAGATCCCACAGTGCGATGTCAATACCAGACAGGGCAGACATGAAGACAGGTCCACCCCGGTAGAATCCTAGTCGCCACACCGTCTGCCAGATGTGCTCAATGTCACTGTCCAGGATTATTAGCCTTACAGCAATGTCTATGGTATTCTCAAGCATACTCGGCCTCATATCCCACAATGCGCGGGATAATCTCATCCAAAGCACCCTCGACAGCGAGTGAATGTCCTTCCAGAGTGCCCTCTCCCCATCCAAACTGACCCTCTTCGTCGGTCACTTTGACAAACAACCAGCGGGGCTTCACCCGGAAGTACTCGATTGACTTGATCTTGACCATTTTTGAACGTGAGAAGTGTACAGTATGATCACAAGCAGGATGCAACCTGGTTAAATGTCAAGAGCTCCCCGCATAGCCAACACCCCACGCGGGGGCGTCGGGAAAAGTCCGGGGGTCAACACCCCCACGCCAAGGGGGTTGTCTGCATGTTTCTATATATGATTGGCGGGAAAACCTCAGGATGCGGTACACATGTGTATGCTGTCATGATCCTCTTTGTAGTAAATTATTCTAGTACAGGTAGCGGAAGTTCGCATTTTCCTTGTCCGTCAGGTCGCTAAACGCCGTTCGATCCAATTCCAGCTGTCGGATATAGTCATTGTCTCCTCCTGGCACCACATTCTGTGCCCGGTCGCGACGTCGATTCTCCCAAGCAAGAGCAATTGCGAGGAACACAATCAATGCGATTTCGATGAGGTTCGCCACGATCATCGACCAAATACCCAATGTATAGCCCGGTGCCTGTTCAGCTTTGTAGAAAAATGGTCCTGCAATATTACCAGTGCAAACACCTAGGAAGATCATTGCGTTGGTAACAACCTTCTTGGTGTGGCCTGCAATATTTCCTGTGAGGATCGAAAGGATGATCACAAATGAAGCATTGTAAGAGCCGGTCAGGTAGTAGCAGATCAGTCTCGCCACACTGTTGGACTCAGCTACAAAGTTGAGACCGAAGGAACCTGCTAGAGTCGGGAGAACAAACACGATGGCAACCATGCATCGGTTGTTGCGTGGCAGTCGGTCATTGATGAACACGCTGAGTAGGATCATCACTGCAATGAAGGCACCATACGGGATTTGCATAAGAGTTGTAACCACTGAAAACGGGTCAGCGCCATCAAACGATTCTATAAAATATGGAGCACCCACGCGTTGAATAGCCGAATCCCTTGATAATCAGGGTCCCAAAATTTGAGATGCCTCCATTTGGGATATTTGCACTGAGGCCAAGCAGGAAGAATGTCCAGACTTTCCAGTCAGTCAAGGCCTCGAAGATCTGGTGAGGCTTCATGTTTCGATTCTCTATACCAGTCTGGTTGTCTCTCAGTCTTTCAACTGCGAGTTTCTTCTCACGGTCCGACAGCTGTGGCGCTGTGACTGGGGAGTCCGGGAGGAATATGACCATCACAATGCCCCATACGCAGCATAGAGCACCGATAATCAAGAATTCGTACTTCCATGAAGCCAGGGATCCTTGGATCTGGCCAATTCCATATCCCAGTAGACCACCGACCGCGATTCCGAAGCCATTGGCGGTGTACCACAGTCCAATCCGAATAGGTTGTTGACGACGGGTATACCACATGCTGGTAATAAGCATGAAAGCAGGATCACTGTCAAAAGGCCACTAAGATAATGCACAAGTAGCACGCTTGATGTACACATACCTGCAGGCTTCAGCTGCGCCCGATATAACTCGCAACACAGCGAGTTGGGTGAAGTTTTTAGCAGCCGCTATCAAAATTAGACACCAAACAATATCTCAAGAGAGTGGAAATACCCTGTAGCATGAGGAAGAACCCCCAAAGAAAGATGTTGACACCAAGATATTTGCCGATAGGGAACCGCTGCATCAACAGGTTGGTTGGAAAAGACCAGACTAGGAAGCCAAAATAGAAGACACTCGACAGCCATGAATATTCGGCCCCGGAGAGATTCAAGTCCTCCTGGATTCCAAATATTGCAGCATAGGATAGCGTGGTTTTGTCGATCTAAACATCAGCAAACGTACCTCAGAGACTCAGATAGAACATACATAGTAGAACGCATAGCAAACCGATAAAAAGGGCAGAATCATCAAGTCGATCTTGCGAACCAGTCTCTTCTCCTCGCCAGGCTCAAAGCCTTCATGCATCTCATCCAGGTTATCAAACAAAGCCAGTGCTGCATCTCCATTATGAATTTTGCCTGTATCAGTGGCGATTCCAGAGCCCTCAACATGCATAGCGGCTGGTTTGGGGACGTTGTTGTCTGCCATGGTGGAGATGATGTTTGAAGCTGCGTGTGGAACCTGGAGTCCATAGATATGATATACTGGGGAAAGACGCACTACCCCAAAATCCCCGCAAGCAATGGACCCCCAAACGGAGTCAATATCTCCGTCTCGAGAGCTTAAGGGACCCCCACGCCAAGGATCGTCGGTGGTGCTTATAATGAGCTGATCCCCGTCAGTCACATGGAATGCAAGTTCGCAATGACACTCACTCGTCAGGAGGTCAGCCAGCACAACAGCCGGCAATCTTGCTGGGTCGTCATCCATGGAGCTGTCTACGATGTCACAGGTGAGGTCTTGTCTTCAGTGGAATTTCCTAAGCTGACTCCGTAGACTTCCTTGACTCCCACCCAGGAGGGCCCCAAGTGATCTTGCGATGTGCGGGAAAAGACGCAACTGAGGATTTCGATTCAGTTCATGCACCTGAGCTATTGAGCGAGGTCCTCCCCGAAAGTACAGTTCGAGGTCATATTGATCTAGCCGAACTGCAGGTGCTTGACGCGAAACTGAATGACACAATGCAAACAAAGTCGGACTCCAATGCCCCACCATCCTTGCACAGTCTGATCAATCTACATGATTTCGAACATGTAGCGCAAAAGCATCTGCCCGCTAATGCCTGGGCCTATTACTCGTCAGGAGCCGATGACGAAATCAGCAAGCGCAATAGTGCCCGCGCGTATCAAAAGATCGCACTTCGCCCACGTATTCTGCGCAAGATCCCCAGCGTAGATACTACAACTTCAATCTTGGGACATTCGGTCTCTCTTCCGGTGTATATCTCTCCGGTGGGAATCGCCAAGCTCGCCCACCCAGATGGTGAATGTGCGCTCGCAGCTGCAGCAGGCAAGAGGGGCCTTGTTCAAGTACTTGCCAATGGCTCAAGCATGCCGATCGAGCGGGTGATGCAGAGCCGTAACTCACCCGATCAGCCTATCTTTCAGCAGCTCTATGTGAATAAAGACATCCAAAAGTCTGTGGATACAGTGCGTCGAGCTGAAAAGGCTGGGGCTAGCGCAATCTGGATCACGGTTGACTCGCCAGTGGTGGGAAAGCGAGAGATGGACGAACGGTTGAATCTGAATGTCACAGTATGTCTTAAGAGTCCCCCGCGTTGAATATCCCAGCTGACAGCTCATATGCCACTGATAGTGATGCCCAGGGCCAGGGAGTAGCCAAGATAATGGCTAGTTCGACATCTCCTTATATTGACTGGGAGATTCTTACATGGCTCCGTCAATACACAAGTCTCCCCGTGGTAATCAAGGGGATACAATGCGTTGAAGACGCCGTAGTGGCATATGAACATGGTGTTCAAGGCATTGTTCTCTCCAATCATGGAGGACGTTCACAAGATACGTATGTTTTACCTAGGTCGTTCCAATGGTGTTTCCGTTCTCACATTCCACAGGGCTCAATCGCCACTTCTAACCCTTCTGGAAATCAAGAAATTTGCGCCTCATTTGATTGGAAGCAAAATGCAAATCTACATTGATGGTGGCATTCGGCGAGGTACTGATGTCCTGAAGGCTATTGCGCTTGGTGCAACTGCTGTAGGACTGGGGCGACCATTCCTGTTTAGCATGTCGGCTGGGTATGGAGAAAAGGGTGTGCTGAGAATGCTTGATATCTTACGACAGGAGATAGAGACAAATATGGTTTTCCTAGGAGCGACTAGTCTCAAAGAGTTGAGGCCTGAGATGCTGAATGTCAGTCGACTGGAGAGAGATCTCATTGGTAGTGTGAAGCTATAAATTATAAATCATAAATCCTGACTATTTATACTTGCTTCTGTGCTTGGTCTCAACTGCTCCTTGTATCCTTCCATTCTGACTAGTAAGTCTGATCCAATCTACCTTTAGCAAAGGTAAAGAATGACCTAGAAATAAAAAACATCATTGGTGCATCAACAAGGCCCTCAAGTGCTCCAATGCCAGCTCGTCTGCCGCTGATCTCGGCATTTGAAGTTGACCCCCACGCCCTCGGCCGCCCTCCGATGCGGGGATGAAACGCGACGAATGTTCATATTTCCGTCGCTTTGATCTGTTTTATCGCAATTCACACCATGTCAAGCCAAATTGATGTTCTTCTTTACGGGCTCGGAGCGTAAGTAGTTCTATCCGCTCGCGAGTTATATGCTGACCTCGTAGAATTGGCTCCTTCTATGCCTTTATCCTCAGCAAATCCGACCGCGTTCGCCTGACGGTCGTGGCCCGTTCCAACTACGAAGCTGTGAAAGCAAATGTACGTTCGATAAGAACGAATAACAACAATTGTTAACTCTTTCTCGATAGGGCATCACTATAAACAGCGAAAACCATGGCCAGCATACTTTCCATCCCCACCGAGGTACGTTCAAACCACAATCGGTCAATTTGCTTAGCTGACACTCTGTTAAGTGGTAAAGTCTGCTGCTGAAGTTTCCCCAGTGGATTACATTGTGTGCGCGCACAAGGCCATCGACCAGGACGAGGTGGCTGGTCGGTTGCAACCAGCCGTTGACCCCAAACGAACTACTATCGTGGTCATTCAAAATGGCGTGGGGAACGAGGAACCATTCCGGAAGAGATTCCCCGACAACACAATTATAACTTGCGTGGTAAGAGCTTCTCGGTTCCTCCAATTCATAGTTTAGAATCTAACTCCCATCAGACATGGGTAGGTGCTACGCAAACAAGTCCGGGCATTGTCAAGCACACCAAATCCGAGGATATGCAGATCGGTCTATTCCCAAACCTCACAGTCAACAGTCAGACCGAAAAACAACGGCTCGAGACATTTGCCGGCCTCCTCCGGAATGGAAAGACCCGATTCCAGGTTCTTGACGATATACAAGTACAGCGATGGGAGAAAGTCGTCTGGAATATAGCATGGAACTCATTGACCACACTCACCATGGTGGACACTCAGACCTGGCTGCACTCCTCTGAAGACGCGACACCATTCACACGCCAATTGATGCAGGAGGCTATTAACATTGCGCGTGCCTGCGGTGTGCCACTTAAGAATGAGCTCATTGACCAACAGATGGACAAGATCAATGCCATGCCTGGTATCGGAAGCAGCATGCAAACCGATTGCAAATGCGGGCGGCCAATGGAGATCGATGTGATCTTGGGTTTCCCAGTGCGCAAAGCTCGAGAACTAGGCATTCAAGCACCTTATGTGGAGGCTCTATATGTTCTTCTTCGGGCAGTTGATGGCCGACTCAGGGCGGCGCTGTAAGAATAGACTTGGTTGGAACAGAGATGACGATCATCTCGTTTCTAGTTCAGTCTAGCGAGCATCAATGACATATCATGCTAGAGAAGTTCCACCAATAACAGTCTAGATGATTCACGATCGTCTGTTTTGATACTCCAAGTAGGGTGACCTGGTGTAAGTGCATTCCCCCACGTAGAAGTCCCCCCACGCATTGAGTCATGTGTAACTATTGGTCCTTTGGTCCTTGTGGAGCCTTGCCGTGCACCAATTCCCGCTTGATATTGTGTAGGCTGCTGTGTGATTCTCTTACAAGCCCCCACGCGACATAGCCTGGCGATATCCATCCTTCATGTTGGAGCTGTGGGAGTACCATATACTGTGGATAGAGCGATCAATGAAGAGGCCAAGGGAGTTACAAGCAGAGATATTTAGAATCCAATTTTCTGGGTGACGGGTATCAATGACTGGGAAGATTAGAGCGTAGGCAAGACGGCGCCTTTGCTCATAAGCAGCCCTTTGTTCTCGGGGCTCAAGGAAGAATGTTTATAGATATGAGGTCAAATATTTCATGGATATCATAGACACCCGCCCTTCAAATTACTGTGAGGAAAGGGGGGCGGACATACAAAAGGAGTCGTGAGAAACCACAACACCAGTCCAAGATTCTTTGTACAGTATATCAAAGCGCCGTTGCCACGTAAGGGCGAATGTTCCCAATGCAACCAGACAAAGTAAGAGCCAGCTTGCTTGTCGATCGATCCATCTATACCTGAGCGCCCAATATTTCCAACGCGAAAACGCCCATATCCAAAATATATCCGGGGAACATGATATAACACAATCATCAAAAGAAAAATCACAAGCGATAGAACATATACCAGGGGATCAAAGCTGAGTCGGGCTCTGCGGCCTTCGAATTTCCTGTAACTGAATCGATGTATTTTTGTCGCCCTCTGGTTCTGAATCACCAGATCGGGCATCTGGAGGCTTAGTAGTCTCCGGTTCCTGGTCTACCGCGAACCTCCAGCGGTTGTCGGCACCCATGAACATTCGGAAGCCGTAACGTTTGTTCAAAGATGTGAGGTGTGCATGCCGTTTGGCACTGCTCCATGTGTGAGTGTCGGCAAAATCATTAAGCATCTGGCTATGGGAAATCCAAGGAATGACAGCTCCAATGGAACGTGGCATTCGCGGCGCTCGGAATCGGCCACGACGGGTCCAAAATACCAAGAGCACCACTATTGTGTCAAATACAATGATAGTCAAGGCAATGGCAAGCGACGGGGCCGACGGGACCATGCGCCAGGTGCTTCTGGTGACGGTGGCATTCGTGGCCTGAATGGGCTCGATAAGGGGCTCTAGGTAGATGTTGCGCCATATTGAAAAGTAGGTGCTATATACCCACTGAAACACGGTTTGAGTCATATCCATTAGGAGGTCGGGGTTCAACGAGTCAAAATCAGGATCTTCGCGCTGGTAAAGACGGGCAACGAGGAAACCTGCCCAGTCATACGATGATACGTTGTATGTCCCGTTCCGCATAGTGGTGTTGCCGACATAACTGTTGGGGATGGCGGCAAAAACTTTGTTGAACTGCCCGAGACTCACGGTCGCGTTGTCATACATGGCTCCTTCCGTGATCGATGTATTGGCCACCGGGTTATGCCATGCGATCTGACCTTTCTCATCGAAATTGATAGAGTAGTCCTGCAGTTTGGCCTGAGGCTCACAATGCAAAGCAATGGTATTGTCGTCGGTGATTGGCGTATCTGCCAAGTAGTCCCACCGGCCAACGACCAAGACAGTCGAGGTTTGACAGATGTCAGAATGCTCGGTGTCATCTGGAGATAGAAAATGAATGGAGAGAGCAATTCCTTCATCCTTGCCCTTTAGCGGTGGCATGCCTGCGGTACACTCCATCGAAGAGTTGCCGAACAACTCATACCGCCAATATTGACGACCGCTGGTTTCGTTGTGCACAAGCGCGTCGGTTGAAAGTGTCTGACAATCCAGTGTGGTACCCACCCCAAGGGTTGTTGCCCCGTAAGTCACATCAGCGTCGCTGTTTTTCACGTGGACGGGAACAAAAGATTGGTTAGGACTTGTCCATGGCAGCATAGGGACTCCACTGGTGATGCTGGTCTGTATCAGGTCATACTCAGTGAATTGAGCAGCAAAGTCAGTCTGCCAAAAGATGGATTGGCTGTAGTTCATGGTCAAATCCTGGGTTGCCAGAGTAGACGTTGCCATTTGTTGCGTGAAAAGTCCGCCCGCCACGACAGTGAGAGCCATATTGACAACACAGGCTATAGAGACCAGTCCCAGTAACACATGTCTGTCACGTACAGACTTGAAGAAAATGGCAAACGGACTTTGGGAGGAGTAATTCAAGGACAGGGAAGCTCGTGCGGACGCATTCCCACGTTGAAGGTGGACCCAAGGCTCCAGAACGCTAAGGTTTCGGTGGATGGAGGTGCAGAGAGACCCCACAGACGAGGCTACGACCGAGGGTAGGAAGGAAAGAACAACCTGGAATGAGCTCGAGTCGCCCTGAGTCAGGTGGCGGAAGCGGCCGTCCTTGAGGAGGGAAGAAATCACCAGTCCCATGAGAATGATGACAGCAGCCAAAGCTAGGAACTCCACGAGAAAGAAGGGAATGACGAGAAAGTGAGGCATCGGATCAACATGGGTTTGGAGATTCTCATCAAGTTGAACGGGTGAGCCTATTTACATAGTCAGTCGCGGGTCTTCAAAGGGACCATATAGTGCCAAAGAAAGTACATACCATCTTCGGCAAGAATCTCCAACCGATTGCCACCAGGGCCCGGTCGCCAGTAACATCTAGCCTTTTTGAAGATACGCCGAAGTTGACGTGTGGAAAACTGATGAAACTCAGCGACTGGCTCGGCGAGGATGTTAGATGGGTGAAAGACATCCGCAGTGATACTGCACATAGCACCGATGGAGCCCGGATCGCTTTGGAGGAAGATTGGTCGCGTACGGTACGTGTAAAGGAGGTACAAAGCAGCCAAGATCGCCGAAACCAATATGAGCTCAGACCAGATAGCGGCAAAGTCGACGACGGCGATGGCAACCTGGTTGGAAAAGCGTGACGCCGGGATAATGGTAGGTTTAGTGTCTGGATCAAACAAGCGACCGAGTGTCAACACAAACGTCTGTTTTACATCACGTTCAATCTTCGATTCGAATTCAGCTTCCGTCATGACGGTCGACGTGTCGAGCACCAAGAGCGGCTGAAGTTCCCCTAGTTCCTGGCTGATCACAGGTAGCTCAGTCACCGTGCGTCCTCCTGTGGTAGCGTTTTCACGAATAAAAAGCAAGTCACTCGTGTACGGAGCGCGCTGGGAAAGCAGGGCTTGAAAGTGCTCGATGCTGAACTCAGCATCGGTAAGCGTGCGGGTAGTGGTTGGGTCGATTTTGATAGACATGATGGAGCTGTTCGAGTGCATATTCACTTGAGCCTCCGCTTTGTGATACAGAATGTCGCAAGCGAAAGCGACACCCGTCGCGGAATACTGGATCGAGCTGGACGTCGGAGTCGAGCTTGACGTCGAAGTCGAGCTGGTCGCATTCACCCCAATAATCATGCCATAAAGGTCATAAGGATCGCAGCCGGACGCTGTAAAGGCCTGACTTCGGCTCGGAAAAGACTCCTTGGCAGCATCACTGATAACTGGTTCCCAATAACGCACTTGGAGGTAGTCGGTTTGAGGAAAGAAGACACTCTCGTATTGGAAATCGAGAGTGCATTTGTTGGCTCCCCCGTACGCATCTTCCAGGTCAATCCCAGTCGCGTTCCAGGTGATGTTTGGAAACTCCGCGTCAGTGTCATCGATACTCACAGTAAGGCTGTCACCAATAAGAACATTCTCACAGGACACTTGCGCCCAATACAAAGTTTGATCCAGCGTCCACGTTGTACTTTCCTCCAGGTCGCTATCCGGAATCTCGACGGGTGCCACTGCGTATTGAGCCGACCGAGACCGGCGGAGTTGTTCGTCTGTAGAGAGTACGGAGTCGACAGTGTTGTTTGCCTGAGTTGACATCCAGTTCGTCTGTGTGCTCAGGTCAACTAAATTAGGCCAACTTTTCATAGATCCATAGTCGATAACCGTCACTTCGCGCAGCTCAAACAGCGTGCTCTGCAAGGCGGGAAGAATCATCCGTATCGAGAGCGTCACGAACGAGACCCAAAGTACTAGCCAGTGATGACGGCGTGCCGCGTTGATCGGGGTCAAAATGGTTTGCCCAAAGTTGTAGTTGATGAAGAGGACGCTCGCCGGCGCCCCTTCCGGGCGTGACAACTGGAAGTACGGCTCCAGGCGAAGAACATCGAAATCGGTGACGGTCCAGACCAAAACAAGCACGAGAGAAATGATAATCGGGACGTAATTATAGGCGAAGGTCTGGATCGCGGAGACATCGTCGGTATCGTTGAAGAAGAAAAGACCCCCTTCGCGATAGCTATACTGCCGTAGCCCCTCCAGGCACAGCAGCATCGTCAACATCAGGCATACGAGGGCGACAAGGTAGGGCGGGCGCAGGGCCACTGGGCGCCAACCTCTGTTCGGGGCTGGGGGTCGAGGCAAACGAATCGGGGGAAGACCTAGATTGACTAACATTAGCCATGTCCAGCACGGAAAGGAGAAGACTTACCCCGGGCCCAGAACCCCCGGGATGCCTCATCGTTCATGCTGGATGGGCGTAGGATAGAAGGGCATTGCCGACAGTCAGGAGTATATCGCCATGATAGAAGAAAAGTGAAAAACCGGGACAAAAACTTGATCGACAAAGCCAAGAAAGATTTACATGACGTGGGAAGAAGGGAAGAGTTGGGGGAACGCGTGGACGTGGGGCCAAGGTCTTGGCTCAACTTTTTACGAGTCGACTACAGTAGACTACAGTATGTAGTCGGGCTCAAGTTGCTTGGAATATGGAGTTAGTCTTCTATCAGGTTGTGCTTCTATTTTATTTCTGACATTCTTTCTTTTTTTTCTCATTCGGAACGGGTACCTTTTTCAGGTACCTGAGATTATTGCCCTGGATATCTCACTGAACCAGCAATTTAGCAGATCTGACCTGGAGTAAGCAAGTAGGCCAGTGGTTCATTTCTAAGGTAGTCAAAGAATAACGTCAGGTTAGCAAGATGAGGGCAAGTGATAGTACCAGTAAAAAAAAAAAGAATCAACATCAACCCAGCAATATATATGTCAAAGAGTTTGGTGCTAATATGTACTCTGCCTAACTAAAGTTTATTCTTTCTTCCAATTGATGTTTTCTATCAAGGAACTAAGCCGAATCAATGTTGATTCCCGCAAATCTTACAAAGGGATGCTAAGTGAGCTGTAGAGGAAAAGGCTGAAAAATGAGACCTCGCGGCCTTGGAGCCTTACTGCCTTGGCGCTTGCCAACCCGAAAGCGGTATTACATTGATCCGTATCTTCTATAACCTCATCCCTGAGTCCCTTAAGCACGGGACATGGTCGAGGAGCTCATATATGGTCCTGGTAAGCTTAAATATATATTATTTCTATCAAGACTGGGGTGGCCCATTCTGCTACCAAGAAGCACTCGACAAGGCCTCACCAGAGGGTGACCTGGTCTTCGCCTGCATCGCACAGCCATCCGGAAACAAAATCTATCACACCTGCTAGCTCTAACCATAGAATCCTCTCTAAGATAAGTGTATCCGACGTCCATGGCAGCAATATCGAGCAAAACAAGAAAATCGGGGCTATTGACGAATACCTCGGTGATACTAAGCATACCAAGCCTTAGGAGGCTCTCAATACAATGGGAAATATTCCCTATTGTTGAAATCAGGGTGATCCCTGGTGCATATCCAAGGTATCCGAAAGTGCCCAAAAGTGTCCAAGATAATTTGATTTCGTACCTTAATATCCGAGTATTGCCGAGGCCCAAGACGGAGCCCCTCAGCGGCCCCCTCACACGCAAACAAACACTTAACACAGCTGCAACGAACATACTGAATAATTCCATTATTACATACTAATCATGCAAGCAGTGGTTTTCAAAGGTCCATTGCAAGTCGCGCTGGAACAGAGGCCGAAGCCTGAGATCCAGGCATCGACAGATGTGATTCTGAAAGTCAGATACACAGCCCTCTGTGGCAGGTGAGCAATGTGACACATTCCACAGAGAGACGGCTCATGACAAGTGTTAGCGAGCTGCACGTATTCCGTGGACACCAGCCCTCTGCAAATGGATTCATAATGGGCCATGAGTTTACAGGAGAAGTGATTGCCCCATGTCTTTGAAACACAGCAGGGCTAACATTCCTTGGTATAGGTAAGCTCAGTCGGACCTGACGTACAGTCCTTCAAGCTTGGCGACCGAGTGGTCTCGCCATTCACCGTGAGCTGTGGGAGCTGTTTCTACTGCAAACGAGGCTTCTCCTCTCGATGTGCCCGCAGCCAGCTATATGGCTCAGCGGTACTCGATGGCGGACAAGCTGAATATGTTCGCGTGCCGTTAGCTGACTCTACTTTATTTCACGCTCCACCTGAGATTGACGAAAAGAAGCTGGTCCTAATGGCGGACATCTTCCCTACTGGCTATTTTGCAGCTTCTAACGCTTTTCGAGCCTTGGACCCCAAGGAGATTCAACAAAGTACGGTCCTTTTATTCGGCTGCGGCCCAGTGGGGTTGTGTGCTATTGCCAGTGCTTTGGATTATAAGCCGAAGCATCTACTTGCTATTGATAGCGTCCCAGCGCGGCTAGAAGTTGCCAAAGGTCTAGGAGCAGAGCCCTGGAACTTTCAAGAGGATGAAACCGGCCTAAGGCAACGAGTCAAGGATCTCACCGAAGACCGAGGCGCAGACGTGGTCATTGAAGTGGTTGGACATAGTAGTGCTTTGCGCATGGGATTCGAGATGCTACGACCATGGGGGCACCTCTCCAGTGTTGGTGTCCACAACCAAGAAATCCCGTGGACTGGAAACGAAGCCTATGGAAAGAATCTACGCTTGCAAATGGGTCGATGCCCGGTCCGAAGTAGGTCAACCGAAATCCTATCTCAACGGGTACTGACGAGCGATAGGCATTTTTGCACCGGCTATGGAATTGTTGGCGAAGAAGCAGGATGTCCTAAAGTATGCTCATTACCTCCTACGAAAACGACATGAAGACTTACAACCTCTAGTTTCATGACTCATGATATTCGACCTCTGTCTCAGGCTGTTCAGGCGTAAGTTATCTCGTTTACTTGATAACGTTTGATTAACACGACAACAGATACGACGATTTCAATGAAATGCGAAGTCAAAAGGTCATTTTTGAAGCCGACAAATAGCGATATCAGTCAAAACACTGATGGACTGTTGATTCTCCTGAATCTCAGATTGAATTGGGAGGAGTTCTCCTGCTGGCATCGGGTTTGCATGTGGTGATGAAAAAATAGTGTATCACGAAAAGAGCAACAATCCAATTTACACCTCCCTACATGCAGTAGGAGGACAGTACCCATGATTGCACGCGAAGCTACATAGCCCCAAATAGGAATCATCCTCTCCAACAAGTGGTACTCCATGCGCTCCGGTCGTGGGTGGAGTAGGGACTGGATCACCGTACGCATTACAGAGGCATGGCCCCGGCGGGCAATACCCATAATTGCAGCAAAAAGCGCACAGCCCGATATAGTTCTCAGGACCTGATCCAGCGACGCAAACACTTCCTCCCCCTCCACCTCCACCTCCGGCAGGGGGGCTGGGCGAGCTAGTAGGCGGGGACGAAGGCGGAGTAGTGGGTGGTACAGTGGGTGGAATTGTGGGCGAGGTAGTTGGTATACTACTGCTTGTTGTGGGACTGGGAGGACCAGGAGGAACAGTGCCTAGAGAAGGAGTAGGTTGGCAAGTGTGAACACGCAATCCCTGCTCAAATGCAGCAAGTCCATCTGGCTGGAGAGGATCGCTGAAACCCGGCGGAAGGGTTCCCACTATATATTGCGTATTAGCAGTAAAATCATGAGAAAACAGGTATTTCTGCACTTACCATAGGCATTGAAGTTATACAGACCACAGACACAACCATTGATGATCTGTTTCAGACTTGTGCCAGAAAGAATTGTCTGTCCATTGCGAATTACCGCGAAGCTTTGTGAGCCAATCCCCATTGGAATTTCTTTAGCACTTGCGCCAGCTGGTGCATCATAGTTATAGACACTTCCCCCACTATTGACCTGGACCGTGGCTGGAGCCGTGAGCAAGGAAACCACAAAGACGGAATCATGCATGGATTGCCATCCATCGGGTCGTCCCATGAAATAGTTTCCACTACCATTATTTGCTGGAACCATGCATGTATCTGTTGCGTCGCAATCAACACCTCGAGGCGCCGGTCGATACCAGTAAACCAGCTCATCTGAAGAGATATGACTGTCGGGAGAAGACTCGCCCGCTTTGAACGCAGCAATGAATGGTTTTGAGATATCTAACCATCCATCGTGGGGCCTAGAACAGTTAGCCACCTGTATACGAATGAATTGGATATCATCGGGATCTCACATGTCGTTCACCCATTTGGACGCGCCGTCATCGGTGTGTGGGGACTTCAAAGGTCCGATATAATGACATTCTCCGTAGTCATTCCATGTCACAATCTCAATGAAGCGCGGCTTCAAGGCAAGAATTTCATTCCATCGATTAAACCACAAGAGGTCAGATGGGAAGTTCCAATTCTTACTGTAAGAAACCTCAGGTCCAAAATGAGTAAAGAACCACGGTGAGACGGCTATATTATCGTTAGCAAGAATCCTAAGGAAGTTAGTATAGGCATTGATATACTAACGGGCGACATAGGCTTTTCCAGCAAGTGCATCGACATAGACATGGTCTCCATCGGCGACAGAGAAACTTTTTCCAGCACTTGGAGCTTTATTGTTTCCATTATTTGGCCATGCCATCCAGTTCAAGAGGCCATCGACTAGGGAAATGTCGGTTCCATATGATGGATGGAAGTTTGGCGCGAAGAAAATCGGTCTACCCACTGCCGCTCGCAATGCTGCTACATTGAGTCCGTCACCCGCAAAGGAAGAGACAAATATCTTGTTATCGACGATGAGTTGCGCGGGCCTACTGCCATATTGGGCAATTTTCTGGCCGATTGCCCTAGCCTGTCCGATATTCCACCAGTTGAAATCGAACGATATGAAAACCTTCATGTCATTGTTGGCAGCGGAATCGTATGCCAGTTGGAGTTGTTGGTCAGTATATGGGTCAACGCCGATATTAAGCGCAAATGCATCAATTCCTAGGGATTTGGCACGCTTCATATCATCGTCATAGTCAGAAGAACTATGCCTATCACTAGTAATTCCGATCTATTTGACCAATTAGCTAGATGCCAAATCGTACTAAGTGGGAGTCTCACCATGAAGTGGGCAAACACCAGCCGGTCTGTTGATTGTCGTTTGTCAACACGGGTGCCATTATCGAAAGCAGATAGGGCATCTGCCAACATGCATAGGACAGCCAACAGAGCTGGTAGAAAACTACTTCTATTCTTCATGCTTGGAAGTTGCGCAAGAGCAGTCTCTTTCTTGGTTAAATGGATGTATCTATGCGTGGGTCAGCCTAACATCCTTCAACACATCCCTCCATTGACAAGAGAAGCTCAATTTTAGCGCTCACGTTCGAAGCTTCTTAGCATTGACTTTGGTGGTATTAGAACCATACAATAGTTCACGGCTTTCTTCCAATGAGCGTGTGGTCGCTACAAGAATCTGCACACTAATCGATTCTAATGACTGAGATTGATGTCATTGAATCTGCGAAACTATATCAGTGGTGATCCTTGAGTATTTCTAAGAATGGGTGATTGGAACGTCTGAGGGTCATCTGCCGAATGTACAGCAACAACAAAACCCCACCCTGTAGGCCGTGTCATGTACTTTAATTATCGGTCATACGGAAGCCAAATCTAAGGGGCACGCGCTCTCTTCCCTGCCAAGGAAGTTGTTGATGAAAATCCATCCGATTATTTTACCGAGTGAGAATGCTGCGTTAGCATTTTTCTATTCGAGGTCATGTGCGTAGAGCCCCTAAAGAGTATTCAATGAGGGTTATTGTACTACAATCATAGGATGTAGACCAGTAACACCCCAAATTTATCTAGTCACCAGGAAACCAACTAACCTCCCGAATGTAACCCACGGGCTATAATTTCTACATTTGGCGGTGATTTAAATGAACAAGAAATAATCATCGAAGTCAAATGCTTCTGTAGCCCTGGCAATACAGATTATTGGATACCATGGAATTGTGAACATGGCTTAACCAATTAGTACACACTTTCCTTGAGCTCGTTGCCATAATACCTGGGTGGAAATCAAGAAGGAACAGACAACACTGACCAATTCAACGGTTGCCGGTGTAAGTGGGAAGAAATCGAACCCTGCCTTATCAGAAATTTTATCTGTGCCAATTTCGTACTTCTCTCACTAGTTTGCTTACGACTAGGTGGGTTGGATAGCCTACCTACGTATCGGATCGGTTTGGGCTTGAAAGAGACGAAAATTAAGTAATAACCGAGAACCGAAAAGGAACTTTGCGGAGTATATAAGAAGGAAGTCACTTATTTCCCGTCACTTTGTTTGAAGTGATTTACATTGATCTTGGCATTTCTCACTACCTCCCGGTCTCGCTCTCTATATGTGCAACATAAAGAATCAAAAAGGGAAACTCACTGTTGATCAAAAAGTTTGCTGCTATTTCAAACGGAGTGTACATTTACGATACTGCCCGTCGAGCAGGATGAGCAGAAGCTGAGCCCAAAAGAGGTACATAATAGTGACATCCGAATAACCTTTGCTCTTAGATACCGATAATTCACTCCCTAGAAAGAGTAACAGCGTGCGAGTCTTCCCCACGAGTGTTGACTAGTGTTGACTAGTGACAGTCTGGGTGTGATTGTCTATTCAAGAAAGTATCACGGTGTCATTATGCTTCCGCCGTGATGAGACATTAAGCTAGCATATCCGATAACTGCTATGTGTGCAGCACTCTAGACCGTGTGGTGCTACCTGCTGCTAACAGTCAGCGATCATGAGCAGCGAAAAAGAAAAGGTAATTATATGATAAAATCACGTAAAAAAGGCACGTAGATCATCAGGCCAGAAAATATTCTTCTGTGATAGGTTATCTCTGTCCGGATGACTATGTGTGAGGTTGCTAAATTGCATGAAACACTCAGTAAGCCCTCACTCACTCAAACAGCGCTAGAACATAAAGATTTAGATCCCATGCACATTGTGCGCTACTGTGGATGCTAGAAGCGAGAGTAAAGACGTCAGCGAAACTTGAAAACGCCCCGTAATAAACACAAAGTACTAGAAACGCCAGCATAGCTTCCCTGCTATAAGTTATCGATATGTGTGGGGAACAGATCAGCTGTTGTTGCCCGATCGTACGAATGCCTAAGCCCTCAAAAAAAAAAAAAAAAAAGGGTTGTTTACTTATCCGCTCTGATCTTGATATTTTTTATCCCGAGAGCCACAGAATCCTTATTCTCAGCCTCTAACATACCGCATTGATTTAGAAATATAAATAGAACCAGGACACGCGGTTATGACTTTAGCAGAATTTCTGCACTGGGCTAGTTAGTGCTTGGCAGTGGTTAATAGTGCTTGTTAGCGGGAAAAGAACTTTTCGATCCTAATTGACTCACAGTTTTCTATCTTGCCAGTGACAGTGATAAGGAATTGCTGCACAAAGCGTTTTAAAATAATTCGACATTAATCGTCAAGTTGCATGCTTCTAGAAGCTGTGAAAGCGAAGAATCATATCAGTCTTGTGGGGACTGTGCCACGCGGCATATGCGTGTGCCCGTCAAGTTCGAACTCCACCGCCTCTAAAGTGGCTGATTCCACTACGCTTGTGCAAAAATATGCTACTTAACCAGGAGTCGATGTGGCGCGGCATGGCCATCAAACGCAATCATAGACCAGAAAAACGGGTTAAACCTGTTGAAGGGTGGAGGGTATACGTATCCCGACGTCGGGAGTCGCGTGTGGCGGATAAGTCTTAAAGCATGTTGACCCCCGTACAAATTGCATCAAGGCTTTTCACTGCTCTGCAACTTTTATCACCTTACTCGAGCAGTCATGCGCGGCTTAGTAGTCGCCTTATTAGCGGTACAGTGCGCCCAGGTACTCGGCCGCCCTCATGCCGCCGCAAACACAGAATGGGTTCCGGCTAAAACTACAACCACTTTGAACTCAACGCCAATGCCAGAGGCAGGCGAGACTGCCAGACTTCATGAGAAACGTGGATATGGTGAAATTCTCTTGGCCAGAGCCACTACCGAAACGACCGACTCATCGACATCCACAACGGAGAGCACAACGTCGACCACAAGCACGTCAGACACAACTACCACCACCTCAAGCGAGTCAACATCCTCTTCTACATCCTCTTCAACAACTACATCCTCAACTACGACTTCATCAATCACCACTTCTACGAGTTCGACTACTTCAAGTACATCGACATCTAGCAGCTCAACGAGCAGCACATCTACAACAACTAGTAGCACTGCAACTGCAACAAGCACCACCAGTGCCGCGGTGAAAGCGTGGAATCACAAGGGAAACATTGCAGCAATTGTATTTGGCTGCTGTCTCATTTCGCTATTTTCGGGCATCAGCATCGTTCACTGTGCTCGCGATAGGGCGAAGGCGCGACGCATCGCAGCGCGAGAGCTGTTGGAATCCAACGCTTCATACTCAGCAATCCCCCCTGCAGCCACTAAAGGGATATCCACTCCTGAGGTCAACAGCGTTCGGTCCTCGATGATGTTCACCAATAAGCCACAGACAAGTTACTTCCCATCAACACGGAGTGTCCCTTCGGTGTCCAACTATCACAGTCACACTCCTTCAGAAGCCTCGCAACTCACAGCGGATCAGATGTCTACAGGGGAGCAAACATCGCGACCGCAAACCAGTGACGCTAATACGCCTTTGGTTTGACGCAGCCTTCCACCACGATAGACGCCACAATGTGAAGCCAGTTAGACTGTTTTCTATATGAACATATTCATAGCTCACCAAAGACATGCTTTATGAAAATTCCTCGTTCTTGTACATCTTATTGTACTTGCGTATGTAGTCAAACTAGGTTCTCCAGGTGGTCCAAGCGCTCAAGTTCGACGGTTCTTGGAGATCTTTTCCATTCGCCTCCCAGACTCATATTGTCGGTCGCTGATGAGACATATGTAAATGATCATGTCTCTGAAGAATCCTACTTGGTCCCTCAATTATCACTCTCGCTTACTAGGACACCTATGACCATGTTAGGATATGGATGTTTTCACTGCGGCAAAATGACCAATTATTGACAAGGAATCCTTTATACAGCAGACCCTCCTCGCAAGGGTTATCTATCCTACTTGGGCAATATTCCGATGTCAATTAGCTCAACATTGTGTTGCAAACAAAGCCTCTGATTGGATGTATATCATGGTCATGAACCAATGACGGTCTGTGGCGCAAGTTGCTCCTCACCTCATTTGGACTCTAAATTGATTAAAGGCTGATAGAGGAAGAAGATAATATGATGATAATTTCGCTTATGCACACAAGTGGCTTCAATACCACCACGTGGACATACGATAGGCCAGCACGTATTAGGCTAATTGGTGACAGCCGAGATTAGATAGTATTGAGCGATGCCATGAACGCATGTCTCAAGCAAGGATGTTCAAACAGTCGGAACTATAAATGTTGTTGTATCACGTCACAGTTGAATATAAATGTGAGAATTAAAACCATCATGAAGACTCCATTCTTTTTGCTCCTTGTTGGCCTTACAACAATAGTCCGATCGGAACTCTTAGCTCCGGCCAACGACATCTTGTTCCCGTCAAGCAAGACATCCAGCAATCCTCTACAGTACGCCGGCGGAAATAGCCCCTATTTTGCTGGTCAGAATGCCTTAAATTCGGATCAATTACAAGTTGTTGATTTGATTCAGGACCTAACGTCCATGGCATCAAGAATGAGGTACCAGATCGGTGCTCTGTCCGACAAGCTGCTTATATCGTCCGGCATGGCAGTAGGTAAGTAACTTACTACAGATCGATCGTCAATTCGGTCTAACCAAGCGTATCTTCAGATTTCCCGACACTGGCTCATATAACGCCTGGGTTGCAATTCATGACAAGGTTGGTGGTGCCTTTAATCACTGGAGAGACTGGTCTTATCATGAAAATAGATTCAACGTGCGGTGAATCAGACCGGGTTCAAAGCACGCGGCTCATTGGACTTCATATCCGAATGGAAGCCGGTACTGAGCAATCCTAGCTTACAGCTAGCACAGGAGTCAATGACAGGCTGGAAAGAGGTATGATGGGATATTTGCGCTTGATCAGGATGCTGTTGTTAACGCCAATTACTAGGCAAGCGATCTCGGCTATCAGCTGCGAGCCAAGTGTTAGCTTTATCTCTATCAATCCGTCGGGAGTTATTGGTGTACTGACCTGTAATAGATCCGCACTTTTATCAAGACGGCAATCCATTCTATGTTTGGGCAAACCAATACAAGTCTCCGATCAACAGCTCGCGGGTTGTTCAAACTGCGAGAGCCTTCATCCGGGGATACCTCTACGAGTATGCCGACACATATGGGACTGTTGTGAGCGTGAATTCCACTGGCTCCAATAGTGCAATTGGAAACTCGCTTGGCCCTTCAGACTCATGCCCTGCATTTGGTTCCACGATCAGCGGAGGAAACAATGTAACAAATTGTCAGTGATCTGAGCCTTGCCCCCCCTTTTCCTTTTCGAGTATTAGGAAAGGATGCTTTAGGCTATCCTACCTACTACGAAAGTTTGGGAACAGCAGCTTACATTATTACAGGGGACGCTACCTGGGTTCCAAAGACTGTCAAGCGTATCAATTCGCAACTAAGTGGAAACCTCACTTTTGACGAAACGGAAGTCCTCTTCTTCCCCTGTATGTGCGCATACGAGAGCCAAATTACAGGGCAACTGAGTCCTTGGTGTGGTGTGTTTACGGAGAATGAGCTTCGTAAATATGCCTATTCTCAGGACTTGAGCTATTTCTATAGCGTCGGGCCCGGCTCAATCGGACCAGCCAAAGTCCTCTTTCTTCCCTTCCTCGAAAGTCTGATTTCACTACTTGAAAAGGGCCCGGGGCAAATAGGCATTGGTAGAGATGGCGCCAATTTCGAGGTTCCAAATCTTATCATGGCATTCTTGAATGATAATCAAATTGCTGAAATGACCGCTGCCATGGGAATCTTTGACTCGGAGGGACTGCTTCCTGATGACCATATACCAGCTAATCATCTTTATAATGTGGCGAATTTCATTACTATGCGTGGAACGGTTGCCTTTGAAGTCATGGATTGTGAGCCAGAATCCAAAAGCTCCTCCTCCAATGAGACATACATTCGAATCCTCTTCAACGATGCCGTTTACCCCATCGCGAGCTGCCGCAGTGGGCCCGGAAGCAGCTGTCCCCTGTCTAAATATGCTTCGATTATCCACAAAAAGCTGAATGGGGCAGGAAACTTCCAAGACTACTGCAATATTACCAAAAACAGTCATCCGGAGCGCGTCCTGGGGGCCAGCTTTTTCAGCGACATGTCACTAGACTTCCTAACTTTTGTCGCCCCATAGTCAATTATCTTCCTCAAAGGTCTCATGCAGAACTTATGAGAGTTGCGATTGGGATCTCTTAAGTCCCAAGTCGATTGAAGGATGTCGCTCAGATATTACCTAAGTAGGTAAGAGTCGGCGACTCGGACTCGCGATGGAATCGCGATGGACTATGTACATACTCTCATCTTTTTCAGGACACAAATAGTCGCATGTTTTATCTCAGTTCTTCTCTTTCTTGATTTCAGAGAGCAAAGCTCCTTAGACACGCAAATTCACACTGGAAAACACTGGAAATCTTCGGAGTTTTTCGCTTGATTTATCTTATCATCCCGGCATTTTTACAATGGAACCACTCAACATCGCCGTTGTTGGTCTGGGGAGAATGGTAAGTATATTATATCATTGGGTATAAGCTAGCGACATTTTCTAACATTTCCAGGGCAAACGCCATGTCCACACTCTGGTGTATCGCGTCCCCCGCGCTCGTGTAGTGGCTGTATGTACCACCGACAAGAATGAGATTGAATGGGCAACGAACAATGAAGAGTACAAGGACTTCGGTATTCAAGTCTACAGCAACTATGATGAGATGCTTGGCCACCGAGGTCTCCACGCTGTCTGGATTTCGACCAGTACCGATGTCCACGCAAGTCAGTCACTGGCCGCCATTGCCAAGGGCATTCATACACTGTGCGAGAAGCCGTTGAGCACCGACCTTGCTGAGGTAAGTCCTTCCCAACTTGTCCGACTTTCTCCAGACCATGATACTTATCTCACACGTTTGGCAGGCGCAATATGTGGTGGAGGCTGCTAAATGTAACCCTTCCGTCAAGGTCATGGCAGGCTTTTCTCGCAGATTCGACGCCTCCTATCGCGATGCCGCGGAAAAGATCTACCAGCAGGAGGCCATCGGTTGACCATTCATGGTCCGATCCAACACTTGTGATCTGCGTGATGAAACTGGGTTCTTGTCCGATACGCTTCTCGCAATGGAGGCATTTTTGTCGACTGCGCTATCCATAACATCGACCTCTCCCTTTGGTATCTTGGCAACCCAGTCCCTAAAGCCTGCTGGGCGGCCGGAACTCTTCAGCACCATCCGGAGTTGAAGGATCTCTCCGACGTTGACAATGTAGTCGGCGTTGTCGAGTTCAGGGGTGGAAAGATTGCATACTTCTATTGCTCTCGCACCCAGGCGCATGGACATGACGTCTCCACTGAGATCACCGAAACCAACGGCAAGTTGATGGTCAACGTCATTCCAAACCAAAACAACGTTGTCCTCGCCGACAAGCTCGGCATGAAACATGAAGTGCAGCCCGAGTACTGGCAGAGATTCGAGGATGCATTTGCCCTGGAAGCCAACGAGATTGTCGAAGCAATTGTCAAAAATAAAGAGCTTCCCTTGTCGCTTGGAACTGGTATCACTGTGATGAAGATTGGCCAGGCCCTTCAGCAGGCTTTGTTGACTGGTGAAGTGACAAGAGTCAATGAGAGTGGAGAAAGATTAAACTAGAACGATACTTTGTTAGGAATTATATAGAGTACTTGTCTTCCTCGTTTGTCACATATGATTATTTTTTCGCACGGAATATATAATGTCTTACAGTGAATTATCATAGTCTGGTAGCTACGAGAATTCTAGGAATTGTTCTCCTTATACTTGTAGCTACACCTTGCAATGTTACAATATAGCTTATGTTATTTGACAGTCGATGTAAGAACCTTAACTTAATTTACTTTTCAAAATATCGAGGGTTTTTTAGCATAGTCAATGGCTATTTGCTCAGTATCGCGTTGACGTCAAGATGGACTCTCCCATTTCTTCCCGATGTGGCAATTCGTGGGGATGCGGGGTAACCCCTTTCTGGTAGGAGCCGCCGTGTCTCTTTTGCAACTTCGCAACGTCTGTTCTTTGCATGAAATATGTCAACTGCCACCGCAGGCGTACCTTGTTCGAGTTGTCGCGGTAAGTGCACCTCAGTTAATCTCCCCGATTTTAGCTAATTCTCTCATTAGAGAGTCATCAAAAGTGTAAGTGGATCCTACAACGCGAAACATCCATCAATGAACGCCGCCGGGCACATTCCGCCGTGCTGAACATCCCTGACCTTAATAGGTGACAGAAGAAAGCCGATTTGCAGGCGATGTGAGGCTAAAGGCCTTGATTGCAGACCGGCGCGACGCCAACCCGTCTTTCGGCATGGCTCCACGGCAATTCTGGATGCCAATTTCAAACAAGACCAGACATGGGTGAATAGCAGGCCTAAAAACTGGAGATCGTCAGCTCGTTCCTCTACATTGTCTAAGCGTCGACCTAGTACGGCAGTCTCAGGGTCATCGCCACACCCCGAGGCACCACTGCCTGGCCTGGGCCAGACTTCCAGTGATAGACATGATATCCATTCTCGGAATCATCAAAACTTTGACTCCGATAGGCCTGGAAATTATGCGCAAATTGAAGCCTCCGGAGAATTTCGATCCGGGAAAGAGGGCACTGGACTGACAGGTGTCTCTCCCCACTCCTCGGCCACCATCTCAGACTCCCCGACAATTTTGCAGAGCCGCGATGGATTTTTCAACACACAATATCCACCAAACTCAAGATGCCACCCGGACGATGATAATGCCCGGAACGGAGCTCATATAACAATTCACGGAGGCCTTTCTGAGTTCGGCCATCAATCCCCCTCTTCTAATGGAAGCCTCGGGCATGTGACAGCCGATGTTCAGGAGTCTTGCTTGCTCCGCTACTTCATCGAGGAGCTGTCTCCTTGGGTATGTTGGACCCTCTCTTCTCGAACCCTTGATGTCATTGAAGATAACATCTTTTAGTTTGACCACTGCGATGACCGTAGACAATTTCAGTTGGTAGTTCCTCGTCGGGCTGCGCAGTGTCTAGCTCTGAAAAATGCTGTCTTTGCAGTATCCTCCCGTCATCTCTCTCGCTTGCCTCAGTATATGACTCCTCATGGCGTCGTGTATCGCGGGCAGGCTCTTCCCAATTTGAAACACACTACTTCACTTGAATACATGCTGAAGTGTATTCCAGAACTGATTCAATTTCCAGAAATCCAAGATCCGCGACATCAGGAGAACATAATGGCCGCCACTGTAATACTGCGTCAGTATGAAGAGATGGAAGAGGAAACTGAGGAAAACGATGAGAAGTCCCATGCCAACGATCGAGTCAACTTTTTGGCTATCACTCAAACCATCATCGACACAATGATTTCAACACCAATCCACCATTCCCTTGCCGCTGCGGCACACTGGATCACGATTCGACAGGAAGTATACTATGCGTTCACCAGACAGCGATGCCCGCAATTCCGGCTCGGCACTGAGCACTGGCAAACTACTTCGGTTGCCAACACCATGGTAATGTTCGCCAGTCAGGTAGCACGATGGCGCTGGGGAATGAAGAAAGCTGAAGAATGGGGTAAGCAGCCCCGCGGGACAAGTGGGAGCCATGTGAACTAACTTGACCATTTTTTAATCAGAGCCGTTAAAGATGCAACATCAACACCTGAGTCAAGAGTTCCGATCTGAATTGGAACCACTCCTTGAGCAAAAGCCAGATCGAGCTAAGGGTGAAATATTCCCTACGATTTGGTATTGTTACGATTCCCAGGTGACGGCCATCCAGCACTTGAAACTGGGTGAGATGATTCTTATTGCGGAAAGTCCGCATCTAGAGTGAGCATAACCTCCGTCAGATGTGAAAAATAAACTCTAACCAAATATACATATCTAGAAATGCTAGAGGGGCCGTTCATCGCAAGGCCGAGGCGCAAGTCCGATCCATCGTGCTAAGCATTTGTGGAATCGCGATAAATCATCCGCGGTGCCAGCCTGCGATGGTGAATGCTGTTATTTCGATCACGCTTTATGGTGGGTACTTCACCCGGCCCGAGGACAGGGACGCATTGCTTGGGATTATACACCAAACTATGGAGTTGCATTCGTGGCCTATGCGAAAGCCTTGCCAACAACTGCTAGACCAATGGGAAATGGTAGATAATGCCGAGCTCTAGTGTGACAATTTGGAATGAAGCTTGATGCCCCTGTATTGGTTTAGAACTCTATAGCACATCTATATGAACGTCATTATTAGCATATAGATTTGAAGCAGTGTTTTAACGAGCCTTGGAACTTGGAAGGCCTTCAAGGTCATACGACTGGGTAAAGTCATCCGAGCTGGTGACTTCCTTTCCTCCTCCAGCAGTTCTAATGCATAGTGGTCATTCAACCTGGTGCTCGGGGGTTATGGCAATCAACATATCTCCTAGATGTTTGCCAAAGACAGTTACTATATGGAGGATTTGCTCTCTAGGTAACGTCAGGTGTCTCAATACATAATCCAACTGTATATTAGTATTCACTTAATAGACGACATGAGAAACATTCAATGTGGTCCCTTCCGTCTCGAGACCGTATGTCGGTTCCGAATCACCTGTACGCGAAGCAATTGAAACTAGCATACCCAAAACAGCAAACTCTAGCTTGAGTTTGATACTGTAAACCATAGCCTTCAAAATAACTTGAGTGAAGTAGAGACCAACGTATTCCAGGATAAGGAGCGATATATCCATGATAATCGCGGCGAGGTTTATGGCGACTAGCTCATACAATATCTTGATTCGTCGTTTGTCTCCCTCTGGGCTTGTCCGGATCAATTTCGCAGTTTCCCTTATATAGATCGTAGAGATGAATGTCTCTTGCGCACAGAACCAGGTCAATTGCACCTTTTCTATGACATCATACCCCTGTATCCATGCTGGTGTCTTAATAAAAGCCCAACCGGCATTTAGAATAGTTGTTAGGATAAGAAGGATGATTGTGTCAATGATAATCAGATACCGTATGAAGCGAAGCAATTTGTAGTTTTGCGATACCAGGTGTAGTCGCGAGTATAGGACGACAGACTGACCCGGGACCATAAAGTAGAATCCGATAATTGCAAGGGTAAAGGTCAACGATATGGGAGCAAGGTTGAAAAATTGCAACAAGGTCCCTATGCTGGTCGGTATCACCCCGAGGATGTTGGAGGTTAAAAGCGCCCAAAAATAAAGGCTTCTGTAGCGCTTAAAGCTCAATAGAATGAGAATAAGCAACTCCAATGAGTTATATAGAGCGATAGAGATGAAAACGATGGCACTGATTGTGGTAGCCTGGCTGCTGTTATTGATTCAATCAGTGGGTGTTTCTCAAATTCAGACAACTTGGGGTGCAGAGAGGCACGCAACGTACAGGTTGGGTATCATTGCGTAACTGTGAGAGGCATAGTGCAGGTAAGATGATACTAGCCATTCTCTGCATACATTCTCGTTTTTAGAAATAATAACTGGGAAGGAACCACATCTGCAGTACATATCCCCTGACCACGTGGAATCAATGTGGAGAGAGCACGCGGGCCAACCTAACTGGCTAAGGATTAATATTTTTGCCTATCGGACCTAGTACCTTCAGGCCTAATCGCTCATCAAATGGGGGCAAGAAGTCTACGCCACAGAGTGAACAACGCGTCATAGACTCTCCCACCACCTATGAGTCCATATAATGACATTCATTAGTTTTTTAGTATGTCATGATATTATTGGCTCCCTGAACTGTATCCATACAATGTGCTGTCCCACTGCCAAGAAGGGGGTTATATTATTGTGCCTTTTGGAGCAGTTGTTACCAGTCCGCTCGTGGTGGCGCTGGCGCTCGTTGCACTTACTTGCTCATGGGTTTTATAGTGGTTTTACTAAGGCCTAACTGCTCTGCACGGATACAGTATAGTCATGCCAAGCAAAGCGATCCTGAAGGAAAACGTTGTGATATGAGAGTGAGGCTGGTGACACGACAGAGTTCTTAAACATCGGAACGAGTTATTCCAGGACTTTCGGGCAAAGTTACGCTAGAACGTGCCTGACATCCCCTAAGGGCATGTTAATGCAATTTAATGCCATAACTTATATGTAATGAAGTAATAATAAGTACTCGTCGTATTATAATTAGAATCAGGCGCTGTATTGATGCTGCTGCGAGAAAATTGATGTTCCGAGGCTACCTTCATGTACACTAAAGGGCCCCCGATTCTTGTCAGATAATCAATCTTGGAGTATAGAAGGTCGCACCAGTTTCGGGGCGTACTGTAAATGATTACTATAGATAATTTGGATGGAGTTATACAACCGCCGTAAGCCCATGAAGTCCATTTGCGGTATTGCATATGTCCCACTGCCTGGCTAAGACTTCACTATATGAAATACAATGCTAGCTTCCCAATGTATATAATCAATAACAACTGGAAACTGTGGCTTCCGATGGCCACACCTGGCAACGGAAGGATAGAAGCAATAAGCAGTGAACTCAAAACACCATCCTCATCTTAAGTTTGTCGTGATCGATGATCTCGTCTTTCTTTGCTAAGAGTTCCTCCATATCCCATGGACAGCTCACGTATCTTCCACCTAGCCACTCCCTGCGCTCAGCAGCCAACCATGCTATCGTATCGCCAGCTATATCCGGACGATCGGGCAACGTATTACGAACCATTTTCGGCGCACCCTCAGTAATCTTTGTTTTTATCGCTCCCGGATTGACACAGAACGTCAGAAGCCCTTCATCGCCGTATTCTAATTGCAAAGACTCAGTCCACCTCAATATCGCAAACTTCGAACTTCGATAACTTCCGCTAACGGGTCGAGCGCTCAATGCACCTGAGGAGGACACATTGATCATTGTGCATAAACCTTCGGACTTAGCACGGGTTGAGAGTTGCATAGGGAGAAATGTGCGAGCCATGTTAAAGAGACCTTGAACGTTGACTTCCCATGTTCGCCAGTACACACCTGGGTCTGAATCGAGGATTGGCTTGTATGGTTCCATGTGAGCCGCATTGTTCACGACAATATCCAGACGCCCACCAAAGCCCTGTGACACGATGTCATGCATTGCGTGGACGCTGTCCTGCCTTGCAATATCAACCGTGCAGCTAAGCACCTTGGGCTCTGGGCGACCGGCTTGCGCTGCGGCCAACTTCAACTTCACAACGAGGTCGCCTGACACGCCGTGTAGGTCGGCCACTGCTATCGCAGACGCTCCTGCCCGTGCAAAAGCTACGGCAGTAGCATATCCGACTCCATTCTCCCAAGCAGCTCCTGTGATCAGAACGTGTTTCCCGGCTAGGTCCAGCTTTAATGGTGAAATGTAGTCGTAGGACGTGGAGTGACGTGTGGCAGTGAAATAGCCACCAGAAAGCTCTCTTCCGTTCGACATTCTCGAATTGTTATTGCAGACGAAAATTTAATAACGCAGTGCTCGAAGTTCCTGTTAAATATCCCAACGGAACCAATAGTTGAAGAGAGGCGGCGCAACAGATCCTCCGATACTTCGGGGACTTTCTCTATTTCTGACAACGTAATCGGCCCAATTTCGGTCAGGAGGGATTGGGGGTTGGAATGTTACATAGGTGCCAATCAAATACATTGGTAATATTGTAAGTAAATATCGTAACCTACTCATGCCCAGGTGCTGTGCACGGGCCTATTCCGCCTAAGTCATCTGGATCACCTTTCGCTCTCCTTGGTGAAGGATGATGATAAAACATCCCTCGGTATGATTAATAAACATAATATACAAATCTGCAACATGCAGATTACCTACCACGACTCCCAGCGCGCCTAAGCACGGACGTTCCCACTCAGAATTGAGAATGAGTTCTAAGCGAGCTCAATGCATGCCTAAGCTGTCTTCTTCCCATTCTGACGTGAGCGAGGACCTGACGTGAGCGAGGGCCCTCGCCAGCTGTGGGCTTTCAGGCGACATTGATGAGGTATGTAATGTCTCCAAATCCCAGGTTAGGTCGCTCATCCGCAATTTCGAAATCTGTTTCATCCTCAATCTTCATCTAAACACATCCGAAATACCTTGCATTCGAACTTCACACGTCTTTCGCCGAATCTCAAATCAGTATCCCAAATTGGATCTTCCTATGGCTTTTCCCCGCCGCCTGCTCAGCCATTCAACATGGCGTCTGATCGGCCTTGGCCTCACAACCACCGTCTTTTCCTTGGGAGCCTTGTGCCTGTTCGCACCATCTGTTGCTGCAGATTCTCTTGGTGTCACGCCTACCTCATTGGAAGGTCACAACATAACCGAAAAAGCGATGATATTCCTTGGTATACGTGATTTGGCCGTTGGAATAGCGCTGTTTTGGTTCTATCGTGACAGAAAGGAGAAGGAGATGGGAGTTTTGTTAACAGCCTGGACTACGGTGTGTGTGGTGGATACGTGGGTTACGACACAGGGGCCGAGAGGATGGGATAAGGGCGTTTGGGGACTGTGTGGAGGGGCGGCGGTGGTTGCGCTCGGGGGGCTGGGGCTGTTGCAGGCGTGAGGACTATGGATTGACGGGGGTGCTGGAACTTAGGCGTGGGAAGTGCTGAGCAATGGAGAGGGTTGCCGAGTACAGTACAATCAATTTGAATGTTACGGTATGGACGAACGTATGAATCTTTTACCCTACTCCCTCGCAATCAGGCCGTATGCAGATAACCAGCCGTCTTCTTTGGATCAGAGATGATACAGGAAAAGGCAAGACAATGCCTGTGCGCTATCATCAAGGAATCGACACAATCGGCGGGCGGCACTGCGAAAATCTTGTTCTTTTTCTGCCCAGCCACAGACGTGCGAACCAATCATGTCATGGCCGTTCTCTGGGGTTCGACCTATTCATTGTCGAGAAGCAGCAGTCTCTTCTCTCTCATGTACGGAAACGGTACGACCAAGTGCGAAAAGCACTGTTTGAGGCCATAAACGCATTGAATGTGCTCTTGAAGCGATTCAGAGAGACCACTTGCCACGAATAGAATAGTAATCCAGCCTAAATATGATTTAGTAAATAGAGAATAGCCCACACCGGCGTACTGCATTTACCTTTCTGTATGGTTTCAGGATGTACTGTGATCTTATCAACTTACCAACTCAATCTGAATTTATCCTCTCGTTTTCTGGCCCTCTCTCCTTCTTTGTTCCCCATGCTTAAGTTTTCGTTGAAATAATAGTATGTTAGTATCTTCTGTCTTCTCTAACTTGGACTTTGAGAAATTAAGTCCGTAGTCCACAGGCACACTATTATCAGGCAAACCAAGCCTGTAGAGATTAGACCTTGACAGGTCATTGTTCTCGAATATCTATGAAACCGCCGAAGAAGGAACTTCAAACCCACCTGTGCGCTTCCTCACGCGCTACGACAAGTCTGCAACAAATATCAAAGACTCTCAGTTGTGGATTGGTATCGGTCAAGTCCCCTGGGCTACTGCTTACTCTAAATGGTACCACCAGTACATTGCGTACCCAATTCAGGCTTTGACTGCTGCTATCTTGTTGGATGACTAGGTAATATAATTGATTGAATAGATGATAACACAAGGTTTGGCGCCACGACGGCACCAAAATGTTACCATTTGTAAGGCCTAGCTAGGCCGTGGAGAAAGTGTTATCGAGTCCAGGGTGTCTACAGTGGCGCCCGACTTCGCCTTCTATATTTGGGAGTCGAGAGATGCTCTTTCAAACACTAATCACACGACCACTTGATCCAGATAAGGTTAGTCCGTATTGTCTTCTCTCTTAACAGTTGCATAGTGGCACGAAATTTGAGTTCCTGGCAGCGTAAAATGATGGTACACATGATAAGCAGCAGGGACAATCTCACTACATCACAAAAGGCCAAGTTGGTAAACCGTAGTAAGCGTTCTATCACAAACATCCGCAAGAACATGCAGCTGTTAGGTAATAACAAGTGGTGACTAATGTGGTAATCTTAACGAAATATTTGATCCGCAGCTTTGCAGTCATGGCGCTTCTGGTGGTAATTTACCGGGTCCTCGACTCGATAGAATACACTGATATTCTCATAAAGGGGCGTCACCGACGGTTGGTCTACCTGTCGCTGCTAATGCCTCTCGTAGCATCTGCTCCATTGTTTCTAGAGCCCCGACTTCTGCTAAATCAAGCGGCGTGCATGCGTTGAAGGAACTAATACCAGGGTCAACACCAGCATCTAATAGGGTCCGGACGGTGTCTTCATGTTCATTTTCAACCGCCCAATGCAGAGCCGTCCAGCCACTATAATCCTGAAGGTTCCTTGTTTCACTGTTTGCCAAAAGAATCTTGGCAATTTCATCCTCGCCCTCCTGGGAAGCAAGATGCAGTGCTGTCTTTCCCTCGTTGTCCCTAGCAGACCTATCAGCCTCTGTATTGAGAAGAAGTTCAAGAACTTCAATATGACTCCCCAGAACGGCTCGGTGCAGCGCTGTATATCCGCTTGAATCTTTGAAAGACAGATCAATACCATGTACGATGAGAAGTTGAACCACCAATTCGTGCCCAGCTTCTGCAGCCTCTAAAAAGGCTTCCTTGACGGTCTCGTCAAGGGTGGTACCGAGATCAAGAAGCATATTTGCGATCGTCGCATGCCCATGGAGTACTGCATAGTATAACGGAGACCGACCATCGATATCTTTGACGTCTGATCCGACTTTGATACTCAGCAACATTTTGACCGTATCCTCAAGTCCTTCCCCAGCTGTATAATGCAGAGCTGTGCGAAGTCTGTTGTCGGTGAGATGTGGATTGCTGCCCCGTTGGATAAGCAATTGAACGACAGCCTCATGGCCATTTTGAGCGGCCAAGTGCAGCGCTAATTCCCCATTTTGATTTTGAATCTGGTCGAGGGCCCCGGCTTCCAATAAAGCTGTCGTTATACCAAGATGGCCCTCGTTAGCTGCCCAATGTATCGGAGTCCACCCTGTATGGCTGAGAGCATGTATATCAGCCTTGTGATTCAGCAAAATAGGAACTATCTCTTCATGTCCTTTTGCTGCCCAGTGTAAGGGGGTCTGTTTCTTGTCATTTATGCTATCGACATGCGCTCCGGCTTCTATCAGCATATCGGCGATTGTTGCTTTCCCTGAAAGGACAGCGAAGTGTAGTGGCGTGGTCCCATCCTCATCTGGGATTGAAGGACTACTTCCGGCAGCTAGAAGCAGCCGCACGGTTGCGACTTGACCGGCGCCACTGGCTTGAAGAAGAGGGGTTTTTCCATCTAAACTTTGAGCAGACACATTCGCCCCAGCTTTTAGGAGAAGCTGGACAACGTCAACAAAACCCATTAAAGATGCCTGGTGCAGTGGCGTAGCATTTTCGTGACCTTGCAGAGAAGGGTCTGCTCCCTTATCCAGAAGCTCCCGTACGATAGCAAGATAACCGTTGCCGGCAGCGAGGTGCAATGGTGAGTCGCCTTCTTCATCTTGAATGACGACGGTTGCTCCAGCACAAAGCAGCGCCCGAGCTATCTCAAGATGCCCTTCCGAAACAGCCAAATGAAGTGGCGTATGACCATGGGCATCCTTGACATCAATAGGAGCTCTGTGGCTTAGTAGCATCTCTGCAATCTGGCTATATCCCTTGATAGCAGCCGCATGTAGGGTCGTTCTTTGAGCCTGGCCGATCCTTGCATCGGTAATGGTGGCTCCTTTGTTCAAAAGAACCTCCACAACGCGATCATATCCCGTTATAATGGCAAGATCCAGCGGACTAAGCCCATTCTTACGACGTGCATTGATATCGGCTCCCACATCAATGAGTAAAGACGCCACGCTGCAGTGCCCAAAAGCAGCGGCCAAGTGCAATGGCGTGTTTCCCTCATCATCAGCGGCGCAGGGATCGGCTCCTCCCTCCAGATAATGCTGGACAATGCTTACATGTCCACATACAACTGCAGAAAACAATATCGTTCGTCCATGTTCGCGGAGACTAGATGAGTACGCTGAGACAGCGAGCTGGGCGAACCCCTCCGCGGCTTGCGCGAGAGCCACGACATCTGAGGGTTCCAAATACTCAAATAGTTCCAGAACGATCTCTGGGGGAAGTGGGAGCCCCCACCAGCGGCCCATGTCGAGTGCCGTTTCAGTGAGAGTAAGAATAAGGAAAAGTTGAGTCCAAGTGGCCAGTGGCCCTACCTTGGCGGAATACGAGATTTAGACCCATCACGTGCGGAAGAGACGGTGTGTGCCAAGAGGGAATAGAAATCGGGTAGAAGATTTCAGAAGATCTTTTTCCTAGATATATTCTCATCCAAAGTAGCCTAAATCAATGTCGAAGACCAACGGTAGATCTGATTTCGAATGGTTATAACTGCATGCCTACTTCTATTGTCTGCGTGACCCATAATCCTCCTTGCGCAGCCGATCCCGTTCTTCTCCCTCCATAGCTGATATCACACAAAATTTGCCTTTCCCATCTCTATCCACATGTTACTATCGTATATCACCGACAGATCAACTTTGCCTCTAGATGTCATTTGGAAGACTAGGTATACCAAAATGGCTTACCTCATGATGATAAGCGATAGTGGAGACTCCGAAACAAAGCCTCACTATTGAGCCTTGCCTATCATCTTGACCCCAGATGGACCCTCATGCACCAAGCTCTCTGTAGTAAAGCAACTGCGAGATGCAGAAGGGACAAGTTGACATTCTATCAGTTCTCTTGTATCTGTCTTACAATATAAAAAAAGCATCTGGCATTATTAAGGAAAGGTACAAAACATGTTATTTTTACGTATCATGCGATTAGGGTTTGAAAAGAGCATCTCTGTGTTTTCGACATGGAAGGCGAAGTCGGGTGTCACTGTACAACTCCAAGAGCCGGGACCCGCGTATTTAGCTTTAAGGGGCTAAACTAGAAACAGCAATAAAGTCTTCACACCAGGTCGCGGGTCTAAATTATGGAACGGTGACGAAACTAGATCTATTATCACAAATATTCTTGAGAAGTCCGGTTGCTCTGAAATACAAAAGCTTAAGTGCGTTCTAAATTTTTCTCTCGTGCCGTCTCCAATATGACCCGATTTTGTGTAAACAGGCCAAAGTCGGTAGTCTTTTAAATACAATATGGTCTATGCAGTCCCATGACCTGCTATATTGGCTCAATTATCACAACAATATGTCAGTCTAACGTACTGGTATAGATGGCGTGGGCGGTAAGATTTGATACTTTCGCTCATTAATACTTTATATATTGCAGGGTTTCTGCAAATAATTATCAATATTACTTCATGTTGTCGGTTAGGGGCTCATCAGAAGAGCGTGATGGAAGATCTAACTGGTAGACCTCAACGAAGATTCGGGCATCTGCGCGAAGCGTGGGGGAGATGTCTTCACTTTGCGTGAGGAAGCCAACTATGCGTCTGAGAAGGGGCTCAAGGAGCTCTGCGTCGACAAGCGCGTGCAGGTTAGACCTGTAGGTGGCGGACAGAACGAGCATGTTGCCGAACTGCCTGCAGAAGGAAAAACAATGTTAAAATTGTCTGTTTTTCTTTACGCATGGGCTGTACCGAATATGTTGTTTACCAGCAACCGATGTCCACCTACATATCTTTCAGTAATGCGTGCAAGTCGTGGTGGGCGTTCAGTATGCGCACGTTACTCGATGGCTGACTCGTACTCCGGGAGTCGTTGGCGGGACTGGCCCAGCACCCTTTGACGCTACGACCGGTATCAAGATATAGCGAAGAGAATTATATCACATTTGCTCTGGGTAATCGTTCCCAACTGGTCTGATGCCTAAGATATTGCAAATTTTCGTTTTGGCGCTTAAATTGTTGTCCTTTTGAAACTGCGAACTGCGGGGAAAAGTGCCATCCAACCTTCTTTTCATCTTCCCCTTGCTGCGTATTACCCAGGCGCCATGAAATCCTGTCAGCAATGTCGAGATACCAAGCGCAAATGTTTGCCTAGCAAGGGCAGTGAGTCATCGTCTTCCTGTAACCGCTGCCTACGCCTTCACCTTGAATGTTCACATTCTCAGGCCAGGCGACTAGTGCGGACGCGGCTCGAGGCACGTCAGCCCGTTGCTTGGACATCAGCAGAATCTCAGACTCGGTCCACGAGAGTAGAGGCTTTCCTCTCCGACGATGTGTCTGTTGGGTTGCTGATCCACGAATATCTGTCCAAGATTCACGGTCGGCCCCATAGCATTTTTCATGCAGCGACTCTGTGGAAAGACATTCGCGACCGGCGAGCCAGCAAGGCTTTGGTTCTGGCTATCTGCGCAATGGGCGCTCACGTTGCAACGCAGCCAGCTCTACGATCACTGGAGCCTCTGCTCACCGCAGAGTCCAAACGGCTACTTCAGATCGATCTTGAGCGAGTGTGTCTGGAAAACATTCAAACCTGCATTCTAGTGGCAAATCTCTGCGTGGCACATGCAAACCCATCGTCGGAGTTTCTGTTCTTTCGTAAGTTTTTTTTACTTATCACCCTTTTGATTCTTATGATTTCAACAATTCATACATGAGGGTGTGTCTGTCCGCCGCCAGTGCCTGGATGTGTAGATACTCATGTTGGATGAGACTATAGGAACAGCAATTGCAATGATGCAATTGATGGAATCCCGTACGACACAAGCGAACGACAACGCAGTCTCGCATGAGCTCCGGATCCGAATCTGGTGGGCCCTTTTTGCAGCGGATAGTTGGTGCTCTTCGAGCCTCGGCTTCCCCCGCCATATGAAGGACTGGCCACGACCAGCTCGTTTACCCATTGATGAGCGCTTGTTTGCTGACATGAATCCAGACGAGCCACTAAATGACCCAAAAGGGCCATGTGAGAGCCCTGGCCTGTGGGCACACATGGCCACGCTCATCGAAGTGTTCAGCCCAATCCAGGAACTTAACTGGCGCGCAGCCAACAATGAGGGACTGCAACTGGATCAAATTGAGCAGGACACGGATTATCTCGCCCAACTGCTGGATCACTGGCAAATGACACTTCCGCCCGATGTCCAGTTGACGGAATCGAACCTCATAGCGCACAGCAAACGGGGCACGGGTGGCATCTTCATGGGCCTCCATCTAGGCTTTCACCACTACGCCGTCTTACTCTTTTACCAGTATCTTGATACACAATCCACGTTTAGTACGCGTGCTCGGCGATTTGCAGCTCGATGTAAACACCATGCTCTCAGTTATAGCACATGGCTCGCCAGGGGGAGAGAGCAGCCCGGATGCGAGGCCGTGTATCCAACTGTCGCGCATATGGCGATCGTCTCCTCTTCCGTTCTTCTTCATACTCTCCTTTTTGGGGAGGAAGACGAACTTCCACAGTCACGCCACTGCCTGGGAGCGAATTTTGAGGCATTGCTCGAGTTGGAAGAGTACTGGCCCATTGTCAGGACTATGGTGAACCGTCCCTTGCGTTGAGAAATCGAATTTCTACTCTGACTGACCTTTTGCCGAAGATTAACCGATTGACTTATTTTCAGAATAGCTGCCTGCTCCTCTCCCACTGTTATCAGACCCATCGTCTGGATCGTTGGATGGTGCGATTTCTCTTTGAGTACGCTTTACCACTTGAGGACAAGGCCATCAATCCACACACTGCCTTGGAAATGGAGATTATCTCCACACAGGCTCATATCTTCTCCCAAAAAGGCCGTTTGCCTGCATTTGGGGCAAGCTAGCTCGTTCTACCAATCAAAGTGATACCCCAGATGCTGTCGTGGACACTTCAGTTAGTTCAGCTCATGTCAGAGGTTTATTCTTGTCAGACAATTTTTCATTCTACGCAGAAGAGGGCGAATTGTATTGTAACTTGATTGCGGAGAACAGGCGCCATTTGAATAAGTGAACTGGAAGTCATCTAGTTATACTAGTCTGCAGCCAGGTGTGGCCAACAAGCTAAGCTCTACCTCTTTTATCTTCAGCATGACGGGATGAGCAGTAGTCCGCTTCGAAAGCACCGGAAGAGAGTCACATGATACCCTGCAGTCCGTCACGCAGGCTTATTTAGACGACCAATACAGCAATCTCATAAGGCTTGCTGAAGCTTATGGAGAAGCTGCCAGCAGACCCGGACAAGGTCGTGGTAGTGATGGTACTGCTTTCACCTCCCAAGGACGGCAAATTGTTGACACTCGTGGAACTTGGAGCAGTCAAGGTGATTAGAGTGGCAATGTTCTTCGACGACCCCTTGACATTGACCTGCACAGCGTTGGACGAACCGGTCTTACCATTATAATTCACGAGCTTGAGGATAGTGGATGAGCTGTTTGCTGTTCCGGACCAGTAGACCGGGCCGAATCCCCCGTTCGTGGCAGTAACGGGTAGAGTTCTGGTGCCCATGTGGTCCGCAAAAACCTTCTGGACGTAGTAGCTGATTGTGTACAGGACCTCGTTCGCGGTGTGCTTTATAACGGCCACTGTGTCGGGCGCTTCGTTGTAGTTCTTGATCAAGGCACCATAGGCAGAGCCGACAATGACGTCCGAGTTCCTTTCGCAGCCCAAGAGAAAGATGGCTTCTGCACAGGACATACCCAGAGTCTGCGCTCCCACCTGGCCAATGTTGTTAGAGCCAGTGTTGGTCGCTGCATACTCGTTGATGAAGACGGGATATTTGCGACTAGCTTGGTCGAAGGTGTTGAAGAGGGAGACAAAATAATTCTCATTGCCGTAGATATGGAGGTCCAGAGAGCTGCCGTTAGAGTTGACAGGGTTTGGGTTGATCGTTGAGACGAGATTGATAGATGGATAGACAGCGTGGATGGCATTGTAGAAGGCCATAAATCGGTACGAATAGTAGGAGTTCGTTCCCCCGTTGAGGTAGTCTTCATTGCCAATCTCGATCCATTTGATGGTGAAAGGTGAGGGGAATCCCAGAGCAGCTCGCTTGGCCCCGTATGTGGTAGTTTTATCCCCCTGGTCCCGTTAGCAATCATTTCGCATTTATAGTGGTACATGGGAGGATGGGGTCAACTTACCAGAAGAAACTCCAACTCATTCATGACTGAATCCACATATGGCTTTAAGTTGGCTTGGGAGACGACCTGGCCGTCCAGGTACAGTCCAGCCCAGATGCCAAGAATCACCTCAACGCCCAGATCTTGTGCCATCTGCATCATCTCCAGCAGACCAAATCCATCGGTATTAATATCACCCCAGGTGCCTGGGCGACCGGGACGATCCAAGAGAGAACCGATGGTTTCGTTCCATTTCCATTCGTAAGGGGAGCTGTTGCCCTCCATATTATTTCCGCCAGGCAATCGGATATATTTCGAGTTCATGTTGAGCAACGCGTCGGCCAGGTCCTCGCGCACGCCGTTGATCCGGTTATCGAATGTCTGCTTAAACAAACTAAAAACATTGAAATAAACAGATTTTCCAGCAAGCTTTGACCCATCAAATGTGAAATAAAACGTGTTGTTGCCGTCGGAGCCAGTTTTGCTCGGCTGGAAAGTCGCGGAGTAGCTCTGCACCCATCCAGCAGATGACGTCTGATGGATACCCATACTGGTGGACCCGAGGACTTGCCCGGTCGTGGTGCTATAGAAGTAACAGTTGACTGCGCCGGAATAATCGCCGCGCATGTGAAGACTAGCGATGTACCGCTTGGTCGCATCCACGTCGAAACCCCAGAAGCCTTCATTATAAAATCCCACAGTCCCCGTGGTCCCCGCAGGCACGTCCATTCGCATCTGGTACGGCAAGCTGGATGAAATGGCGGGAGAAGATTTATCGATGGCCAGTGAGACTCCTCCAACAGGATGCCAATAATCCGTGTTACGTGCCAGACTGGCAGCTCCATCAGACGAGGATCCTTGGAAGGCTCGGTTTCGCAGCATCTCCCCATAAAGACCGCCATCACCAGAGTGGTAGATATCCTGTCATTCATCAGTTATAATTTCAGCTTTGCAGGGAGGAAGGAGAATCGCCGACTTACCTCGTACAAAAGCCCATATAGAAGGGAACTGGACTGATTACCACCAGACGAGGCGATGTCAAGGGTCAACGAGGCCGCGCTGGCAGCGAAACATAACAAAGAAGAGAGAATCATAGTCCGTTGATTGCAGACAAGCACCTTATGGGTCGATCTGATTGATACCTTGGCCTGCTCTGGTGAGCTTAGGAGACAGCTCGAGGGGACGGCCCTTTATACACATGCGACACCCACGAGCGTTCCCCGCATTTCAAAATTTGCCATGAAATCTACAGACCCTGCAGATTTAACCAGCGTTAATCCGAGGACGAGCCAATGAACTCAGCATTCTATAATTGTGGAAATATTCGGTGAGAGTTCCACCGAAGAGGCTGGCATCAAGTCCACTCGCCAACAAGGAATTAGGCCCAGTATGCGGGGCATGGACTAGTCATAATGCAAAGAAGAAAATCGATTTTACCTAATTTTGGCAGAGCCTACTCCCAAAACTGCAAATCACCGAGTGGATTCAACTTTCTCAAGACAAGTGACTTCCTCTTGCAAAACCTTACCAGATTGCCTCGGTACGATATCAGACCAGCCAGATGGGTTCGAGGCTGGGCAGAAATCACAAGACCAGTTAATTGAGTTTTCATAGTTATACTGATGAAGGTTCACGATACGCTGCGTGTTATATCTGAAAATCTATATCACATCTTGCCCTGGATTCGTTATGAATGGCGCAGTCGCCTGGGGCGGCCATGGCGAAGGACAGAAGGGAATCCTCCACTGATGCTTTCCAGATCCCACATTCTCCTCTAGATTGCTGGTACCATTTTCATCAGCCCGGACCTTGACCACTGCTTGACAGTTTGGTGGGACGACCAGATCCAAACAGAATGTCAGTTCTTCCCCTCGATCGACATCGTGAACCAGTTGCCATTGGCAGCTCCAGTTGCCGTAAATACTTTCGTACGACACTGCAGAGTACGTTAAAGAGCCTCCTGGTTGTGGAAACACCAGTGCAGTCTTCCAACCAGCTTCGAGCGGCCGCAAGCCGCCCACAGTCTCATGGAGCCAATTGACCACGGAACCCAAGGCATAATGATTGAAAGAAGTCATCTCGCCGGGGTTGATAGTACCGTTTGGCAGCATGCTGTCCCAACGTTCCCAGATGGTGGTGGCGCCCATAGTAATAGGATATAACCACGATGGGCAACCGTCTTCGAGGAGCATCCGGTAGGCCAAAGGGAGATTATCAGTTTCTGTGAGAGCCCGTAAAACTACAGGCGTACCGGCAAATCCGGTTGCTACGCGGAACTTTGCCATGCGGACACGCGCAGCAAGTTGATGCCTCGCTGTGGCCAACTGCTGCTCTGTGGATAAGAGCCCGAAGACGATTGCTAAGGAATAAGTGGTCTGGGAGTCCCCGACTATGAGGCCGGATGGCGTAACGTACTTTTCTTGAAAAAGGGCACGGAGATGCTGAGCTTTGCAGCTGTAATGTGTACTCTCTGTCTCTCTCTGGAGAACCGAGGCAATGTCAGCCATGAGAGATGTGACGTACATGAGATATGCGTCTGCTACCAGCGTGCCACTTGTTCGGCAATCACCAGGCTCGTCGGGCGGCGCTTGCGGGTCGAGCCAGTCGCCCAATTGCCATATCTCCGGATCCCACAGTCCGTTTTTGCCTCGACGTACTCCCTTGTCCAGCCATGAGATCATGCTGGGATACTGTCGATGTAAAATATGGCGATCACCAGATGATAGATATAATATCCAGGGAAGTATTATCACCACATCGCCCCACAGAGCTTGGGGAATGGATGGCCACACATGGTCCAGAACATTGGGTACCACCAGAGGGGGAACGCCGTGGTGATCTGATTGCTCGCAAGCAACATCTTCCATCCACTCTGAAAGCATGCCAATGGAGTCATAAAGGAATGTCGCAGAGGGGCCGAAAACCTGGATGTCTCCTGTCCATCCTAAGCGTTCGTCTCGTTGGGGGCAGTCCGTGGGGATAGACAAAAAGTTCCCACGCATACTCCAGCAGGCATTTCGATGTAATTGATTGATGGCCAGGTTGGAACACTCAAATCGTCCCGTTCGCTTGAAGTCGGTGTGAATTACCAGCGCCCGGATATTGCTCTGCCAGGACAGCTCCGTCCGAGGGTCCCATCCATCGACTTGCACGAATCGAAAACCGTGGAAGGTGAATTTCGGCGACCAATCAATCAACGGCTGCCCAGACGAGATAACCGTATCGACGCATTGTGCACCACGAAGGGGTCGCGTTCCCAATTCACTGTCGTCTTCCATGACCTCGGCGTGAGTGAAGGTCACCGTTGCGTTAACTGGGAGGATCATTGAATGTATGAAAAGCTTTCCGACCAGATTCTGGCCGAAGTCGAGGATTATCCGGCCGGCCGGGGTAGTGAATATCTTCTGGGGTGCCAACATCTCTGTTGTTCGTGCCGGGGGCGCGTTTGGGGCGTATAATCTCGCCCGAGGAAAGTCTAAAACGCAGACTCTCTCCCAGTCGGCATCACAATAACGAGGGCCATGTTGGTTCCAGTCGGCGACTTCCGCCCGCGCATCATACAATTCGCCGTTGTAGATTTCACTCTTCACGATGGGACTTGGGTGGCACTTCCAGCTGGTGTCTGACACAACCTGGAATCGTCCACTTGCGAGCCCATCAACCTCCAACTGAGCCATGACTGCCATCCGATCTCCGTACATATGCCGTTTGCCACCACCAAAGCCCAGACGGCCTGCATACCAGCCTTCGGCGACCTCGACACTCAGCACGTTATTACCGTTTCCGTATATCAATAAATCGACGTCAAACACTTGATATGCAAGTCGGTGGTGATAGCTTGTCCATCCGGGCGCCATTTCATGATCCCCAATTCGGGACCCATTGAGATACGCCCGATAGACCCCGAATGCCGTGATATACAACCGGGCTCGTCGCACGGAGCCAACCCTGGCAGGCAGTACAAATTCCTTTCGAAAGAGTACGGGCCTCAATGGCTCGTCTTCGTGGCTACTTGGAACAGACGGGCTGGAAATAGGCATTGCAGTCCAATCCTGCGAACTAAGAAGGCTGCATTCGACCGTTGCCCAAGACGACCAGGCAGACCAATCCGAGTGTGCGCGCTCGCTTGCTCTATCCTTCCAGCTACCATACACTCGAACTCGCACCTGGGCTTGTTCTCGCGACTGCAATGGCGTGCTCGGCCAGGGGACCGTTGATGAATCGGGACTTTTGAGAACGAAGTGAGATGGCGACCCAGTTTCACGGCACACTGAAATCTCATACTGGGACTGTGTCCAGTCGCAGATGGAGTCATCGACAGCAGAGAAGGTCCAGGAGATGCGAGGCAAAGAGCAATGTACGCCTAGTCCTAGGGGATGCTGCTCAAAGCGGAGTGCAGTAACCTCGACCATTTCTGATGATGTGGCTCAGGTATACTTCGATTACTCTCTGACGGAAAAGAGAAAAGAAAAAGCAAAAACTTGGGGGCAAAGGGAGGGAGAGACAGAAAGGCTTCCAGGCTGGACGCCATCTCCACGAGCCATCTTCTGTCGTCTCACTTCGCTTTCTGTTCTCCCGAGAAGTCGATTGTGCCTCGCAGGCCTGGTCATATTTTGTCAAGCTGGACCTACAGATAGCGGGATATCCACAATAATGAGACCCACGAAGTGACTGCGGAATCGCCGCATTGTGATTGGATTATTTTCCGCAGGTGTAATCGAGCCACCGGGAGGTTTCCTAATTAGGTGATTAGTGGGTCTCCTCGACTCGCTTCCTTGGCACCCGTCAGAATAGAGTTAACCAGGTTAACCGACTTAGTATTATTTACCCCACGTCTCGTGCTCGTGAACTTGTCCCGATCAATGTACATCGTGTCTCGCACATGTTTAGTACATTGCACATCGTGCCCCTGCGAAGTCGGTCGCTCTCGCGCCCATGGGCCGAGCCCCCCGCATGGAGATCTGCATAGCTTAAAAGCTGGGGATGTCCTTCGAAAAGTTCTGGTCATATAGCAAGAACTTCATTCTTTACCTATAATCAGGATCAATTGAACTCACTGGGACAGAATATGAGGTTTCCTCCCAAGGTATACCAGTTTCTGGTGGGCACCTTTGCTGCACTTGGGTCTTTCCTCTACGGATATGACCTTACTATTGTGGCCGAGGGTAAGCCAGCCAGCGCAGAGTTTGCCCCGTTATTTGTTCGCAGGAACTGACGAAGTTGTATCTCTCTTGGTCAGTGGTATCTAGCGGTTCCTTCCTGAACTACTTTACCCCGACCACCACTGAAATAGGCCTGGTCGCGTCGCTGCTCACGGCTGGTGCCTTTGTCGGCGCCGGCTTAGCGTACCCGTGCTCGGATTACTTTGGCCGCCGAGCAACCATCTTGACTGGTGGATTGGTCTTCTGCCTCGGTGGTGGATTGCAGACCGGTGCGCGAAATTATGGCTACGTCTTAGGAGGTCGTTTTATCTCGGGTGTCTCGTGAGCTTCTACCAAACTCTTTCCCGGGTTTGTGACTTGCGTCTGTTTTGAGTAACCAACAATTCATAGTATCGGTGTTCTCACCATGATCATTCCAATTTATCAAGCAGAATTGGTCCACCCCAATATTCGAGGCTTGGTGACTGGACTGCAACAGTTCATGCTCGGCATTGGTGGTGTTTGTGGAAGTTGGATCAGCTACGGCACTTATGTCAGCTTTTCAGACAACCGGCAATGGCGTATACCATTGGGCATTCAGATCGTTCCGGCTGCTCTTCTGTCCAGTCTGATCTTCCTCTTCCCAGAGTCACCTCGCTGGCTCATTAGCCAGGGTCAGCAGGAGAGGGGTCTACAGACCCTGGCACGACTACATGCCAACGGTAACACGTCCGATCCTTGGATTCTCGCCGAGTTTGAACAAATCAAAGCGCAGGTTGCCGCAGAGAAGGAACATAGCCAAGTCACATTATACCAGTGGATCATCGATAAATCAAACTTCCGCCGTGTCCTGCTGGCTTGCGCCATGCAAGCTGCCACGCAAATGACGGGAGTCTCCGCGATCCAATACTATTCGGTCACCATCTTTGTAATTCTTCTTGACCTCCAGAGCCCCTTTTTGTTAGATTGCTGACCGTGACTCCAAATTAGAAACAAATTGGCATTGATGGAACGGACACCTTGCGCTATCAAGCCATCAACTCAATCATTGGCCTTATTGGTGAATTGCTTCTCATGCTGATCGTCGATAAAATAGGCCGTCGTAAGCTCGTGGTGGGTGGAAACCTTGCCATGTGTCTCACATACGTGATCAGCACAATTCTTCTCGCCAAATTCCCTCCCGAGGCGAACAACACGGGCGCACATTGGGGTTTCATTATCATGACATGGGTTTATAATTTCTGCTTTGCCAGTATGGGATCACTGTGTATGGCCACCTTCCTTTCATTTCTATCGTTCCTTGGCCCAGTCACAGAACTCGCCCTTAACGTTTATTTAGCTTGGATGATCCCTGCCGAGATTTTCGATACAGCAACCCGAGCCAAGGGTGTAGCCTTGGGCTGCATGGTATCATTCGCCTTTAAGTAAGTCTTCCGTATCACCATAGAAGAGGTACAATGCTAATCTTTACTTCTTTCTCATAGCACAATGATTGGTCAAGTGACACCCATCGGAATGGCAAACTCCGGGTGGAGGTTCTACATCCTTTTTGTGGTCAGTACCCATCAAATCGCTCTCCTGGCCTCTCCTTTCCCTCCTGTGCTGTATTAATGCATCCTCTGGAAGGCCTTTACCAGTAGCTGACAGCTTCGAACTAGGTCTGCAATTTCACCAATGCTGTCTTCTTTTGGGCCATGCTCCCTGAGACAAAACAGTTGCCCTTGGAGGAGATGAAGAAACTCTTCACCGAGACCCCCTGGTTCATCGGCAACACTACTAAAAGCGAGCACCGGATCACAGAGGCCAGTATGCTGGCGCAGCGAATCAGGGAACAAGGACTTGAAAGCAAGAATGGCATGGCTGAACATGAGGAGGTAACCGCTTGATCGGAGTCGAGACCGGGAGCAAGTTGTTGAGGTGCTGCTCAAAACTTTGAGCGATCCTGAAGCAGCTGGATACTCTGTTTGACCTCCATCGATAAATACTTGTTGTAGCCTGCACATCGTTCGCGAAATTGGATCCTAGGCCACGTGTTGAATATAGTGGCTGCCGCTCCGCTAGGCAGAAGGGAGGTGAGATACCGTGACTACAAGTAGCTGGATCTTTTCCCATGTATTGAAAATGATTATCAATCTTGTGCTTTAATTCAGGGTTTCAACTAGTTATGAGCCTCTCTCTTTCTAACCTAGACTGGATCGACACAAGTGATCAGTTATCAAGAACCCAGACCTAAACCTAGACCCGAGACCCCAGACCCAGTTTTGACTTCCAGACAAGACTTGTTCCAAAATGGAAGAAGTTAGATCATATCGCCAGCTCAAGAGCAAGACCAATTTTATCAGCTGGAAACAAGGGTTGAGCGAACGGCCAGAGCAAATGGTAGCTCTTGAATTCCCCACAGGCGAAGGAGTCGTTCTACCCAAACCTAGAAAAGAGAAATACTTCGTGAGGGCCTGCTGATATCGAAACCCGTCCTCCGACTCGGAACAAGAAGACTCCAACTCCGACGACTGACGATGGCGACGAAACAGATGATGGTCAAGCACTTCTGTTGACCACCAACAACACTCTCCGATGGCAGATGGACTATGACGAGCGTAAAAATGCAAAAGAAAATGTGGAACTTGGCTTGCAAGTTTCTTGACAACTGCATTTCGGACGGCATTAAGATCAAGATTGAGGATTGCGCGGACGCCAAGCAAGCTTACGACTTTACCAAGAAACGATATGCAATCACAAATGAACGGGCGCGTGATATTCTGTTGAATCGATTAAATGAACTCAACTGGACCACTGCCTATCTGTGATCGAATACTTTACATTTTCAGATGATCGCCAAACAATGTTTGCTTAACAATGCATTCACCAGCTCTCGGAATCCCCTCCACTGGTCTTCGACTATCCTTCCATGTCTTCCTACGACACCTACCGACAATCACCCTAATTCTAGTCTCTATCTATCCCGTTACATCGAGGAACTATACGAAATCGCCGCCTAGTAAATAGAATACGGCAATGCTGTTTCCTCTCTAGTGCCTATGAACACGGCGCCGAAAATTGCCTACGTGGAGGACCTTATTCGACCGTTTAGTGTACACTACGTAAGAATGGTAGGCATTGGACTACATTAACAGCGGTAATAAGCACACTTCTACAGTTGACTTCCGAATAGCCTTCCGGTATATATTCCTCGGAGTATGATAGAAAACAAACCTATCTACTCGCCCCAGCTTAGCCCCTAGCTTAGTGAGTAGATAGAATGATTGTAGACGAAAGGTCTAACTTCAGAACCCGTACCCACAAGTCGGGTTAATACCTGAGACCCAAAACCTACACCCGTAAACCCGTGGCATTAAATTTCTTATTTAAACTACGGGTTTTGCAAGCCTTAGGGGGTTTTACCTTATATATAGTGGGCTGGTTCTCCCTCTTGTTGAGAATCAGCCTCGGTTTCTGTTCTAGAGCATGATCATGCGTACGGTCTACGAGTTCTTGCTTCAACTGGAATGAAGCGCCTGCATAGCGATTACGATACTAGTTCGGCTGCGTCAGGTTAATAGAACCTTGTTTTATTGATTCTAATGATACACTTTCCATCGATATATCCTGGAAGCAAATTCTCATTGACACGTTTCAACGAAAATCCAAGTCATAGCCCCAGTGGTCTAGAATGAAACAATAATCTCAGACCAGTTACAAAGCTAGGTTAGGTTGCTCCTTACAAAGCCCAAGTGCTGGAAACGCGAATTATCAAGACGAGTATCGTAGAACGGCGACTGTTTCATGGAACTTTCATTTTCAGAATTACATGAAATAATATACTTCACAAATAAGCCACAAACTGAGCGGAAATCCAGATCCAAATAGAACAGAAAGGCTTCAAGTCTCACCAGCAGAGGCTCACTTTGTAGACGGGTTCGGCATTCCAGAAGTATCAGGCCACTTGCGGAACAGATCCGCGAGATGATCGATCGGCGCCGTTAGAAGCCCCACCACTGTCTCAAATGGGGGTTTGTCTGGTGCACTAGGATGAGAACGCGAAGGCACAAACATCTTTGTTCGGCCAAAGCTCTTAGCATAGCTCTTGCTATCTTCTTCAGATAAGGCTTCTTCCAGCTTAGGCAAATCGTGAGTTTCTTCCTCTTTGATATGCTCGGACAAGTTTTCCATCAACTCCTTGATAGTAGGAATGAACTGTGTATCCGAAGGCGTCATGTTCTGGAATGCCTTCAACTGCTCTTTGACCTAAATGCATGTTAGTTTTATAACTAAACGTAAACGATAGTTTAAACTTACCTTCATATGCTCCTTACGGTCCTTGTTTGCCATATCGACACCACCAGAGAGCAGCTTTTCGAAAACAGGATAAACAACAAGCTCCTCTCCGATAGAGTGTCGAGCTAGTTCCCAGGTGAATAGATTCTGGAAGCGTGTTTGCTCATCCTTATCCGAGGAGTTGATGATCTTGTCATAATACGACTCAATTTCCCGATGGTCGTTTTTGATCGCCTCGCTAATGCCGGGAGCCATAGCTATAGGTGAGGTTGCAATTCCACGTCTTTGAACAATAGGTGATAGGAGTTGTCTGAAATGCGCGGCGGTTCTTGATGAACGAACAAACATATTATATCAGGATGTTCCTACCACAATCGCATTGGACTGGAAAGTGGCCATTTTTATAGGTAATTCGGTAGCAACAGCAGGGAAATGCGTCACTAGCTCTTCATGACCTCTTGGGCTCACGATCATACTGACGTATATTACATCCATGTATGTGTTTTCGCTGAAATCCTGAAGTAAACCATTCCATTCAAGTCTAGACGAACCTTGCCTGCAAGACGCACCAATCAGAAGAAAAGTGATAGTAAGCATCATAATGACGGGTGGGGGTTAGACTGTGGCAGAATCTTGCTAGCTTCCGCCCACACATTCAGATACAGCAAATCCGGTATATGACCAGCTTGATGTATATATTATGCAGACCAGGAATCAAAGCCAAGTAACCGTGTATGGATTGATTGATTGATTTATGGGTGCCGTCCCATTTTTTACTTATAATTTCGGCAGAATGGGTTTAGCCCGATGGCGGTAATAGACTGCCGTAAGCACGAACCACCCCATCAACCAAGATGCATCATTGCTTTCTCTCCGCATGTTCGTGATGGCAAGGGGCTTGGAAGTTCCCGTGAGGGGGCGGTGTTCTGCCATTCTGCTCGGCACCAAATCACAACAAATATATCACCAATGTTCTTTCTTTCTCACGATCGAGTCATTTTTCTCTACAGTGCAGTAACAGTCTACCCGTTATCCTACAGTAGTTTTTGGAACGGCTACATTTTTTACGAGTGATTTACCGGAAATCAGGTCGCCGCTGTGTAATGACGGCGGGACTGCAGTGGTAATGGTCATACTCAGATTGATGAGTCATCAGTTTAATTCATATGTCCCATAGAGCAATGCAGAGTCACCGGATACAGCAGCGCATACCTCTTGAAACCGCGATCTGGCGACATTGGCCGCCTGCTTTCCTCCGTTCCTCTTTCCCCCTGGTCCCGTCTTTCCCTTCCCCCTCATTCTTCTCATACGTAGCCTCCGTCTACGCCCGCCCGTCATCAAGCAGAAGGCTATGCTTATGCTGTAGAGAGCTAACCCTGGTACGCAAAATGTGATTCATTCCATGCCTTATTATCTATGCGCGTCTCCTTCGTTGCCAGCGTTGGACTGAAACCGGCTTCAAGTGTAAGCCCACAAAGGCCTTCCAAGGCTTGTGAAACCTTTCAAGGATGATTCAGAGCCCTAGAGAACACATCGATGATATATATCGGACTGTAGAGCGCGAAACCCTATGATGTGCAATCTATTTTAAGGGCGTCTCCCCGCTCTTTTGTATAGCAGCCTCTGTCCATGTTATTCAAGTGAAGATCATAAGTATGAATACAGCTACATCCAAAGGTTGGTTCAGATGAGAGCCAAATTCCTCGCTCGGCCATATCCACAGTACCCAATTCCTCTTAAATTCCACTGCGAATGCTCCTGCCCCTGTGAGTTGCCCCCAGCATCCGTTGCGCAACTCAAGACTTCCCTTTGGGAGCCTGGGGTCAATTTGATCTTGGCCGTCCACAATACCCAACACCACTTCGAATTACCGCCCGAGTTGTCCAGTTGCGCATCTATCCATGAGTACCCGCCATCTCCTGACACTGAAACACGAGTAACAGGCCCATCTGCGCCTTGGGGAAGGGCATAACCTTTTACTTCCACCAAACCGGTTGATGGCAACCTCACGGTTTCACCATCAGCAGGAACCGCAACAACAGAGTTGATCGGCATGTCATACATAGGTGGTGTACAGTGCCAGTACTTCTCCGCAGATTCACTGTCTATTGCATCCGGTGGAAGGACTTTGTAATCACGTTGTTGGTAGGCGTTAGTTGACTCGTGGTCCTGAACTGTGATACGGTCAAGCCACTTCACCCATCGAACACCCACAATACCGGGAAGAACAACTCGAACCGGATACCCGTGGTTTACCGTGAGAGGAGTACCATTCACCTAGAGGAAATCATGAGCATATATTATATTTAACACTGAGTAGGTAGTGATGAGAGGGATCTAAAATACCTACCTCTAGTGCCAAAATAGCATCCCTTTCCGCCTGAAGACATACATCTAAGGGCACGCTAGATTCGTACCAATTGTCGTCTTGACACTCCGCTTGGTAACAGGAAAAAGCTACATGAATCTTGCGGTTTGGATCAGTAGACTCTATGCACAGACCAGCTCGGAGAAGAATATCTCGAACACGAGGCCCCTTCCATTTGCAGTTCATGACAGCTGCGTCGTCCCAGTCGATTCCTTGGACTTCTTTCACAAGTGTCCGCATGGTGTGTCGCCTGTTTCCCGCGCACTCGAGCGCGCTGATGACTTCGTGTTGACGAAAGTCAGAACGCAGCTGATCCACAGTGAGCGTCAGCGGATCAACGACGAGACCGTCGACGCGGACGGTGTGCACTTCGCCATTTATATGTGGAATAGGTCCGTGATTCCGGTCGAAACCAATTGCCTGGGGAGTGAGGAAACTGTTGTTTCAGATCAGTTGTGGCATGATGGGTGGTATGTGCAAGAATAAAATGAGGTGAATAGGATTTTGTTGAGAAATAATACGTACCGATCAACCAAAGTCCTTACAGGGGGCTCCCTGTTAAGGGGCTTTTGTGTGGAGGATTCAAGTTTCTTGATCTTCCCTGGACAGGACATAATTAAATTCTTGGAACAACTGCAACTGTTCGCATCTGCTTATAGTCCCAGTAAAAATTGTTCAAGTACGTGGAAGTTCAGTTGGCTTATGTATAGCAACGTATGTGTTCATGACGTCATCGGGCGATAAAATGATACAGGAACACCAGGCCTCAGAACACAGACGTCGGTCGGTATTGCCAGAAGACAATGTGAGAATTCCTCGGGAAATTCCTAATTTGTGGGAATTCAAACTGCTGACGGCGTTGTACCATTATCATTATCTTCCTATCCGCCGTTTGTCCTGTTCGTCTCTCCTGTCTATAAACTACGAAGTCTCGTGCTCCTATGCTTCATACTGTCACACATTGCCGTAGGAGATAGCGCTTATTTTTGAAAATTGATGTGGACACTTTGTGTCAGAGCTATATCATTATGCTTTGGTGCCGTCGTGGTGGCTAAAGAACGTAGGTGCCCGTAGACGTGCGTTTTCGGTGGGTGACCCTTCGCACATGGTCACCGACATCCGGTAGAAAAGACGGCCACCCTACACTGCTCGCTACGGCGAACGGTACGGGGGATGCTTTCCTGGAATCCTATTAGGAGTATAAGGACGACTTCGATACGTCCTAGGCGGCTAATCTAGACCAGGAAGCTGCTAGCTACTGCTACAATTCGGGCTCGCGTTTATTCATCAGCTATGATACCCCTAAGGTTGCGCGTAAGTAGGGTGAGTACATCAAGTCTAAGGGTCTTAGTGGTGGTATGTGGTGGGAGCTTAGTGCTGACAAGCAAGGTAATAACAGTTTGATCACCATGGTATGTTTCATTCATATTCCACATTTGATCATACTAACCTCGAGCTTTGTAGGTGGTGAATACCCTTAAGAGGTACTGGGGGTCTGGACAAGAGCGAGAACCAGCTGAGCTACCCTGCCTCCAAATACGACAACCTGAAGGCTGTCTTCTGATCTTATTTTATCTTCTTGTGGATATCTAGTCCATGAGACATACTTTCGCTAACCCACGGAGTGGGATTTTATGGCTTTACATTGTGCTGTAACAAGAATGCAAAAGCACACACTCAAATTAGGGATCATGGCAGCTGCTGTTACACTCCAACATTTCGTCTATGCTTCATCGTGCGGGACGCACGTTGCATGCTGCCTCTTTGCAATCTCAAGAGCAAGCTACCTTCGTCGCCGACCGATTGCACAGCCTGCTTAACGACGCAGATATGGGCCCAGAATCCGAGCAACCTTGCCGTGAAGCTGTGGAGAGTCTACAGCTCGTTTATTAGCCTGAGTCATCGATAGGAGAGACACCTCCCAAGAAGGCTCCTGACTTGATTTGGACTTGGCCTAGTTTGCTGTCAGGCGCTTTCACTAATCTTCTCATGAAACGAAGGCCCGAGGCACTCATCATTCTTTGCCACTACGCGGTTTTCCTCCATAGAAGATGTCGCATATGGCTCGTACGCAATGCCGGTCAGGTGTTCATTTCAGAGATCACACGGTTCCTTGGCACGTATTGGTTAGACTGGCTCGATTTGGCGGAACCAGGTGCTCCAGGACCTTTTTTGAGGGCTTTGAGCTGCTTGCTGGGGTGAGACTAAGCTTATTGAGGCCGTGCTGCCTCTCATAACTAAACTAATGTTCTTCTTGGTATAGGTTCGCTCGAAATTAGTTCCACCATTTTATTCTTCTTTAAATTTCCAAACGGTATTGGCAAGTCCCACCTCTGCCCCTGTAAAGTCTAGGCTGGTGAGGATGACGAATAGGAAGATAGCCAAGATCAAGGAGCTGCTACTGACTAGACAAATTTGGTATGGTACACTTGAAGCCTAGCGTTGCTTTCTATTTTACCTAAGTGCCTCTCAGAATTTGAGAGATTATGCATCTACCGTATTCAAAATACGTCGTATATGTATACGAGCGACGATCAAACGCGTATACGCTCACTTCCCGCGCTCAAGGATTCGGCCGGCGGATTACGTACATGATCAAAGGGAGGCCCCCTACTAGCGTTTCGCCAGTTAACAAATGAGACGGTCAAACTGGGTACGATTAGCGTCCCTTAGCATCTTCGATATAAAGACGCAAGCTCGCAGATTTCTTGTCCAGTACCTCTTCGCCTTTTCTTTCAATCGACGTGTTCGCCCATCATCTCCGGTTCCGCAAAATGAACATCTCTCCGATCCCAGCTTCAGCATGTGCTGCGAGCGCCATCGCATATCCCGCGGTATTCGGTGCTGAGATCCTGAATCTTTCAGCCAATCTTGTTCTAAACTACTCCTCCGAAGTATCAGACCAGTACTATTTCAACAATCCTTCCATTAGTGTGAGAAACATTGACTACTGCAACGTCACCGTCACATATACGCATCCCGGTCAGAACGACACAATCAACGTTGAGACATGGCTCCCAATGAAAAATTGGAATGGACGGCTTCAGGCTACTGGAGGTGGCGGCTATGTGGCTGGTCGGTTCTTTCTGTCATATACTGCTATGGCTGGAGCTGTTGGAAACGGCTATGTTGCAACCACTACCGACGGCGGTATTGGATTGAGCCTTGTCCCAGATCCGTGGGCTCTGAACAGTCCCGGAAATGTAGATTTGTATGCTCTCCAGAACTTCGCCTCCGTGTCTTTGAAAGATCAGGTACGTATGAACAGACTTCCAGCTCTAGTGGCTATCACTAAGTCCGCATTTCAGGCTATCATTGCAAAAGAAATCATCAAAGAGTTCTACGGCCAGCCTGCGGAGTACTCATATTATACAGGTTGTTCACAAGGTGGTCGCCAAGGAATGATGCTTGCCCAGCGCTATCCAGAAGCGTACGACGGCATTGCCGCGGCGGCCCCAGCTTTTAACTGGGCTCGTCTCTTTCCTGCGCTTGCGTGGCCACAGGTCATGATGGAGCTCACCGGGCAATTTCCCCCGAAATGCGAACTAGACGCGGTTACAGCTGGTGCTATTGCAACTTGCGATCCACAGGATGGCGTCACCGACGGCATCATTAGTGACCCTGCTGCCTGCTCCTTCGATCCCTTCTCCATGGTTGGTAAGGTTGTTAGCTGTGATAACGAAACTACCACGATCAGCAACGCAGCTGCCACCATCGCCAACCTTACCTGGACCGGGCCCCGAAAAGCCAGTGGAGATTTTCTCTATTACGGTCTCGATTATCAATCTCGACTTACTGGCTCCGGAGATCAGAGCACCACTGCAGCTCTGGGCTTAGCAATGACGAGTTGCAGTTCGAATGGAACTTGTGTAGGATCGCCTGCTGGACTCGGAGAAGCCTGGCTGAAATTCATGGTCAAGAAGGATCCTAATTGGGATTTTTCTAAGATCATCTCGATTGAGGAATACGCACGCCTGTTTCAGGCTTCTGCCCAGGAGTTTGACTCGATCTTTGGGACATTTGATACTGACCTCTCTGCGTTTCGCGATGCGGGCGGTAAAATGATTACTTATCATGGCACGGTGAGTTACAACCACACAATCTCCTCTTCCTTCTTTAGAGTCTGTCGCGCATGCATTGTTTTCATGCTGACTTGAATAACGTTGAAGGCCGACGGTCTTATTCTTAGACAAGGAACCAACGAATACTACGATCGTGTCACAGAGCAGACGCCGAATGTCAAGGACTTCTTCCGCTATTTCGAAGTCCCAGGATTAGCGCACTGTGCTGGTGGAGTGGGAGGACAGCCAACAGCGACGTTCCAAGCGCTGGTCGACTGGGTGGAAAAAGGCGTCGTTCCGGACACGCTGCCGATCAACTTCAAGGATACAAATGGGACGCAGTATGAGAGGATTTTGTGCCCTTATCCGGAGAAGGCGCAACTTGTGTCTGCCGATTTGGATGCGACAAAGGCTGAGTCTTATAAATGCGGATTGTAAGAGCGCGCTATGTATATACGTCGATCGATTGAGGATGATTCGAACATGGTGATAAAACGGGCTGCGCTGGGGTCACTTTGCTCTTGGCGATTCGCAGGCACACCAGAAGGACGATCTCACTCAGCACGGCCACTGGAGTAGCCAAGCCTCCCTCATTCGTGTTTAATTGGATTCCTGATCATGTGCTCTTTGCATCTTGTTGGAATGCAGCAGAATAGATGATTCCCGAAGGCAGGAGATACTATCTCCCACCAAGATTAGTTATTTATTTGAAAAGAAACGCGATCTACATGCTTTAGGTGCCCTGTCCAGTGACTTGCAAAGCACTCTGGTAGGCTGTAGGCCAATTCTATGGGCGATGTGGTGGGTGCTAGAACTTAGGCGTAGTAGTAGCGCATTGTACGGAGAGTATCTCATCTGGTCGGGTTCGTCTACACGCGTATAGAAAGAGTGGGTCTTGTGAATTTAACTTGTGGGTTTACCGTGCGAGCTCGTTTCTTCTATACGGATTCGGAGCCTTATTCATCGTGAGGCTTGAGATCCATTGGCCGATTGCCGGTTTAGATCCAAGAACAGTCTCTATCTCCGTACCGTCGAAATAGAAGTCACATGTCTCAGTGCATACCACCACTCCCGTTGCCGAACGTGAAGTTTATTTTGAGCGAGATCTGATTGACAGGGCCAGAAAATTCCGAAATTGTGGGCCACTAACTGGTTCGTGCATACGCGTATAACATCAACCAGTCCACTTGAGCACTACGATCCACGGGATCATTGAAGGGGTCGGAGAAGCTGAATACGCGAGTGCCGTGAAATAGGCTGCAGGGTTTGCGCTCGGGCGAGTACATGACCTATCCCCCGCGACGCCGAATGCTCTTGGATTTGCGTATTCGCGTACAGCCGGCATGCCACGCAGGACGCATAAGAAGTCTCGCAATGGCTGTTTTGAATGCAAACGTCGTCACGTGAAGGTATGCAATAGTTAATTGTTCTAGACTTGATTGGAAGACTTACTGACTTAACTACCAGTGTGATGAGCGACGACCCATCTGCTCCAATTGCGATGCTTCGGAACGACAGTGCCACTTCGCGGGGCCTGCTCCTTTAATCATCTCCTCTGCACAAGCTTCACCCAGCACCAGCCACGACTTTGCCTCTGCTTCTTCCGCCACCAACTCACCTGCCCAACAGGGTGTACAAGGCCCCTGTGGCCCCGCCTCAGATCTTCCAGTTAACCTACTTCATGTGGAGCTTCTTCACAATGTATTTGTGGAAAGTGCCAATTGGGTTGACCCTCGCGAAGTATCATCTGGCATGTCGTTTCCTGACATGCTGAAAATTGGCCTTGAAGCACCCTACCTCCTTAATATGACGCTAGCTATAAGTGCTTTGAATCTCAGCATCACTAAGCCAGATCGTCGACGCTTCTATCGACATCATGCGACCCAACTTCAGAATCATGCATTGAACAACTTCAATAGCCTCTCACCTCATTTCGACCAAGAAACCTGCATCTCAACGTTCCTTTTTGCGTCGATACTAGGCATTTATTTACTCTGCGATACCCTTGTCCTCCGAGAAGGTCCTTTCGAGGGCTTTATCGAGCGTTTCGTGCAGTATCTTCGAGTCCATCAAGGAATACGAGCTGTCACAGCCGAAGGACGATGGGGCATCCTTCGGGAAACCAAACTTAAGCCACTCTTGGCCTTTAGTGAACTGCTTCCACCAATAGAATCTGATCTTGGACCGGTGTGCGAAGCTCTATTTGAACGTATCGAAGCCACGGAAAAAGATGAAGCAAGGCTCAACGTTTTTCGCCAGACAATTCAAGCTCTTCAGTTGGTGATGGCGGCGATTGATTTTAAGAAAGAACACTTAGGCGTCCATGCTCTGGTGGCGTGGCCAGTCATGGTGTCCCCAAAATATGTGGATCTGGTAGCATCAAATCAGGGAGAAGCTTTGGTGATTCTGGCACATTATGGCGCTCTTGTTCACTCTTGCCGTGATAGTTGGGTATTTCAAGATGGCGGTCAGTTTTTGATAGAATCAGTTACCCAATTCTTAGGACCCCCCTGGCGTGAATGGCTTGAGTGGCCGTGGAAAGCCTTGACCTGAGCAATTCCCTCCTAAGAACAGTGTTCCGACTGCATTCGCACGGAAGAGCTGAGAGTGGACATCGGCCCACATTGGGACATTGAGGTATATTTCGGTATTTCCAATGAGATACATGCCGTGCTGAGCTCGACTGAGGAGCAAGTTGATGCGGTTTTCGGTGCGTAGGAAGCCACCCTGCACTTTGAGTTGCTGCGAACCAGGGAGACAACGATCACCTTTGCCTCTTCGCCTTGGAAGTTGTCGACAGTAGCAAGGCGGAGCGTCTGGAACAATGTTTTCTTCTCGATTGCCTTTTGACCATTTGACTCGGGATTCTCATCTTCACCTTCTCGAACCCATCCGCGGTCAGCTCTCTAAGTCTCGGTCGCTGACAAATCTCGAAATCATTGCTAAGCGATTTTTTGAGCTTCCGTAGCTGCCCGGTATAGGGGTCAAGAGGGCAATATCCGCGCTCTTATACTCTCCCTGCCGAACAAGATGCCGAACAAGTGCAGTAGCCATATCGACCTCCCACTGGTTTCTATAACATTTCACACGGCTGCTGTCATCCTCCGAGTCTTTATCGCATCGATGGTCCAGTCAAAAGAGGTTGTTACGCATTCCAACAATATTGGGTAGAGCCGTCACGCTTTTATGATCCTCAAGTTTTGGGTAGACACTCGTTATAAGTTGCGAGATCTTAGGTCTTATTCTTCGCTGTACAGTTAGCTATGCAATAGGGGCAGGCTTAAGACCTGGCTCACCGACAGCGCGTCTCTCAAACTGACTGCTATCTAGCTGCCATGAGTTCCGTGTGGATGTTTCAGGACTGAGTGGATGATTTTGAATCTGTGGCCGCAGCTGTCGGTGATCCCCAATCTGAATGAAGTTCTCAACACCTGGCATGAGGGCTGACATGATGTGGGCTTCCATCATCTCAGCTGCTTCCTCGCATATAATGACCTTTGTTCCTATTTTAAAGTGTTAAACAAATGTCATAGGAACAGTCGTGCCGCACAAAGGACATGTAGTTGACCTGATTCTGCCCATTATATATAATTTTACAGGCTTACTGAATTACTCGAGAAATGTTTAAGCGAGCCCGACATAGCACGCGCTTCGTCTGCTGCTTCTAATAAAGACAAACACGTCATGATACGGCCTCTGCCTCCGCTGCTGCGGACAACAAGTTCGTTGGCTGCCTCGGTAACTCCACCTGCGTTCGATTGAAATTACCGACGGCAAAAGACCACAACGGGTGCAACGATATATGTTTAGCTACTAGCAACCTCGATCACCCTTCCACTTCCACCTTGATCCTTCATTTGGGGTTGCAGGTTAGGACTGGGTGAAGCTTGGCTCCCCTGTAAAGCTTTCGGAGAAAAGAAAACACTAATGGTCTCATTCAAGCGATTCCATCTTTCGGACTTCCGTTGGAGTAAGTCTGTAACAAAGTGCATGTGTCAGCTTGACCAAATACCACCGATAAGTATGAAGAGCTCCTCACCATTCAGAATATAAAGCAATTCAACCAGTATCGGCGCCCAGATCGCCAAGGCAGCAATCTGCCCGAACCCCCACTGATCATCTTCAAATTGATCTCTCACCAAGCTTCGCAGATGCCTTCGTTGTCGCCACATCATCGTCAGACCGACCACCATGCCCGCAGTCAAGAGTCCAATCAACAAGATCCAAAACAGCATCAATAACCTAAACAGCGACTTGTGTAACATGTCTGCCTGGAACTTTTCCTTGAGAGACTGTAGCCAGAACGCAATCGTACCCGCAACGGCAAAGATAGCGACAGTCCATGATGGATACGGGACGGGGTTGATGACGCTGTAGTCCGTTGAGCTGTGTGCGCAGCCATCCGAGGCAAGTCTCCAGTTTGCCTTGCTGTCGCTGCCCAGGTGGCTCTTGCCTAGGGCGACGATCACGAGGACAAACACTACAAAATAGAGCAGCACTCGCGCGGCCCAACGCGACATTGGTTGCGCGACGACCAGACAGAAGAATGTCACGAGGATGCTGTTGACCTGCAGGAATGCCATGGCCTGCATCTCGGCGATCTCAAACGTGGATGGGTTCTGTGACAGGTTTGCGAGCGTGGCTAGGGCGGAGGAACCGACGAAGAAGCCATTTGAGGAGAAGAAATTCGTCTGAATGTCGTTCAAGTCTCGGATGAAGCTGCTCACTGGCGCTAGGCTGAGATAGAGTATACGGTAAACAGGACCGAGGAGGATGGTAAATGCGGCTTGTATGCTATAGGCATACATCATCTGGATTAGAAGGAGGCACAATCGATCAGCTACGACATAATTGTTGTGAGAACGGAGAAAGCTTTTGTTTAAGAACTTACGCCGATCCCAGAAAGATCAGGGTTTCCCACCCCGTATGTGAGCAGGCACAGATTCTGGCACTTTTGGACCTCCACAGTGATGTTTAGGCCGTTCCTGTTGGCGTAAACGAAGAAATCGTTTATCGTATTAAAGTCACAAGTCCTTTCTTTCTCTACAACTGACGTCCCTGTGGGTGTAGCTGATGTTATGCTCGAGGCTTCGGATGGGGTTATTCCCTGCGGAAGTGCTGCAGCACCCTGTAAATGTAATAGGGCGTAAGCCACGAGGTAGTGCAGAAGAAGTAACATGGTCGCTTCTGGAGATCTGAAGAACTCTCCAGTGAAGAGCGAACCTCAAATGTGTGACTTTAATGAGAGGACTGCATCATTCCCCAGACACGGGCACGCTTTCTGTTGAAATGCTCAACGACCAGCAGAAGCGGCTTAAATCCCGCATTCTCGCCAAGAACACTGGTACACCTAAAGAACAAAACAAGCAAGGCTGACTTGACTCGCTTGGCAAATGAACGGGGTTCTACCTGACGCTTCATCGGAGGGCGTCAGCACCGTTTAGTCACCCTCCATGGTGTAACTGAATTAGGATATTCGCAATGCATGAAAATTGGAAAGGGATAGCGTAAATGGATTTTCATCCAATGATAAGTTCAGGGCTGGGCTTGGACAACGGCCCGCCCTACTAGCGCTTATGGACCTTGTCGCTTCGCAGTGGCACATCGGCTATCCCCCACGTCGCCAATTCCGGGTTTAATTAAGTTAGGTTAATCCATGTACTAAGTTACTGCAGGTCTGGTTGCGACTCAGCTAGCCACACTTTTCTCTTACGCATCCTTCAAAAGTTGCGCATGACATTGGTTCCAGCCCACTTTGAAGACATACTTTTGTGCCTGAGGTACCTGAGCACCTGAAACACCCCCAAACCTTAGGAAACTACAACTGCAGTTTTTAATACTGCAAACATTACATAAGGAAGCCATGCCGGGGACGCGAAACGACAGGAAGGAGGGTTGCCATCTATCATCACTAATAAGGAGCTTGCTTCGCTTTGCTCACCCGCGAAATGGAGACCTGATTCATCGAACCGAACCAAGAAATGTCTTTTTTGAGATGCATCTCGGACCAATGACCGGAAGGATAGACGACACAAAAATCGCTGGAGTAACTGTTTAAAAACAATATCGGAGTTAATGCCTCAGATGTCCCCGGCGAGGCCGTTTGGCCCCTTCCAAGGGTAAATATACCATCTCTGATAGGTTGACATAGCGATGCCCAGCAAAGACAGCGCTACAGCCAACCGCGTTGTGGGGGCGTGGGTGAGGAAATACGAGAACTGACAGGAAAAAAATTCCCAGGCTTATCTTCAGCCGCAAACATGATCCCAGTCCCGTTTCCCACCTCTTCTTCACAGCCAGTGGTGTCGGCTCGGAATTTCCTACCACCAATTGGAGGTGAACTGCCTCTACCCCAGTAGGAATATGAGTACAGCCGATTTCTTGGCGTTTAGTTTCAGTTTCCCCTTTTCTAGTAAGAAAAGTGCACACTCCCAACGGGTGGTAGGGCTACCAGATTCTGATCTCCAAGAGGTTGGAAGTACCGGCATGTGCGCTTCAGGGATGTTACAAAAGCTATGACATTACCTGTATGTTTCTCAAATTAGAGGGCCTCCAGGCACTGCCAGGGGTGGTTCTGGGGTGCTAGGCTTAGGTGCGACCAAGCTCGCAGTTGTTGATCGCCGGATCGTGAGAACAGACCACCGCAGAATTGTATCCTAGCAAGTCCCACCAGAAGGACTAACATACGGAAGTTTTGAGTAAGACTCCTCGGAGAAACACCCAACAGTCTGATGGCTGATTTAGTTACGAAACCAAAACATACGTGTCAAATTTAGCAGTCAGGAATAAATCAAACTCGTCACCCTGCGGCGATGCTCCGCATTTGATCACGTTGTGTCATCTCTATGTTGCTACCTCGCTCGAAAGCAACCCCAATCACAGATCTATAGCCACTGGCTGTCACCATGGCCGGAGTTGACAGTAACCCGAAAACTCACCCATATGAGCCTGCTCAGGTTTCCGAAGTAGACTCCGAGCCACAGACTGCGACCACAACTGAGTATAAGCGCCATCCAGTGTACTCCCCCAGCGAATGGCTTTTGGAATCGATCAGTTCGATTCTGGCCCTGGGCCTCCTCATTGGCATTGCCATTATCTTTTGGTATATGGACGACAAGCCTCTCTCTGCCTGGCGCGGCCGCATCTCTCTCAACGCGACAATTTCGATTCTGACAACTGCATACATTACGGCGTTGATGCATGGGGTTAGCACATTTATTGGACAGTCTAAATGGCTTCACTTCCAGAACGGGTCTCGCAAGCTTGCTGACTTTGAAATATTTGACGGAGCTAGTCGCGGTGTTTGGGGGTCTATCCTGCTGCTTACCACCGTCAAGTGGAACCTAGCCACCATCAGCGCATTCATCACGATCTTGCGACTTACGTTATCGCCATTCGCACAACAGGTGGTTCTGATTGAGCAGCGAGACATCGTCTTTTCTGCCGACACCGCCACCTTCGGATATGCGCACAATTACAGCCGGAATATACTGAATAACCTGGTAAACTCTGGCATCGGTAAGCATCGTCGACACCCTCCACAGCCAAAACAACCAGTGCAGCTAACATGCTTCTGACTAGGGAGCATCCCGCAGGATCCCGGTATGCAGTCCTCCATCATCCGGGGCCTATATGGCATCAACATTGCAGAACCTTTCAAGTGCCCCGGGGCATGTCGCTGGACGGGATCATACATATCACTTGGGTTCAAGGCCGAGTGCAGGAACGTCACCCAGGAAACATTGCAAGTGGCCACCTGCGAGGGTAAAGATAATTCGCTGCGGCAATGCAACATGACAACACCAGGCGGAGTCGACCTTGCAACTCGCGCTTACTTTACCGATTTGGCGACAACATACTACATGAATGCATCCTCACTGCTGATGAGCACATCAGCAACTAAGTTGCCTGATACCTTTCCCGAAATCACCCGGTTCGCAATCTATAGATCGACCCCGGACAGCAATTTTCGAATTCAAGACATCAACATCACAGACTGCTCTCTCTCCATCACGGCCTACCAATACACGGATGCCAAGGCCGATGGTAGTGATTTCTCCTTTGCGACCAAACGGGAGGTCGATTTTGGCATGAAGAATCCCTGGATGCTCGGGACCAAAGGAACCGAAATGAAATTCAAGAGCATGTACACCAACGAGTCGACGAGTGGTGATATCCATATCCCGGCGCTCGAAATGAGCTATGCTAGTCTCGCTGCGGTGGAAACTTTATTCGAGTCCACGACAATAGCTACCGAGTGGGTCGCAGGGAACTTTGTCAATACGAACCTCGGTGTCGCCGCTGCTCTATCTGGCGACGTGGACATTAGCAACCGGTTCGACAAAATGGCGACTGCCATGACGGACTATCTGCGGTACGGTCCGAATGCCCTGTCTGCACATGGAGAGGTAGTTCAGAGCGAGCCGTTTGTTTTCATCCGCTGGGGGTACTTCGTGGTTCCAATTGTGACTGAAGGGTGCGCGATTTTGTTCGCCATCTTGAGTATTTTTAGCAATCGCCGGAGCCGCGTTCCCCTGTGGAAGTCTTCGACGCTTGCTGTGCTGGCTTGTCAGCGTGAAAAGCAGCGTGGGCTCCTACAGACTACGGGCAAGGACATTAACGAGATTAAGGACGAGGCTCAGAAGGCTAAGGTACGGCTGCAATAGTGTAAAGCTAAAGGTAGTGTAAATGAGTTACGAGAAGGCCTATCATGATAGAGGATCTAGTTAAATAATACAGTGTGTTCAGGGATTGTGCCATAACATTGAAGCTATCCAACAGGGGATTCAACAGGTCTTCAATTTACATTAGGGTTTAGATGACGGTTCATAAGCTTTAACACCTCCTTATTATATAATCCTAATGTGTTAGTAGAAGAGTATCCGGAATTGCCTTTTTTTCCTTGGCGCTCACACCTGGTGCTCACCTCCGCTCACTGAGTAGATTCAAGGCTTTGCTGTGTTCAGCCCCGGGTGTGCCTGGTTTGCTCTCTGTGGCCCATCAGTAAGTTGCGGCCGGTAACTGTTTGGTGACTAGCATGTCCGTAACAGCTGCGCCTTTGCTCCCTGTGTGATTTTTAAAGTAAAGACTTCATCGATTCTTTGTTCAACGACCTCCCGGACGATTGCTGCTTCGTGGTTAGACAAAGCGATATTATTCTATCTGTATGCCTGAGCATTCATCGCATCGTTTTACAGCCTCTTGATATCGGTTGTTTTGCGGTGTTAACGCTATCAAAGCCATTGTACAGTCGGATGGTCGGAAGAAAAATTGTTGTAATTCAGAGGAATGACAAATTTTCTTGTTACTTCTGACGGACTACAAGAGACTATATACAACGCGAGGTCCAAGTTTATTTCTAATGAACTGGCTCTTCTTCGTAAACATTGCAAAAGAATTATTCCCGATGATGCAGCTTGATCCTGATCTGCACCAACCTCGTATCACAAAAAGTATCGCTTCGTCATAGTGAAACCAATAAGGGGGAATCCGTTGGTGCTTGTATTCGACCATTTCAGTCGACTTGGGAGGTATGCCAGCTACAGTACGTCCACTAAAAGAGCGCTACTGCTTCTCCGGGACTTCGTCAGTCTCCTGGCCATTGTCACTACTGAGGCCGAGCTCGGACTTCTCAGGTGCGGCATGGTCGTTGGTATCCAAGCCCAGCTCGCGAGACTGTTGGACGATCTGTTCGAAACTGAGCTTGGGCATGTCGTGGGCGACCCTGAACGGCATCTTCCCTTCGACATGGGCTTTGGCGTAGATTATGTCGACCTCCTCAAGCTCACGGCCGGCTGTCTCAACATAGAAGAAGAAGCCGAATATCAAACCGACAAAGTTAAATAGTGCGAAGAAGAGATAAACGCCCCATGGGCTTTGGCCAGCGAACAGCGGCGTGAACATGACCACGGCAAAGTTGCAGATCCAGTTGGTGCAGGTCGACGCCGCCGCACCCACAGTACGGGTACGGAGGGGGTTGATCTCCGGTGGGTAGATCCAGGGCAGTGGCAAGAGAGTGAATGCAAAGAAAGTGATAAAGAGGAAGATACCGACGGCAGCGCCCTTAGCATTCTCCTCGCTCTCCTTGATCAAGCAAGCGAATGTGATAACAAAGCTGAGCCCCTGGCCTAGGAAACCAATCAAGTACAGGTTGCGACGCCCAACTCTTTCAATCATAAAGAAGGACGGGATGGTTGCAAGGGCGTAGACGGTAGCGAAGACACCACCCATAATCAGAGACAGGTATTTCTGCATGTGCAGATTTTCCTGGAAAAGCAGCGTTGAGTAGTAGATAGCGGCGTTACAGCCGGTGAATTGCTGGAAAAACTGGCCGGAGCAACCAATAAGAAGGCGCTGGAATTCCTGGGTCTTGCCGAATGTGAAGACTGTCTTCCAGCTTGACTGTATATTCTTCGAATTTTCCACGTCCGTCTTTAGGAAGTTAAAGTCATGAAGTACTTGATCGGAATCAGGAGAGGCGTTCTTAAGCTTAGCGAGAACTTCGCAGGCCTCCTTGTCAAGTCCTCTCTTTACAAACCACGACGGGGAATCCGGGAGCATCAAGGCACCAGTGGCCACGATCAGAGCGAAGAAGATCTGGAGCGCCACGGGGAATCGCCACTGGACGGTATCCGCGGCGTGGGAGATACCGAAGACAACCCAGTAGGCAATAAAGGTGCCACCAGCAATCATCGCACCCTCAAAACAGACCAGGAAGCCACGATTGTGAGCGCCGGAGCATTCCGATTGCCAGACCGGGATTGTGGCAGTGTTCATGCCATTTCCAATGCCCGATACAACACGGCCAATGACAAACTGACCGAGTTCCCATTTACCAGTAAAGCAGACCGTTGTAAGCAAGGCACCAACGGTCAGGACATTGGCACCCGTAAAGATCAGACGTGTGCGGCCGAGTCTCTCGCCGAAGAACATGGAGAATAATGCGCCGAAGAAACAGCCAAGCTCATAGCAGGATGTGACAGCACCGCGGATGACGTTGATGTAGTGTGTTTGCGCCGCAGTCGCAGGCTCGGGCATTTTGAGAATTGGAAAGGAGTTTACAAACTCGTCGCCGTTGAGGAGGCCGGCCATCATGCCCTGATTGTAGCCGAAGAGCGCGAAACCCATGACAGCGGTAAGGGTGATGCTCACCCGGAGCGACCGACCACTCAAGCCGCTGGTGGTCGTCCACATGTTGACGGTATGGACAAAGTAACAGCCGTCAGTTTGTGGGGAATGGGGTAAAAGAAAGCTGGGGGAAAAAGGAGTAAGGAAGGAAAGAGGATAGGAGCGAGGCCGGGAGGAATTGGCTGTCTTATATCACCCTCCATGGAGAGAGACTGGACTGAACCCGCATCCTGGGTCAGACCCCAAACGGAAAGTCCAGCGAGGCTCTACAGTTCTCGATACGGAGAGACGCGGGGGAATCCTTCCTCTTGGCACCTTGGCGGATCTGGGCGGACTTGGCACTCCGGGGCCATGACTAATTCGGGGAGGCGAGACGAGGAGAGACAGAGATTTCCCCATAGGCCCCACATGGGCATATGGTACTGGCATTTGCCGAGTGTACACTGGCCAAAGCGAGCCTGCATGGCTCCACTGCAATCTCCTATCAAAAAAACACCCAGTCTTAATGACGAGCATAGATGAAATGTTTACGCGATATCCACCAGCGGCAAAGGACAAAACATCGATATTCTTAGCTCGCGTCAGCGAAATGGCAAGGAAGAGGCGACTAGGGCGGTATGTGTGTGTGCCAAACGTAATGTTGAGACGGAAAGGTAAGCCATCTACGTAGGAAGGTTCTCTGCCTTCGGGTGTGGTCACCTAATATCTTAGTCTGGAACTTAGTCAGAATATTAACAAAGGGTGACTAGACAGGGCAGGCTTGGCCGGTGGTGGTGGCGTGCGTTTAGACACGGCCGTAAGCCATGTAGATCATGTTACGTAGGCCAAGATTATCCTCGGGTTGCGGAAACGGTCCTTTTAGTGTTTCAGGATTAATTCCACGCCGAGGAAGACATAGTCAACATCCTAATCGAAGGTAGAGAAGAGTGATTTCTATGTATACCAACAGACCTTAGACAACGCATAACGGAAGGTAAAGCGGGGTGCACCAAAGCAATGTGGCTTGTTCGTCCGGAGCGGCAGCGGTGCTTGAGTGCTGTTTGGGATTTCTTATGCCGCCAAGGCCGCCCCCATCCTAACGCCGGCCCGCTAATTACGTCAATCATCGGCGCCGCTTGGCGCCAATGTGCCCTCGGAAGTCTTCTTCCTCCCGGTGCGTCACTTTCGGCGTGCCTCGGGTTACGACTATTGGGATTTCCTATGAGGACTGAGGTTCGGACTTGGCAAATTGCCGACACCCAGCTGACTCAATCAACTCGGCATAGCACTGCCCTCTCTCAAACAGGCAAGATATCCGGATAATTCAAATGATCACTGGTGTTACTAGTGTTGTAACTTGAACTGTCTTCTTCCCCCGCATGCTTTCGTGTCGGCTATCCGGAGCTTTTGCATGTGGCATGGTTCGGTGAAAGGGGTTTGCTTTATCAGTGGAGAGGCCCAAACGCAGGAAATGCAGGCCAGATCACAACAAACATCAATGTTTGTAAAAGCAAACAGAATTAGCGGGGCAAGGTATTGATACCTCAAACATAATGGACTTGATTCGACCAGAAACAACAATCAAACGACACACCGTTTGAAATGCAAAAAGCTAAATTTCAAGTTCTTCTCACCCAAGCTGCCCGAGTCATGGTGGGGCGGCATTGACCTTGGGATTTCTGATTTCTACGTTGCATTACGGATGGGGTAGCCAAGAAGACAAAGTAACCAATTGCTGACCAGGTTTGGCTTGGGCGGCTTCTGTGAATTCCCACCTAGCCTTTGAGAGTACTTTATCCTCTCGGCTAAGCTTGTCTCGATCCTCTTCTGCATCATCTCATAGGACCGAATGACACTATGGAAAGACTCTGCATATTGTTAAATTACTACAGTAGAATCATGGTAATTCAGCATGAAACCAGCTGTCGCTGGAGGTATGAGTAATTCAATGCGACCTAAAAAGGTTGATTTGTCTAACCATCAAAACATCAAACATGGAAAAAGGGTACATTTACGGTTCCATGTTTCGCCCAGATTACCTGTGCGATCCTATATAATTATGAGGCATATTGGCGATGACTTAGGAGTACAGTCGTTCTGACAGAAATGAGGCGAAATATCGGGACATTTCGGAAATTGATCGGCTTCGTGGAAGTCAACGGTTGACGCATTATACCGAGACGGTATGAATGCATGAGAATCCGTAGAATTCAGCATTATCACGCGGCGAACCAAAACCCGTCATCACTGGATCATATCGCGTCCGGCATCAAAATCTGGATGGTTAGCATTGCCTGGCCTCGGCTTGCATTTTGGCATAAACCGCCAATTTGATTGCTGGTGTAGTATTCCCATGTCTCATTTGTCAGTCAAATGACCACGCAAAGCTAACCACGATATATCAGCAGACGGGGACTTGAACCAAACCTCTCTAGGTGGCCATCCTTCTGGCGTCCGCTGGTATTAAAAAGAGAAGGCTGTAAGGAACGTCGTCACGGCATTAATGAGGATCGAAGCCACGAAGAACAGAATAAAGATTTACGCATCAACGCCAGGCGTTTTAGAAGCCCAGTTTTCATACACCGTGTAATATGAAAAAGAAGACTGCCTCACTTGGATGCCTAAAGAGATCCTCCTTGGCCTGTTTGGAAGAGGCACGTGTAGTCGCTGTCCTAACACCCTACATGGGATCGAGTTCTGCCGCCGGGGGAGTAGAGACAGAGGAGCTCTGCCCTCCAAACTCTGTATTGAAGCTGCCAGCCTCCAACAGCCAGGAGACGAGGCGATGCAGGTTGTCAAGGAGACGAACCCTCTCCATCCAGGCTATATGGACGTCCCGCTGGGCTGCTTTCTGGTCGAGTGAAGTGCTAGGAGTGTAGAACGGGATCGATTAGGCTCCCTGAGATATGGAAAAAGGAGTGCCTTGGTGAGAAAACGTTCACGTCATCCTTGCTATCCTGAGAAATGCCAACGTGGCTCTTGGTGGCACTCGCTCGGCCGGCCGGGCGAGTTGCAGGGTGCCGCCAGTGTACCGGCGATGGTACTTGCGATCGTGCGCTTCGCCTAGGGTGCATGGCGGTGTTGTACTTTACGCGGTCGGGTAGCCTGTAACTATCCTGTCGGCGACAGTGGCCGACAGTAGACAATGGTATATGCCACCGCCGCTGTCGCGAGAGGGTGACACATGCTGGATGTGATACATGGAGATCGGATATTGTTGCGAGGTATATGGCTGTGTGCTGGAGAATGGCGTCAGTGCAGATGTACGGGGAGGCAGAAGCGGCCATCATAGGGGCTTAGGAGCTCGCTGTAACGTGGGTTGCCGGGAGCTAGGTCGGAGGAGATTGGGTAGCACGGTAATTCATGCCGCCGTGTACAAAGTGAGCACCTGGCTGGAGGATATCAGCAGCAGATACGTTCTCATTACTGTCGTAGACGGTGTTCTACATTTGCTGGAGGACTTGACCGATGTTGATATTGTCGTTCTTAGTCTGAACACCGGAAATAGGAGGATGGTGATAGCCAGGAGTTCAAGTCGTAAGAGTGGCTGTATAACTGATTTCGAAAACTACTGTATATCGCCAGGTTGTGTTCTCTGGACCATATTTAAGTTGGGAATTCTCAAAAGCGTTCGATCCGAAATATTGATAATGTCGTCTTCGGTATATTCATTTCTATATTTGGCTTTATATCTAGCTCCATGGCGGGGTCCGTACTAGAGAATGACGAAGGTTGATCGTCCCAGGGTCCTGCATCCATTTACAAGCGCGTCACTTTCCTCTTCATCATTCGAGTGATCAGGACCGGTTGGAAGTTCTGGGTCTTGGGGTTCTTGAGGTTCTTGGAGCTCGGTGTCAACTCTAACATTTGAAGACAGAATATTCCGGTTCCCTGGATGATGCTCTCCTATGGTCTCGCCGGATGTCCTCACTCGAAATCGAAATTCTGTCCATTACACCTCCTCGGGGAAAACGAACGCTGACATGTAAATCGCGCAAGGTTTTGGGCCCCTGCACTTGAAGGCTTGCAGGATCTCGCGATTAGGGTGGAAGAAGCATTCGATCAAGGAAACTCATTCAGTCTCATATCTTGCAGAGCACACTGGATTCGATAAAACCTGCCGAGATTCATCGGAGTCGGTGGCAAGACAGAGAGGCGGTATACGAATACTAGAAGACTCCTGCCTGATAAAGGGAAGGTCCAAATCCAAACATAGCAACATCAACGCAACTTATCCGGCATCAAGGGCAGTCAGCTAGTGCCTTCTCAGTCCTTCTCTGGACCACCCACGCCCCCAGTTCAGCCCACACAGCTTCCTTCTGAGCCCTAGTCATCCCAGCAGCCAGTCCACTCGTCGTCGTTGCAACGAAAACCCGAGCCCCGCACCAATCCGAACCAGGCATACGGCCCATATTCTCCGAATGATCCTGCCACCCATACTGGAACTCTTGCTTGCTAATCGCGCGCCCATGCCGTACCCTCCACACGGCTTCCCAGATACTCTTGCCAACTATGCACACGACCTCGGGTCGTTGTGCCTTCACCTTTGCTTCTAGCACTAGAACACCTGCGTCCATCTCAGCTCGACTGAGCATGCTCGCGTCGCGGGTGGGCCGTTCCACGAGGTTCGTATTGCCCACACTGTACAACTCTGGTAGTTTGTAGGTGTCTGAGGGCGGATGTCTAATATTCGTGATTCCCGACGAGTGCAGGAGCTTCCAGAAAAGGTTGGATGGGTGCGCATAGGCGTATCCTGTCGTTCCAGTCATGATTCCTGGGTTGACACCCACAAGAAGAAGGATTAAATTTGGTGGGATCGTGTCGCGGAGGAGGGACTCGGATGCGGAGGGTGAATGGTTTGTTCTTCTCGGAATTTGGCCGAGTGACCGTTTCGGTGACGCGGTCGAGGTCCTGATTTGGAATGTTGATGAAGATGAGCGCGAGCGGGTTACACGAGGCGGTAATCCTATGGACTGACTGGCCGTGGAGGATCTTGTAGTTGCGGCAATCTGTATCCTCTGTCGGTCGCGGCCAACAGGTACGCTGCATGACTTGATTTCCTCGTTGGCACTGCTTGGGTCGCTGCCAGCTTGTTCTCGTTTCAGGCCACCCGGGACCAGTTCTGTCGCTGGACTAACCATTTTGCTTGATGGCCAAATGGCAGACCTAGCGTGAAGATGTTAGTTTAGATTGCTGTTACTGCTTGTGATACCGGCAGTCCCTGCTTCAATTTGAGGCAAAATGTTGCGCTATTCTTTGTGGAAGAAATGGGAGAAGTCAGATGCGGGTATCTTTCGATCGGTCATTGCAAGCGTGCGCTCGGAACAGTTGTGGTGGTTGCGTTTCAAGCGGTAATTTGCTTCTAGAATAATCCATCCCCAGGGGTCGATGGGCTGACCCATGGCATTAGAATCCGGGAAGAAAGGCACGAATTTTCTTGATTCGATGGTACTGTGACCCGGGCAGTGGGCATAGACATCGATTGTGGGTCGGACTAAGACTTAATAGCAAATCCTAAACCCGTGAATGGCTTCCGATGGCAAATGTGCATTTGTGGGTCGTATAGTGAACGATTGTTAGGTATCCAATCCACGGGAGCCCGCAATTTATGTCGACATTACCTTACGAATACAGCATCAGACAAGGTCTATAACGTATTTCACATGCGAGTGGATCACACAACCGAGTGGATCAGCGACGCGAAAAACGCGTCATTAATTAGACCTTCCTTCTTTAACCACCCACTATGCCACCAATTCGTACTCAATCCTCTCGAAATTTAGTAGAGCAGGAGGGTAGGATCTTATTAGCTATCTAGGCTATTAAGAAGCAAGAAATTAGCTCTATACGCGAAGCATCACGTCATTTTGAAGTACCCTTCTCCTCTTTACGGAACCGGCTTAATGGCCTCACAAATCGCTCCGAAACTCGCCCAAATTGCTAGAAATTGACAGAAATTGAGGAGGAATCTCTTTAAAAATGGATTCTCTCTATGGATTCTCGCGGAGCACCCCCTCGGCCCTCTTCTATACGAGAAATGGCAGATTTATTGCTCGCGGCGCGTGGATCTACCCCAGTTATTTCGGTCGGTGAGAATTAGGTTACAAACTTCGTAAAAAGGCATCTAAACCTTTCCTCCCGATTCTCAAAAGGATACAATTACGAGCGTGCAAAGTGCGAAGACCCTAAAATTATCCACGAATAGTTTTCTCTCGTCCAAAAAACGATCCTTTCTTACGGTATCGATCCCGATAATATCTATAACTTTGACGAGACTGGATTCGCAATAGGCTTGATCGCGACCGCGAAGGTTATTACGAGGAGGGAATACTACGGTCGGCGACCGCTTTTACAGCCCGGAAATCGCGCGTAGGTGACTATAATTGAGTGTATAAATACTTTGGGGTGGGCGCTTCCTCCGTGCGTGATTTTTAAGGGCAAAGTCTTTATCGAATCTTGGTTCGACGGCCTTCCGAATAATTAGAGACTCGAGGTTAGTCCGAACGGGTGGACGTCTAATGAAATTAGCGTTCGGTAGCTCGAAAAGCTCTTTATTCCGTCTACTTCTTTACGTACGAAGGGGAAGTATAGACTTTTGATACTTGACGGCCACGGAAGTCATTTAACCCCGAAATTCGACGAAATTTGCGAAAAGAACGATATTATTCTAATATATGCCTCCGCACTTATCTCACCTTTTATAGCCTCTCGATATCGGCTATTTTGCGGTGTTAAAACATACTTACGCTCGGCTTATCAAATCGAAAACGCGTGCTAGAATCAATCACATTGATAAGCTAGACTTCCTCGAAGCCTACCCGTCCGCGCGAATTGAGGTATTTAAATTGGAGACTATTAAGACTAGCTTCGCCGCCGCCGGTTTAATGCCTTATAGCCCCAATTAAGTGATCTTAAAGCTCAATATTCGCCTTCGAACCCTAACACCCCCCTCGAGCTAGGGGAGTGAGTGGGATCCAAAAACGCCTTCGAACTACGTACAATTACAAAAGTAAGCTTCCTCAATTAAAGCTTTGCTAAAATAGCGCTCACAAAGCCCACCAAGCCCGCTTAACTCCGCGATAAATCAGGTTTTAAAGGCCTACCAAATTACGATACAATCGGCAGCTTTGCTCGAGAAAGAAGTTAGCGAATTACGCGTTGCAAACGAGACGAAGAAGCGAAAAAGGACTCGGTCTAAAAGGCAAATAGCTTCCGAAGAAGGCCTCTCAGTTTTAGAGGCCTCTACATTAGCAATGCAGCCGGAGCAAGGAATTATAGCACCAATACCCCGTGAGGCAGAATCGGCTCCGGCACCTTCACAACCACGTACGAGGGCCTTACCGAAGTGCAGTATATGTGGAATTCAGGGTCATAAATTGACTACATGTCCTAATAGAAATCGTTTTTAGCTTATTGAATTTAATGGCGTTTTGGTTGAGATAAATGCATTTAAAATTGGGAGGTTGGGATAGCTGATCCACTCGGTTGTGTGATCCACTCGCATGTGAAATACGTTAGTTGATCCGATTCATATATTATGTAACTTAGTAAGAAATAGCGGAATACAATACGGAGTCATGGATATCTCCAATTGATCCGATACATCAACGGTGTCCTCGGTTTTGTATGTGACACCTTATTTCGTTTATTTCGAAAGCCTGGGAGGTAAAAAGCCTCGTGCCATGTCCCCATTATTCTTTTGGTAAGATTCGGGTGTTGTTCAGCTAATCTTTCTTTGTATATCTACTTGAGCATTAAACCCGTCAGAACTCTTGTACTGATATTCAGACGAATAAAGTTGTTAGCTCAAAATGTGAATATACTTGCTCGAGAACAATTTGGAAATATTTCAAGCTGTAAAGATCTAATTTCAGGTGCTGGCAGATGCGAGATACGTCTTCTGCATCGAGCCATTTGCTCTATTTTGATGCAGTACTGCAATCGAGTGTTATTTAGGTCTCCGATTACAGCTTAGCCTTTGTCAACGCTTCGCTAACAGGTGCAACTTGAACCATCATCTTCCCTATGTTGGCACCGGCATAGAGATCAACGAGGGCTTGGGGCGCAGCCTCCAAGCCGCCAAGCACGATATGCTCCTTTCGCTTGAGCTTACCCTCAGCCAACCAGGAGGCCAACTCCTTCCGTGCAGCCGGGTAATTCTTGATGTAATCAAAGACGATGAAACCTTTCATCGTGATCCGTTGCGACTGTAATTATTAGCCCCAACATTCCTAGATCAATAAATGACCAGTGAACCCAGTAATGAAACTTACAATGATACTCATAAAGTTAGCGGGGCCCTGAGGCCTGGCAGCATTATACTGACTGATAGCACCACAGATAACAAACCGTGCGTCCCGAGCCGCTCTCGCCAGGCAAGCATCAAGAATATCTCCACCCGTATTATCGAAGAAAACGTCAATATACTCCGGCGTAGCCTCCTGAAGCCGCTTCCGCCAATCGGTATTCTTATAATTAATAGCGGAATCAAAGCCCAGCTCCTCGACTAGGAAGTGACATTTTTCATTGCTGCCTGCCAACCCAACAACCCGCTTGGCGCCTTTGATCCGCGCTATCTGGCCCGCAACCATGCCCGTCGCACCGGCTGCACCAGAAATAACAACAGTCTCGCCCGCTTTCAGTTTCCCAACCTCCAGCAGTCCAAAGTACGCCGTCAGCCCGGTCGTACCGAGTACAGAGAGCGCGTCTGTGCGGCGGCCGCCTGGAGGCACGGTCACTTTCTCAGTCTCGCGCTCTCCCACCAGTGCGTACTCCTGCCACCCGGAGTAGACGACGACCCAATCGCCAGACTTGTATTGCGAGGTGAGGTCTTCGCCCACGCCAACAACTTGCGCGATGCTCTGCCCGCGCATTACGGTGCCTTCCTCGACGGGAGCGATGTATGAGCGCTTGGCAGTGAGCCACTGGCGCATAGCTGGTTCCAGGGACAGGTAGTGCACGCGCACGAGGAGCTTATCGGCGGGGATATGGACGGGTCGGGGGACGAGCCTCACCCGGAAAGTTCCAGATGTCAGGGAGGGATCGATGGCCGGAGCTGGCGGGGTGGTGTAGATGATTTGTTTGTCGGTCATTTTGAACGCGAGTTTGGTAGTGCGACAAAGAAATTATTAGGAAAATGATTCGAAGAGGTGATATAAAGGGTGGTAATGAAGAAGACTGGGGTAGCACCAGAGATGCTCCAGATTAGGAAAACAGCCCCTCGTTCCTCGCTTCGGAAGTGTTGGATGGAACTTATTGATCGCACCTTACTGTTCTGTCCAATGTAATCCGTGCTCTTTTGCTCTGCACGAACCTGGCTGAGGATGGGGTTTATTTGTAGAGATATTGATAGAGATTATTGTGGTCATCCTGACGTCATTCGTCACAGAAGTATAGAATCAGTCCAAAACTCTTAATTCCGAAACCTGATTCACTGTAAGTTCCTATTTGCCCCTGAGTCCAGCACAGACGTTGAGAGAGGAGAGAGAAGTAAAATAAAGAATGTAAGCATTAATACGGACATCGATTGCAATCATTTCATCTTGTGCTTTGCGCATTTCTTTTGAAATCGGAGAACAATGAAAGAATCGTAACTTAATTCATTCTGCCTTGGTGATTCTTCGTTAAATCAAGGAGCCTCGGACAGCTTAAGATGAGGCAGACCTTGTGCAGTGCACGTAACACTTATTTCGATACCTCGCTAGTCTTATAAATAAGAATTTCGGTATGAACTCCAGCCTAATGGCCTTGAGAGTATAGCGCGGGTGCGACAGTATGACAACCAAAATTGAACCTAAATCCTACACAACAAAGGCACGGAAACAAAGTATGTGGATAAAGCAAACGATAGCACATGAAGGCCTTGGTTACTTTGCCCACTTCATTATGTAAAGGCTAGAAGCTTGGGGAGAAAAGAGGCTGTTCAACGATATGATTCGAGTAATAGATGGTTATGTTGGCGTGGTACATTGAAGGAGAGACAAGAGACATTGCATTAGCGACTAGGCAATGGTGAGCAGATGAGGCTTTTCATTAGCAGAAAATTGTGCGTATGCGCGCGTAGGAAGAAAAAAAGTAGTCGCGGTTTGTCACTTCTGGCTGTTTTTATGCACGCTGACCCGTGCTTAGAGTATGGCTCGTGCAGAGCAGTAAGGGTAAAGGTCTCCCCTAGGAGCTCATGACTTCTTACTCACACCTCTGCTGCGCTCATAATTTCACGGACACTGATAGCAGTAATACACCAACGAATTCATAACTTGCTGCGACGAAGAAGCCGCCGTCGTTCTGTTCGGGGCGATGGGAAAGAACAGAGAAGAATACACGAGAGTCGGCCCACATTACTGTATGCATCAAATCCGTTCCTGCTGGAGCACTCGCTTGCCCGATTCGCCACGAGGCACATTTTTAAGATATGCAATTGTTATGTGCAGCCGGCTCTACAAAGGCCGTGGCGCTGGCAGTCTCATAATGCAGCACGGTTACAATCTAGTCTACAAGGATAGACTGGACTCTTATATTGATCCAAGTCCTCGGGTTAAGCATGTATCCAAAAATTTCAGTTCGTGGTGAAACGCTATCAATGGACTACTACTATAATTTTGGAGTGAGAATGACAGTCCCGAGGGTGGGGAGGTGGGGAGGTTGGGGAGGCATTTTATTCAACATTGAAACGTACTGTGTTTAAAGCTAGGTGAAGATAAACAGGCAATTAGTGGAGGTCTGATTTATCCGCCTCGTCTGACAATTTGCATATCAGTGTCTAAAATCTCACTGTTTGACATGACTCTCAGGTTTAGAAAGATCTCGTGGTGGAACCCGTCATCTAGTCAACAATGCTGTATAGGCAGTTAACCACCAATTCAACGCCATCAAAATGCCATTAAAGTCTGATGAGCCGAATTTAAGTTCAGTAGTAGTTTGTTAGACAGTGGGTAACGTGCAGTAACTGCTTTTCTGTTGTATAATGGACTGTGACATGGGGAAAAAATCAAGTCTTTCGCGTCGCGGTGTGCTCACGATGATGTAATAATCCCAACTATGACACTTAAATTTTGACCACAGCACTTATGATTGAGCCGAAAGCTGAGCATCTGTACTATTAGGACAGATCCAATTGCTGATCAAGATCGTATCAAACGATCTTTCTTTCGTCCTGATTCTATTTGATCCTTCCAAACGGCACCAATCATGGCAAGAACCTCTGACAAAGACAATGCACTGAAACAGTTCCACTGCATCGGAATAGTTGGTGCTGGGAATATGGGTACACAGATGGCCATCGCTTTCTCAGAGTTGGGTCTTGAAGTTTCTATCTGGGATGTCAAGGAGAAAAACGTCGACCAGCTTAAGGAATGGTCCCAAAACAACAAGACCAAAGGTGGAATCTCCACATTTCACGACATTAATGAATTTGTCAAAAGCCTGGAGAATGAGAAACGCAAATTATTCCTCTTCTCCATTTCGCACGGTGACCCGGCAGAGTCTGTGTTGGGTATGATCAAGAGCAATCTCAAGGATGGAGACATCGTCCTTGATGGAGGCAATGAAAATTATCAACGTACCCAGAAAAGACAGGAAGAATGCGAAAAGATCGGTGTTCATTGGATCGGCATGGGGGTTTCAGGCGGCTACCAGGCGGCTCGCCGTGGTCCAAGTCTGTCCCCGGGCGGTGATGCGAAAGCATTGGAGACTGTGATGCCACTACTCGAGCTATATGCAGCGAAAGACCCTAAAGGCAATCCATGCGTGGCTCGAATTGGTCCTGGTGGCTCGGGGCATTATGTGAAGATGGTTCACAATGGGATTGAGGGAGGCATGTTATCGACCTTGGCCGAGGCGTGGTCTTTCCTCCATAATGGCCTGGAACTCGACTATGATGCCATAGCAGATATCTTCAGCCAGTGGAACGACCGTGGCGAATTACGAGGTACCTATCTGCTCGATATAGCAGTCGACATGCTACGCGCCAAGATGCCTTCTGGCGGGCAAGAGGAGGAGGATGACAGAAAAGATCATTATGTGCTCGACGAAGTCCTGGATAAAGTCGTCCAGGATGACGATGATACCGAAGGTACACCGTACTGGAACATCATGGAGTCAGCATCTCGGCATATATCGACGCCTACACTTGCTACAGCTCATTACTTGCGGGTTGCTAGCGGAAACAGAGCGGAGAGGCTGTTGGCTGCCAAGAAGCTTCAAATTCCAGAGCCCAGGCCAATCCATGGGATCAAAAACAAAGAAACTGTTATCGAGCACTTGCGCTGTGCCGTATATTGCTCTTTTTTAGCCTCATTCTGCCAGGGGTTAGAAATGATTACACGAGCTTCCGACGACGAGGGTTGGGGCATTGACTTAGGCCAATGCCTTCGAGTTTGGCGTGGAGGCTGTATCATCCAAGCAAATGGTATAGCCGACCTATTAGAGCCTGTCCTATCGACCGATCATCACTGGACAAACCTGAAGCATTCCGATGAAGTTGCGGGGGAGCTGCATCGCACTTTCAGCTCTCTGAAAGAGATCGTGGTACAGGGCACCTTGGCCGACCAATATCTTCCCGCGATCTCTGCATCTCTCGAGTATTTGAAATATGGAGGAGGCACAACACTGCCAACGAAATTCATGGAGGGGCAAATGGATTTCTTTGGTGCCCACGGATATGATAAGCCCGGTGTTCCTGGAGAGGATCCAGGGCCCGTTAGGAAAGGACCCCATCACTACGAATGGCGGCCAGCAAAAGAATGATTTGTAAAAATGGTGTTGACGATTGAGAAATTTGGCAAGTAGACCTTTGTCAATCTTCGCCATATTTTCGGCCGTGCTAGGCTAGCCGTTACCATCCCAACCTAGTCGGCGCTATGTCAAGAAGATCGTCAATCGGGGCTCCCATGTGGTTGCTTGCTTGCTTCATTCAAGTATGTACATTCTTAAGTAGCATTTCCTCTTTCTTTTCACCCTGCCCAGCTCCGGGACTTGTTCTAAGCCCGTTTATAGCTTCTCTGTGGATTATATCGTAGGATGTTTAACTATGAATCCTATTCTCCTCATTTCGATATAAACACTGATCGTCGTATCGTTTGCTACAAGGTCGTGGAAAGCAAAGCTGATTCCTGACGTCATTCCGACTGAACTCGGCGTTTATCTACAATAGACAAACCAACTAAGAGGTTGGTAAACGGGCGGGTATTAGCTGAACCAAGTTTTTGAAATTATCAATATTCCGGAGTTCTAATATGGGTCTTGGCAAAGTGGCCCGATGTGAGATCAACCTGTTCATAGGAACATGTGGATGACGGAATATCAACGTAATGGGTCGCATCTCTCAGTTGGCAATCCAAATGGCCTGGCTAAAAACCTTTTGAAAATATCTCATAATCGATTCGCACATATTTCGAACAGCTCAAACACACACTTTACAATGGCGGACGGAGTATTGCAACTCCTGTGCGAATGCAAGGTAAGACACCTCAAAACATGACTACCCAGGAGGAAACTAAAGATACAATCCTAGCATGACCCGTGGGGCAAACAAGGCAAAAGTTCGCTTGCTGGGCGCTTTTGGTCGCATATGCCTGACGCGGGAGAGCTAGACGCCTCAGAGACTTATTCTGAAGTCAGTACCTCTTCCGTCTATACACGATGAAGCAATGGTGTTAATGTCATACAGATGTGGATGGGTACGTATCCTTCTGTGCCATCTCGGATTCGTTCTACTGGGAAGCTCCTCTCTGAGCATCTCAAGAATAATCCCGATCTTGTTGGACAGTCGGTTTGCGATACATACGGACCCGACATCCCTTTTCTTCCCAAGGTGAAAGATAGAGGAAATGTAATAAGGATGACACCGGCTCTAACTATGTGCAGGTGCTCTCCATTGCTAAAGCGCTTCCGCTTCAAATTCATCCAGACAAAGCCCTTGCCGAGCATTTACACACGAGGGACCCTGAGAAATTCGGCGACACCAACCACAAGCCCGAGATCGCCATCGCATTGTCTCGATTTGAATTATTTGTGGGATTCAAACCCCTCGATGAAATTGCAGAGCTCATGCGGCTGAAGCCATTGGAGCAATTTATGCCAGCGCACAAGACCTTTGATGACGGAGCTTTACGACAACTATGCAAGACTCTGTTAACCTTACCCCCGGACACCGTATCAGAGGCTATCACAAAACTACAAGATACTCCTATGTCTGAGTTTGGAAACGATCACCATGTTCCGTCGCTCCTCGATCGACTTAGCAAGCAATATTCAAAATTTGACAACGGAAACTTGGTCGCCGCTCTTCTAATGAACTACATGATTTTGGAGCCTGGAGAAGCTGTCTGTGTCCCAGCCGACAGCATCCATGCGTACCTTTCGGGTGACATTATCGAGTGCATGGCGCGGTCTGACAACGTCCTAAACACAGGCTTCTGCCCCCGTCCTGACCGTGATGATGTCGAGTTATTCGCACAGGCACTTACATTCAAGCCACATAACCAAGGAGAGTCTCTTCTCCAATCGAAGAAGAGTCCGATTGGACTGAAAGGAAAGTCCAATGAATATGCGCCTCCATTCAGCGAGTTCAATGTTTTGGGCGTGACCTTGTCTCCCCCGGAAACTGAGAAGCACCGAGTGCTTGGGAGCCCCAGTGTCTTGATTGTTACTCAAGGATGTGGAAAGATGAATGTGGGTGATGGAACAGTCCATGATATAGGGGAAGGGAATGTCTATTTTGCCGCAAGAGACGCTGAGTTGGAGTTTTCGACAAAAACGGGGTTGACATTGTATCGAGCGTATGCCACGTTCTGATGGTATTTGATTTTCTGCTGCACTATATTGAACATATGGTTTCTCTGAGAGACTTCTCAAGAGTAGATCTATGATTGAGCGGCTACAGTGCCATTGCAGGACTCATAGATATTATCGGACTTCAATCTCTCTGCTTTGATTGGATATATGAAAATCGTTCTACATTACCCAAAACTGCTACATGGAAAGATTACAGCATTTATGCCCCTCAATCGCATGAAGCTCGATATCGTTTGCACTCTTGATAACCTGATTAACTTCTTCTGGGGCAAAGCCGCCCGACGGCCGTTTGAAGTTCTGAATGCTCTGTCAAACCTCATTACACGATTCCTTCTGTTTTACCATGCCACTCAATGTACAAATGGGATCCTGGTGCACTACACTTCTCACTGAAAGTCTGGCACCAGAATCTAAAGATGTTTACCCTCCATAATTCCGAGGGTCGCCACTTGCTGTCGCTTCGCTAACCAGCAAGACGTTCCCGAGGTCTGGACTTGTTTGTAATCGTACGAAACATTTGATGGATGAATAGACTGCTGACGAGAATTGATAGAAACCAATCCTATTTATATACCTTGAACTTGCGGGTTTGGGGTCGGCACCTTGGAACCATGGCGATGTCTAATCAGGACGAGTCCGTTCTCCGCCTACACTATTGTTGTCTACCCAGCAAGGCGGATTAGGGTAGAGAGAGCTATGAGCTCGACTCGTTCAACTTGTTATTTGTGCCCTATGATATCACGACGTGAATAGTATTTTCCCCTTGGCGTTCTTCTCGATAAAAGGCACTCGTTTGCCTCCGTTTGAATTATTGAATAGAGGAAGAAATTGACATGTGTATCTATTTTGTCTCAGAAAATGAAATATTCAACCGTACTGCATTACCATCACTCATCCGTGCAATTCATCAACAACTTCTGCATACTCTCCATCGCCTTCTTTGCATAAGCTTCCATTTCATACTTCTTCCCCTTCCCTTCTGGCCCGCCATCAAAGATTTCCATAGAGAACCACCCACGAAATCCAGTCTTCAACACCGCCTTCGCCACATCCTCAATCGGCAAGTAACCCCCATCGTACGGCATAGGTCTATAATCATGACTCCAGTGACCACGTGGCCTTAGTCCTTCAATAGCCTGATTGATGAGTGGCGGAGAAACCTTGTACGCATCCGAGATCTGCAGCAGATAGATTTTATCAGGCGGAACGGTGCGAGCGAGCTCATCCATGCTAGCAGCGAAGTTCTTGCGCAAAACATTATACGGTACCTCTTCGATGAGTCCGGATTCCGTCGTCGGGTCTGCCCATTCACTCCCTGCTGTCTGGAATGTGTCTAGGCACAACCCGACATTCGGGCGGTCGACGGCTGAGACGATTTCCCATACGTCTTTCCAGCCTGGTGCATGAGTTGACCAGCACCAGTTCTCGTAAGCCATACGGAAATTGTGCTTTGCCAGCATGTCGGCTAGTTCACGGAGGTCGGAAACGATTGCTTCACGGGCGATTGATATTTTGTCTGGTGGTGTATCCGTAGCTCCGATCTGCGGAACTGGTTAATTTTGACAATTCACATCGCAATACAAATCAATTCATACCTGCAGCATATCTGTCCCTAGAACCTTCATAATCTCTATCCAACCCCTTGCCCTCGTAAAAGCATCCTCTCTTTCCGTTGACCCCTTTGGCCAGCCCTCGAAGTTCGCAAACGGTTGCAGCATCATGATGGTCAATGAATTGGCATCGCAGAGCTTCCGGATCCCGTCGGCGACTGTGACGAGCGTGGAAAAATTATCTGCCGAAATTGAATGGCCTTGTAGATGTGCTGCATGTTCCAAAATGTCGGGAAATGAAAGCTCGATCGAGGTGAATCCGGCTTTGCTGATTGCTTCGAGTTTGCGGGGGAGAGTGTCATTGGAGCCGCAGCCGATTGAGCAGGAGGCGTAGGATAGAGGAATTTTTTGGACTGAGGCGCGTGTTATTGGTGCCATTTTGGGACTGTTGGATGTGTTATATAGAATATAAAGCTGGGAGGGGTTTTGAGGGTTTTTGATCTTGTAGTATAAATTAGTGAGAAGTATAGCAGACCTGCTTTATCTGCGTTCATCGTGACGCAAGTTTGACCATGCCGATTTTGAAGGCTACTTTCGTCATCTTATGTCATCTTTCCACAATGAGAAATCATACTGCCTTCTTATGTGTTCATTATTGTGATAGAATGCCAATTGATGATAACTTTAGCCCAAACCTCGGAAACTTCGTCAACGCCGCTGACGAAGAGTGTCGAAGATTACCCGGCCGGGGGAATTTTCCAACATTGGTCATTACATTACCAGGCAACAAAAGGTGAATTGCAGGAGAAGCTATAGCAAAAAGCATACGATAAGTTACAAAAGCTCAAAAGGACAGTGATCAAGGTTTCTTCAATGGGCGGCCGAAGTTGATTCAGAGATTGCAAACTATGAAGGATTGCAGTTATGTAAGGGCCACTCAAGCGAGGCATATAAGACGCAACATATCGGTCGCATGCCAGACCCGTCAGAAGCAGCTGCATAAGCCTTTGGACTGACAGTTGAGGGAGTCAGATCAGGAACTGGCAACAAATAACGATAATATACTCCAACCACTCTTCCAGCGGCTGCCACCCCTAAACTCTTGGCACCCCACCCCGCATGCTTCAGGACTTCCCTACCTAACAGCAATTTTCGCGGCGATCCAGATTCCTGCCGGAGCTTGAAGGCCTCGAGCGAGTGCCGCTGAGACCCGAGTTCGCGTGAGTTAGTCTTGCAAAATATGAATAGCCCCAACAACACCGTTTCCTCCCGCTTCTTGGGGGTTACGGTCGGGGCTCGATCAACAAGTTTGTCCACCTATCGAGCCCGCATCTGGAAAGACCATAAGGGAGAGATTGAAGACATATTCCTTTATTCAAGCGACCGATGTCATCCGGATATTCCTCTTAATGGCGGCAATAGTCGCGTTATCAACCCGACCGTAAGAGTCTGCAGCGAACAATCGCTTAGGCCAAGTGGCGTCATAATGCATATCAAGTTGCACGCGGCTTATCTCTTGAGGTCTACCCAATGCAGTCAAAGGATGTGGGCCATGTCGCTTTGCATGTGTGGGAACGACGCAATACTCAGATATCATATATCCAAAGCTTGCAAGGTGATCTCATGGCCCCTTGCTTCATTCGGCTTAGGTGCAAGCTAGTCTTGTTTATGGTCTGTGCGATCTATGGCTTGTTTGTCAGGACAAAAATACAGCTATTTGGTAGTTGGAAACTGAGCAAGAATCGAGATACGGGAACTTGTAGTATATTTTTCGATAAAGTAAGTATAACGGAGTTAGGAGCAAAAGAAAGAAAAGATGCGATCGAGCAAAACAATCTAAGTGTTTTCACATAATGCAAAATATCACAGTCTGAGTCAATCAGTGGCAGATCACAGTCTGCTAGAGACATGGTAAGGAATATTCTTCGACTCGTACAGATCCTTGTGTTCAGATTTGATGATATCCGCGCCCTAAGTTATGTGTTACTGTTGTTCTCGGAGCAAGCGGATTCCCTACTAACCTTTTCGCCAATCATGTAAACCGAGTTTTGAATACGGCAATCAGGGATGACAGGGATGACAGAAGCATCTGCGATTCTCAGGTTGCGCACTCCATGAACTCGCAGCTTTGAGTCTACAACACCCTGGTGGATGCTCTTCGACAGGCGTGCTGTACCACAAGGATCTGTGTAATAAATTATTAGACTTGGCTCAAAATTATTGAAGGGGTCAGTCAGTCATCTTACGGAATCCAGTCTGGCTGCGATCGAGAACGGCCCGGTTCATGTCTTCATCCGATTGAAGAGGCATCTTCCAGGGGTACTCCGAGACAACAATGTCCTTGAACCCAGCACCCTTGGTCAAAATATCATATGTCCAGCGCACACCCTCCCGCATGGCAAGAATGTCCAAGTTATTACCGAAGAAGTTAAGGTTGATGTTGGGCTGAATCTGTGCGTTCGAGCTGTTCAAGGTAACTTCACCCTCAGAAAGGGGCCGCAGAAGATCAACAATGCAGGTCATGTAGCTGCCCTTCTCGGGCATAGGGTAATGCCACTGGAATGCAGTGCTGAACAAGCCGACGAAGTCCAGCTCGAAGTGAGGTTGGCCCGCCGGACCGAAAGGATCCAGTCCACCGTTGGCAGCCTTTGCCTCGCGGTAGGCAGGATACTTCTCTAGGCGTTCGTCAATTCGGGGGAATCCCACGAGTTCTAGGAAACCAGAGCTTGCAGGGCCGGTCTTATCCTTCTGGTAAGTGGACAGTGCTTTGTCGTTCAGAGGACCGGGGCGGAGGACATAGTCATCCAAACTGTACCCATCCTTCACCTCAAGAACAAACGGCACAATTGGGTGGTCAAGAAGATGCTGGCCGACGTGAGGTGATTCCACAATGGGAGTGATTCCATGTTTAGCCAGTTCCGCTGTCGGACCCACGCCGCTGAGCATGAGAAGCTTTGGAGTCTCAAAGACACCCTGAGACAGGATGACTTCCCGACTAGCGTAGATGCTGATCTCTTGACCGGCTGCCTCGCTGATAACAGTAACACCGGAGCAGATGCGCGTGGCAGGATCGATGATTAAGTTCTTTGATTGAACTCCGTATAGAATTGTCACGTTGGGCTTGTTCTTCAAGTAGAGGAAGCTACCCTGGCGTTCTCCTCGATAGATGGTGTCAACACAGTGGGTCAGACCCTTCATCTCGCCGGAGTAGATGTCCTCGCTCAGCGGTTGGCCCTTAGAAACCCAAGCCTCAGTGAGCGCATCGCGAAACGGCTTCATCTCCGGCACCAAGTCGGCATGGGAGATCTGCACAGGGCCTCCGGTTCCAATCTTGCTAAGTTCGGCGGGATACAGTTTTTCCTCATCGTGGTAGGTGGCGCATTTGCGCAGGTACTCCACGCAGGAGTCCCAGTTCCAGTCACGGCCGCCGAAAGCCTCCCAGTCGTCGAAAGTAGGCTTCGATCCAGGAATCCAGGTGAAGTAGTTGGCACATGAACTGCCACCAAGGGTCTTTCCACGGGTATTAGGCTTTTCAACACGCTCATAGTCATCGCGCTTGATCATAGTTGTCTTGTAGGACCAGTCGTACTTGCTTCCACGTAGAGTAAAAGCTTTCGACGGGGTGGTAATTTGCTGGATCTGATCTGGGTTGGGGATACCAGCTTCAACAACGAGAATGCGTACTTCAGGGTTCTCGGCAAGGCGACCAGCAACTGCATTGCCAGCCGTGCCACCGCCGACTATGATGAAGTCGTACTCAGAGCCGTTGGAAACGAAAGCCATGGTATGAGATTTGGAATTTTTGGTAAGGGAGTAGTTGAATGTTGACCGTTCGAGTCTGTTGTGTGTGGATAGAGCAAGAGCCGACGAGGCATCGCGCCGATTTTATATTCCAATCTTCATCGCAACAACATTTGCAAACATGCTATTTTGCCTGTCTTGGCTGTACTGCCGGTCTTGCCGGTTATGAGAGACATCAGGGCGAGACCATGTCCGTGGACCTTGAAGTGGTAGGGCTGATGAATTGGCTTGCATGTAACCTCGCATTGATGTAATTGATGGAAGATTTTCTAGGTAAGTCTTCAGAGTGACGACTGTGGATCTCACTGCGTCTCCTCATGAGGAGAAAAGCGTCATACTCTCCCCTCACGAGAGGTATCAGAGTGGCAGACTGGCAGAATGTCAAAGCAAAATCAGCTTATTCGGGTAATGCGGAAGCGGCGATAACTCGGCCGTCCGTCGGGCGTCGGGCGTCATCGGGCGTTTGTCACCTCCGAATTTTGATACTTGGAGAATTTTTGGCTAAACATATAGATGTTTTTCACCACGACATTGGATTTGCGCCCGGGACTCGGTCGGCATCCCTGGACATGAGGCTTTTCATCCCATCCTGTCTTGTTTCTGCCCCTCACGTCACGGGCTTATCTCGGACTCTCAATTGAAGTCTCCAAGGGGCGACAGTATGGAGCTATACCCTTAGAGATAATCCAATCTAGTTTTGCGAAGTACTGCAGCTTACTTTGACAGATAACTAGAAGTCGACAAAAATAAGGGTCTCCTCAAGACATGACAATCTGGCCTTCCCAGGCTATATGCTCGTGATGACTAGACTATAGCGATACTATTTCTTTTACTAAAACTAGGCCATTTCTACAAGAGGCTGTCTCAAAGGCTGCCAGAAGCGAAGCGATATGGGTTTCCTTAAAGACCAGCATGGGACGCAAGCGAATGGTCCGCACACCACAGCTGCCGATGTTGATGCCTAACTCGCGCATCTTTTTCAGCAAAGTGCTCGAACTTGGAATATCAAACGCAACGTATGTGCCCTTACTTTTGCCACGTAGACTCTGGATCTTATTGGGATAATTGGATGCTAGTGTAGCCAAGCTGTCGTTGAGAAGCGCACCAATTTGAAAATGTTGATGACAGGATCCGGTTAGCCGTCATGTTTTAACAAACACAAAGGAGGTCTTTTACCGTTCTTTCCCCAAGTCTCTTGCTAAGAATATCGTCAATCACGGCATTGCAGTTTCCATCAGGAACATCAACTTTTCTTCGCTAAGACACTCCTTAGCGAATTTTCGGGCTATATATAACACAAGGTCTGTTAGTCAGGATAGGAGATATAAATTGCTGTCAGTTATCTAAAGAGGCCCTTATTTCAGGTAAAAATAATACTTTAAAAAACAGAGATTCGATCTTTCTATGTACGGCCAGTCTAGGAGAAGTCTATCAATAGCCAAAAATTCAAAGACAAAAAACAAAATAACCAATAATCGTTGACGCGCATCTTCGCATCAACGACCCAATACCAGAAGATAAAGTAAGAAAGTCGTTATAAGACCAGCTGCTTAGTCTGTATCCTTTTCCACTTTTAGTGTGCCTTGCCCTTCCACGGAAATAGTAGCTCCTACCAAAGAGCGTGAGTTACTAAATCCACCCCAATATCGTCTTTTGGATCACGTAGACAGGGGAACCCATTATGCGTTGTCCTTTTTGTGCTTCAGTCGCTCCAGGCGTTCTAGCCTCCAACCCGCTCCCCACCGCATCTCAATCATCAACAGCGAGGTCATGCTGAGCGTAATACCAGCGAGCAGTACGAACGTCCACGTTGGAGTCAGAGCGTCGATGATGGGCTGAACAGCCGCAACACCTGCAGCACCAACTTCGCATCGCATCAGGTTGTTGACAGCGGTCGCACTAGCGCTGGCCCCTGGATAGAGGTCGATGATTAGAGCGCTGTTAATGGTGAATATGGCAGTGGCACAGTAGGCGATGATGTACTGTAAGATGATAGGAATGCCAACATGCGTTCGCAGCGAGACTCCGTAGAGGGCAACACACACTATGAACAGTGCGGTGATCCACCAGGTGTTGCGCATGCGGGCATATTCGATAGGGAAGCCGGGGTGTGTCTTAGACGTAATGCGAGTATTGATGGGGAGGTTGTGTTTGCGGCAGTATTCGCGCTCTGTCCGCTTGTGATTGTAATCCATCAGGTAGCCAATGGTGTAGGAGCCGGAAATACATCCAAAGCCTGGGAATGGTTAGAACAAAATGTATGATGTGCAAGGGATGTTGCTCACCATTGCCCAGGAAAGTGAGTCCAACCTCCAAGGTAGTCAGTCCATACGTTGACTGGAAGAGATCCGATGTCGAGGAGGTAACCATGGACCACACAGTGTACACAGTGCTACCAAAGAACAGGGTAATAAAAACGTCCTTCTCGCCCAAGAAGGTTAAAGGAGTTAGAACAGTTCTCCAAGTCACCTTAGCCTTCTTTCCAGGTGGGACTGCATTTTTCTGAGCTTCCTTTTGCCCGGTGATATAGTAGATGAACGGCTTATGGATACCATGAAGAGGGACAGTGCCGTTACCAGCGATGGTTCGAATGGTTTCAGGAAGAAACGAAAGGATTGAGAGGAGACTTAATCCAGATAGAATCACCAGAAACCAGAAGATTGACCGGAAGCCCAGATACTGCGACAAGATGCCACCGAAAACAGGGCCGATGCCCTGTCCCAACATGCGAACTTTCGACCTGTCAGACTAGATAACAGGCTGGGTTGGCGTGCAACTTACCTCCACCGAAAATTCCCACAAGGCTACCTCTCTCCGCCGATGTAGTAATGTCACCAATGACACCAGCCCCTAGCGATTCCGTTAATGGTTGAAGTAGAGGAATAAGTGAGCCATACCAATCGAGATAGTTGCTGAGCTGCCGACAGCCTGCAAGGCGCGAAAGGCCATGAGCTCGCCATAGTTCTGAGATACAGCAAGCGCGATGTTTGCTATAATATAAACAATGAACGTTCCAATAAAGACCACGCGGCGGCCAGTAACATCAGAAATAGCACCCCAAAAGCTCGGGGCCAGACCTTGAGCGATCATATATACCGTAACGGTTAGGGTCGTCAAGGACATGGAGATGCCGATTTCCTATACTATAGTTAACATCGAGTACGTATCTCGTCACATCGAACCACTAACCTTCGATATTGTACGCAGTGCAGGAAAATATATATTGGAAGATAACGGAGAGAAGATAGCGGCAAGGGAGATAACGCAGACCATCCCCAGCTTGCGCGATCGACTAAAGACATGGTATTGCGGTGGCGATGGTGCTTGGCTTTCGAGTTTGACAGAGGCCAAATTTCCCGCTGTGAGTGGCTTATCATCTTGCGGGGAGAGAATGGGGCTCGAGTTAACGGAGTTCTCTGAGATCTGAGGCTCCTTGAGCTGTTCAGTCGAGTTGAAGGATGACATGGTAGGGTATTTTGATATTGAGAGAAGTAAAGTCTTGCATATAACAAAAAAGGACAAAGACAACGAGGTGAAAAACTTTGGTTTGTCTGCTCCAACCTGGTCTAGACGTGAGATTCAGGCCTGACCCCTTTTGTATTTTCACGTTCGGCGCAGTGACTTCTGATACACAGGTCGAGCGCACGTCACAAATGGCCAGGCAGACGGGACCCACTGTAGATTTTACCACGGTGAACCACTGAGACCGACTTGACGATTGAGAGTAGCAAGCACCTAACGGATATAGTAAAGTCGTTGTTGCTGAACACGACGAATATGGATCCAGGTACACACAACGTGTCCGGCCCTACTTTCCCGGGACAGCTAAGCTGTCCTTGATAACCTTTCGAACAGGCTTTGTCTGCAGTATGTGTCTCGGCCCCTAATGGCTAGGGTGTTTCGGAACGCAATTTCCTTCCTTTAAGAACTCAGTTGACTTTATCTCTCAGCCTCCGTACCTGACATTTACTACAGGGCAAAGGAAGGCGTTCGTTATCGGATTCCTCCACCTAGCTTATGTACTTTGTACTGAACTATCTACTGGATACAAAAGCCCTGCAAAAAGATGAGAAAGTATACAGTTAGGTTCTAACCTAGGGCTTACAGGATTGCATAGGAGCACCCTTCACTGAATCTAGACATATAGAGAGTCTTAGTTCCTTTTCATTCGGTATCTTAGCTCAAATTATCCCGATTTCCTGCAATCTAACTATGTGCGTGCGAAGTAGTAAAGCCAATCATAATTCCAATGCTAAGGCTTCGAAACGAGCCCACTTCTTTAGAGAAGAGAGTTGTCAGGGCCTCATCGCTCCACGTGCCGCATGATTGCAGCGACGATCTTGGCCCACCACGCACTTGCGTAGATTTGATCATCCTCCTGTCATGCAGATGACGTTTCACAGTACCTATTTTTAATGGCTACGCCCAAGGTATTACGTATGTATTTTCTGCAGCTTTGAAACTGATTCTCAATCCATAGGTGGATCTTAGCCCTTGCTTCTCAAGAAACATCGATGCCTAACAAGGAAGAAAAAGGGGCTGGTTGATACAAGCTGGGACAAGATCGACAGTAGAAAATCCACTATGCTGCAGGGCCCCGAGCCACACTAGTGTTACATACAGTAATTCTGGTTTGTTGATCAGGGCTCGTCCGGCCGATCAAACCCACTGACCCACCACCATACACGACCCTGTGGTGGAGGGACGCCTCACCCACAGTGCTGGGATCTGCACCATGTTCTGGACTGTGTACATCGTCATGTAGTTTAGGGTTTCCGATTAGTGTCTCCACTTCCCAACCAAGAAACGTGTACGAAGCCGCGGAGAAGGCCAAGACTTGTTCACCAGCTGCTAGAGGTCATCCACCACATCTTTCAGCGGGTTCAGTTTGCAATGCCCCAAATGTCATCGGAATGTTTTCGGGTATAACCTACAGACATAAGGCTGATGCAAAACCCACTCTTGGCAGTTGATCAAGTCATAAATCCTTCGGTTTCTGTTGTTGCCAAGATCATTGCACACACACACAAAGTTTCGCAGAACGTTTCCCATGTCCCGTGCCTGAATGCCGTAATCGCTCTGCCAACCGTATTCCGAGTGGTGTAATCGACGGCGGCATTTGTGACACGTTGAGTGATGGCCAGTGCAGATTGGCTTGGGGGCACAGTCAAACCTGATCAGGGTCCCGATATCTCCGCCCGTGATCGTCAATGGGTCTCGACTTTGGGCTTGTACAGTACTAGATCTGTAACTTCATTTGCTGTCGCCAGCGGGTGGAGCAGAGCGGGGACCGGAAGTACGGATGGACCATGAATGGGTTCTAGGTGTGGAAAAACGCTTATCTAGGTCCTCCTGAATAGTAGTTGTGCGGCCCATACCGATGCCAAAATGAGTATATCCTGAAAGAAGAAAGTGTAAATGCAACAACGTGCGCCGGCCTGCCCACGTTGCTTGAACGACTCAGGAAGCTTAGCAAATCTTGGCACCAGGTCTGAATTTCGGAACATTTTACGAAACCGAGGTTGTTATACTTTTCAGAAACAAGGAACTCCATGGTAGCCACAGGAACGGTAGTTTCTGATATCACCCTCAACTGTCAATATGTCCTTTCACATGATAAGCGTTTCCGCATTTCTCATGATGGCCTTGGTGCCTGCCTTATGGGAATATTGGGGAGCGGCTAGGCCCCCCTTATAAGCATGGCATCCCGACTGTGAAACACAGCCACCTTCCCAGAATAGGGCTTGATTATGGATCTATTGCAGGGAGTGCACCTACAATTCTCGATGAATCTGGAACAATCCAAGATCAACTGCCACTTTGGTCGGTACCCTGAAGGTCAAAAACTTGATCTCATGAATCACCATCGACTTACGCGTACTCCCTAGAGACTCCTTAGCAGAGACCTTATCACCAGACGATCTGTATCCCTGCCTACAAATATAACGAGTTGGTGTTTCAGAAAAGTCTAATGTGGAAAGGCAACCACTGCAGGCACCTGTTGGCTATGACAGATAGCTCATATTTCCTGAGTTTGAGTTAAAGACCCCACTTGGACACCGGTTTGCTGTGTTGATGAACCCTATCGGCAGAACTGTGATGATGCATGGGTGGCTGATAACAGCACAGGATTCCACCTATCTACGCCGCTTCCTGTGCGGTAGTTCTGGCCGAGGTTGACTAGTAACAGTCCACACAACAATTTGGCCGCCCCTGGAAAATGGAATCCAGAGAATCTACGTTTGGACACGCGTCCGACGAGACGTGCAAAAATCTATTGCAAGGGTCTTGCTTGTCGTATGTACATATGCACATAAATTCTCTGCTTCACTTGCCGCGAGGCTAGTCGCCGTCGCCTGGTGCATCTGCGCAGCCCGTTATTCGGACTATGTTGACGCTGGCTGTGACATTATGGGTGGTAGCATCCTTGGTAATATTCTCCTTGGTTTAGCTTTCACTGATATCATATCCCAATCCATGTTGGCAAAGCCATTCGGAGGATAGACTACATCTGCCCTTCCGTGTTTTAATTTTAGCCATTTTCGATGAAGGGTTGAACCTGTCAGTAGACTTGAACATGATCACCGCTACCTTTTCAGAGATGGCTTCTGTAGCATTATCATGTTGCGGAGTTATTTCATTCTCTGCCCTAATAGTTCATATCAAAAAGCGCCCAGGACGCTACTTAACGCAATATTTCATTTATCAGCCTGTGTCACGGTAATTGAGATATCTCCTAAAACCCCATTGCGATGAACAGGTGAACCTTTCACAAAGTATCTTTCGACCTCGACGTTTGCTATCTCGAACCGATTTCCATGCCGTGTCCATGGTCCGTTCCAGCACAGCGAGGCTATACGGGTGTCGTCATTTTCGTAAATATCGAGCTGACCCTTAACTCCCAATTTATATGTCGCGCTTCCGCAGAAGGAGATTACACTTCGCTCGCCTGGTGAAATCACCATTTTATTCACGTCTTCAGCCGATATGAGGACGGGAATATTCCTTTTCTCGTAAAGTTGACCACTTGTCGAGAGCGAACTGTTTCAGTTTGGTCTCTTAATTAAATAAAAGATTGAAATACCTCAATACCACAGTGTTTCTAAACGTCACATTGCCATGTAAAAGGTTATTGTAGACGTTGATAGAAAGACATTGTGTGACAGGCTTCATGTTTGAAGCATATTAATTTGCATATCAAAAAAAAAAAAAAAAAAAGGTTTCGGTGAAATTTCAGTCAATTGGGTACACATATAACGTAGCAAACTCCCCCAGATAAAATAGCTAAGCAATTTATATCCCGAGTCAAGTTTAAGAAAGATATTAATACCTCAGGCATTTTATTCGTCATTAATTACGCGTATAACCGAAACCAGGGTTCGATTGTTAAACGCAAACCTGGGGGCGGGTACTCCGCTGTCAAATGACAGGTACGTACATTAAAACTCTCCAATTAACAACCCCCATCCTACGACGCGTCTAGTGCGCCACATGGGATTTTGCCTGCAGTCCCTTTTCAAATATCAGTAGTTTTTACAATTGAATACAGCTTTTCGCACCAATTTAAATTCACCAAGTTATTTCTCTCAATTAAAATACTCTATAATAAGAATATCTAAGTCCTACCCTTAATAATCGAATTTTAAATACTCGAATTCTGAATATTCAAGTTCACGATGCTTAAATTCGCGATAGCGTGATAGTTGAATTCTCGATACTTAACTCTTGATGTTTAATTCTTAATATTTAGGTTATTGACCCAAAAATACTCGCACTTTAAATGATCGAACGTGATTTCACTACTCCTAAGCTAGTCTGGGCCGTTAGGTTTTTAGGCAGATGCGTTTTTGACTTTAAGGCTGTGCACACGAGCAATTGAGGGATCGGCAACCCATATATAATAATCAAGCTTCGTAGCGACTCTTGGCAGTCTCTTGGATCATTGAATCACCATGACTACGCAATATCATAGCTCGGAGCTCAGTCCGCTTGAGATCAAACGCGAGGAGAATCCGTCTGCTTCACCCTTGCTAGATCTCGAATCGGCCACTTGGGTGAAGCGCAATCCAATCTCTTGCACTAAATGCGGCCGATCAACGCGGGGATGCTCCCATGTGCAGCGCAACACGCGACCTTGGTCGAAACGAGCACTCTTCTTTCGAACAGTGCAGCGTCCATTTTGGGGTCTAGTGGTCATTCTGTAGGTGGTCTTTGGCTCTCATCAAGCGGTCCCCATTGTTATTGTGGCGAACGCAGTAAGGCTTACTTTTTAATCAACTTAGCGGGCTTGTCTATCTCTTCCCGGATGATCTTAAATCTGGGTTCGGTGCCATGATTTTACCTGATGGTCCACTATCTTTTCTCTCCCACCGGCCGACCCATGATGTGATCCCTATCGCCTGCCACTCACGTCAAGAGTATTGGGGCCGCGTCCCATTGCATGTCACCCTTGCCGCCGGCTGCACCGGCATTGAATCTAATGTCTGGCTATCGGAAAACGAGCTTCTGGTGGGATATACGCCCGAAACTTTAGTGCGAGGTCAGAACTTGCGCACTCTGTATCTTGACCCACTGTTGAGAATGCTGCGAGAAAATAACACGCGATCGCTCAATCTACCTTCGGATGGAAATATTGACGAAGATGATGCCGTGGGAGTGTTTCCCAATGACCCTTCACAGACTCTAGTACTACTTATCAACTTCAATTCCGACGGCGAGCGTCTTTGGTCTCGTCTAATCGAACATCTAGAGCCGCTCCGTGAAGGGGGATACCTAACCTTTTTCAACGGATCATCTGTCATCCAACGCCCCATTACTGTCGTCGCCTCGGGGAAAGCACCCTTCCATCGCGTATTGAAACAAACATTTCGTCGCGATATCTTTTTCGACGCTCCTATCGATAGTCTCCCCTCTCGTTCAGTGAATAACTCGACAGACGAGCTTTCATACAGCCCGTACAACAGTTACTACGCCTCTGCCGATTTTCACAAAACAATTGGGACCGTGAAACCTATCGGATTCTCTCAGGGCCAGCTTTGTAAGCTTCGACACCAAATCAGAGCTGCACACGAGCACGGCCTCAAAGTACGATATTGGAACACACCAAGTTGGCCACGTGGGCTTGCAAACCATGTGAGGCACGTACTTGTGCGTGAAGGTGTGGATGTCATTAATGGGGTGGAGTTGAAAACCTCTGGCTAGGGCATTTGAGTTACTGGAGTTTGTTTTTAGATAATTTTTGGGTTGTTCTTATGCCCCCGGAATAAATACAAGCATCAAAGCTTTGCTTAACATATCTTGTCGGAACGGGTCAGTGGGGATGCAAGCAGCCCGCTATAGATATATGAAAGTCGTCCTGGAAGCGATTGAGTCTGAATAACCAATATTTTAGTCCGACACTAAAAGGAGTACCATAAGGATTTATTGGTTTTGGGGCTGGGTACCAGTCAGTTAGAAAGTCCCCCTCTCTAACAAATCATTGAAATCTGGGTTGCACAGTCAAATTTACAGAGGTAGAGACTGGAACAGTAGCTTGCTCGTGCCTCGATTTCTGAGCCTTGCTTGCAACAATTTTTCCCGCGCTGCTGAGGCATCCACCCATTGCATATTCTCTCCATGTTTCAACATAGTCGAATTCCGTTTGCAAAAAGTAAGCTTTTTCAAAGCCATGTGGGTGCTATTCGACTTCAACAGGGAAAAATGTACCTTTACACCTATTCGACTGCCCGAGAATGGGATAAGCAATCCTTTTGAAGTATACAAACATCCCGCGACCTGCGCCATTCACCTTATGCACAGCTGTTTTCTCGTTTATTTATCATAATCGACCAATCACGATGCAGGATTCCCGCTCGCCGAGCCTTCCTCCAGCCCCTCCGATGTGAACCCCGGTCGTGCTTTCATCGCATATCCCCCACCCAAAACGTCCAAATAAGGGTATTACCGATATTCAGAGGAAAGCACTACGCCTCTTTTTGTCTAATACTCGTCCGCAGCCTACCCAAAAGCTTGCGCTGCGTGGTTTAAAGACAAATTCAACCGAACTATCGATCGGACGACGGTTTCGCGTATACTTTCGTCTCAATATGATCATCTAGATCGCAATGAAGCTGGGACTAAAGTCAGGAAGTCCACTGCACACTAGCCACTATTAGACGAGGTTCTTTTTGAGTGGCAGCGACGACATACATCAAGAGGATTTCCTATAACCGGCCCTCTAATCCGTCTGAAAGCTACCGAATATTGGAGGAAAATACCAAGGTATAAAGATCAGACTATGCCTTCGTTTAGTGATGGTTGGCTTGCCCGCTTTAAGCAACGCCAATCACTCATCTTTCAGACATCTTTCAGGCACCCTCGGCCCCTCTCGGCAACGTTTTCTTCGTTCTCCGTCGAAGTATTCTTAGTCCCATCCCTACTCTGACAACCAAAGTCCCCACAGCCCAGGGGGTACTTAATAAGTTAACTTGCCTCCCTCCATTGGTCCAGCCCGGCTTGATTCCCCATTTTTCCAAATCCTTGACAAACATAAACATGTCTTTACCAACTCTCCCAACCGAATTACTCTCATGCATCGCCACCCACCTCCTCCCATCGGTACAAGACGTGGATTCTCTAGCCAAAGCATCTAAAATCCTGTACGCAATCACTAACCCCATTCTCTACCATCACCAAATCTTTCATCAAGATAGCTCGGCCTTAATATGGGCCGCCAAACACGGCAAACCAGACCCCTGCAACCGGCTGCTGCAAGAAGGCGCCAACCCCAACACCCAAGATCCGCAGCACAGAACGCCCCTTTCATGGGCAGCCGGAAACGGCCTGCCTTCTGCTTCCACGGCGTGGAATTCGCCCAGGCCAACAACGGATGCCGTGCATTTAAAGGCGGACGATTACCTCGCTATCGTGAAACTCTTACTATCGACGAAAGACATCCAGCCTGATTGCCGGACCCAACGCGGGGAAACACCCCTTACGGTTGCTGCAGCAGCGGGAGCAGAAGATGTAGTAGAGGAGTTGCTTCGCACGGGGAAGGTAGACGCAAACTCAAAGGATCGGTTCGGGCAAACGCCGCTCCTAGCAGCAGCCCGAAACGGGCATCTAGGGATCGTCAAGCGCCTCCTGGCAATTAAAGGCGTGGACGCGGACGCTAGATCCCAGAGCGGAGATAGCCCTCTCCTGGCCGCCGCGGGGAACGGACACGCGGGGATCGTGAAAGTGCTTCTTGCTATCCCTACCGTGGACCCAGACCAACAGCCTCGTTTTGGAGACCGGGCTCTATTAACTGCCGTTGCTGCTGGGCACACGGATGTTGTGGAGGCGCTTCTTGCTATCGAGAAGATTGATCCGAGCTTGCCGAATAAACAGGGAGTTACGGCACTCGTGAGGGCTGCGCAACGAGGACGGACGCATATTATGCGGTTGCTGCTTGCGAAGGGGGTCGAACCGGACGGGAAGGACAGGGAGGGTAGTACGCCGCTTATGATCGCTGCTGAGAGGGGACATGTCGAGGCAGTTGAGCTTTTGCTTTCTACCGGTCGGGTGCAGGCTGATTTCGACTTGACAAAGAGGAATAGGTCGTCTGTTTTCGCGCCGTCGGAGTTGAATGAGGATGTTGTTCGGGTGTTGGATGATTATAAGAGCCGGCGTCGAGGTGGCTCCTCGTTGGATTCTTAAGGTTTGATGGGTGTTACTTTGTATTATACACTGGACCAATGGTTATTTGATATCGGCATTTTAGTTCTTTGGTTCAAAAATCTTTGTTGCGTTTTTTGAAGATGTTGCTTGTGCTTCATTGGTGGCGTAATAATCATATATATTCCGACCTGACCTCACGCTCATATGGCCTGTCCATACATTGGAGGACTTCACCTCTGATGCAACCCTTGCTCTAAGAATTCATGGGATCTTTGTACCTCCGGTCAATTGTATGATGAGGTAGTCCCATTATCAGTACATTTTGTTACTTATACGTTTAAGCTGTAATAAACATACGCTTATTTTCCGTCAACAAGATTGAAACTTCTCACGCAAACGCCAATAAGATCCTTTTTAAACTGCGGAAAATCATAGTCTGCTACAGCAAAGCGATATCAACGACTCTTCTAAGACACGTAGCTGAGGTGGCGGTCTCACAGAAGCTGTAATTCGGCCATTTGGGAATCTCTATCTCTTAAAGGAGAGGACAAGGATATAAGAATCCTGAGCGCCGCGTGATATATCCTCGCTTTTGCAATTTTTTCAGTATTCAGTTTGGTAGGGTAAGGGCCGTGCCATTTTCCCATACAACAAGATATCAATGGCACCGTATTGCTCGGATATTTACAAGTCAAGCGTAGAGACTTACATCGCGATTGGTCAAAAATGACCGGGCCATGTAAAGAATTTCGACTGGAATGTCGACCAGCGAAGGCCCGGAAGCCATACCAGGTGAGAGATGATGAGCTTCTAAAATCCAAGTTATAACAAGGGGTTCTTTTTTGGGTAGATGGGAGATGGTAGATGGCCCCCAGGCTCTTGGGGCCGCCCCTAATTAGAAAACGGGTAACTTTGACTATTCTGGTTCTGAGTCGCTTACGTCATTCATGCCTCAGGCAGGCCATGGACCACATTTTCCCGCGACGTTTATCTTTGACGAACAATTTGCCCTATGTTGCGATGACCGAGCCAAGTACCAAGATACACAAGGGAAGGCAAAGACGACCCCGTGTACCGGAGTCGTTGCGAAAGCGGGCGGCACAAGCGTGAGTAACGCCGTATACTAAGACATTTAGATTCTAATACTGTTAGATGCTTGCCTTGTCGCCAACACAAGGAAAAGTGTACCTTTACACCTATTCGATTGCCCGAGAATGAGTATCAGCTAACCAATCCAACGTGAAAGGTGGAGGCGGCAACCCTTGCACCCGTTGCCAACAGCACCAAAGAGCATGTCGTTTTGAGAGTGCTGGTCGACTACCAACAGAAGCTAGGAATAGCCAAACTAGGTGAGCCTTAACTAAAGTCTTTTTGGAATGACAAGCTCATTTCTGTAGCAGTGACACAGGGCCTTTGGAGCAGGACGCAAACACACTTCAAATGAGGCGAATCATTACTCACTTTTTGGGTGATATTTCTTTCGATACCAGCACGCTCCGACAACTTGCAGACAATTTGGCCCAGGATCAGGATCTGACCCAAGAACGGTCGGATACTGATTCGATTGTCTCACACGATGACACCTCGACCAATGACTACTCTATAGACCCTCTTTCCACCAGTACAATGCGTATGTTTCGCCATCTCTCTGTTGATTCTCACCAAGTTGACATATTTCAAGATTATTCTGGGGAGTTGTCGCATTGGAACTTTTCCAGAATGCTCGAACGGCGACTACGAAGTCTCGGGGACGGGACAGGGCAAAAGGTTTGCCGAGCAGCCTCTCGTGTCGGTTGTAGTCTTTTGTACGCTGCTAACAGAAATCCAGAGTGTTGACCATACCGAAGGCTTTTTTCGAGCGACTGATCTGCAATCCTCTGGCTCTTGCGTCGCGCTTGCGAAATCATATTTCCCTCCAAAGAATATCGCCGAATTCTTGACCAGTGCGTTTTTGAAATTCAGCCAAACCAATTATTTTTACTTCCATGAGGCAAAGTTTCGCGAGAAACTTGATTATTACTATGCAGCTGAGCATGTGCTGTCCATCAATGACTCTGGTTGGATATGTACTCTTCTCATGACTTTCGCAATTGGCACACAGTTTGCTCATATGCAGACTAAATCGACACCTGCTGGCGTCTCTACAGCCGAAAATACCCCCGATGATCAGATTGGATTGGAGCTCTATCGGTTTTCATGTCGACTCATTCCGGATCTCATCACAGTTGCAAGTGTGGAGACTGTCCAGGCATTCTTACTCCTGGGTGTGTACACTTTGCCAATCGACACATCTGGATTGGCGTACATATACTACGGCCTGGCAATCAAAATGGCTGTTCAGAATGGCATGCACCGCAAGCTGCTAGCAGGTAACGTGAGCGCAGAGATCATTGAAGTGCGAAATCGGCTCTGGTGGTCTGCATATTCGCTAGAAAGGTACATGACTATATCTACCCCAAGGCACCTAATACCAAATGCTAAAAGCTCTACTTCTGATATAGTCGCATCGGTATTCTACATGGACGCCCTGTATCAGTTTCCCCCACCGAAATCGATGCTCCCATGCCTGTGGATCTGCCAGCTCTACGTCCGGTTGACCAATTGAGCAATCTACCCAACTTCACCGCCGCAATCCATTTGACGAATCATCTGGCAAAGGCATCGGAAGTGATGAGATCTTTGAGGCGTTGTCAGAGAGACAGGAAAAAGAAACATCTTCGGCAACTTGCCGCCACCCGTGATCGACTAAGCTCGTGGTGGAACAGTCTGCCCACTGAGACTTATTGTCGCGACCTCACTCCTAGCGGGCCCTTCTTCCGTTGCAATGTGCATCTTGAAATCATGTACACAACAACACTGATATACATGGGCCGCCCTTTCATCATATCTCAGGCATCGGCTGGGTCGCTTAACCCACCGTCTGCTTCACCCGTTCATGAAGTCCCAGATATTGTGAACACTCTTCGTCGTGACTCACTTAATGCAGCACTCAGAGTCATCGAGCTGTGTCAGCTTCTACAAGACTCTGTCGGCCTCGCGCGTGTCTCATACACCGAATTCAACGGGTGTCGCGTTGCTTTATTGGCACTTATTGCCCACAGCATCAACGAACCAACAAGCACAATATCCGGTGCATTGTCTCAAGGTATGAGGCTTATCCGCCAGGTCTGCGCCGGACTGGAATCTGCGCGATCTGAAGTGGCTGTCATCGAAGCACTGGAACGGGCAAGACAACGACTGCACAGTCAAACAGTGACCGAACGGAGAGGCACCACAGATGATTCAGCCGGCTATGATCAGTTTAAAGAATGGGCGAAGCTTTGGCGAGGCGATCCATTGGAGGGTAGTGACGTTCTCGTCTCGACCAATTTGGACCTGCCGTTCCATGAGCATTCTCCGAACTCTGTTCCTTCTTTTGATGGATTTTTCTCGTCTTTTCCCAATGAACTGGGCGAGTTTGCCGCCATCCCGGGGCTCAGTTATGATTTATCACTTAACCAGGACTGGTTGGGTGCCCCTGAACCTGAAGGTTCTGAATGGATCATGGATCAAACACTCTGATGGGAGTTTTACTACTCAAAGGGTATATATTCTTAGGAATTAGATGGCCTGCCATCATGATTGAGACTCAATAAAGGGTACATATCACAGTCACATGAGTTCATCGCTTGCCCAGGGCGCCTCTTGCGATCGCATCAATGCGGCGAGAATACAAGTCCATGAAATGCATGACTGGATCTCCAAATACAACACCTCGTAACTCCGTATCTGTAACCCCACAAGCATCCACTTTCTCGCGCGGCGGCAGAGTGGGAGGACCACCAGGGACAGGCGGTGCTACAATAACGGGCCGGCCACTCCATTGTTCTCGCGGTCGAAGAACAATGAGGCGACCTGCCAGCGCGAGAGTGGACGCAGGAGTCCTCCATAAGATAGGTGCATGTTGTTTCTTGCGATCATATAGAGTGAGCATTGAGCCCGGCGCGGGCGAGACGTAAAGATCCAACAACGAGAGAAAATACCCCTTATCGGCTCGGGCTACTGGATCGCCTTCATTGATGAAAGCGAAGAATAGAGATTTTGACCTCAAGGCAGCGGGAGAGGGCTGAAGTGGTCGCAGTGAGATAGGCGGAGCACCAAATGTCACACAGTGGATATGTCTAAAGCAACCACGAAGGTGTGTGAGCTCAGACTGCACCGCCGGCGACTCAGAAAGCATATGCAGATATAGAAGACTGGCGACAGCACCGCCAGCAGAGTGCCCCGTAAGAACGAGCGAATAGGACATACGAGACGGGTCCTCTTCGAGCAAATTGCGCAGCCGTTCTGCAACAGTGGCAGCCATCTTACGGGACACTGAAAGGAATCCAGAATGGCAGCAGTTGGAAGGATCATCCAGAAACCCCGAGGGAGACGTCGGTGCCGTGTGGACATTGACTGCCCAGTCGATGAAACTTTGCGTGCCTCGTATGGCGAAGACAATTGTGTTCATATCATCGATTGGCAGCGACTTTACGACCATGGCTTTTGTACCTTGAAGCCAGTCGGAGTTGACATATGAATGTCGTTCACGACCTGAAGGCTTGTCGTAGGCACGTCGGGAGTACTTGGCTGCCAGTTGGAGGAGAGGATATGTCGCGGGATAACTGGATTGAATGTTAGTAACTGTCTTTTAAACTATGGGGGCGTTCTTACAATTTCAATGTTTGTATATGCGGTGGTAGCCGTGAGTTTGCGTACAAGTACACTTTGGAGAAATAATCCACAGACCCTGTGTGTTTCTTTCCTGTTCGCTGTGAACGGCGATCTCTTCTGTCGGACTGAGAAGGGACAGCACATGCGGCGACTACAATATCCAGTCAGCAACAAGCCCCAAGAGAGTAGATAGGTAAGTAACTGTGGCTTACTGAGTTCACTCTCTCTTCCACAGAATGATCCCAAATCAATAGAAGTGATAACCTGATCCAACAACCGCGATGTGGCTTCATTCACATTCGCACCACCACCCAAGCTTTGGTGAACAAGTTGCTCGAGTTCCTGGATAGTTGCATTGGTTTTCTCAACAGTATGCGATACAAGATGAGACATAGACTGGTTAAGGCTCGTATATGACTTCCATTTTGAAGGCCTTTGTGTTGGTAGTGGCTGCTGAGGATTCCATACTGGCTGTGGACTGGCAACTAACATCCCCGGAAAAGACTGTGATGGAGGGATGGCTGGTTGAGGGGGCAGCCGGACCATAGACATTGTGCCTATTTGATGATAAGGAGCGACAGGCGGTGAAGCATGACAAGTGTTGACTGAATACGTCGACGTTGTTGCATAGCGATAGCCATATTGAGTCGGCGGCGCAGGTGTGCTCTCAGCTCGCTGACGCGGACGTGGTGGTTTTGGGGGCGGTTCTGGAGAGGTAGAGCGTCTCCTTGAGCGAGTTGAATGTCCAAATGCCATTTTGAAGTTCCAAATCCAATGTTAGACTTGATATAATTCCATAGTTGCCAGTAAGTGACCCAATCCCTGAAAGACAAGGATGGCCACGGATATATGCAGGTTGTTGACGAAACGAACCATGCGCCACGCGAGTATCACCTCGGCCCACTCACTATAGGCTGAGGCCTCAGCACAGCCCCAACTCGGGCGTCAGATCAACAAATGAGATTCGCCGTGAATAAAGCTTTGCAGTTTCAGCTGAATATTCTTTTCTTTGACGTCACAATGTTCGGAAATTGAAGTTGTTTGGCTCTCAAACAAGACCACCAGGACGATCACAAGTCGGGATTCACATGTATCGGATTGATTGCACTTCTAACCCGATGTATGAAATATGGATCCTTGGGAACAAGATGAGGCATGAGATCCTTCAATCTCATTTGGCAGAATACAAGCCGAAATGCTTATTCTGGAGATCATGTATAACATGCAGCAGCGGTGGAACTATTCCCTGTCCCTTACTGTAGGGTTCTTGAGTGTCTATAGTAATATTTCAACTACCGGGAAAACAAGGCTAGAATTACTTATTAATCCCAGATTATTCAGGGTTGTTACAGATCTGAGGCATATTTGAGATGGGGTCCACTTCGGAAGGCCGGAAGCCCTACACGGATGTTGTAAGTCGCGCGGTGCGTTGAAGGTCTTTCCTGGTCATCTATGTCACTCCGCTGGGATTGGATAGGACCTTGGGAAGTTTATGAGTATTTATAAGCCATTTGGGGCATATCCCTGTTAGGGTGAAGCGAAACGTTACATTTGGTGAAACTCTGCTTCATGTATACTACGTCCAGTGAAGCAATACCTGGTCGATAGAATGGAGAGAAGTTAAGTCTCTTGTATTTGATCTTTTACCTCATAGGGTAGCGTATGTAAAAAGGGTATAACAATTGGTCTAGCCACAGAAAAGTAACATTCATATCCATCACGGTGCATTCGAGTTAGTCATTGTGCCGCGTAGCAAATGTGAAAAAGGAAAGGTATAAGTATGTATATGCAAATGGAAGAAGAAGGGCAAGAGAGCGAGAAGAGAAGGTAGAAGAAAAAGTAAGGAAAGTAATATACGAGACAGCAATGTGCAAATGGGAGACCTGCTCTACGGCACTTCCTTGTCGCCTCGTTTCAGCCCATCGGGCACACAGATCGCATCGCGCACCCATTCCATGGCGGCAATCTCATCAAGGGACTTGCGTTTCGTGTTGCGTTTCAAGAGTCCCTCAACGCAATCACGGGCACCATCAAGGCCCTTGCCCTTCTCGGGGTCCCATTCTTCGTCCTCGTCGGCATATCGATACCACGCCCACTCACAGCGGGCGATGCGATGAGGTGTCCGAGCACGAAGTTTGGCGGGGTCTCCACGGGTCCCAGGTAGAACGTCGAAGGGCAGACGGTTCTCCATGATGGCATAGAGCAAGACACCCAGTGCCCAGGCGTCTGTCGCACGGCCGTCGTAGGCCTGGCCCATTAGGATTTCGGGGGCGGCGTAGTCTTCGCTGCCACACCGAGTCTGAAGTAGTGGGCTCTCGGGGGGCTCGGGGATACGTCGCGATAGACCGAGATCACTGAGTGTGACCACGGCACGGTCATAAGTGCGCCAGTCTTTCACGTTATCCATGACATGGGCAGGCATGGTGAGGAGGACGTCTAGAGCAGTGGTCAGTACAGAGACAAAAGAGTCTTAGCAGTTGCCTCACTTTCTAACTTGATATCCCGATGGACGATGTAGTTAGCATGCAGATAGCGCAGAGCATCAACCAACTCGGAGAAGATGCGTCGAATCAAGCCTGGGGACATAGGGGGAGCTCCAGATGTCGCAAACTCGAACAGATCCCCGCCAGGGCAGTAGTCCAGAACAAGTAAGGCCCGCTTCTCATCGCTTCCGAATGCCTTCAATTGGACGAGTGACGGGTGATTGACTGACTTGAGGATGTCGACTTCTCTTTTAAGGGACACCTCCAGTCGCCCTTCGTCTGCACCCCCTGCGGGCCCGTGCTCGATGATTTTAACTGCGACTAACTTCTGAGTGTTGAGCGAGCCCTGGATCTCAGCGCCTCCGTCACTGTGCGGGGACAGAGGGGCGTCCGGAAGAGGCTCAAGGCGCGCTGCCAGGCTGACTTGACTGAATGTACCCTGACCCAGAGCCCGGATCTTCTGGTACATGCGAGCTTGTTGAGTCCGAACAGACCGTACCGAATACACTTCCTGGGGGGAGGAGAGGGGCTTGGGATGTTGGATGACGGGTTCGTTATCACTGTCCCCATAGCCGCTGCCACTACTGCGAGGTGGGCTGGGCGGACGGATGGTCGGCAAAGTGATTCCACGGTGGACCGCCAGATACTGTTCGCGATGAAGCCCATTGGACTTCGCATCTGTACTCGATGAGGATACAATCCCTAGACTGGCGGTCCCCGACACTGCGATCGGACGTTGTGGGATGGAAATCCGACCAGGGGGTGCGTAGTCGCTGAGACTGCGATTGCGCGCATGCTTGTGAGGGGACTCGCGACGCAAACGGGGCGCAGTGGGTGACTCCTCCCCGTGGTTATCGATGCCTGTGTATGTCTTGCCGCGCGATCGGGACACAGCGGGAGGTCCAAGCATTTGTGACGAATCACTCAGTCGCAGGCTGGTACCGCTGCGCGACGCCATTGATGGGCTGCGGGACAGTGACGGCAAGCCAGGACCCCGCCACGGCGAGGCACCTCCGATCGGGGAGGGCAAGGGTGTGATGTCGCCCATTGCAGTCAACTGCGGCGAGGACATGATCGACGCCGGAGACAACGATCCAGCACTGGAGATGGGGGGTGCGATGAGGGCGCGAAGACTCGGGGTTCGTCGTGGGATGCTGCTGGACAAGATGGACAGTGAATCCGAGTCTCGCGAACTGGTCGGTCGTGGGCTGGGGAAGTCGGTGCGAATCTGCAGTGACGGCAACGGATTAAATGTGGAAGGAGCGAGGTCGTCTACAAAGAGAGGCGCGTCCTCCTTCTCGTTTGCATCGTGAAAGGCCATGCCGGACTCGGTCACGAAGAGAATGGTGGGATGACTCGACCGCAAACGGGAAACCGGTAAGCCACTGATAAAGCTGTTCTCACAGCCGGGGGTGTGCGGATCTGGAGGTGAGGCGCAAAGGCGCAAATGCGCAGATGCACCAAGATAAGGCAATGAAAGGTATCCGACTCAGCCTCCGGACCTAAAGCGCTTAGCGTGGAGACCCGTTAAGGGTCTATCTACACGGAAGAGTCAGACCGCATAGGAGGCTGGGAGGTAACCAAAGAGAACAGAGACGAGAGCAGGGATGCCTCGCAGGGCCAAAGACTAAGCCGAAGCGCCAGAAAATAGCAAATGACGGGAGACTGAGGGCGATGATGCAGAAAAACCAGTATAGGTTGGTCAGCTGACAACCGGTTGCGGTTAGTGTTCCCCGCAGTGTTTACTTATACTTCGGGTGTATACAATGTGAGCTATCAATTATTGTATTCTATATTCCAGTCGAGTAGTATGTTCTAGGAGTATAGTATAATATATTGTAGATATATTGTAGATATACTGTAGGTTGTAGACTGTAGACTGTAAATTGGTGAGATGTTGGAAAATGACTCCGTTGTTCCCTGCCCGGTCTAGACCTCCCTTCCCGCTGCTCTTCCTCTCTCTTCCTCTCTTCCGCTCTTCTTCTTCTCTCTACGCATTGTCTCTCCTCACATATCTAACCCTTGCTTCATACTTGCTTCATACTTGGAATGATCCGGAAAAGGTTAACCAGCCACTCATATGCCGCAGGGGCCCCTGCACGCAGTTAATTTTAGCTCATCTCGCCGGAGCTTCCCCAGTGGGCTTGGCCGAACTTAAATGTGTCTTGGTCTTGGGTTCCCCATTCTCGCTAACATTCGAGGCTCTGACAGAATGACCCAATACGAGGTCCTCACGAACTAAATGCAGGAAGGCAAATGTTCCTCATTCCCGAACTCCGACAGGTGCCGTACAGGATCCCGGTCTTTCCCGCTCAGAACCGATTCTCCGGCGAGATCAGCTGCCCCGCCACCTCGCCGTAGGCTCTCTCGACCTCGCTGATCGCTGTACCTTGAACCCAATACCCCTTGCCATTGGGTGCCTCGGCCGCCGCTGCTGCAAGAATGGCCCATGCGACGTCCCCGGGAGAACTCTTCAGGTTATCCGGGTTGGTGGTTGCCTTCAGGCCCTCCACCATTGACGTCAATGTCAACCAGGGTGCCACCCAGGAAATGGAGATGCCCGACCGAAGCACCTCGTCCATCAATGCAGTACTGCGGACCAATCCCAGCACCGCGTGTTTGCTCGCTGAATAAAGGGGCTGGGAGGGGATTGGCACGTACGCACCCGCTGACGCGACCACCACGATTCGGCCCCCATATGGCTTCATATAATGGATGCCCAGCTTGAGACCAAACACAACCGAGTTTAGGTTGGTCTCAAAAAGGGTAGTCGAAGGGCGCTGCAAGGTATCGCTCTTCTGGTGGTTTTTCTCATCCGCAAGGTAATTGAAGCGGACCTGTGAATTCATTTGCGCATGGTTCGCCGGGTCGGATACCTGCAGCAGCGCGATCTCGGGATTGACCGCTGCATTGCAGACCAGCAGATTGATCGGCCCGATCGTAGTCGACACGCGGTGAAACAGGTTCACCTGCTGATCCCAGTCGCTCAGGTCGCAGACCTCGTATGTGGATTGTGCGCCGATTTTGTCACAAGCTGCCTTCAGGTCGTCCTCTCGGAGGTCTACCAGAATGACTCGTGCTCCATATTCTGCCAGGAGAGATGCCGTGGCAAAGCCGATGCCTCTAGCAGCGCCAGTGACGATGGCAACTTGGTTGTCCACAATACATTGGACGATATCGATGCTTGGTCTTGGGATAGAAGTCATCTTGAAAAAAAGTATTAACCTGACAGAGGAAACCGACACTCCAGAACTGGCGTCCCGTCCTTATATAGACCACGCCCCACTCGGGTATCTGATACACGCCCTCTTTTCGTGTTACATACACAAGACGGCAAATACAACATTACACGGAATACTCGTGGATGCATGTACTCATCTTTTTGTCCTGCTGTATTATATTCATTCTTGCTATGACTACCGCTACCGTGAAGCTCACTCTTGTTTATCTCTCAACTCTCAAGTTGGTCCCGTCAAAAGCTGGTCATGGCCTTGTAGCGATTGGCAATGGCCTGCTTTGTGAGACTCGCGCCCGAGGCCAATGCCTCAAACCCATGCGGCAGACCTGGGTAGATGTGGCATTCTGTGGGAATATTGGCTGCCACAAACCGGCGTGCATATTCCATACCCTCGTGCACAAACATATCCAATTGCGGGCAGTCCAGGTAAAGCGCAGGTAGGCCTTCAACCGATTCCACTCGAGCCGGAGCTGCATACGGGACAATCTGGTCACCACCGACGTCCGGTCCCAGATACGCAGTCCACCCCGTGATGTTATCGTTGGCGTCCCAGAATGCCAACTCCCCCGCATGGTTGGTCACAGTCCGATCATTCAGCATGGGATAAATGAGAATCTGCTTTGCAAGAGGCGGCGACAGCGCTCTATCGCGGGCCAGCAGAGTCAGAGCAGCAGCTAGGCCACCACCAGCGCTTTCCCCCATTACTGCAATGCGTGCTAGATCAATTGACAGTTGTTCCGCATTACTGCGAACCCACTCCAAGACAGCCCAGCAATCATTCAAAGGCGTTGGATATGAGTTCTCGGGTGCCAATCGGTAATCGACACTGAAGATTTGAACCCCCGTCTGAGAAACAGCAGGTGGATGAGACCTGGCGCATTGCGCAGCACTGAGCGAGATGTATCCTCCACCATGGATGTGAATGATAGCCGGCTGTCTTCCCTCACGGGATGGTTTCTTGCAAAAGTGGTAGACAGATACATTATGTCCATCTGGCGCAGCGACCTGATAAACTCGATGTTCCACATCTTCGGGCAGGGGGAAGTCCTTGCTCGTCATAGCTCCCAGCATCGCGCGCCTCGTTGCAACATCATGCAGGGGTGGCTTTGGGGTTTGCGCCAGCTGTTCGAGGATTGGAGCAGCTTCTTCCAGAAATTCCGGGTCGTACTGTAGATGCATAATGAATGATAAGACTCGAAGGTTAGTGTAGCGTTCACTTGACTCATTTAAATATAACCAAAACGCCGTATTTCAGTTGCAATACACCCAACCCACATGTGTCAATATTGTCGGATAACTTGACTGCATACTCCACTGTGGGGGGGCCATCTTTCGGGAAGTTGACGACGAGCTTCACTTCATCCGTGTCTTGGCATGGGGTAAATTGGGTCATCTATAGTTATTTTCAAGCTACTCGCCTTCATACATCGATTATGGCGTATCTTCCCAATTTTGATGATTTGCCTCCGGTCAAGGGCATGCCCCAAGGCTGTGCCTGGGGTGTGTTTGACAAGAATGGCAACAAGGACCTCCTTGGAACGCTGAACCTGCTTACTCCGGAGGTTGTCAAGGATGCTGCAGCCGAGGTCCGCCAAGGGCTGTCGATTTCTCTCAAGTCAGTTACTCTTCACCGTGAGACGAGACATGGCTAACCCCGGATAGTTGGCCCATTGGAAGCATCAAAATCCCCGGTTTCTTTCGCAAGAGTCTCTGCCACAATGTCATGAAACTCGAAGACCCAGTATCAGGATGTCATTTCGGATTTGACGATGAGGTATATTGCCATTCATCCCAATTTCTGACCATAACTGATCATCGCAGGTGGAATTTAATACCCAAGCCAGCAGCCAATGGGATAGTTTCTGTACGTCCCAGAAACAAATACTCGGCGAACTAAATACTAACCAGCCAGGTCACTTCATGCACCTCTCCACCAAGCTAACCTACAACGGAGCCAAGCCAACAATCAAAGACCTCCAAAATCCCAATCCTGCCCAGCAACTCCCAACCCTAGATCGTAAGACAAAACCCCCCGTCCCCCAGCCACCCCAGACCCTCAACCTAACACAAAACCCAGACTGGCACCAACGCGGCTGTGTAACAGGCCGAGGGGTACTAATCGACTTCGCACGTTACGCACACGCCAAACAAATCCCCTACGAAAAGTTCTCCAACTTCCACATCGGGCCAGCAGACATCGAAGCAGTAGCTGCGCACGAAAACATAACCTTCCGCCCGGGCGACATCCTCCTAATCCGATTCGGCGTCACCGAAACACTAGGTGGCATGACAGGCGAGGAACAAGGTGCCGCAATGAGCAGCCACAAGATGTGCGGAGTAGAAGGGAGTAAGGAGATGGCGCGCTGGCTATGGGATAGACATTTTGCGGCAATTGCCTCGGATAATATGGCTGTTGAAGCTATGCCTTCTATTATTGATGGTGTTGAACAGCCGACTCATGAGCTTGTTTTGCATCAGTGGTGTTTGAGTTTGCTTGGTATTCCGCTTGGTGAACTTTGGGATTTGAAGGCTTTGAGTGAGGCTTGTTGGGTTAGTGGGCAGTATTCTTTTTTACTTACTTCAGCGCCGTTGAATGTTCCTGGTGCTGTTGGGAGTCCGCCGAATGCGTTGGCCATTTTGTGATCTAAATTGGAATATCTAAAGAATCTGCATGATTTTTACTTATTTCTGTCACATTATAGATACAAGTATTCGAATATCCTGTCCCTATAACACCCTTCTTTTGTCCCGCTCATTTCGTGCTAAATCCATCCCAGTTCTCCAAAGCTTCCGTGCAGCTCTGCCACCAGCGCTGCATACCACCGAGATAGATGAGTGGCTCGCGGCGTTTACCAGGAATATTGGAGCCCATATACCAAGAATCAGTCTTGGGGTACAAAGTATGCTCACTCACAGCGGCAACATGATCGCGCCACTCCTCGGCTGCCTGCTTTGTAGGCTCAATAGACTGTAGACCTTCCTTGTCCATCTTTGCGATGGCCTTGCAGATCCAGTCAACTTCCATCTCAATGAACGGTGGTCCATTGGCGAGTGAGGTCGGGGCCTGGGGACCATAGACCATGAAGAAATTGGGAGCATCAGGAACCATTAGGCCCAAGTGCGTCAGGACACCATTGCTCCATTTCTCTTCCAAAGACTGACCGTTCTTGTCGGTGATCCCCAGATCTAGCAGACTACCCGTTACGGCATCATACCCAGTCGCGCAGATCACGATGTCCAAATCCAGGTGTTTGTTGCTGCTGCCATCGCAAGTCACCAAGCCAGTGGTGTCAAACTCCACAATAGGAGACTGTTTCAAATTGTGAAGTGTGACATTGGGACGATCAACCATCTCGTAGTAGTCTTGTTCAAGACTTGGTCGCTTCGTTCCAATCAACATGTGCTGCTTCAATGGAGCAACCAGGTCCATCTTCTCCAGGTTCGTCATGCGGGCACGAGTTTGCTGCACCCAGTAATCATAGAAGATGGAATTGGCCTTTTCGTCAAGCAAGAAATCGTAGTAGTTGGAAACCAGGAAGCTGTATCCACCTCGTGCCCACAGCTCGTCAAACAACACCTTTCTCTCTTCGGGGGTGGCCTGGTGAGCCGATTGCAAGCGAGTGTTGTGGGGGAAACCGGTAACAGACTTGTAGCACCGATCAAAGATTCCATCGTAGTAGCCTTTCATCATCTCAGCCTCTTCGGTAGTGATCTCACGCTGTCTCATCGGAATCGCAAAGCAGGGCGTCCGAATAAACACGTTGAGCTGGCAGTCTTCCTTAGCCAGATCCTGAACAATCTGAAGACCAGAGGCGCCATTTCCAACGACCCCAACACGTTTACCCGTGACGTCCAAGTCCTTGGGATAATCCGCAGCATGAACAAGCTTCCCAGCATATGTGTTCAAGCCCTGAAACTTGGGATAATGCTTCTTGTACGACGACCCAGTGGCAGCAATGAGATATTTGCAAGTAGCCTGCAGACCAGTATTGGTAACCACAGTCCACCGACAAGATCCAGCATCGTACTGCACGCGAGTAACAATATCATTGAAGAAAGCATCCTTGCTCAGCCCCAAAACAGAATCAACATGCTGGAAGTATCGACGCAGCTCCTCATCTCCAGGGAAACGCTGCGACCAATTCCATCCTTTCCACACTGCAGGAATATTGAATTGATACGAGGGCATTTCAGTATCGACGCGAGCACCGGGGTACCGGTTCCAATGCCAGACGCCGCCAAAGGCGCTCCCGGCTTCGATGAGTTTCACGGATAGGCCTTGCTCGCGGAGCTTGTAGAGGGAATAGCAGCCTCCGAAGCCACCGCCGATGACGATGGCATCGGTTTCGATTTGAATTGTTTGTGTCATGGTAATCTTTTGATTGATAATCAGAGATGAGAGATTTTGAGAAACGCCTTGGGTTCAGATTGGACACTGGTCCCTTTTAGATGACTTGCAACAGTTGACCGAAAATTGAAGTGACGAGTCTCCATTGTGCCGGTCTCCATTTTGTTGACGGTTGATAATCGGCTCTTCAGCTTCCGTTAAAATGTTGACTATCTCGGATCGTTGTCGGTTGCAAAAAAGAATAGGGATCCACTGGTAAGAAGTATAGAGAGAGAATGAGGAAGTTGACCGCGAGTGCAGAACCCACTTTGCCCCACATGGATGTATTGACATCTTCGCCTTTAGATCTCGTCTTCAATACATAAATACCTCGGGAATAGTAGCATCCGTCGTCCGGTGCTGATCACGGATGAAACGTTGTGTTCTTTCCGATAAAGACGTGGCTGTATCCCTGGCTGAGTAGGCAATTCATCCGTACTTCGTGTACAACCTCAAAATGACTTGCGAGGTTAAGGGAACAGCATTTATCACAGGCGGTGCTTCAGGTACTATAGAAATTCGGAGTAATATGTACTCGCTAACAAATACATAGGAATTGGCAAGGCCACCGCCCTGGCCTTCGGAAAGAATGGCATCAATGCATTGGCTCTAGTCGATCTGAACTTGGCTCTCCTCGAGAGCACTCGTCAAGAACTCCGGAATGAATACCCAGGAGTCGAGGTTGAAATCTTCGAGGTAAACGTCGCAGACGAGGCGTCTGTCGACACTGCTGTTCAAAAGACGGTGGAAAGATTCGGCAGCATTGACATTGGAGTCAACTGCGCCGGAATCAGCGGAAATCCAACCTCCACTCACGAGATGTCATTGGCAGAATGGAATAGGGTGATTGCAATTAATCAGACTGGACTGTGGCTCTGTCAGAGAGCTCTCGTCCGGCAGATGTTAACTCAGGAGTATGTTATAAGTGAGTCATGCTGTGGAACTCATTCTAACTCATAACTTGTATAGGTCGCGTGGTGTTCGCGAGGGTCGAGGAGTTATTGTCAATGTTTCGTCTATGTTTGGTGTGGGTGGCCCACCAGGGCCATTCGGTATTCCGCATTATACTGCTGCAAAGCACGGTATGTTTCTAAGTTCATGTTTGGTATGGAACGCGGCTAATCCATGAAATCAGCGGTCGTTGGAGTGACCAAAATGGTGATCAGTCTTCTCTGATTGCAAACAACAATGCTAATGTAATGATAGGACGCCAAAGCATATTCACCACAAGGAATTCGCATCAATGCCATCTGTCCTGGGTAAGAACTTTGTTATATACCTGCCCCTGGAGAAATTGCTAACAAGGATCAATAGATTTGTGGACACTCCGATCATCAAGGAGCAAATTGAATCCGGCTCAATGGATGCCCAGTTCCAAATGACCCCCATCGGTCGCCCTGCAAGGGTTGAGGAAATTTCTGATGTGATGATGTTCCTTGCCTCCAGCATGAGCAGCTATATGTGCGGAGCGGCATTAGTCGTCGACGGAGGATTCACAGTTTGAGATGATTTAGATAGGATATTATTATTGGATAAATATTATATGTTAGACAAGCATGATGTCGAAATCAGCCTCCTTTGCAAGCTCTTGCCAGTGGATATCGACGTGCGGACCAGCCGCTGCCCGTCGATTCCACAAAGCCTGAACAATCTCGCACAGTAAATTGATATTCTGGATACCGTGTCGACTTTTGCGATCAAAGAAAGCTAACATACGATCTTGTAGATCAGGCCGTTCACAGTCAGCTGCGACCACAAAGCTGGCCCAGTTATAAGAACAACCGCCGTTGCCGCGCGTGAGTGCATCCACGGCTTCAAGATCTTGAATCGCTTTCTCGATCAAATCCTGAACCTCGCAGAGTGGTGCGCGCCGCAACGTGCGGCGGAAGTAAACGATAGTGGCGTAATAGAATGAGTTCAAAGCATGTTGGATGATGATTGATTCGGGTGCGTCTGGGTTAGACAGAGATGGAAAATTAAGGTAGAGCTGCATCTCAAGTCGATCTAGCTCTTCAAGAGAGAGTTGAATCTGAGAATCAACAAGGGCCGTGATCTGTGCAAGAAGTTGAACCAGTGGCGTGGTGATTCCATGTGATCGCTCGAGATTGTGTCGAAATTCCGAAGGACCATTGAGCAGAGACATCAACCGCCCAGACACAGGAAGGCTGCAGAGTGACGAAAGGGATAGATAGCTTTGAAGCAATCTCGAAGCAATGGGGCTTCGTATCCAGTCGCCATGGAATTCATTTTCTAGTAGACCAAGACATCCAGCAACATGTGTCCTCCACCGGCTACGTCGACCAGACATCGCTTCGGACGTGATACAAGTGAGGACGGCAGCTAGTGTGGTCTCATCTATACGCTGAGCCTGCTGCAGATTCCCACGTAAGTGACGCAGAGCCAGATGGTCATGATGCATGGCGAGGGAATGATATCGCTGGTCATGGCGAATATGGTAGAGGCTAAATGCAGAGGAAGCGCAGATAGCATGGAAGATTGAAAGGTGGATATTTGACTCCGCCGGGGAGACATCGAGACCTTTCAAGGCCATGGGCATGAACACTGCTCGGCAGGGATTGTCCGGGTTGTCGATGAGCAGCATATTGCCGCTGAGGAAAACGACCCAGTGGTGAATCAATTCTGTCTCTGGTCTTGGTAGGGCCAAGGTATTCAAAGAGCTCCGCAAGGGAGGAGCAGCATTCGTGCTGATATTTGACGCGGCCTTATTCCAATGATTTGAATTCAGTACAAGACCGCTGGAGTTGTGCTGATTAACCAAAGGGTTGACCGAGATAAGTTCATCTTCCCTCTGGGAGATTGGCTCTCTTGATGCTGTGGGTATTTCTTCCTCGGATATAACGGATATCGTTGTGTCCGAAGAATCATATGTTCGGCCTGGAGAGGGCAAGTCACTGTCTCTGTCGCTTGATGAAGTAGTAGCATTCAAGTCTGATGCTGGCTGGTTTATCTCTCCTCGTATTTGTAGTGAAAACGATTGTGAAGCGTCAGCGCATACATCCGTCTTGGATAAGACGGAGAACACCGAAAAAGGCCCTCGCTGCTGGTCACAGCCGTCGCCCGAGCAGCCATCCAATTCATTTAAAAGTGCTGTCACAGCGGTAGGTGACAGGCCATCAGCCCCTTGGGTCAAAGACCGTAATTGCCGCCGATGAGAGCGGCCTCCAGGGGTTGGGGACCATCCTAGCCGCAGGCCGTAGCCTCCGCACTGGAGCCCGCTACGCTGACAGCGCCGGCAATGTGGATGCTCGTCATCACATTTCACTCGACGGTCCCGGCAAGTCCAACACCCAGTGAAGGTCTTGGTGCGTGGCTTGGGGGCTCTCGCATTAAGGTTCGGCATTGCCAAGGGAGATGTGAAGGCTCTGGCGCGGCCTGCCAGAAATTCTTCTCCCCACGTCGGCAATTGCCGGTCTGGACGCCACACGCGGAATTTGAACATAGAGATCTCTGTGGAGGTAGTTGTTTAAATGGGGTTGTTCTATGCTATGTGCGTTTAGAGATTTGCATTTATTTGCCATTCTCATCCTTCTCTGGCTAGTTGTATTCCTAACAAGGATATTCAACTACATCAAACCCACCATTATAGCCAGTATATAACCATCTACGAATTGTCGCTCCATTTTGAATAATTGTTTAAGCCAAAAGGACGAATATTTAACTATGTAAACCATAGAGAATGAGATCTAAGGTGTCTGTACCTGTTATATATTAATCCGGAGTACCCACCTGTATACACACATTGCTGATATATTTAGAAGCAAGTATCAGGTTCCATGTTTACACGCTAACCTGTGATATTTGGTTTAATATTGCTAAATAATGAATTCTAAGCGTTGTATCTCTCACTCGGGGACGGCATGCCGGTCACTACAGCCCTGAAAGATCCACCGACGAGCTATCCACTTGGCTCGATTCCAGACGTGATCTAAATCCGAGCTCTCTGTCTGCTGAGCCGGGTAAACATAAAGCAGAATGGCCCAAAATGGCAATATTCGGATATCAATCACATCCTATTCTTAGCAAAGTCCGAGCATGGGCCGAGCTTGACGTGCCCTGTTACCCAGGAACCAGCGTACTTGTCATTTCAAAGACATGTGTAGATATGATATTTATACAAGCTGAAGCGATCTCTAACCTCGAAATCAATGCTAATAGCTAAGAAAATACGAAGTCACGATGCAATAGATCTAGATCAAGGATAGACTGAACATAGCCTGGTAGTAGCTGAGGAGCACACATTGGGTTTCCCGTCACATAGGAAAAGATGGTATATCTTTACCCACATTCGGGCACCCTGATTGTAAGCCACCAATCCAGGGTCATATTTCTCAAGCATCAGGCAGTAGCGGATAATCCCTCACTCCCCCTGGTAGAACACGCGTCACTCGACCCTCGAATGCAATCAAAGCGGATTCGCCAAGACCTGATATACAGTGTGTAGAGGACGGAAATAGCAATCTAGGCAATCGATCCCAAGAATAGGGAAACATTCGTCTCGGCTAGCAGAATTGGGGTTCCAGCATAAGACACTTCGTCATGCAGTATACTTCAATACCCCAAGGCTGTGCAAGTGCTGCAGTCAGTGGATGATAGGACCTTACATTTGATTTGCCCCAGCAACACGAGCGCCAGTAGAGCTGCGTGTCTGGTGGTGTGAAGTGGGAACTGGTTATTTCCAGTTTGAGGGCGTATAAAGACACCAAGGCCCAGTTGTTAACCATACTAACCAAGCCACCTCATTCAGCTTGTCAGAAGTCCCAATACTTCAGTCCACTCGTTCAAACCATCATCACCATGTCTGTGACAACCTCAACCACCTCCTCCGCATCAGCTACTTCCAGCTGCCATGCCAAGCTGTACGACATCCCGACCCACGATGCCGCATGCGCAATGCCCATGGCGAACAACAACTCTGCCATCATGAGCAGCTGCTGTTCCGACGCCTCTGTCGTTGAATATGACGGCTGCGACTACTACTGTCTGGCGCAGGGACAGAGTGTTGGCACCCTTGCTGAGTGCCTGATCAAGGCATCTGAGGCTGGCGAGGTGTGGTGCAATACCAACGCCAATGGCACCGCCACTGCGACAGCCACGGCTACCGGCACTGGCGTCGTGACTCTCAGTGCCACAGCCACTGACGCGGATTCTACCAGCTCGAGTACTTCGAGTGGATCAAGCGCAACTTCGACTGCTAATGCGGCTGCTGGTGTCTTTTCACCTCAGCCACTGTCGAAGTCTGCTATTGGCATGGTTGGCATTCTTTTGGCTGGGTCTGTGGCAAGTCTTTTCCATTGAGAGATGGCATGCATTGGCACTCCCTGAAGTTGCTGCAGGGGACTGGAAGGAAACTGGATGAATATTGTTAGAAAATAGTCGCCAAATTGTTGCTTGATCTGGGGTACCTGTATATCAACGTGTGTTCATCAGAGCTACTTTTCAACCTTCGCGTTGGAGCCAATTTCCAAGCGCAACAAATATAGTTCATCAACCTTTTAGGACGGACATGCATATTAGGAAGTGAGAAATTGTCTATTGGAAATCCCGAGCAGCATTAAAACGTTACTGACCGTGACACAGAAGCGCCATAGCCAATGAACCGTAGGTATGCAAGAGACTTTTCTATGTACACAGAAAAAATACAAAAGTACAAACCCAGTTGCACACCCCATTCCCAACCCACGCATAAATGCGAAATATGGATGCTTTGAGCGCCGGAGTGAAGAGATCGGGAAAGGAAAAAAATGGTTGTAATACATCGCAGGTGGAAAGACAGAGTTTGGTAGCTAATCGTCAACCGCCAATGTCGTTGATGGATGGCGGAGAGGGTATGGAGATTCAGATAACCGAGAATCGGAGAATCGAGGAGTCAAGTAGGATAAAACTGGTCATGCCAGCAATCTAGAAGAACGCCCGTCGCGTAACCTAGAGAATGATTAGAGAAAGTCGCACGGAAAAAAACACAGTGTGATACATACAGTCCAGGCGCCAGCAATGGAAGCCACGATGCCGCCAGAGATCATCATAGGCTTAACACCGCGTGTGCTCTTGAACACCATTCCGCTCAACGCACCAGCAATAATGCTGTTAGACGCATCATGTTTGCCTCGTGCGTATCCAAGAGCCGAGTTGAAACCGTTGTAAACCATAGCCACAACACCGGCGGAGTTCCCCAGGAACGGACCGCGGCGGGTGACCGAGTTAAGGACACCGTTCAGACGGATCTTTGGTGGTGCCGTAACCGGTGTCTTATTCAATCCTTCTGCCAATCCCCATGCGCCTCCAGCAGTGAGTGCAACGAGATAAGTTGTACCGGCACCATAACAAAGGTCGTCTGACCATCCACGGGATGGCAACACTGATCGGGAGCCCGGGAGTTCATCGAGGGCGGAGTCTTCGAGGGAGAGATAGTCGAGCGTGTCCTGGTTCAAACCAGCCAAAGGGTGAAGGCGAGAAGGATCGGGGATTGCGACCTCGGAGAGAAAGGATGTGGCGTCTTGCGAAGAGTCGTAGGCATCGGGCTGCTTTTGCTTGCGGCCGCCAAGGGAGTCCCAGATGGACATTGTGAGAGGAGGTATAAATGGATTAGGGGATAAAAGTACAGAGTACAGGAGGGAAGGGAAGGGAAGACTGGAGGGAGGTGATGACCCTTTGCAGCTCCACTGCCATCGGTGCCAGCAAAAACTTCGGTCCCGTGACATAGGTCACGTGAACGATGGTTTGCCGGATAACGCTAGGCCCGATATGGAAACCCACTGATCAGAGCCTCAGGCAGCGCGGGGAGCAACGAAGAAAATTAATATCTCTTGACCGTGAGCCAATATCCAATATCCAATATCAGGGAATGTGGGATCGAGCTGGTCATGGCAGCTGAGATATCCCGCCCGCAAGGCGCGTCAACGGACATGGAAGCCATTGGGCAGAAAGTACAATTTTTGTCGGAAAAAACGCTCCGAGAGATCGCCAAAGGTCCATTGGTGAAATTCGTACTGACATGCCAAGAGACGGAGTAAGTGGTGTTTAACTTGAGAAGCACAACTCGATCTGACTTTTATTTCATAGGAAGGTGAACCGGGTGTGGCAGTCCTTGCTTCAGACATTGTCCACTCCATCTCTGTCACCACCTCATTCAGCGGAGGCTTACAATGCGGGCTCTGCTTTCATTGATGCTGCCACCAATTCCAAATGTGATTCAACAAAGCAATTGGCCCTCTCTACCGAGCTCTGGTTGTCAATCTTCGACATCTGCTTGAATCGCTATGAAGATGCCAAGCCGAAACATATCAAGCACCTGTTGGGTTCAATCACGACCATTCTAGCCAAACGCCATCAAGGAGAGGCACGGCAAGTCATCCAAACTGCAATTGTTGACGCCATCATTCCCAGCATTGTGCTTGGTGAGCCCCAATCGCGACTTAAGGGATGCTTGGTCTTTCTTGAGACGTTCATCCGCAAAGGTGCTTTCTTGCCCTCTGAGTTCATCTCCTCGGTTCGAGCTTGGTTAGAAAAGAGCCCAGAAAGATGGACTACTGTTTTTGCCAAGGATCGTGAAGTTTTCCAAGATGTACCTAGCTCGTCAGATATATCCGACGAACTAGCGGCCAGGATCTTCGTGCTAGGGCTTTTGACTCAAACGAATAACAGGACCATGGCTGCCTCGGCAGGTAACTTGCTTTCCGTGTTAATACAGAAGATGAAACCTGAAACATCGCCACAAAAGCTCTCAGAAATTTGGGTGGCCCCCGTGAGAAGGATGGTCTTGCAAAGCGAGGAAAGCTTGGAAGATCTGTCAAATAGGCTATTGCAGCCGTTGTTCGCCATTGATCCGAGCGGTTTCAGGTCTTTCCTAGAGACCCTGCCTGTTCAGAGCCTTCTCAAAGGTGACATGAGTGATGAACCTGAAGCAGAATATATGCTTTTGTTCGCTGCTTTACAAGTTGGCAAGAAGGTCAATTTGGTTCACGAAGACTGTAAGTAAATCCGTGGAACATCTAATTAAGTGAAAAGATTGCTAATTCTTGCAGATATCCTCAACACCAGTAAAGCAAAGATCAACCAGAGCGAGCTGTTGCTTTTGAAGAGCGAAGTCATCGGCAACTTCCTTCTTCACCGCGAAGCGAACATCCGTATCGCCGCTCTCTCGCTGCTCATTACGGCTTTCTCCACGCTAAAGCCTTTTACTGTCGGAGCAACCAAAGCAATACTGCGAGGGCTACCATCAATGCATGCCGAATCCGATGCCTATACCCGGGGTGAGATCCTCAGCATGACACGGCGATTTATTCTGCGGCTAAAGGGAGGTATTGTGAAGGATGAAGATGTTTCCAAATCGGAGAACACATCGAACAAAACAGCCAATGGCCAGGCCAAGAACGAAAGCGAAACAAAGGAGTTCCTGAGGGAATACATTCAGTTCCTAGGGAGTGATTTGCGCTTGACTGCATCATACCCGCGCCATATTACAGCATTGAAGGCATTGAAGCTTCTACTGGACTCCGGTCTTGATCCACGCACGGAGGTGAAGCCGCAAAAGTCTGAGGTTGAAAATGTTTGGAAGGTACAAGTTGAAGTGTTTGATGCTCACTTACTCCGACTGTTGATTGATCTCCTAATGGATCCATTTGAAGAAGTACGCCAGACTTCTCTTTCGATCCTGAGTTTGTGTCCCCGGGAGATTTTATTAAATGGCATGGACACCAACGATCAAAGCTCCGCCGTAGGAATGCGGTTGACGGATGCGGTAGCACGAGCAGAGAGCCTGGCAAGCAATACCAGCAGAGCCGATCACGCCGATACCGTTGCGCGTTTATACCACATTATCTTCGCTGCGGCACTTCCAGGAAACTCTGGCCAGTCGGCTACAAATTGGTGGACCACCAAGGCTTCTGTGGTTGATACACTTTTGACCAAGCTCGAGGAGCGCTTATCAAGTTCAAAAGGCCTTTTCAATTCCAGCATGCGAGAGGCACCACTTCACGGCTATACATCTGGTTTGAGGTAAGTATTTCTAAATTTCTAGACCCCTGGATGAATTTGTACTCATTCAACTTGCAGGCTCATCGTTCTTATGCCCAATTTCCACACCTTGATCTCAGATGAGTCGGGATGCGCCGCGTGGCGGACAGTTCATGAACGAATTGTTTCAATTTGTGATAAAATCTGGCTGGAGGCAAAGCCTGTATTGTGTATCGATTCCCCCGAGGGTCACTCGGATGAGCCAACCGAAGAGCTCAATGTGGGACCCAAGGATGTTCTTTCATATTCTTGGAGATCCCTTCGTGAATCAACGTATGTCCATATATTCTTTGGCCATATTCCTTTTGCTAACTGTTCTAGCCTTCTCCTCCATGCTACATTGATCAATACCAGCTACGGTCCAAGCGGAGATGACGGGCTCCAGCGTGTGGATTTCGCCAAGATTGGAGGCGCGAGTTTTGCACAATTGGCCGAGCTCCGCCACAGAGGTGCATTTTCAAACGTCTCCCAGACATTTGCGACATGCTGTCAGAGATGTAGCTCCGCGAAGGACCCGTCAATTCGGGAGCTCCCCCGGGGTTGGTACCAGGAAGCTAAATCGACTATCTTCGACTCGGCATCGAAACTTACTCGCCGATCCGCTGGCTTGCCTGCGTTGGTAACAGGAATTGTTGCTTCGGACCCGGGAACGCCATTCTTCAAGGAAGCCTTGGAAGAGCTGCACAAAATTTCATACCTTCCTGTGGAGTACGATAAGGAGAGACAGTACTTGGAACTACCCCAAGTTCATGCAATGAACTGTCTGAAGGATATCTTCACGAACGCCAAGCTTGGCCCTTATTCGGAGCCATTCATCATGAAGGCACTGACGCTGTCTGCCGAACGTCTGGGATCGCCTATCTGGGCGCTTCGGAATTCGGGACTCATGCTCTTCCGTGCCCTACTTACGAAAATGTGCCGCGCTATTCCCGGTGCTGGACCCGGCTTCGGCGGCAGTTCTGGATCTGAGCCTGGATCTAGGATAGCATTCTCCAAGTACCCAGGTCTATTAGAGCTGCTCTCTGGTCTTCTCACGACAGCACAGGGAGAAGCAGCGGAGGGCACGGAGATCATCACCGAACGGGTGTTCCCTGCCCTTGAATTGGTTGGTGATAAAGTTCCCAGTCTCACTGATGAGACTGACGAGATGCTGCGTGGGTTGGTTCTTGCACACTTGAGCAGCCCTGTTTGGGGTGTTAGAGAGCACGCAGCTCGCGTATATGCCTCGCTACTTACGCGACAAAATATCCCCGAGGCTTTGCGTGCACTTGTTATGCTCCCGTCAAACATCACTGAGAACTATGTCCATGGAGTGGCTATGTGTGCGCGGTATGCTCTTCGCCGATATGCGGCAACTACCGATGCATATTGGACTTGTGAGTATAACCTAGCCCTCCCGATGATATCATCGCTAACTATCGTCAGCTAACATCGATGACCTTTTCACTACTTTACGTACTGTACTGGAAGTTCTATTCCGTGTCGGAAAGTCACCGACTGTGGCAGCAGAGCTCGTTGAGATATTGGTGGGCACGCTGGAGCGGGCTATTCAAGGCCAAAGCGAGAGTACGTAACGAATATTCAGTTAGGGAAGTAACAGACTGACATTAAATCAGCCATGGTTACCTCTTTCATTAATGAGATGTTTGAAGTTCACGATCTGGATGGAATCTTGACTTTTGTCTTCGACGCTTCTCATTCAGGGTGGAATTTATCCAGTGCCACTCGATCATCCGCGCTGCTAAGAAGAGCACTCGCCTGGTGCACGACATTGAAGCTTCTCGCTTCCGGACAAGCACAGGGTCTTTCAGCCTTCTATAACGGAGTATCGCAGTTTGATGCCGATGCTGCTCGTTGGATTTCCGAGAGACTCGACGAGCAGATTGGTACAGAAGAAAGGTACCGAAAGCCACTGGCCGACTTGTATACTTCTGTGATTCTTGGCACTAGTCCACCATACGTGAGAACAATTGCTGCATCGAATCTGGCCTTTATCCTAGAAAAGATGATGGCATCCCAATTCGATGGCGTCTCTCGACTTGATCTACCATGGGAGGCCATCTCGAATAACTTCCTCCCTGAGATAGATATTGAAACTTGGAACCGCGAAGCAACAGACGCCGAGCTTCGCCTTAGAGGGTGCCTTTTGGCGATTCGTCTCGCCTTTGATCGCAAGAGCGCTTCCATCTCCTTCGAAAACGATATTCACAATTGGACTATCAAACTTTGCTCTGCCTTGAGCGAAGAAACCGTAAGTTTTAACTTTGTTGCCTTGTCCAGGTACCTTAGGGTCACTGTGCTAATTATTGAAATATTTACAGGAATTTACCACTCGCTTTGCAGCAGTTGCCTCTGTCGGCAGTTTTGCACGGGCTCTTCGTCCTTCAGGGGCTAAGCCCCGCGTTGACCCAGTCTTGTTGAATACCTATCTGGTCCTATATGACATGCTCAACGATGATGACGAAGAGCTACGTGACATGTCCGCGTCGACAGCCTCTTGGGTGTTGTCGCACTCATCCGTCTCCCCCGATGCCGATGTTACCCTCGCACCTCTGAACGCCAGTGCGCTTCTTGCAGACTTCATCGTCGAAAATTACTCAGACTCTGCACTGCTTGGACAGCAGGTACTTCACTACCTCACAGGCCAGCAGCCCCGGCTTAGTGCATCTGACCACCCAACCCATATTGCTCGTGTGGCCGATTTGCTCGTCGAATATCGCCAGGAAAGCACGGTACTGTTTGTAGAGGAGAAGCAAAATCTTTTCATTGATGACATCCGCGAAGCTGAGGTCTGGTCTCGGGCTCTGGTTCGCCTAGAGGAGTCAGCATTCCCAGAATCCTCGTTGCAACAGATCACTTCCTGGGCTTTGCAGGGTTTGACATACATCATCGGTCTTCTCGGGGAGGAAGATGGTCAAGATGGACTTATGGGCTGGGTTTCGACCCCCGAGGCCTTTACTCTTGGATTCCGCGTTATTGCGATCGCTTCTGCTCTGGCATCTCCGGACTTCTCAGGGCCAAAGGAGACTGTCGATTCCGCAACTTTCAAGCATTTACTCAAATTGCTTCTCAGTGCAGGACAAGCGGCGTCTGTCCATGGAGATTGGTTGTCGAGAATTCAGCGTGCTTTGGAGACCAGTTTATAGATCAAACGAATATAAAATCTCAGTTCAAGTCGAATCTGCTCCTTCCTTCTTCTCTGGTCTCGAGCCCCCCTCCATGAATAGCTACCCCGGATGTCCCCTCGTGTCTGCCACGCCTACTTCCTCTTCGTTTACCATCTGTACATGGCCGAGCTTCACCCTCTCATTCAATCCACCTCTCCCTTTGACTTTTCTACAATGCAGACCAACACTTTGATTGCAGTCCTACTTGCTGTTGGGCTCGCTGGGCCTGCCATACTATGTTTGGCGTGGTTTTGGTACGCCAGACGCGTGAGAAGAGGATTTGCTGAAGGGCAGTGGATTTCCAGAAGGAATCGGGATCGTGCCCAAAACCACTTCGATGCTGAGAGAGGTGGTCAGATCAAGGGTCCTGTTTGGATCCCAAATTATACCGCGGAAGGGTGGTGTCGCCCCAAACTCTCAGACTCAATTCCACTTCGCTCACCAGAGTATGTTCACCTCCGGGATCAACGCAAAGGCCGCCAAAATTCTGACCAGCGCTTCGAAGACCCAAACCGAATCGTATCTAGTCCTCCCCCGAAACGCCCCAACAATCCGTATCAGCAGCAACCAAAGCCTCTGTCCAAAAGACAACAAAAGAAACTACGGGCCCAGGAGAAGAAAAAGCAGCAGCAAGAGGGTCAGAACCAACCGAACAATCAAGACCACAGCAAGGGCAAGTGGTCACAACGTGATCAAGGCAAGCCAGCTCAAGACTGCCACGTTGAGCCTGATCAAGGCAACTGGGGCAGCAACAAGCAAAACAACTGGGGGAGCGGAAACCACAATCAAAGCCAGAACAAGGGGAATAGATCACAACGTGATCAACAGAAGACGACTCCTGACTGGAATCCCGAGCCAGAGCAAGGCGACTGGGACGCCAAACCGCAAAGCAACTGGGCCAACGGAGACGAGAACGATAACCACAATAATCAGAATACAGAATGGGGACATGAGGCCAAAGGAAAAAAGCGCAGCAACCACAAGCAGGGCAACGGAGGCAATAACAATGGCAATAACGATGGCTATCGCTCTGGTGGCAGCTATAACAATGGCTTTGTCAACAACACCCAAAGACAGCAGACTACGACTTGGGTACAGGCCCAGTCAGAGCCAAATAATCAAAGCTTCCATGCGGTCTCAGTTCATTCAAACCAACCCGAGATTGCGTGGGGAGATCACGGAGGACATCATGGGCAACACCGAAATGGTAGCAATGGACATGACAATGGTAATGGCAATGGCTATCACAACAAGAGGTCTCAACACCGGAGTTCAAGAAATCCATCGAACCACAACTGGCAAAATCATCAAGCGAATGAAACCTGGGGGCAAGACAACAATCAACCGAGCAACAATCAGGGATCTCATCGAACAGCAGCATGGGGCCAATCGAACGAGGGCAATGACTGGGACAAAAATGACAATGCGCCAAAGCAGAGCCGAGTGGCATGGAGCGAAAACAAAGGGACCGCAGGAGATTGGGGAGGCGGATACCATCACAATAACAGCCATGGATGGGGCCATGATGGCAATGATCAAGTGAGAGAGTCGCAAAGGGGATGGGAAAGTGAAACAGCAGACCGGAACAAAAACGAATCCCGTGGACGAAAACAGAACCGAAAGCAGGAACACAATGCCTGTCGACAATCACCCACAGACCGAGGCAGGAGCCATTCACAGGCTCGTGAAAAATGGTCTGGGACTGCTGTCGGTCGTAACCTTCGAAGATCGGACGACTTTGGGTGGTGAGGGTTGGAAATACTGATGAGACGCTGCATGCGATATTCGAACATCTTCCTGGCATTAGGCCTCATGTGGTTATGCTATGCCGCCTGGGGCTAACACATGTTTCGTTCTGCTTAACCTTAACTAATAACCTATTTCATTCTTATATGACTCCGAGTAGAAAGTAGAACGAGTCAGGGATGCCATGATCAATGGCCTCCATATGGCCTTATCAAACCCCAAAGTGATTGAAAGGTCATGAAAAGATGGCTTTATCGTAAAATCTATCGATTAACTGATAGAGGTCCAGTCACTTGGGCAAGACTTTCCATGGGTAATCTAATGACTGCATAGACCCTGGTAAAGGTTCAACAAAAGGTAAAAGTAGTATGTATTTGGCATGGTAGATAACAATACAAACAAGTCCCATAATCTAATGTATGAAAATAAAAGATTTTAAGCCCCAAGACCTAGACGCCGCAGAATGCAGAAAAATGTCTTTGGACAGAAGAGCGCGTATGAGCAGTGAATTCCACAACAAAAAAAAAGGGAAACAAGTATGTCGACAGCGAGAACGCGAAATGTGCAGAATTCGAGCGATAGATGCTCGAAGATCGTAAGGGATGAAGGATGATCGCGGGTGATTAGTCTATAGATATATCGGAAAATCGAAGATGACGAGTAAAGAATGGCGTGATATGGGCGATTAGGCCTGAGCGATAGGCCATCCGTCTACATATTCGAGAGGGTTGAAGCCAAGGAAGGCATCCTGTGAAGCATGTGTTAGATCAGATCCTTGTGACGTGGAAGCAGGCGGAAGGGGTAATGAAGGAGGATCGACAGGGGTGCAGATGTCGCGAACATCACGATCTACAAGCCTGCCAAAGTGAAAGCTTACCGAGAATCCAATGCCAACGGTCTTGTTCACTGTGAGGAAGTCAGTAGGGTTTCAAATGAAGGAAATTTCTCGATGGAGATCTCACAGTAGTGGTAATAGAGGACATCGATATCCCCATCGCGGATAACACCTTGGCCACCTGGAGCGTAGGTATCTCCATTCGAGCCATAGACAACTTCACCACCACCCTCGACGAGGTCGGTACCAGCTCTGTCAACGAATGGGCCACGAGGGCTCTGAGACCGTCCGACTCGGATGGAATATCTATCATCAAATTAGTTTGGGTCCCGAGGAAAGGTGACGAGAACATACTCTTGACCAGCAGGCGGCAAGTTGTCTTTCTTCAAGTTGCAGCAGAAACCATGGCTATACCAGAGATAATACCAACCATCATTGTAAGAAGTGAATGCACCCTCAATAGCATGAGGACCAGTCGGGTCACCACAAAGGTTATTGGCCAACCGGCTCGGCATGCCGAGAGACTTAGGCTCCCACGCCAGTTGACGGGCATCGGGCTCCGTAGTGCTAGCCGGCGAAATCAAATCCGGTCCGAGCGGGATTTGGAAAATGCCATTCCAGTAGCTACCGAATGTCAAATAAGCGTCACCGTCGGGAGTAATCAATGTAGCAGGGTCAATGGCATTGGTCATAGTGTATGGGGCAATGTCCGAGCCATTTCCCGTACCAGTCTGAATGACAATCCCGTGGTCGTACCAGTTGCCGGGGCCTGGAGAGTCGGATGTAGCAACTCCCACGGCACTATCACGGCAGCCAGCCTTGCTGACACTGTAGTAGCAATAGTATGTGCCATCCACGGCGATAACAGTCGGGGCCCAAGGTGCGGCTCGGTCACCCTTCGGAATCACACTGTTGCCATCCAGGACACTGCCAATATGCTCCCAGGGGCCGGCCATACTCGGGGCAGTGTGGATGAAGATATGTTCGCCGACATTGTAAAGATAATATTCATCATCAACACGAATAATAGTAGGATCATGTGTATGTTGCTGAGTCTGGCGAGAAGGAGGGAACTGGCTAACAGCCTGACCGAGATCCTCTAGTTTCTGACCATTTTCGAAGTTCTGATCTCTCGCATTGATACTCACGCCGAGGCCGACGGAGAGGAAACCAACAAGACCGAGGAGGGCAAGCATCTTGATCCAGCGTCGAGGGAACTGTGCCAAAAGAGACCGGAGAGACCACAGTTGAGGATTGTCGTAATCCCCAGGAGGTGGCATCCCCGGCCGTGATAAGTGACTGGCCCTGACGATCATCCTTGCGATGGATCCAGGCACACATCGTTTTCAGTCGACGCACGGCGGTCCACCCTTCGAGGGTGGGGTTCAGCGCCGGAGTCCAGAGGGATGCAGCAGAGTCAGAGGTCCACAGAGGGGCATGCCTGCAAGGTGTGGAATGCCACTTCGACCTGTTCTTGATGTTGATGTTGATGTCTTGGCGTTGGTGACGAATGCGGAAAGATTTCAGTTGGAAGTTGGACGAGTTGTGATGTATGGCAATGGGCGCTAAAACTGACACTTTTTTTACTGCAATTCATGCAGAGTGCAGAAACACCCTGGATATGTGAAGCAAGGAGGTGTGAAGGTGAGGTGTAGTGCCTGTCCCCACACGGACCAGGTGGAATGTGCCCTGCGCTATTCCCGTAAGGACGAGAACGAATTTGACACTTCCACCTTGACAGGAGAGTCAATGGCCCTGATGTCCCTTTATTTTATGAGACATCGCCGCAAACATTCTACGCCATTGTCTTGCCAAGGCTATACAGTACTAAAAAGCCACTAAATGGATGCTGATGGATTGAAGCTAGTAGATGATATCCCCCAACGCCGGCGCCAGAACTCGAACTCGGAAGTATACACGGTCTACCGAGCCACAATCTTGTCCACCTCATCTCTGGCCTCGGTCCAGGTCTCTAGATTCTTCCGCGCCCAGTCCAAGTGGCAACGACCATATGCAACCTACAGAATGTTAGCGAGAGTGGAGAACCGGGCCGCGGCCGTGCATACCATGTACCGCCGGAGATCAGCTTCTTTGTCCTTCTGGAAGCGTTTGAGATCTTGGAGGACGCCGGCACTAGCGTCCTGGACGTCCTTTTCGGAAACTTCCAATGCTTGCTCCAACTAGACATTCCATTAGTTCTGGAAACATTTGAAGCCTCTCCACCAATTACATACCTGAATAAGACTTTCTTTCGTCTTACCGATCTGGTCCCGACGTGTTCGTTCCGGGTCCACATCAGCGAACCCGTGAATAGCGTGACTGATGCGACCGAAGATTTTGTTCGCCACAAAAGTCCCACTGGAGGACTTACGATGAGCTGGAGGTGATGGCGACTTGGCCCCACCGGCTTTTGATGCAGGCGGATGGCCGTAGGAGTCGTCGTGCGTAGGGGGGAACTGGGTGTCAGCAGAGGACTCATGGCCAGTCTCGCTGCTGACGGCTGACGAGGTCGACAGAGAACGGGGTTTGGTACCACCAGATTGAGGCGTGGTGCGGTTGAGATACTGCTCGATGCGCTTGGCTTCCAGCTCACTGCGCTCCAGCGAGTCAAGAAGAGTCTTTTTCTTCGCCAACTCATCCCGGGTCATTTCTTGTTGGACCCGCTTGAGCACGCGGTATCGCAGAACACCGCGAACCACGCTAGCGAACTGTGCACTCTCCCGCATAGGCTCCGCAAAACTTGCACTCAAGGCCGATGACAATTCTTCGGTTTCAATGTAAGAAGTATCAGCAGCTTGTCCGATCCTCTCAATGGCAGCAGCCACTGTTGGAGATTGCTCGGAGAGAGAAAATCCATTGTAACGAGCTCCCAATTCCATGAGGTCAGCTGAAAGGGAAGACAAATGCGAAAGCGTGCGGCGATTGACTTTCTCTATATTGCCCTGAAGAAGAAGTTCTAGCTCACGCGTAGATGCTTCAAAGTTGATAAAGTATGGATCCAGCTCTGGCTCGCTAAGCTTCCGCGACTCGGGAGGGAAGCGCCCAAGGATGTCGGGTCCCGGGATTGAAGGTGGAGGACCTTCTGGCTCGGCTGAAGAAGGTGATGCTGGACCTCCTGTCGATGTGACAACCCCGCCGCTGGGCTTAAGCTTTGCGGACGAAGACGGAACTGGCAGCCATCCATGGGCTGGTGTCGGGTTGGCAGGATCAAGAGGAGGCGCCTTAAGATTATTCTTTGGAACTGATGATGCGGGGTGGGAACCTAAAACCTCACTCTGCATAAACATTAATCAGTGACTTCGCAGCAAGGATCCAGGTCCAACCCACCCAGCTGACGTTTGGGTCGAGGAACCTCCACCACACTCCATCTTCCCGGATTTCCTTCATTCGTCTGCATCGGTTGAGGAAAACACTCAACATACGCTTCCGAAGGTCGATAATTGCTGTGTCTTCTTTGGCCTTGGTGGGCTTGGCCGCATAGTCCGCCATGCTATGCTTCTCGGGAATAGGCGGAACAACAAGCGTGGGATGCAAATTAACAAGAGTCTGTCGTAAAGAGGCGAACTCGGAGTATCGACGGCGCACTTCCAGATCCTGTCATCACTCAGTACAGCACGAATACTCTCCGAACGCCATCATCCTACCGCAGTCCGGATAGTGTAAACAATGAATCCACCGCCACTCTCATGGTTCTTGCCGGCGTCCGTGATCAGAATTGGCATCTCCGGATTTTCATACAGGATCTGCTCAATCCGGCTGTCGTAAACGCTCTTCCGGGGGTATTGTTGGCTCGCGGCTCCATATTCGGCCTCATCCTCGGGATCACTGAGATCTTCAGGGTTGGTGATATATTCGGGAGGATCGAGATTAGAGTCGCGGCTAGATGGAGGAGTAGAATCCTGTGCGAAGAGAGCTAAGCGATGTGAGCGACTGTTCCAAGTCAGAATGATTAGAGCTGAGGCCCTTACGAGGAGATAGCGCAGCTGAGTGAAGAGAGTCGGACAAATGCGACTGATGCTGATCAAAGGCCCCATAGGGGTTGTTGTCCTCATCGTTCCACATGATGAAGGTGTGTGCTGGAACTTGGAGAAGCTGTGCCTGGGGATCTGCGCGGGGGAAGTCGCGGTGTGGCTGGTGCAAGGCGGTGTTCGCGATTACGTCATGGAGGCTGGGGAGACCACAACTGTATACTTCAACTGGATAATTCAGCTGTATCTAGTTTGTAAATAACAGTTGCAGTGATGGCCACTTACGGACTGAAGGCACAAATTATACGTAGTCCATTTTAGCGGCCACCAGACTACATCCTTTCTTTTCGAATCATATCTCTTGGCAAGATATATATAGTTCCCTGCCCAAGGACACAGCGAGGTCATGCCAACAGCAATTCAGTTGCGCGAGGCCCTTTGGCATTTGATCTTAGAGATACCGAGGAATAATACAATAATATCTAGTCGGAAGCCCATACACACTGCCCAGATGTCAAGCTAATATTATCAATCAGAACATTTCCAGTAACCGAAGAATCCTCCGAGTCACAAGCAGCCACAATGTTCAAAATGTCATGATCCCTCCTGGCAATATAGCTCCCAGTAACCTCTGTCCATTCTCCAAAACTGAACAGCTGTGCCGAGGCAATTGCGCCGACCGTGGCATTTCGGCCCGCGTAGACATACACGGAGCAGTACGACGAACCAGAAGGCGATGGCATCTGTACCTGGACACTGAAGTCATATTTTGAGCGCGGCTTAAGGTGTTTGAGGGACTGCGAGATTGTGTTGCCACGGTTTCCCACTGCGGTTTGGAGATTGCTGTATAGTATGGATTAGTTCATTTCCAGAGTGATATTGAGTAGCCACAAATGCTATATTAGAAAAGGAGATCTCCTTACAGAAAATAGTTCCCACTGTATGCAGTTGTTCCGTTGCTTATCTTGGCGACGTCCACAGCAGATGCATGCCACGGGTTCAAGATGCCAGTTTCAAAAGAGGGATTCGACACAACGTTGCATGCTGAGAGAGCCATATTGATGCCCCGGAATAAGAGATTGTAATCAAATTGTAGTGAAAGTGTACACAGAGCCAAGGAGCAAACAAAGCTTTTATGTAGAGGCAAAAGCTTGTTGTCGATATTTAAGACATTTCCGCGGGATTTGCCGACAATCAACTGATGCAGGTATAGAGTGACATTTCTACCCGCTTTTGCCGGAAATTCTCGTATTTGATTCTATTTCTGGACCTGAAGGGGACTATAATCTGACAGTTGAAACATGGCCTGTTGACTGACGGAGCCTGGCAAGCTTATATGTGGCTGAACAACCCTGGAAGTGAGAATGCTTAGCATGGACCCCTTTTCATAGCCACAGTCTGAGATGAGATACATAATGGGAACCCACGACCTCAGCTGGATAAATAAAAACAAAGTTCACTACTCATGATTATTCATGATTTGTAGGCCTAATTTGGCTCATAGTAGAGTATGTCATATCTATGTTTAACTTACACTATACCACATGTAGCATTTGATGACCATAATTCGCACATACCATCTCTATAAAGCGCAACAGTTATATACATGGCCGACGTTTCAGAATAAGTCTGAGAGAAACACCGCTGGACGGCTTGTTGTTGACCATGTTGACAAAGAACCGTAAAGATTTATGGAGAATAAAAGTCGTGTATTGAGCGAGCCACGCACTGCTTTAATATGTGCGTAGGTGTTTTTAGAAGTCCGACCAAGCCCAAAATTTGATTACCTTTGAGCTCTTTATTTTTCTTCACATTCGAGATCTGTAAGGAAAAAGGAAAAAAGAAAAACTGTATTGGCCAAATGGCAGATTGGACTTTCTCTAGTGGCCGATCAACTATAAGAGGCGGTACCTACCGTTGCACTGGCGATCACCCTAGGCCCTGAACGATCTCACTTTCTTCCGGGCCTACCATTGTGTTAGATTTTCTAATAGAGCACAGATTGGAAATGCGAATGGGCGACGTGGTACTTACTTTTTAGACAAAACGACTAGCTACTAACGACATAATGAATGGAAAAGGATTACTTTTATGTCAGGAAATGAACGCAATAATATTTGAAGACAAAATGCAAGACCTTGGGCTGGACAATCCCGTTGATTATTGAACTGCACTGATTATGCTAACCATGAAAGAGCCATCTCAGTGAGTGGTGACAACGGTCCATGCCGTAAGTTTCCCATTCATATCCCCCAGCCTATTCCCAAATAATCATTGAGGTTTTTCCAATCATCGTGGATATCAATATGTCCCATCATCCCTCCAGAATGGCCTTGTATTTGCAATAATGCTGCCTCCTTTCAACTAGTGTCCGACTGCCGACGTTGCTCATCCACATCCAGAGGGTTTACGGAGCTGTCTCCGGGAGTCAGGTCATTTGCCTGCTCGACGTTGCGCAAATTCGACTGTTCAGGGGCGAGTACAATGTAATAGTCCGCCGGGTAGAGCACACGACGAAGGGGTGCAGGAGGCGATCGTGGAGAGTGTGGAACTGACCCGGCCATGATGTGGCCGTTGGACTCATCGGAAAAGTAAAGGTGATTGTCCTGCATCGAATAGCCATATCCATATCCGTAACCGTGCCCGAGGTTCTGAACGTCGCCGGAGGAAGCTACGCGGCTGTCACGGAGTTGTCGAACAGATCGAGGACCAAAATTGACTGGTCCAGAGCAACGTGGAATAATGATATTTTGGCGGCGCTGGCGGTGACTGAGAGGGTGTGGGTTGGAGACTTCACTGGCAGAGCTGACAGCCTCAGATTCCAGGTCGTCAGTGCGCAGCCGCTGTTCATTTCCGTCATCGTCTGTCGCAAGGCTAGCAAGAGCAGTGTATAGAGCGGGGTTTTCACTCATCAAGCCTCCATTGTGACGAATTCGTGAAATGGGAGTAGGAGTAGTTCCCAGACTGGGTTGCAGACTGGGACCAAGATCGAGGACACTGATCTCGCCCTCGCTCAGATTGGCCGCGCGATGTCGAACAGAGCGTGGAAGAGTTGGCCCAGGAGATCCGAGGTGGTTGAATGAAGACGGAACCATGGATGCGAGGATTTGGCTGCGATGATCTTCAAGACGTTGGGTCTCTCGTCTCTCCTCTGCGGTTCGATTGGGGAGGTGTCGGTCGTAACGATCTCTGAGGGGCCAGGGATGGGATCGGTGACGTCTTGTAATAAACTCAGGAAGATATTGAGGGCCAGATGGGGGATTGGAGTCAGGAGGGAGCCCATCGGGGGTTATAAATCCTGGGTACATAGCGCATCAATCCATTGTATATGGTGCGTGGTAATACGAGGAGATCAGATCAAAGTAAGAGAAATAAAGCGAGACGTGGCAATACGAGGTCATATTGAGGTGGGCATATCCCAGCCCTAATGGGAAGGAGCGCACTCTCTATACATCTTCTCCCAATGCCTTCAACTGAGCCGAGACTGCCATTGCATTGTCTCATTATAATATTTGAAGCGCCGGAATGAGCAATGATAAAGGCTCTTACATCTCACAGAACTACATGCACAAGTGGGTCGTGGTGACCCTTTATCAGGCACTGCTGTTTTGACGCCAACTAAAGGAAAATATAAAACCTACGAAAGGATACGACCAGGAATAAGTTAACAGACAATGCCGTTGCCCCATGCGGGTGGGGAAGATGCCATAAGATACACCAACAACTATGAAATAAACCGATCCACACGTCTCAGGACCCTGTCAAGCTGATCAAGACCAGGGTAATCGTCCTAGAAATCAGAAATCCACCAGGTAGATACATGCCACCGCAACTGTGGGAAGACTACCAATGTTGACACGCAAAGAAACAACATGAGATCCTGTTTTCCTATGTATGTACCACCCACCAACCCTGTTGGAAAACGCCTGATGCACCAGATCATCTTCAGACCAGAGATCTTCACTTTTCTTTGTTCTTTCTTGTTTTTGTGATTTTGTTGAGTTCGTTGATTTGTTGTTCATTGTTCATTGTTCATTAATCCGAAATCATCTTGTCCTCGTCGCCCACACGTAACTCCACAACCGGGAGTTCGTCGGAGGACTCATCTTCCATCATGTTGGAAACATCCTCGAAAGAGGCACCAGTCTGGGGGGTGGGAGCGGCGGGAGTAGCTTCATCAAGGTCGTGGAGACCAGTGTCCATGTCCATTTCGTCACCGACTGCAACGGTGCTGTCGTTGTCATCAAAAAGCCCAGCGTCGTCATGAGAGGCATTAACCGGAGTCATCTGTGGAATGTCGTGAGCTTCGGTCGCTTGATCGAAGGACCAGGAAGGCTCCTTGAAGATGCTGAATGGGTCCTGGTACGGGAGTCCCTCGTCCTCGTGATCGGACTCATCTTCGTTGTTGGTGAGAGTCATACCTTCGGATTCGCCATTTTCGAAGCCAGTATCACTGTCATCGTCTGTAGAATATTCGTCGTCATCATTCTCCTCCGTCCCCACATTGTTGGCGCGCAAACCACCATTTCCCGCTTGGGGAGTTGCTCCGGCTGGGGCTAAGGCGCTCGAAGAGCCATTGCGGGAGGAGGCGCCGAGGCCGTCCCCCGAAGGTGACTGGGATGCAGACGAGTTGCCACCGTCAGCCGTAGGAGTCTTGTAAGACTCCACCATTTCCTGCAATCCCTGGTTGCCCAATGGACGAGCGGAACGACGACGGTAGAATAGGAGATAGGCATTGGAGGAAATCATAGATGAAAGCTGTGTGACAGGGCGAACGTGGGTATCTAGAAAGGTCAGTTGCAGGTTCCCCACCATGCTAGAGATTGAAAAGCTTACCATTGCAATGGTTCCATTCACCGGTCAAAAAGTCCTTGATGTAAGCAGTGTAATGGCCCCCACCCAGTCCACCGAGGTGGTTGTCGATGGCGAAAAGATCGTACTCCAAGCTCTTTCCATCCTCAGGACCCTCCACTCGACCGTTCAAGTCCAGATTCTCAAGAGGGAATTTGACCAGGGTGTCAAGCTTGCTTCGGAAGCTACGGGCCTGGGTGAAACGCTTGAGCTGGATGACCAGAACGTCGGGAGCCTTCCACAGCTGGAACTTCTTGTGGGCCTGCACATGTTTCTTGCAACGAGGGCAGTACCAAGCATCTCCACGGGAAAGAACTTCCTCTTTACTGAACTCATCCAGACATTGATCGAGAGTGACACCGGCAGCCTTCAGCTTCGCCTGCTCCTGACGCTTGGCGACAGCCTCAGGGTCCGTGAGAACCTTGACGTTGTTGTAGGAAGGCTGGCCTCGAAGCTCGTTGTCACGCTGGTTGCCGCCGAACAGGGCATCGAAGCCTTCATTTGTCCAATCCAACACTATGCCATCGCCTTGGCGAAGGATCGACTCTTCCTTTGTGGTTTCCATATCCGATCCATCGGTATCGCTGTAATCGTCACTGTTGTCTTCTGCTGAAACATGGGAAGCAGAGTCGGAGCCCTGGTGGAGAAAATTAGAAAAACAAATATCAAAGAATGGACGAAAGAAATCTAGACATACCTTCTTGGAATCATGATCAGTTGGGATACGAGAGGAAATCAAAGGCAATTCTTTGTTTCTGATTTGGCCTAGAGTGCGGCCATCTGGCAGAGGAGACTTGGTGGCCAGGACCTTGGCCTCGAAAAGACTTAGTAGCTCTCGGGAAATTCTGCCAGCCAGGGGATGATGAGGCAAGTCCGCGGAGTCAGAGTCAGAAGCGGAGTCTTCCATATCATCGCCAGTCTTTGGAGTCTGGACGTCTTGCATGGAAATGTCCACAAGACTGTCTTCACCTTCTACAGATGAGCTTTTGATCTTGGAGTCAGCTGAATGAGCGTCATCTTCTGTGGTGACAACAGTGTCTGAGTCGTCTGTGCCTTGGTCATCCATGCTGGGCTCGTCCTTATTCAGGATGTCACGAGTAGTCATCGTAGCAACAGAGCGAAGAATTTTGCGGTAAATTGCCTCAAAGTCATGAGATTCCGCCTGAGACAAGTGGACGAATGATGGAAGGCCAAACAAATCGCGGAAATTGTTCTTGGCATTGCGAGATGTATTCTTGCGGTGGAAGATAGGGAGAAGGATGCCTTCTTCATCAAGAGGACCCACGTCGGCGAACAGGATCTGATCGTCAATCTTTGTGCGAAGAGAGCCGAAAGAAACGTCGTCGTCTAGGAACAATTGCCAGAACGAGCCGTGGTGGGCCTCTCCGGCAACAATTTGGTCTGCATTAACACCCATCCATTTGCCAACATACTCTTTCCAGCCCTTCAAACTGAGAGACGCTTCCAGCTGAACGCTTAGGCAAACAGGATGGCCTTCGAGAGGAACGAAAGTCACCTTTCGGGTAATAAGGGCCGGGGGACCCGGAATGGGGAGCGTGAGAGTGCTGAAAGGATCAAAGATAATGCTTGTCTTCTCACAATCTGGGCAACACACAGATGATTTGTACATGCCAGCGAAAAGGTCGGTGATGACGGAGTCATTGCGGGATTTGTAGATGTCCCATGATCTCAGCGCAAATTCTTCCAAAGCCTTGCGATTGTGAACCATTTCATCGGTAGAGTCAGGAATCTCCGTGTATGGCTTCTTCGCAATACGGTTCGTGTCCTCTGAGAGTGCATCCAGGATGAACATGACGAACTCCTGACTGTCCTGCTGTTCCCAGCCAGCAAAAGGTTCGTAGAAACGACCGATCGTATGCCGGAAACGTTTGGGGTTGGCGAATCTCTCTCCTGCCTCCGAGTTGTACAACTGATCAAGCAAAGTAGCCCATCCTTTGGCAATCGCACCCTTGTAGCCAAGAGGGTTTCCAAGGTTCAATTCGGCTTTGTACGCACCACCTGTATGTTTGTGTTAGCGGCCAAGGTCTCTCTCAAGAGCCAACTGTGACATGAAGGTACGAACTGAGGTAATAGTATGTCAACTCCTCCACGGCTCGCAGACATTGCAATGCCGAATTCTGGTAGCAGGTGTTGCCGAGATTCTCCAGTCCTAGAAGTCTCTGTGGTCGGCCCCTGCGGCCTCGAGCAGTGAATCCTTTGATAGGGGTAGGCCCAGAGGGAGTGGATCTGCCACTGGCGGTACTGGCTGGTGGGCTGTTCTCGGCAATTTTGATGGTGAGAGTCTTGGGCTGATTCACTGGGATGCCCAAGTTCTTCAAGGTCCTTGCAGATGCCTCTGATACCCAGTCTCCACCCTTCGTTCCACCGATTTGCTCCTCTAGAACAAGGCAATCTGCATTTCCGAGACCAGCCATATCCAGATTCATGCGGCCATTGTAGTTTGCGTTGTTCGTCTGGTCTTTGGCACGGTCAAGCAATTCTCGCTGGCTTCCCTCTGAGAGGCCAAGGAAAACATTCAAATCCATGAGAAGCTTGTCGGTCTTGCTGGGAACCAGTGCAAAGGCCGGAGCAGGTGAAGTACTGCGGGAAACAGCCGGGGTCGTAACGGTCGAACCGTTTGTGCTCTGGGGAAGACGAAGAATTTTCCAGACTCGGACCTTGGTAGCCATCTCGATTCCAGCTTGTTCTTTTGCGTTCTTCAACCACTTCTGATAATTTGTCTGGCGACTAGCCAAGATCTTGACGGACGGAAGATCCTTTTCCTTCAGTGTTGTTGGCGTAGTTCCCGCGGAAGGGTTGGACAATTTGAAGATTGTGAAGATTGGAGGGTTGGTCTCGTACTCAATCGTCTCGTCTTCGCCGGGCGAGTTCGTGTTGTGAGCGTATCGAACGATGATAGGCGATTGGTCGGCAACGCCGTACCATCCACGCATCAGGTTCCAAGCCTGCTGGGGAACAACTACGAAATCCCGATCAACTTGCAAGCCAGGGCGCATCGGCACAAACGTTTCGCCCGACTCATCGTTGAAGCTGGGAGTGGCGGGGTCGGTGTCTAGCACGATATCCATGTTATCGATAGGACCGAGCTCAGCTTCCTGGGATTCCTTGTCTGCCTGATCCGCGTAGGCGGTAGTTCTGGCCAGCACCCTCTTCAACCAAGCCATGGAGACCACATAACCCTTCTGACCATTCTGTATCGGCTGGTTCCTCAACGCATTCACTTCTGCCACTTGCTCGTCGATCGTGGGCTTGTCTGATTTCAATGATTCCGATCCGGACTGCTGAGCCGCAGTTGGCGCATTGGTATCCGCATGCGAAGCGGTGGGAGCTGCAGAGTTATCGCCTGCGCCGGCCTTGTCCTCAGTGGCGCGCGCATTGCTGCTAAGATTCGTGCTCACGCCTCCTTCTGGGTCGGAGTCAGTGATTTCCGATGCCGGGCGCTTTTCGCCGGGAGAAGATGAGCGGCCATCGGTGTTCAGAGGGGTGTCCTCTCGAGTGTCGGAGGGCATGTCGGAATGCTCGCTTGAGAGAGTGAGTCCGGCGGTCGCGGTCGCGGGAGTCGGCGAACGGCCACCAGGCACAGTCTCAGATTGGAACTGCAGATGAGCGGGCACGTATCTGGGCGGAGAAAGGGACGAGCTGCTCCGGCTTGAAGACGTAGGGTGGCGAGAGCGGGAGGGAGGTTCGGAGCGGCCGTGACGTCGAGCTCGAAGGCCTGGACTGGTGCGAGGCTCTGGGGAAACTTTGCGGCGCTTTGGAGAAGACGTCGTGACTGTGAGCTGCGCACCTCGTGTCGCAGCTCGGGGCAGAGAAATAGAAAGAGATGACACGAAAAAAAGAAGGTTGGATGGGAAGGAAACACAATTTTGCTGGCAGAAAATCCTTTAGTCAGTGCATTTTCCCGGAGCGGAAGCCCTACTTACTTCAAGCGTTAAATTTGAACTTGGAGATACTGCACTGGAATCTGCGTAAAGTAAAGAGAAGAAATAGAATTGGGAGAGTAAAAGAGAGAGGGAGTATGAGTGCAAAGGTCGACTTTATGTTCAAGCCGGACGAAGCTGGACGAAGCTGGACGTATTCGTCCAATGCGATCAATACGACTGACGCGCGAATCACGAAAGACGGTCGTCAATAGCTATTGTTACGCTATTCACAATGCATCGGGATCCTTTAATTGTCCATTGGGCTTGATTGGGCAAATTATCTACATATTGCAATACACCTGGGCACAATGCCACTATTCAGACATCAATCAAACGACTTATCATTCATCTACGCCTCACTATTGACATAAAACACTCTAGGACAGCTACATCCTAACAGTCACGACTAATCAACTAATCATACCCTTAGACAAAAATACACTCACATTTCAACGCATAGTCATCACATATTTGCATTGTATCAACTAATGTAAGGCTCCGGATCATATTTACTCTCTCCTGAGGCGTAAAGAGTAGATAACCACCTAGTCCACTAGCATACGCTTGTAGACAAGGTTCCTGTCGGCACCAGAGAGGATGAACTCTGCATCGGCACGGAACTGCATTTGCATGCCTTGCTCGTGTACATACTGGTCGTAAACAGCGTTTAGATCTCCCTCGAAAAACTTCACCAGCTCACAGCACAAGTCACAGAGGTGCAGACCACATCCATAGCTCAACTTATCACAGTCAATTACAGCCTCGCAAATGTTGGCAGCCTGGGGAGTCTTGCAAGTCCAGGCAGCGGGCTTGCGGCATATGCCACACCATTCACGATTGGTTGCAAAAGGGGGACCAGAAGCATTATTCCGGGGGTCGACGATAGCACCACGTGCTCTGATGAAGTTTTCGCACTCCGCGATCTCCTCCGACGGGTCCCGTTCTGATTCAGGCGAACGCAAAGGGCCAACGCTGCCATGCGTGCACTGAATGATCTTGATTCGGTGACAAACGCAGTCCAGACACATCCGAGTCTCTTCCTTTCCTTCGCTGGTGTGTCCATCTTGGATCTCAATCATTTTGGTGCCGAAGTCGATGACTTCCGGGTTGCGAGCACCAAGTCCAACGATGCCGTAAGCGAAGTTGTGGCACCAGTTGCAACGAGGGCCTTCTTGTGGATAATCAGGATCACCAGCGAAGTGAAGAGGGTGGGCAAACTCGGTCTGGATACGATGGACTTCCCCAAAGGCAATGGCGGGTGGGACTTGACCATGGTGGCTCGTGGTGGGGAGTGCATTGCCTTTTGGCATGGCGGCCTCGCCCATTTCCTCGTCCTCGATGTTGCCTTCGGTAGCATTCTCTTCGTCTGAGATCTTGATCGATTCAATAGGGTTCCGTTCGTTGATATTGGAGGGCTCAGCGTTATCGAGTATGGCTTCCGACATTGGCTCATCCTCGTCAGTTTCATCAGCAATCTGCTGGTCCTGTGGCATGAGAACAGACGGCATGTGTCTGGCCGGGCCAGCAATACAAGGATATCCGTGATCAATGCATGAGTGGCAGGGCAGCTCATGGTCATAATCGGCATAGTGGTACGAGCATGGCTCCCAATTGCTGCGGCGACGACACTTCTCGCACGACCGCTTCCACTTGGGTGCAGGAATCAACACACAGTCAAGACCATCTTGTTCGCACTCGGCGCACGGGTAGGCAAATGGATCGCGATCAGTTTCGAGGGAACACTCCTGGCCGAGGTCACGACAGGCCTCGCAATTTCGGGCGAGGTCGTTTTCATCTTTCGCTGCTGACGAGGAGGCAAACGCAGGCACATGAGGTGTGATGGCGGCGCGTCGATCAGCCTTGGCCTTGGCAGGGCTCTCGGTCTCAGGTTGAGCACGAGGACGCAGTTGATAGCGGGAGTTGGGAGTGGTCGAAGGAGTCACGGCCCAGCTTTGGTCCCAGGCATCGGGCTCAGGCTCACTGTGGTAGGTATCTGGGTCAGGGTGACTTTCTTCCTCGTCGTCATGGTCCGAGTCCATGTTCACATTGGGCCCGGCCAAAAAGGACATACTCCGAGTCTTCCTGACCATTCGAGGGCTTGAGCCCGCAGACTGGGCAACAGAACCCTTGCGCTTCTTCCGGACTCGATCTCTGTCGGGATCATAATCCTCATCGTTGGAATCATCGTGCCATGATCCAAGGATCTCGGGACGTTTACGCTCACGAAGATTGTACGGGCTTTGCACTTTCGGAAGAACGGAAAACTGGCTGATGGCACCATTGAAGAGCTTCTGCGCTTGGCGCAATCTTTCAATTGTGTAGGCCATCTCGTTCGGGATGCGTCTATGGAAGTTAAACTGTTAGCACCAAGCAGCAAAGTATACAAATTTTCCCCGATCACTCACGGAGGGTAAGTTTGAGGCCAACTGAGGAACACAACGGGGATTCTCTGCAGGTTTGTACCGGTCAGAGGTGACCAATCCTCGCTAGGAGTTCTCATGCCTGGCAAGGTACTGAAGTACCTAGTGGCATCAATCTGGGACAAGGAGTCTGGCGGTTACATGAGGTCTGTGGTCTGTGTAGGAGAAAGCAAATGCGAAGTATAGCAGAAACTCACAGTGATTCTGAGATATTGCCTGCTCGCGAGCAGACCACGGAACAGCTGGAAGCCGATTTGACCGAGGTCAACGGAGCACAGCTTCTAGCAGAACAAGAGCATCGAACTAGGGCACGAGACAGGGTTGGGATGGTGGAGGGCCTCGAAGTATGAATGCAGGTGGAGAGAGCAAAGTATGAAGAGGCGAGAGCGAAGAGGCGCGTTGGAACTCAACTTTCGTTGGTTGGACTCGCTTCCCAAGGGAGAAAATCCAGGTGTAAACCTACGTATTTGGGACTGCAAAGAACGCAACGAACAGGTAAAAAGGTCAGGAAAACGAGTGAGACTGACGATGAAGTAACGCAAATCTGAAAAGAATATTGCGCGGGTTCCTATGTGACCAATCGGCCCCTAGACGCAAATACGGTAGCTCTTATGGTGAAGGCTCATTTAAATGATGTGATGTTAGACACAGCTTCAATAATAACTGACTCGCCAGCAATGTGAATATATAGTAGCATAATTCAGCTTCAGCATGACTAGCAGATCCATTATTTTAAAACACCGCAAAGCAATTCAAAAACACACAAGACCTAAAAAAACGGAACATGAAAAAACGCGTGAGAAGTCCCCGACGAACAGCGATTCTACCCATGCTGTCACAATTCAATGTCATCCTTTTCAAGGAAGAACAACTGTATGAGTCCCTGAAGCCGGCTCTGGGTCTCCTGGAATCTCCCATCAATCTCTATAGATCCTCTCCAGCTGCTGTTCCTTTGATGGGGGAGGAAGTCACTTGTTCACAGACTAAAGTGACAGCCATACTGCTGCTGGAAGGGGAAGAACAAAGATTGGTCTCCCGGGATATGCGAACCTTGGTGAAGAAAGTTATCTTGATGGCCTGTGTTGAAATGGGAACAACGACGGTGATAGTGGGAGAAGCCATTCGGTGTGCCGGTAAGCTATCAGGATAGAACGCCCAGCTCGGGCCAGAAGGAAGGCTGGAAGTAACCACACGGGGCGTCAGATTCATTGTCTCCTGCTGCAATTCTTCTTCTTTTCCATTCGACGCTTTCCGGTCACGTAAAATGCCATGCCACTGCCGAAAATGAACATGATGGTTAGCGCGCTAACGATGTATATGATCAGCCGCAGCCCTCTGGGGTTTCGCATCCAAACAGCTCAGCATCCCCAGCATCCTTTCCAGGCCATTCCCTTTTTGGTCAGCGCGGCTGGCTTCGTATGGGGTGCGTCGGAGATATCGGAGGTGAAGCCTTCGGATCTCAAAGGTGGGGGGGTTTTCATCGTTGATGTCGACTTGACTGGATGCTCTGGTCGCTTTTCAATGATGACCTGATCTGGGACTATAGTTAGCATGTTGTTTTTGTAGTTTGTATAGATGTCTCTACCGTCACCTGGTGCGGGTACGTGATCATACCATACTGGATCAGAGTGGATATTTTTTTTGTTGTGTGCCATGTTCACGCTGGCGATTTTGGATGAGAAATGGATCCTTTGTGCTTTCTGCTATATAAAAGCCGTTGTCGAGGATAGACAGCGGAATGAGATGAGGAAAGAAGCGAGATGACAAAAGACTAGGAGCGAGTTGACTCACCTGTGGGGACAAGGTTTGTTTATTATTCCCATCGAGGACAGAGGATCGCCGTAACGGGAATAACTGTGAACTTTTTAGTATCTCTCCCAAAGTAAGGTTGCGCAGCCCCAAGTTTGCCTAGTCATCCTTTCATTCATGGATCTGCTTCGACATACGTGATCGTCCGCTTGATTTCAAGTTCTTGCTTCGACTCCTTCCTTATGCCGTCAGTATGAGCATGGTGTGTCAGAAATATACCTTGAGTTTGATGTACCGCAATTCCGATTTGGAGCCGCCATATGATCGTGTATTGAGAATCGGGAATATCTTTGCAATAATAGGGAGTTGGATACTGCATGTCCAAACATTGGAAGCCGTCAAACGAAGGCACCCCCTGTCATTGGCTGCACCTAAAATAAACTTTGTGCTGCTCATCTACTAAGCCCAATCGGGTTACATACATTTGGTCTAGACTACACGACACACTCGCTTGTAGACGGATCCCACTTTCCTCACTCCTTGTACGCCAGCATTTCCCGGTTATCATCTTGCACCCGAGCGAATCTGTTCTTGGTTAGTCTCGAATAAAGGCAAGATGAGGGAAATACATACTCCAAGAAAAGCCGGAACATATAGACTTCCATGTCTTCCTTTCTAAGAACCTTTTTTGCCCATGTTCTCCCATTTTCAGCCATAGTCTGCGCAATGACTCGTCCAGTGTGATCATTTTCAAAATATCGAATCAACTCGGGGACTTCGTCGACATCCTTGTTGAGGGGCACATAATGGACCCATGGGACCAGGATATCTTGATGCCATTCACGAAAGATTGAGAGTTTCATGGGTAGACTCTTACTGCGCAGGAAGGCATAGAACCTTCCGCTGTATGCCCAGCCATCCATGTCTAGCAAGTAGCGGTGCCGCCATGCTTCTTTCGGCCATTCGAAACTGGCTGGTTCTCCGAAGAATTCAATTTGTGATTGGCAGTCATCCTCGCAATAATCAATTTCCGTAAATTTGATGTTGAAATGGTCCCGGTATCTTTCTGAATGGATTTGTTCGAGACCTCCATCATTACTGCCAAACTCACTACATGATGACGCCGGCGGTTTTGAGTTCGGTTTAAAGGTATATTGCGGTGAAGTAGGATGGGTCAAATTCCCCACAACTTGCTGTCGCAAAGAATGGCGCCAGGTATCTGCCTTTGTGTGAGCGCCGCTGTTGCCTCCTCTCCAGTACAGTTGAGGCTTCTTGTCTTTCCATTCAGAGTCAATGTCCTCTTCATAAGACATTCTATCCATGTAATACCACATTGATGGCATTGGAATATCCTGGAAAGAAGAAGGCGCTGACACAGAGAACACAGGAGCGATCTCATCCGTGAGCTTCAAAATATGTGGTGCCTTGAAGAGACCTACACGGTTCCGCAGCGAAGGGTTCCTGCATATATCGCTGAAAGCAGTGTGATTGTAAACAAAACCCAGAGGCTGAACGGCGTATGAAGCTGTGTCATCTCGAGGGTCCCCGTCGAGGTTTCTCGCTGGGGTGTCTGCAGGACATGACATGCTCGAATACACCCAATTTTCTTGTAGCGCCAGGTTGTTGTATCGAGTAGTCGAGACTGATGTGATCCACTCAGATACATATTCCCGCTTCGAAAATGTAGTCCTTGGGGAGGATGTCCGAGCCAACTGATTCTGAGCTTCTCTACCAAGAGAAACCATCCGACTCAACCGTTCATGAGCAACAACAACTCGCGGCTCATCGTGAACATTGAATGCCATATCGATATCTGGTAAATATTCCGCGAACTTGTCAATGATCATCTTCATTCCATCGCGCTGGTACCGTTCGCCAAAGACAGTGTAGATCGGCTTGCCGGCTCGTATCGACCAACCCATGAACATGTTATCCTTGTATCCAAGGTCTTGTCTTGTTCGTTCGCGGATCAAGCTTGGAGAAACACCCCAGAATGGAAGTAGTGCGTGGTAGATTATATCGAATTCATCTATCAGGACTGTCCCTCTGTCTGTGGCGAATTTGTACCACGCGTCAAAGTGAGGAGGTGGTGGCATGTTGTATCGACGTTTGTATTCAGCAATGGCCTCATTTAATGATTTTGATTGCCGTTTCACAGTCGTATCGAATGCTTTTTGGGCATTCCTTGTAAGTTGCAAGACAGGATGGGGACAAAGTCCTTCATCGGGAGTAGCCAGTATTGGAGGACTGAAGAACAAAATCATAGTTGTGAGCGAAATTGCCGAGAGGACAATTATGCACATCCTTTTCCTATGGCAAGAGTGATACTTCGCGGTCTTCCCTTTCCCTTGACCGAGCAGACCGTACATCTCTTCATGCCATGCTGGACTGACGGTACCCAGCTATAAGATCGATTAACACTTGCTGTATAGTATTATATTGTAGGCGCGGAGCTCACCATCCAACGCCTGATACGGCGTAAATTTGATAGTATCATGTTCGTGATAATGTGGATAACTCAAACCCCAGGCGAACGCAAATGCAGCACAGGCAACATCGGACCGAGACAAGGACGTGAGGGCGCAAAATGCCCTGAGTATTTCTTAATGTCGACGTGAATGGTTGGCATGCTAATTCCAGAGAGAATTGAAGCCCCTGGACCCTTGCATGGGAGATTCGACGTGAGAGGCCACTACGTCACTGGGGCAGATTGGTCGATCATTTCCCATTTGGGTGTTTTCTAACTATAGCCAGAGTGCCCTATGCAATGAAATTATGCGATGCTTTTGATAAAAGTTGATTATGGCCTTTTGAGAAAAGGAAGACGTGTTATTAGCATGAAACCAGTCAGTCTGGTGAAATCCGCAAGAAAAAAGCACCCCCAATAGCGCCTGTAATGCAGTCAGAAGTAAGCTGTGAGATTCAACCTCCTTGCCAGCAAAACCACTGTTAGTGAATGCGCCAGGGTATCCCATCCATTAATCAGAAATGCAAAAGTAACAAAGAACGCGAGTATTGCACATTTTGAACACCCCGGTTCCATCCCAGAAAAATGTAGCTAAGAAAACAGAGGGGGAAAGAAAGGACTTCAAGAAGCCCGGAAATCGTACATGCGGACATGGTAGTCGTCGCCACCGGTAATAAACCGGCTATCACTGAGTCCAATGCAATTCACAGCAGCACTATGTCCTTCAAAGGTATCCTGACAGGTAGGGACACGGGGATCCCAGATCTTCACCATGCGATCCATACCGCCAGATGCAATCCGCAGGGTATCAGCAGAGAGAGCCCAGATACCCTCCAGGTGCCCAAAGAAGGTACGAAGGCATCTTCCAGTGCTGGTTTCCCACAAGCGAATAGTGGCATCTACACCGCTCGTGATGATGTAGCGCGGGGGCTCCAGGCGGCTTTCTTCTTGGTCGAAAGAAGAACCGAAAGACGAAGGTTGGATAGAGAGGGACTTGGCCTCTAAAATGGGGGAGAGGATGTTGACGGCATCGCCATTTTGGGAGGATGTGCTGACGTGATCGTTCTCACAGTCGGCGAGATGGCTTTCTAGCTCGATTTCGCGTGGCAATGCGATAACTTGCTGGACGGCTCCGATGTGGTTGTGGAACAGTCGGATGCAAGTCTTGGTGTCCAAATCCCATAGGCGAGCTGCACCGTCGTCACAGGCAGTCAAGACTGTACGCGAAGGAGTGTCGATCTTAACAGCGTTAACTCCCTCTGGGTGAGGAAGCACAAAAGTGGATTTGTCCTTGAAGTTCCAGATCTTAACTGTGCGGTCGACGGAAGCAGAAGCCAGAAGAGTGCAATCAAAGTGGAGGGCAATGACCGCTTCAGTGTGACCATTGTACTTGGAGATACATTCACCCGTGCGCCAGTTCCACACTCTGATGCTGCGATCCAAGCTCCCGGTGATCAGCTTCGTGTCGTCAAACTGGAGACAACGCACCCCAGCAGTGTGACCTCGGAGCGTTCGCAATTCTTCGCCGGTATCGGTGTCCCAAATCTTGATGGTGGCATCGTAGGATCCAGTCATCAAAATGTTGTCCTCGAATTGAAGGCACATGACACTGTCTCGGTGACCCTTGAACACTTTAACAGAGCAACGCTTGTGTTTCCAGTTCATGCCAACCACAAAGCGATCACGGTAGACATCCTTCCACGGACGGTAGCGAGTCTTGAAATAACTCTCGTCCTCTTCAAGAGCTTGCGCGGGGGATGCACAGTGACGTTTTGTCAGTGCAGTACTTTGGTCGTCAGATTCAACCTTGCGCTTTCCACCGACAGGAGCCTCGACCGTCGAGCAAGACTCGTTGATCGTGTTCTCGGTGGATCCTCCGGCAGGCTGGTTGTGTCCCCAATTGGTGGCACGGAGCTCGATCTCACGCTTTGCCTCGCGCAAGCGTTTACGATCCAAAAGAGGAAGACCCCAGCCACACTTGTTACACTTGCGGCGAATATGTTGCTCACACATCCTATGCCAGACCACATCGTCATCAGCCAGAGCATTCCAGCGACGAGACACTTGAGCTGCTCGGCAAAGTGACGCGGTATCGAGGTAACGAAGGATTTTGAAAGACAACTCTGGGGGAAGGGCGGCAAGAAAATCGATTCGGATCAGTTCGCGGACGCTGGCAGAGATGTAAGAGAGTTGGGGGAAGCAGCACTGAGCCAGGATTCCCTGGAGCATGAGAGTGCGCTGCTTGGCTGGAGCAGCGGAAAACAAGGACCAAACATGGGCGATGCCCTGCTGATCACTTTGAGGAAGTGTGTCCAGGTCGCTTTGCAGCCGGGTCATTGACTGCTCATCCGCCTGACGTCTGCATTTCGAATCTGGTTGGTGACGGTAGCAGTAACTAGCGTTCACCGGGCGATGCTCAGCAGCAGTATTGATCTGGGAGCGCAAAGGCGCATATTGCCTCGGTTGGTACTTTGTCAGGAAAGACGCAACATTCTGCCTTGCCCGTTCCTCCAATGTCTGTGTGTCAGAGCCTTTGCGGGGTGGAGAGCGGTTGGAATCGGCATTTGCACTTGGGCCCACGGTGGCGGCAGGGGTCAGGGTTTGCTGCGCAAAGCGATTTTCCGGAGTGTCGGACATGGTTGTAGATCGGTTGTGAGGTTGAGGGGGGAGGAGAGCCGTTTTGAGTGAAGGTGACGGGTACACCTTATTGTGTAATACAGCGATAAGGACGAGGGTGGCTTGCGCGTGTCGGCGCTCGGAGATTGTTCCGAAGTGCAGCCCTGATCAGAGATGATAGCGAGGAGGTCACTCTCAGGATAATCCTCCGTCCAATATCCCAGGAAATTCGGGGGATTATATACTCGGGCGGATATGAGTACCCTGAGGAAAGGGAAGTTATATGATCGACACCGAAGGGAGTTGCAGAAGTAGTTGCAGCAGTCAACCGGGATCGCCGGAGACTTTAAACAAAAGGGCGATTGCACAATCGTCTAGTTGCAATAGTCGCAATAGTTCGGATTTGGTTTAGCTCGGCCTCAACTGAGAGGGAATTGCGTGACGGAAGGCGAATTCGTGATTAGGGCGGTGTGCCACGTGACCCGGATTGCGACATCTCCGCCATCTCGCACATCAACACTTCCCCCCAGTCTTCACTTGTCTTCTACTTATCATTCGCGCCCGATGTATCAGGTTGGGGTCTCAGACGGGATCACACCGCTAATCTCGGGCTGAAGCTACAGTGATCCTACAGTGGAGAAGACATCCTCGAGTCTAGCCCCAGACCCACTGGGTAAGACGCCTTTCTCCTCCCAGCTTTGTTTGGTGGGGAAGAGCTTATCGGTGTGCATCCCTGCATCCGGGGCTCCGTCCTTCATTTCCACCTCTGTATCAGCCTGGATTCATATGGTCAACAAGTGCAAGTGATCTAGACCTCCAACTGATAGTAGAATCCCGAGTCCCGAATCCCTCCTTTTCGTAGCCTCCTTCGACCAAGGGCTTTCTGGCATTGAGAGCCGTGTCTGCTCACCCTGGTCTCACCCCATCGCTTTCACTGGTTACGAAAATGTCGTCATCCGAGTCATCCGCATCGTCGATTCCTCCCCCCGACGAGGAAAAGTCCATGCCACAGGTCGACAACCTGATTTCTTATCTACTGGGAGCCAAGCGGTCGCTTTCCTCGATAAATCATGTGTGGCGGGCCAACGAAATCGTGACTGCGTCCCATTCGGCGTTGGAGGAGAGCGTCATTGTCTGCTCCCGGACAGGGTTTCTACGCCGAGGTCTAAATAATCAGCTGCGGTTGCTATACGACGTTCGCACCGAGGTGGAGGAAATCTCATACCGGGGTCGTGATGAGTTCTCGGCTGCCTTGAGAAACCTTGATGCTGCTGATGCTCGCCTCAAAGATACCCTGGATCTACTGCGTGGGACAATTGTTCACCCTTCATTCAGGCCCGGGGATGAGGTTCAGAAGACCCTCCACGACTTCGTGGATGAGCGAGGAGTGGCAGAGCTGCATGCTTCCTTGAAAGACTCAATAGACCGCACTAACACAGCACGAGCTGATTTGGACACATCCAATCGGGAGTTTGATGACGAGCTTCAAGCCACCAGGCAGTCACTTCGACATTACCACACAGCCACGAAATTCGCCTCATCCCGTGTCTCAATCTCGTCATCCTCATCCTCTGCCTCTGATTCCGGCTTGCTCACCTTATCGTCGATGCCTGGTCAGATCCAATCATTGGAGGCCAACGCCCAAGAAATGGCCGGCCTGCTCGAATCCCTGGTTCGTCATTTTGACCTCTGCGTCACCGCGGTGAAACATACAGATGGTGGAGGAGCAGTCGCGCGATCTATCACGGGGGACATGCCCTCGGGTGTGGACCGCGGCACCGACGGGATGCCTAATATTGGGGCGGAAATCAATGCCAATTTGAACGCACCCCTGGATCCAATGACAGACGCTGAATACCAGGAAATGGTCACTGTTATTATCAAGGATGCCCCTGAGGCAGATGATGTGGTAATGGAAATCCAAGATCGCATCACCGAGATGGAATCAATCTTTGAGCAAGTACAAGCACAGCGAGATGTGCTCTTGACTATTTCCAAGGCAACCATCGAAGTGAACACCCATCTGTCTTCCCTGGCCTCCTCTCGTCTACCTCGTTACATCTCCCAGGCACACAATTTTACCAGAGTATGGCACGAGGAAAACGACCGTATTAACACGGGTCTTGCAGAACTCTCTGACCTACACTCCCTCTATGATGGCTTCCTCAACGCCTATGATAGCCTTATGCTCGAGGTAGCTCGTCGAAAGCACGTCCGTCAAAGGGTGGAAAAGGTCCTCCGAGACACCCGGCACAAGCTGGACCAACTCCACGACGAAGACGCTGCCGCTCGGGATGCTTTCCGCGTCGACCAGGGTGATTTCCTTCCCTCGGACATCTGGCCTGGTGTTGGGCTAGCGCCCATGCAGGTGCAATTCCTCCGTCTGCCAGGTGGTCACCTCGACGGTAACCCTGCTCCAGGAGATATCCCTGAGCAATCCAGTGCTTACGAGTTGACCGAGGCTGTCAAATCAGGGTTCCCAGATGACAGTGCCGAGGGGGAACATATCCCCAACTTGCCGAAAGACCTAATCGAGCAGGCATACGCACGGGTCAAGGCGCGGCATAAGAGCGTTGCGTAAACCCACATGGCCAAATTCTGTGATCCCACACCGGCTCCCAATCTATCTATCCCACACACTGCTAATACCCACCTTATTTCCATTACAGTACAGCGATGCATCATTTCCCTCGGCGTCTTCATTTGGATCTTCTGCTATTCCCGCCGCGTTATGTAATTACGGTGGAAATTGGAGATTAGGCTTGCTCCCTGCTACATTTAGCTACTATATCACAATCACAATCGAGCTGGACTTGCAATATGACCTAGATGATGAAAACCCAATAGGTCCGACCTGCCGTTTTCCCCCCCTCAATCTCCTGTTCGATCCAATCGATACTTCAGATGCATACTCCTCGAAGATGTAAGCACTGTGTATTCTGGATCTTGCAGGAGATTGGGGGAAGATCGGTTTGGAATGACTTCCAAAGAGAGCTCTGATAGGTCATTGTCCATCTCAAGTGGTGAGCAATATATATAAGAAGATTTTTGTTCTGGCTTAAGTAACTTATTGTCTACTCACACATGGTTCGCCATAAAATATATTTTTGCGTAGCAGATATATATATTGTCCCATTTTTATCTAGTGTAGACCAAGGTATCAAATGCCCAATGCTCCATCCATATATGCATTTCATCATCAAATCATGCCAAGCGGTTACTCACACAACGTGTAAAATATCGCAACGTGCACATGCAAAGAAAGATAAGAGAAGCCGTGCGCTTATTTCTTCTTCCTGGAGGACGAAGAGACAAGACGCTTCTTCATATGCTTGGGCATCTTGTTCGCTCGCTGCTCACGCTTCTCCTCCTTGACCTTTGCCTTGTGATCGCGCTTGGAGTCTTTGTCTTCGAAACGTTTACCCCGAGGCGCCTTCTTCGCGAAAGGATCATTCTCATCATCCTCCGAGTCGGATCCTGAGACAGAAACACCACCACTGGCATCAGAGGCGAGGTCTTCTTCTTCGACATCGGTCTTCTTCTTGCCACCAGCCAAGAGGTCGCCGTAGATAAGGTCGGCACCTTGGCCGTCACGGATGCGCTCGGCATCACGCTCCACATCGTACACCTGCTCTAGCGTCTGGGGAATGTATTGTTGACGGAAGACCGCAGTGTCGACATCCTCGGCCTCCTGCTGCTCTTCGTCACCCTCCTCACGGGCAATAAGAAGCTTCTCAATGGCAGCATTCATCTCTTCGCTTCCAGCAGCGATGTCAGTCGGGCCGTCAGGAGAGATGATGAACTGGAAGACAGTACGCTCAGGCAGCGTAAGAACATTCTTCCGGCGGAAGAAGTCGCTAACGTTCTTGATATCCATGCGCAGGAATTCCAAACTGCGAGGGTGGTCGTGCTCAACACTCTGACTGACATCGATGATGTAGAGACGCTCCTTGTGGTAGAGAATGTTATACTCGCTCAGATCGGCGTGGACTAGACGACAAGTCTGGTACATAACACGCATGTAACCCAACAATTCCATGTACAGTGCGCGCCAGCGAGTCTCGGGCTCGGGGATGTTGAAGTCCACGTCCTTCAGGCGAGGTGCGCCCAGACCCTTGGAGCTACCAATGAATCCCATCACGAGAACGTGGAGACGGAGGTAGATAGGCTCGGGACAGGGGATACCGGTAGCGTAGATTCTGCGCAGGTTACGCATTTCCTTCTCGGCCCAGAGTTTAACCATGGCGCGGTTATTACTCTTGTTGTATCCCTGACGGAAACGGAACTCGCCAGTCACATACTTATCACGGTCCTTGAAGACCAAAATACTTGTCTTGTAGACCTTGATGGCACGGTGTACCGGGATGGCATCCTCGTCTTCCTGGGGGAAGGACATGGCGTGGTAGACGTTGGCTTCCTTTCCGGTAGACAGACATCCATGAATCTCCGAGACAAGTCCACGGTTGATCATCTGCAGCAAGAGCATCCGTGTACGAGGATCCAACACTTGTTCCGAGGTGGCTCGGTCAGCCTTATCTCCGCCCTTCTCAGCCTTGCCTGAGATACCAGCCTGTTGATCGTCGAGTTTGATCTTGCCAGCATGGCGAGTGAGCGACTTGACCTGGTCATCGATGGAGGCAGAAGTGTTGACGGTAGGCTTCTGGGTGTTCGTCTTGGGATAGGTCCATTTCGGGATATTGGAGTCGGCAGCGAGATCGTTGATTTTGCGCTGGCGGTTATAGGCCTTGGTGAGGTCGGAGTTATCGGAAGAGAGAATGTCCTCGCGATCTAATTCCTCCTCGAAAATATCCTCATAGTCCTCGTCGTAGTCATCGTCCTGCTCATCGGGCAGATCTTGCCCCGCCGCAGCGGAGTCTGCATTATCGGGGTTCACATAGCCCTCGTTGGGCATGTAGGTGTGGGATGGCGCAAGGCCATCAGCAATGCCAGTTGCCTGGGCAGTATTCTCGTTTGAAGCCATTCTGGATCTTCAATGTCGAGAAAGCAGAGATGTGAGTTCGTCCGTCCCCAAGGTTTTTTTTTTCTGTGGCCCAAATTTGGTTGACCGCCCGGCAGAACCCCGCGCCCAACGAGACGCGCGGATTTCGTTCCTCGCGTAGTCTCCCCTGCCTGTCGCAACACACGCATCATTCGCCTCGGTCTTTCTTTATTCTTTGCCAGGACATCCGTGGCGCTGATACTCACGGCGCACATTTTCACTTTCTAACATTCGCGCCAGTCGCGTTATGCCGCGGGCGTTATAGGTGATTATCGCGTCGCGCGTATCCTCTAACGATGTATGTCAAGCAGATCATCATCCAAGGCTTTAAGAGGTATGGTGGCCCAAATGAACGACCACCGGGTTCTACGAACTATTTCTGACAAAATACGATCTTTAGCTACAAGGACCAAACGGTCATTGAGCCATTCTCCCCCAAACACAATGTTATCGTCGGCCGCAATGGTTCTGGCAAAAGTAATTTCTTTGCTGCCATTCGATTCGTCCTTAGCGATGCCTACACCCACCTTGGCAGAGAGGAGCGTCAAGCTCTCTTGCATGTATGTAGCTCGCCATTGATCCTATGCGTGGTTTACTGACCCCATGCAGGAAGGTTCCGGTTCTGCTGTGATGTCCGCTTACGTCGAGATCATCTTTGACAACTCCGACGATCGATTCCCCACTGGCAAGCCAGAGCTTGTCCTCCGCCGTACTATCGGTATCAAGAAAGATGAATACACACTCGACCGCAAGAATGCCACTAAAAACGATGTCATGAACCTCCTTGAGTCGGCCGGTTTCTCTCGATCTAATCCTTACTATATTGTCCCCCAAGGTCGAGTCACCGCATTGACAAACATGAAGGACTCCGAACGATTGGTACTGTTGAAGGAAGTGGCTGGTACACAGGTTTACGAGGCTCGTCGGTCGGAGTCTTTGAAAATCATGCACGAAACCAACAGCAAACGGACCAAGATTGACGAACTCCTTGACTATATCAACGAGCGACTTGCCGAACTCGAAGAAGAAAAGGATGAGCTTCGAAGCTACCAAGAAAAAGACAAGGAACGCCGATGCTTGGAATACACTATCTACTCGCTTGAGCAGCAGGAAATCGGCAAGGTTCTCAATGAAATCGAGGAGCGACGACAGAATGGCGTCGAAGATGCAGACAACAACCGCGACCAATTCATCGATGGCGAGAAGGCCATGGCTCAGATTGATGCCGAGATCGCCGAATGCCGGCAGCAGATTGAGTTTCTGAAGGTCGACAAGGCTCAACTGGAAGAGGAACGCCGTGAAACTTCCAAGACTCTGGCACAGAACGAACTGCAGGCCAAGTCTCTTTCTGACAACCAGGCTGCCGCCCAAGCCCTGAAATCCCGTTACGACGCTGATCTTACTTCTGTTCAAAATGCCATCAAGGAGCGCGAAGCTGAACACCAGGAAATCCTCCCTCGCTTCAATGCTTTGAAAGATCAAGAAGACACAGTGAAGTCGCAGTTGACAGATGCCGAAACATCTCGCCAGCGTCTGTACGCGAAGCAGGGCCGTAACTCACGCTTCAAGAACAAGTCCGAGCGCGACAAGTGGCTGAACATGGAAGTCAGGGAGAGTAACAACTCTATCAAAGCAGTCCAGAATGTGGTGTCTCAGACCAAGGAAGACATTCAGGAACTGGAAACCGAAATTGCTCGCCTGGAGCCGGAGACCGAACTGCTGCGCCAGCAGATCGATGGACGGGGTGACACGATGCACACCGTTGATCAACAAGTTCAAGATGCTAAAGACGAGAGAGACCGCTTGATGGACCAGAGAAAGGAGCTATGGAGAGAAGAAGCGAAGCTTGACTCTGTGCTTTCAAACGCATCGCAGGAGGTTGATCGTGCTGAGCGTAATCTCTCGTCAATGATGGATAATAACACCAGCCGTGGAACAGCAGCGGTGCGACGAATTAAGCGCCAGTATAACCTCGAAGGCGTCTACGGTACCCTTGCAGAACTTTTCGATGTCAACGACAGATACCGAACCGCCGTCGAAGTCACGGCAGGACAGAGCCTGTTCCACTACGTCGTTGACACCGATGAAACCGCCACAAAAGTCCTTGAGATTCTACAAAAGGAGAAGGCTGGCCGTGTGACATTTATGCCTCTGAATCGACTTCGCTCAAGGCCCTTGAACATGCCTCGCGCTAGTGACACAATCCCCATGATTGAAAAACTAGAGTATGACCCTGCGTATGAGAGAGCCTTCCAGCACGTGTTTGGCAAAACAATTATATGCCCCAACTTGCAAGTTGCGTCGCAGTACGCTCGAAGCCATGGTGTCAACGCCATTACCCCAGAGGGTGATCGATCAGACAAGCGCGGTGCTCTGACTGGTGGATACCACGATTCACGCCAGTCCCGCCTAGACGCAGTCAAGGCTCTAGGGAAGTGGCGAGATGAGTATGAAACAAAGAGGAACCGCGGCACTGAGATTCGGAAGGAGCTGGAGAAGCTTGACCAGATGATCACCAAGGCCGTTGGTGAATTGCAGAAGCTTGAGCAGGAGAGACACAATGTGCAGAACCGGAGTGGACCACTGCGACAAGAGTTGCGGGGCAAGCGTGACCAACTTCAGAACAAGAATGATACCCTCGACGCCAAGCGCCGCGCCCTTCGGAATGTCGAATCCAACCTGGCGGCTTTGAACGATCAGGTGAGCGCTTTCGAGGCGGAATTGTCGTCGCCGTTCCAGAAAGCCCTCACCAGCGAGGAAGAAGCTCGACTTGAGGCTCTGAGCAGCACGGTTCAGGATCTCCGCCGTCAATACCAAGAACTGTCTAGCCAGCGCAGTGAGCTTGAGGCACGGAAGTCGGTGCTTGAAGTTGAGCTCCGGGAGAACCTCAACCCTCGCCTCGACCAACTACTCAACAGAGATGTTGACATTGCCGACGAGGAAGTTCAGGGTAATTTGAAGGAGGTACAACGTGAAGTGAAGCGCCTTGGCCAGGCGTTGGAGAAGCTCAACACACGCCTCAAGCAGGTGGATACCTCTATTGAGGAAGGCAATACTCGTATTGTTGAACTGCAACAGCGCAATGCCGAGACCCGCCGTGAGATTGAAGATCTCGCTCGATCCATCGAGAAGCATCAGCGACGTATGGAGAAGAGTATGCAAAAGAAAGCAGCACTTACCAAGCAAGGCGCCGAGTGCGCAGCCAACATTCGTGCCCTGGGTGTGCTTCCCGATGAAGCCTTTACGAAATACCAACACACCGACTCCAACACTGTCGTGAAAAAACTCCACAAGACCAACGAGGCCCTTAAGAAATATTCTCATGTCAACAAGAAGGCCTTTGAGCAGTACAACAGTTTCACCAAGCAACGTGAGACTTTGACCTCGCGTCGTTCCGAGCTGGACGCGTCGCAAAAGTCTATCGATGATCTTATTTCCGTCCTTGATCAGCGCAAGGACGAGGCCATTGAGCGTACATTCAAGCAGGTCTCTCGCGAGTTCCACAACGTGTTCGAGAAGCTGGTTCCGGCCGGCCGTGGTCGCCTCATTATCCAGCGCAAGACGGACCGCAACGCGCGACCCGAGGATGATGTTGACTCCGATGATGAGGAAGCTCGCCAAAGTGTCGAGAACTACGTCGGGGTTGGCATCAGTGTCAGCTTTAATAGCAAGCACGATGATCAGCAGCGGATCCAGCAGCTGAGTGGTGGACAAAAGAGTAAGCATTTCCATCTAACCCAGCCTCGATTCATATCTAACCATCCTACAGGTCTTTGCGCCCTCGCCCTCGTGTTCGCCATCCAAGCTTGTGATCCCGCACCATTCTACCTCTTCGACGAGATCGACGCCAACCTGGACGCCCAGTACCGAACCGCTGTCGCCCAGATGCTCAAGTCGATCTCGGATTCCACCAACGGACAGTTCATCTGCACTACCTTCCGCCCTGAGATGCTGCACGTCGCGGAGAAGTGCTACGGAGTCAGCTTCCGACAGAAGGCTAGTACGATTGACGTGGTCTCCCGAGAGGAGGCACTGAAATTCGTGGAGGAGCAGAAGTCGTGAGGGGAGTTTCTTTTGCTCTGTATATTGTAATCATTGCTTCGGTGGATGGGCTGGCGCATGATACCGGATTTCTTTCTATGTGATTTCTTTTATTCTTTCGAAAGTAGTGTGTAGGATCAAGTAGTCCATGTCGAAGCAATTGCTGACTTTCAATATTAAAGCCCGAGTTCATTGAAATGCGTGTAGTCTAAGTTATGATACGCTGATGCAAGCCTGATCAACAAGGCACAAATCCGGGGAAATCAAACCTCGCCCGTCCATTCGAACAAGATATCCTCGGGCACATCACGAACAAGAATGTGAACATGTTCCAAAGCCCTCACACTCTGCAGGCCAACCCAGTTCTTAAACCACAAGACATGTGAAGCAGCATCCGAGGTAATTCTCGGATCCTTAGCCAATCGATCGACGAAAGTCTGTCGAACAAACGTGTCGATCAGCAACCTTGATTCCTCCGTCAAATGACCCTCCTCAGATTTGACCGCAATAGGTGTACGCAACCAAACAACCAGATGCGAAATGCCGGGCGTCAACCCGTAGGGCCAATCATTGCGGAGAATCTTGTAGTCCTCCGGATCGGCAAAGGGACGCGGGTTCTTGAAGGCAGCCACAGGACGTTGAATAGCCGCAGAGCCGGCACTATCCAGCGGCATTTGCCACTGCAGTCGCCGTTGGCAGATATAGTTCATGATCGACCCATATTGGGCTTTGGTGTCTGCGCTCCACGCTAAATATCGGCGCAAATCGGAAGGCTTCCGCCTGAAGGCGCCGAGATCATTCCGGGCTGATGCGCGTGAGGGGAGCCCAATTTGGAGAAGAGGGAGAGAGACATACCGATGATGTCCTTGAGGTCTTCCCAGTCGTGGTATACAAACTCCTCATCGGTCATGGCCAAGAGTTGGTGGTCGAGGTCTGTGAGATTGAAAGCAGGCGTCATATTAGCAACAGCAATAACCATACTGTACTTTGTAAAATAGATAGAATAGATAGAATAGATAGAAGAGATAGAAGAGAATAGAATAAACAAAAGAGAAGTAAATATCCCGCGGGGTACCTCAAAAGGGTATCAAATTCCGTTGGGGTTCCGCCCGTCACTCCTCTCTCTCCGCTCTCTCGACTTTCTTGACTTTCTTGACTTCTCTTCTCTCTTTACCCTCAACCTTCTCTCCAGTGTCACCATGAGGTAAATTGCCCTGTTCCTGTTCTCTTCTGATCTCGGCTGATTATCTTAGTCTCGCCACTATCGGCACGGCCCTTGCGCCCTCCGTCCTGCTTGTCGCAGGTGTTTACGCCATTAAGCCCGAATTCGTCTCTTATGCTGTCGCTGTCGCCGGTGTTCTCGCTGCATTCCTGGCCTTCAGAACTTGTTTGTCAACCGTCGGCTAATTACCGAGGAATTGAGCTAATACCGTGTAGCGGCGCCCCGGAAGGTCCTGAATCCCACCGAGTTCCAGAACTTTGTTCTCAAGGAGAAGAACGAGATCTCCCACAATGTCGCCATCTACCGTTTCGCCCTGCCGCGTCCCACCGATATCCTTGGTCTCCCCATCGGCCAGCACATCTCTCTCGCTGCAACCATCGCCGGCCAACCCAAGGAGGTTGTCCGCTCCTACACCCCCATCTCTTCCGACAACGAGGCTGGCTACTTCGACCTGCTGGTCAAGGCCTACCCCCAGGGTAACATCTCCAAGTACCTGACCAGTCTCAAGGTCGGCGACACCATGAAGGTCCGCGGTCCCAAGGGCGCCATGGTCTACACCCCCAACATGTGCCGCCACATTGGTATGATCGCCGGCGGCACTGGTATCACCCCCATGCTCCAGGTCATCGAGGCCATCATCCGCAACCGTCCCCGCAACGGTGGAAACGACACCACCAAGGTCGACCTCATCTTCGCCAACGTCAACCCGGACGACATCCTGCTCAAGGAGAAGCTTGAGAAGCTGGCCAAGGAGGACGAGGGATTCCGCGTCTACTACGTCCTCAACAACCCCCCCGAGGGCTGGACCGGCGGTGTCGGCTTCGTCACCCCCGACATGATCAAGGTATGTTGTGCGTCCCGGCTGTGTGACTGTGACCGTACTAATTAGACTTTAGGAGCGCCTCCCCGCCCCCGCTGCCGATGTCAAGATTCTCCTCTGTGGTCCTCCCCCCATGGTCAGCGCCATGAAGAAGTCCACCGAGGCTCTTGGATACACCAAGGCCCGCCCTGTCAGCAAGCTCGAGGACCAGGTCTTCTGCTTCTAGGGTCCCGGATCAACAAAAGTTGTTACTTTCGAGCCGTGCATGCTTTCTGTGTGAGCTATTGAAATACAGGATTGGTAAACTACTGCAGAGCAGTTTGTCTGGTGTATATCTGTCTGGAATGGTTAGAGGTGTCTATAGAACCCCACCTGGGGAGATAAAAGATGTCTTTCGGAGCCTTGATGTCTGATTTATTAATCTTGATTTCGGTTCTAATATCTATGTTCCCACTGTTATTGACTGTACAAATTATCAGAGGCTATTCCCATTCGCCTTGGTCCTTAATCTGATAGAAGACCACTGCAATGTATGACACGCCACGGCACGTGCCATAATTGCCCCGGAACTGTTGGCTGGTTTGTATGTTATGACTGGTAGATCGATGTTTATATTGATCTCTCAACATTGTCCTTCACCGAATCGTCAATATACTACGAACTAGGTTCACCATCTACAATGGTATCGCTTGATCTACCCCAGCCCACAAACACCGTCGAGGTTTCCCTCATCGATTCATAGGTTGCTTCAAGCTTTCCGCCCTACCCATCATCTCCTACCTACAGGGATGCTCGCCTAAAATTCCCAGCTCAGCAGTTCATAACCCCGGAGATCCAAGGCTACGACCGTCTAGCAGTGCCCTCGTACTCTTTTCTCATCACGCACCCATGCGACCTATTCATCCGATCCGACTGCCACAACCTCGCGCCGACATTTGCCGAGAGCTGCACAAGCACAGCAAGTAGCGGCTGGAAGGAACATTCGCCGCACAATGTCTCAGACATCCTCTTCGAGAACGGGATACCCCTGGACGAGGTCAACGCCATCATCTGGTCGCACTTCCACTTTGACCACACCGATTCCCCAGCTCTACCGGTCTGATCGTGGGACCGGGGTTCACCAGTAGCTTCACTCCCGGATGGCCAGAGCAAGCTGATCTCCCAGTCAAATCTGATGACTGGAAGGTGCGCACGCTGCGGGAAATCAACCTCGATGATGGCCAGAAAAAGTCGACGATTGGGCGCTTTCCTGCGGTGAAATGGTTTGAGGATGGAAGCTTCTATCTGCTTCATACCCCTGGTCATACTGCAGAACATCTAGTGGGGTTAGCCTGAGTGCAGTCTGATTTCTTTTTCCTCATGGTGCGGCGGGTGATGCTAGCTATAGCTTCTTTTTTTGGCGACCCACCCATCAATGCAACCAACCCTAAGAGAACCAACACCGACGGCGATATAGAAGTTCGCCCGCCATCCCGGCGAGTTCCGGCCCTCAAAGCACAAAGCCACCGACGACCATTGAACGTGACAATTAATCCCAGTCAATCACGCTTGTCCCACAATTTTCCGGATCACTAGATCTTCGCTAGGAAATTTTTGCTATCAAATAAGAGGCTGTCCCACTCCCGCGGCACATCGCTATAACTTCAGCTCGCTAAGATGCAACTTTAGCACCGAGTATGCAACCAGTATGCAGTACTCAATTTTGAGATTCCGCGATGCGTAGCCAGTTCCAGACCCCCTCGGTCCATGATAATTGCCGAGGCTGCGCGTGGTTTAGCATTGACCTTGCACAGTTTATATTCCATTGGCAGACTAAATTGAGTGAACTCAATCAATATTGTCTGTCTTGTGCTGATTGTCCATTTACACCGCATCACTAAAATTGCAAGCACAAAAGTTGTTGTATAGAAAGGTCATTAGAGTGAACTATAAAGAGTGTAGACATAAACACAAAGGCATAGTAGAACCACACACTTCAAATCCGATTCTGCTCCTTGAAATGCGACATCTCCACCCAGCCTTCTGGATCACCATTATGGCTAAAGATAGTATGAGGCGTCTCAGCCTCCTCCCCAAATCTCGTAAGCGAGTCTGCGGAAGAGGACGGGCCTGCCATTGTAGCTGACGCCGTAGCGCCCTTCTGAGAAGAAATAGAAATAGTAGTCGTGACAACCGGCGGCGCAATGGATTGGTTGCCTCGAGTTGTAGAGCCGTAATTACCATAATCGCCATTTTGCTTATATTGAGGCTGGCTGCGGTTGACCGTGGATCTGATGAAGCGATGGGTCAACGGCCGGAAGAGTGGCCATACAGGTGGAATTGACATTGTGATGAGGACGATCCATTCTTCGACTTCGCCCCAGCGAAAGAGTATGCCCGCCCCGTCTGTTATCATGTTAGCGATTGCTTGGTTTGGATAGATGTTGCGGCTTACAGGATGAGTCTTCGCTCATGATGAACTTGGCAGCCCATGTTCTAACAATTGCAGCAGCGCCAGCGAAGACACCGCATCCCATGAGGAAACTCAGACCCCATTTTAACTTCTTGTCAATACGTAGGGGTATCAGCACTGTGATTGGGATGATGGCGAGGTAGATATCCGAGATGGCGGCCACGGCACCAACAAAGTAGGTATAGTATACACTCTTGCCGTGGTCACACTGACTCTGGCGGAGGGGATCCCATAGAGCATTGGGAGGACTGCATTGAACCCAGACCAGGAGGACTTGGGGGATGTTAAAGATAATATTCAAAGCAGCGACGACGATGAGACTGCGGCGGATTTTGGGATCTATATGACGCAGGCTGTTAGCTGTGCTAGCGCAATAGTCTGATGATACATACTGCTCTGTGAGTTCATCTCAACCAAAAAAGCAGCCACCGCGACCTTGCCGGTCGGAATCGCTAGGTTGAAGAAAAAGACCGTGATCCATGTGTATAGAAGGAAGTTGCGTAGTTCGCCGACTTCTATAACGATGGTGATATGGTTCCCTAGGCCGTGGAGAATAGAAAGAATACCGAAGATTTGAGTGATAGCAGTAAATAACTGTCGTCTGTTAATGGAGCAACTTTTGTATAGATCAAGGTCCATACCCAAGCAACGAGAGACCATATCAACGCCGTAGTTCCAAATTTGTTCATACGGAGACGAACATAAACCCGCAGCACCATAAAAACAGTCGCAACTGTACCCAAAGCAATACCCAAGCGAAAGTCGCTGGGGCCGCTACCACCGTACGCGGGGTAACTTTCATGAAGACCCATGCTAGAATGAGTGACAAGGGTAGGTAAAGACCGAAACGAGAGCCATTCTCGAACAAAAAGGAACACCGCTCGAGTGCACAGCGCACGAAGGCCTATATGTATTCACACCACCACGCAAAGTCGGACCCGAGCATCAAAGCGGAGGCCCCCGTCCGTGGATCGCGTTCGCCTACAAGTACAGCAATTGGACATGCTACATCCGATTTGTACAAGAGTATAGTGGGGAACGAGGGCAGACAGGAACAAAAGGCTTAAATGGCAACACGCAGGCGACCTAGTCCAATCAAGTGGGGAATTCATAGCGAAACTGGCAATGCTACAGTTTACATCCGTTGGTTCACGACGCCACTAGCGTTCTGTCTGACATAGCGTGGATGGGGTATTGAGAGCCGATATATCCGCTACTTTTGTCATTTTACTTGTACAGGACTGTACACAGAGAAACTCACTTGCCGATCGCTGTCATTGTAGGGAACCTGTTCAATAGTGCCTAATCCCACCACTGGCCTACTCGCATCTCCGGCCGATCTTGGAAGAAATAGGCAGCTGATCCCGGAAGATCTTGCGTGTTCTTGCTGTGTCTGTCAGGGATCTGAGCGGTCAATGCATCGGGGTATTCCTACCCCTGAGAGGTTATAGTTAGGGCTGCAAGGTACCATGTCGCCGTTGGACTATAATTTAAGTTTAGAATTTAACGAACACGAGCTCGGTCCATAAAAGAACCATACACATAATTGAACTCTAAATAACCGATACCCGGCAATATTAAAATATGAATATTCTCTCAGTCGCGCATTCTCTATGGAGCATATCTTTCATGTCTCAGTAGCAAGCACAAATCTTGAACTCCGCGCTGAGTATCGTGAGAGAATATCTATACGACGTAAGAACTTGTGTAAACTCACGTCCAAGCCATGGGACCCTGGGGTCCAACACTGGCAGCGAGTGGATTGTCGATATTGTATGCATCCGCCACAATCCCCGCCAGCGATAGTCAATCGCCGGATTTCCGGTAATATGTGGGGCACGCGCAAGACCAACTGCGAAACGGGGTATACAAAAGTTTGGCAACACTTCCAAGTTCATCCATAGCTGGGAAGCAGGCAGACGCGCAAAACTCCCCTCAGCACCCCGACGATAACTAATCCGCCGCACATACATATTTAGCGACAATGCACAAGAAAGCTGGGAGGAGAGAGAGAGGGAGAAGAGAGAAAAGTGAGCGAGAAAAGAAGAGATACGCGACACGACACCGATATCTGCAACTGGGCGTAATATCAAATACAGTCAACATCAATATGGTCACGGAAATTTTCGCCTTGCAAAATGACAAGTAACATGACTAACGTTATATCAAATATATAAGACGTAGCGTGCTAGATTCCGAGCCTCCCTGCTCAGTGAACCTCAATCAATTCTTCTATCATAGCCAGGAATTTCTCACGATATTCACTTGGCGTGGTTGTAATTGTCATGGGACCCTGTCGACCAATAACATTAAATGTCTGCACCACACCCGAAAGTGCTTGAGCTTGCAACTTGTGCCGGGCATAGAAGAAGTCGAGCACAGATGCGCGATACTTCCACCGTCCATCAGCGGATAAAAGTCCTATCCTCCAAGGACTCGCTCGTCCTCGAACTGTGGGCTCTGACGAGGCAGGTATCCGCACTAGGAACAACGAGTAGTCTACCGCATTGGCGTCCTGTAGGAATTTGGTATCGTCCTGGATTGACTTCCAGAATTTCTCGTAGTCCGCACGCCAGAGACGGAGCTTGTCGTTGAAAGTATCTGCCAGCTTGCTGAGGGTTCCTTCGCTCACAAGAGGCTCTGGTACTAGGTCACGCTCGGGGTAAAAGTAGTCAATCGGCTTCAAGTCGTAGGTCTCCCATCTTTCAGCTGCTGGGTCTTCGTCTTTACCGCAAAGTGCGTTTTCCATAATTATATGACGGGCTGGAGTGCAACCAAAGATCGTTCCAAGAGAAACGTAAGGTGCAATAATATAGTCTGTGATCCAAACCAACAATGAATCTGGATGCTCAGACATATATTCATAATATGGCTGAAGGAGATCTCCTTCGAAGAACGAATACTCGAAATGTCTTGGCAGACTTTTTACAAGAAAATGTGCATCGAGAGTTGAGAAGAATGTCTAGATTCCAGGTCAGAAAAAGTAAGTCAGTATACTGTATACTTGGTGCCTTACCGAGCCCGAGTAACCCAAGTCGCCCATCGCCTTCAACGGTGGTTGCCCTCTTGTTGTATGAAAGCTTCCCTTGTATTCATCTTCGTCAAACTGCCAGACATCCTGGCGCAGTTGTTCAAAGACTTTCTTCTCATGGCGGACAAGCTTAATGCGGTACACGGAGAAGAAGGCTATCAATTTGCCTAGGGCGGTCTTCTTGAATTGGTCCGGCTCACGAGTCAACGCGGACTGGATAGACTTGGATAACGACGACTGGCGACGACTGGTGCCCATATTTATTCTGGATTTAGGCTTATGTAGAAGCTGATGACATGTGTAGAAATAAACAGGTATATATAAGGAGTAGATATCAGGAATACTGGTGACGTCAGATATAGAGCCCGCGATGTGATTGGCGGCACGGGTACCATATAATGGCCTGAATTGTCAACGTTGATTCCTCAAATCAAGGAAGGAGGTAAGTATGGGAGTATGAAAGTATGAAAGGTATAGTTAGAGGCAGTTAGATATAAGAAAACCGGGATCAAATAAGAAAAACAATGAGAGAGCCGGACGGTATATGTGCAGTCAATGTTTGTCTCTCCCTCTTGGGTCTCTTGTGAGGGACCTTAAACCTGGGACCCAGAACAACGCAGGATTTCCAGTCAAGTACTTCTATGTATATTTAGTTCACCTCAATATGTGGATAGATCAGTGTGTACCTGTGCGTAGTATAGATATGCCGTCCCACGTGACTCACCGCCGGCTTGACTCATCGGGCAAAAAAAAAAAAGAAAGGGCAAAAAAGATCAAGTTCCCCCTCCTTTATGGGTCATCTAAGCGGGGCTCGGCGATTCACAGCCTTTTTTTCTTTGCGCTCTCTCTCTACGTACCCAAGACCTCGATTTCTCGCAACGTCGCGATCTTACACAATGGCGTCCGCTGCCTCCCTTCCCGCCTCCGTGGCGGCTCTTACCCTCCAATCGACCGACCAGAAGTCCAAATTCGCCGGATGCTTCCCAACTTTGAACCCCATGGATATCTACCGTGAGCACATTGCGGAGCAATTGGGAAATGCCACCGGCATTGATGCTGCCAAGATTTATGCTCGTCTTGCATGGACCAGCACTCTGGACAAGGGTGACCTTTCATTGCCCGTACGTGCCCAGAAAGCGCTATGTCGCATGTCCACCGTGGACTGGAACTAACACTGTATCGGATGATTCTAGGTCGCTTCCCTCCAGATTAAGCAAAACCCTATGGAGCTGGCCAAGGAGCTCGCCTCAAAATTCCCCGAGTCCGATCTCATTCACCCGCCCTCTGTTGCCGGTCCTCACATGCAGTTCTTCTGCAAGACCGAGCCATTGGCTAAGACCGTCCTTGGTCGCATCCTGTCCGAGAAGGCCGCGTATGGCACGAACGGCAACCAGGGTCAGAAGGACCCATCAGACCCTTCCAAGGGCCAGAAGAAGATCATCATTGAGTTCTCGTCACCCAACATCGCCAAGCCCTTCCACGCCGGCCACCTGCGCAGCACCATCATTGGTGGTTTCCTTGCAAACCTCTACACTGTCATGGGATGGGATGTCATCAAGATGAACTACCTTGGTGATTGGGGTAAGCAGTATGGTCTGTTGGCCAACGGCTTTAAGTATTTCGGTAATGAGGAGGCTCTGACCAAGGACCCTATCAACCACCTATTCGATGTCTACGTCAAGGTCAACGGTCTCGTTGCTGAACACGACGGGCCCATCAAGGCGCTGAAGGAGCAGATCAAGATCAAGAAGGAGAAGAGTGAGGACGTTGCTGAACTGGAGGCACAGCTCGCCAAGCTTGTTGACGTCAGCGAGGATGAGAAGGCCCGTCGCTACTTCAAGAGCATGGAGGACGGTGACCCCGAGGCCCTCGCTCTATGGCGCAAGTTCCGTGATCTTAGTATCGAGAAGTACAAGCAGACCTACGCCCGCCTCAACATTGACTTCGACGTCTACTCCGGTGAGTCGCAAATCAAGGGTGAGAGCATGAGCGAAGCCTACAAGCTCATGGAGAAGGCCGGCGTTTCTGAGGAGTCTGAGGGTGCCGTCATTGTTGACTTTACCAAGCATGGCGCAAAGAAGCTGGGCAAGGCTATTATTGTTCGCAAGGATGGTACCCCTCTTTATCTGACCCGTGATATCGGTGCTATCACCGAGCGTGACGAGGAGTACCACTTTGATAAGATGATCTACGTTGTTGCCGCCCAGCAAGATCTGCATCTCGCTCAGCTTTTCAAGGTCACCGAGCTCATGGGCCACAAGGACCTTGCCTCTCGTTGCCAGCACATCAACTTCGGAATGGTCCGCGGAATGAGTACCCGAAAGGGAACAGTCAAGTTCCTCGACGATATCCTCAAGGACGTTGGCGAAAAGATGCACGAAGTCATGAAGAAGAACGAAGTCAAGTACTCGCAGGTCGAGGACCCCGTGAAGACTGCCGATACTCTCGGCATCACTTCCGTCATGGTGCAAGACATGACCGGCAAGCGGTATGTGGAATCTAATCCTTTCATATTTTGATAACTTTCCTCTCTTATACTAACTGCATTTCAGCATCAACGGCTATGACTTCAACCTGGATGCCATGACCTCCTTTGAAGGTGATACTGGCCCATACTTGCAATACGCTCACGCTCGTCTCTGCTCAATGGCCCGCAAGTCTGAGTTGAACGCCGACGAGCTGGTTAACGCCAACTTCGACCTTTTGACCGAGCAGCATGCTTCTGATCTCGTCCGTCTTCTGGCCCAGTGGCCTGATGTTCTCCTGAACACTGCTAAGACTCTCGAGCCCGTCACTGTCCTCAGCTACCTGTTCCGCATGACCCACATGCTCAGCTCTAGCTACGATGTGCTCAAGGTTATCGGCAGTGAGCCCGAGGTCAAGAAGGCTCGCATGGCGCTGTATGCTTCCGCCCGCCAGGTTCTGAACAACGGCATGCGGATTCTCGGCCTCAACCCCGTTGAGCGGTTAGTCTCTTCCCTTTCTTATTAAATCCCTTTACTAACTTTTCCCAGCATGTAATTTCAATATCAACTTTATGGATGGTGTTTTCTTTCAGTTTCTTTTAAGCTATACCTTTTAGTTGCATTGGGCGCCAAGAGCGGGGCAAGCAAAATGGCATTATGCTTCTTTCTTACCAGGATTATCCTCAGCTTTCCATTGTTGTTTGCTTTTTTCGAAGATTCGTAGTTTCCAATGGTCGTGCAAAAATGTGGAGCAAATCCCGGGCGACAAATACGTGGCCCTAGACGCCGTCAGACAAAGCCGTTGATAATATGCGGCGTTAATATGTGTTTGTTGGCTGGCTTATTGATTCAGGCCCTCTGGACTCAGCCATGGAATAAGCAGGGCTTTCTGATGCCCGAAGTCCACGAAATGAACACCGTACCAACCATCCAACCGGGGACCAGGAAATCTTAGGTAAGCCGGCCCCCCAAGCCCTACTTTTCAGGATCAATCGGGGACCTCGGACTGGCCAACAATGACTATTGATGGTCATGCTCCACCGGACAGGGATACGTAATCACTGCAGTGTTTGCAGCTGAACCCCGATGGAATCGAATTATATAAATGCTAAACCCGACAACCTGGCGGGGGCGGCCTGGAGCCAAATCACCTCGTATCTGCCGTCAAACACCCTGCACCGGCACGCAGCATGGTCGATCCCACACCAAATAAGGCCAGGATGATGGACCTGGAGTGCAATGACAATGGCCACTTTCTGGTGAACCAGACCGTGCACGACTTCTCGTGGCGAGGTCTGACGGTGACGGTCAAGGATCGTGAGACGAAGCGGTCTCGCGATTTGATCAATGACATCGCCGGTGATGTGCAGCAGGGTATGTATCCTTGTCCATCATCTACCCAAAGGCTTTGATATTGACGCTTGATGTACAGGAGAGCTCGTTGCCTTAATGGGCCCGTCGGGCTGTGGAAAGACCACGCTGCTCAACGTGTTGGCTCGGCGTGCCGCGTCATCTGGAGCCAAGGTCCTCGGGAAGAGCTATGTCAACGGCTTACAAGTAGACTCGAAGGCTTTCCAGCGGATGAATTCATATGTTGAGCAGGAAGATGCGTTGATCGGATCCTTGACAGTGCAGGAGACCTTGAAGTTCGCAGCAGATCTCTCGCTGCCTAGGTATGCCATCCTGGATTTACTTCTCCCCGGTCTCGGTCCTACCTGGTACTTACTATTGTGTCTCACATAGCTCGGTGTCGAAACGCCAACGCATGGATCGGATCCAGACACTTTTGGACGCATTTGGTATACAGAACCAGGCGAACACGCTAGTTGGCACACCAATCCGAAAGGGTATCAGTGGTGGTCAGAAGCGTCGTGTAAGCGTTGCTAGTCAGCTTATCACTTGTCCCAAAATTCTGTTTCTGGATGAGCCAACCAGTGGGCTGGATTCGACTGCGAGCTTTGAAGTGATGTCATATGCAAAGGAGCTGGCACGGGCCAACAATGTAAGTATCTGGTTGTCTCTGGCATAAGCTTGTGAAGGCACTAATAATTGTAGATAATCATTATTGCCAGTATCCATCAGCCCTCGACCACGACCTTCCAGCTCTTCGATAAGCTCCTTCTCCTTTCAGCCGGAAGAACATGCTACTTTGGTCCAGTCCTTGCTGTGGATAGTTACTTCAATGACATTGGTCATCCAATCCCGACGAACACCAATCCAGCAGAGTTCCTGTTGGATATTGTCAGCGCTGACTTCAACAGCTCCAAGGAGTTGGCCCAGGAACGAGTTCAAGCCATACAGTTTGCCTGGGCAGAGTCAGCAGCGAGCGAGGCAATGAATAGGAAAGTTTCAGACCGAGCCCGGTTGGTGGACAAGGATGGTGAAAACGCACTGATTGATGACATGGCTCGCCCTGGACCGTTGCTAATCACTTCGGCTCTGCTTCATCGTTCGTTTATCAAGTCTTATCGCGATGTCGTTGCTTATGGGATTCGAATCGTGATGTATCTTGGTGAGGATCATTATGCCATGTTGAAAGCATACAAGGCTAATGAGACACAGGCTTGGCTATTATGATGGGCACGGTGTGGCTTCGTCTTCACCCGTCGCAGGAGTATATTCAGCCGTTTATCAATGCTATTGTGAGTAACATCATCATGTTTGATAACCACTCACTGACAACATGCAGTTCTTTGGCTCCGCATTCATGTCCTTCATGGCCGTGGCATACGTGCCAGCCTTCTTGGAAGACCGAGCAACGTTTGCAAAAGAGCGAGCCAACGGTCTGTACGGTGCAACACCCTTTATGGTCTCGAACTTTCTCATCGGCCTGCCCTTCCTGTGTATGTCCCAGTCCGCCCTGCCACATAAACCCCTCTAACCAATCCACAGTTATTATATCAGTCCTATTCTCGATTATTTCATACTGGCTCTCCAACTTCCGACCCACGGGGGAAGCCTTCTTCACCTGGGTGATGTGGATATTCCTCGACCTCGTGGCAGCAGAGTCCCTCGTCGTCTTCGTGACAGCCATATTCCCGAACTTCGTGATCGCCTTGGCACTGGTAGCATTTGCAAATGGTCTATGGATGAGCGTTGGAGGGTTTCTGGTCGCGCCGACGATTCTCAATCCGTTTTGGAAATATGTGTTCCACTACATCGATTATCAGGTAGGCCAGCGCACTATCAGACCTTTATTTCTTGCCAGACTGACTTTTCAATTCTCAGGCATACGTTTTCCAGGGCATGATGGTCAATGAGTTTTCTGAGAGGACTTACTCTTGTGGTAATCAGTGTCAGTGTATGTACACCACTGATTTGGCGGATCAGTGTTTGATCCGTGGGGATGCGGTGCTGGAACAATATGGATATGCCGCTGATCGGACAGCTAAATGGGTTGGGATTCTGATTGGCATCATTGCTGTCTATCGGCTGTTTGGATGGATTGCTCTGTATCTGCGCAGATACTGAGGTTTCAGCATATAACCGGGAAGATCTCCCCGGTGTGGGTTTGTAATAGTATATACTTTCTAGGTACATATTAAGATAGGAGAACAGCGCTTGGTCATTTCTAATTACTGTCATTATGTGAATTAAGTTCTTGTTGAACAATTGCAACTCTCCTTCGGGGACTTTATCCACGGCAGCCACTTACGCCCCCATCTGAGGCACCACAATTCCAAAGGCAGCAAGATGCTTATAAAGCCGTAGCGTCTCAACGGTATATTAATATTTATGCATCACCGGGAGTGATTGGCTCGCAGGATTTTGGGCTTCGTACCACATCAGATGATCCTAATCGCCGATTGCGTGCCGGGGCCATTCTGAACAGACAGCAGTTGAAAGAAAAAGTATCAGAACCTAAAAGCCGGCTAGTCTCGACTAGTCTGGCCCTGTTATGGGGCGATCTGAGTATCGATCTACAGACATGCAAGTCATGTACCCAGAACTTCTTTACCTCTTCAACGACCTCCCTTCCCGCTGCAACACTAAAGGCCCTAAAGCAGTATCTAGAACCTAAGTAGGGATAGTTCCAGCCGTGCTTCCCCTCATCTTCCACTGCCGTGGCAGTTATCAGCATTGTTGAACTAGCGGTGAAGGTCTTGACCTCGAGGAGCTGATGCCATCTTGCCGAACCACGAAGCAAGGGGGCTCCTTGACCTACTTTTTCGTCCCGAGGGAGGGGGAGAAGCAATGGATCAATAACGATGGCGCTCGTTATCACGAGGAGCGTGATCGTTGATATGCGACCAAAGCTTATTAGCTGAAGCTGCCTTGCGATTCGAATTTAGATATGCCCCGGCACGCACGGCATGTTCCTGATACTTCGGCCCCGATGCTAAGACCGCTTACAATCGTCCTCGTCAAATATGTCAAATGTACTGGGGAAAAAGGGGTTCTAGTCCTGGAGCCGCATGGAGATCCCGGGATATATTTGGAGCGGAGCTCTTTTCCAGTATTTTGAGCCTCCACTAGATTTGGCGTCATCCCCGCCCTTGTAGCCATTCACCCCGGGTTTACTCTCGGTAAATGGTATTTGAGGGGTCAACGGCATGGTGCAATCTTGGAATTACATTGTCACATCTACATCTCTTCCACACGTGCGGGATGGTTCATGGAACCTTGGGTCGAACGACGCAAGGGATATAAAGGAATCCACCAACTTGGCAATGATAGACCGTCCGTGCTGCATGTCATACCGAGCTAGCCATTTTTGTTCGTTCCCGAAAAAAGGCACCGGCTATCTTGTAGTATGATCCATTCTCTCGGAAGTACTTGGATACCGGTACCAGTACCAGTGACCAGGACGTAGGACTTGGCCATAATGCACATACAGTAGTCCTTCTGTATGACTCACGAATGAGAATGCAGGCGGAGAAAACACAACATCCAAAGATAACCTGCCACATGTGCGACGCGCCCGACGACAGCGAATGCCATGCAGTGCTCAGTCCCTCTTCCTCTGTTCTGCCGTTTGACGTCTATGGGAGTGGGAATTACATATTGACTCACACTCCACTCCAGTGGCAATCCTGCTAGGCCTCGTTGTACTTACAGCGTGGGTGGCAGGGATCCATCCCCACCGACTTTTTCCCGTGTACCGAATACATTGACATTGTACTAGTACTGAGAACTGGAAAAGAAAAGAAAAGAAAACATAAAACAGAAAGCAATGGTCGGGGGTGGAAAATAACAGACTCTTGTATAGGGAGGCGATCATTGGGCCGACATTGGGCGTTAGTTAGGATGTTAGGAGAAAATAGGGATGGAACGGACGACGTCACGGGAAAAAAGGAAGGAACGAATATAAAGAAGTGGCAACCATGGAAACATTATCGAGAACCAGGGATCCTAGCGGGTCCCGAGGTTAAAAAGAAGTAAAAAAGTAAACAGAGAAGTATATATAGTATACATTCTAGTGTGTGTAGTGTGTGTATAGTACAGAGCACAGTGTAAGTACGAAATAAATAAGAAATAAAGTCTTTGACTCCCCACTTTCTTTTTTTTTTTTCAGTTGGGCACCCGAGAGCCTCTTCGTGAAACCTCTCTTTTTGGCTTTGAACTATTCTTTTTTATTTTCTGCCGCTCTCTTCCCTCTCTGTCTTCTATCTCTCTATCTCTCTGTCTTTCTCTCTTTCTCTCTCTTCCCTTCCTCTCCCTTCTTCTCGTGTCCTCTGTTCTCTTCTCTACTGGCGTTATCGCCCCTCACTTTTATCGCTGCCCATCGACTCCACTCTCCCCACTGAGTTCTAAGACCGTCAGGCAGAGCATCCCAAAATTCTCAACCCAACCTCACTCCTGCAGCTGCTCCACCACTCATCGTCTGCCAGAGAGGTCCTTTTGTGGTTTTTTGCTCTCTTTTCCTTTTTTTTCTTTCTTCTATGCCCCACGACCCAACGCTTGCCCGATCGGTTTGCCAACTGTCGCCTAACATCCCACCTCTTTCGATGGAGACATTGCGTTCTGGAAAGTACTACGCTTCCTCCGCTCGCTGACAGACTCCGTCGCCTGCCATCGCCCGCTGCGATCGGCAGGTCCGCTTACTTGGCCTTGGGGGAAGAAAGGAACTCCGTCAATCGGGGTTGAGGGGAAAAAAAGACTGCATTCTGACTCATCGTCAAAGTGGGCAGCAGTGGCTTGCTGTACGTTGAACATCAAGGGGGCCACACACGTCGTGGAAACGGGACTAACCCTGTTTTCTTTTTTTCCCTTAGGAAACCCGCAGCCCACATTATGGCCACTAAGGCCCGGCCGGCCTTCGTCGAAGATTATGACGAAGAATCCCATGCCACTCGACCTAATACTCGCATGACTGCCAATGCTACAGCCAACTCTGCTGCCAAAATAGCCAGGTCGGATCTATTCCCAGAGCCGCTGATCGACGGCGCAAGTGACTCAGGTTATTCTAGTCGCACCGCTGCCACCGTCAACAGCACCCAATCCGGCCCATCGGGCGGACAAAGTCCCCCTCTTAAATTGGAGTCCAAACGGGGCGACCTCGCCAGGAAGTCGTCCACCCGCAGAGAACGCAAGGAGGAACGAGTCAGACCGACGCGCGACGAGACAATGGTTGGTGCCTATTCGGGCGCCCATCATGCTCACGCGCCAAGGTCGTCGTCCAAGTCTCGTCGACATGAAGCTTCTCATACCCGCTATTATAACGACCCCTTCTACGACGCTCCTCCGGCTCATTACCATCAGTCCGACCACCGTCCAGTCGAAGCTCCCTTCTATATCCCACAGCGTCCTCCAGTCCCAGACTACGCACCGTCCCCACAGAGTGCCCGATACCCCGCCGGCGTCATTGAGAATATTCACGTCAACCATCCGAGTCGACCCAGTCGCTCTCACACGTACCACACCTACCATTCCAACGGTCGACCTATGAGTTTCCACGGAATGCCACCAGGGATGGGGTCGGGAATGGCATCACCTATCTACAGCCAGGCGCCCATCCACGGCTACGATTACCATGGCCCTCCACCATCTGGCTCGGCCTACATGCACAACCAATACTCGTCCTCTCCATACGGGGGCTCCTACTATACTCCATCGGAGTACGCTGCTCCCTCGGAATATCCACGAGAGCGATCTGAGTCCCGGCACCGGGAGTCCCGTCCACGTGAGTCCCGTCCCCGTCGATCTTCGTCGATCTATGGACACCCGCCCCCGGCCATGGACTCAGGCGCCTACTCGCCCTGGTACGATGACAGTGACCCCTTGGAGCGTCCCTTGGAGCGTTATACTTCACGAGAGGCCTATGGCCGTGCTTCAGCAGCGCACAGCCAGGACCCGGATGAGGACTTCTATCGCATGCCACCCCCACCACCACCTCCAATGCCCAGGCCGAAGCCCAAGTCCGCCCCGCAGATTCATCAGCAGAAACGACCTGAGCCCCGCAAGGCCCAAACCACCACTGCTGTGCCCTCGCAACGTCGCCCGTCCAGAGGCATGGACCGGGGCATGGACCGAAGCATGGACAGACTGGACATGTCGGATCTTGCAGCGGAGTTGCCAGTGGTGACGGATCGGTCCCATCGTCGAATGTCAAGGGAGACTGCCCTGCCAGAGAGAACTCACAGCCTACGGAGCAGCCACAGACGGTCTACGTCCTACCAAGACGATCGACGTGGCGCCCAGGTGGCTGTGGCAAGCTCTCGGCGGCGGCAGCCAACCACGTACTACTACGATGAACCGTCGAGCAATGCCGGTGACATTCTGGAAGATCGTGAGCGTGAAGTCGAGAACTACCAGGCAGCACGGTCCGGCAGAAACTCAACTGCCAACGTGCCTCTCTCCGCAGAGGCCATGCTCCCCGCTCCCGCCAAGGCAACCACCAATCGCCCGGGGAGTGAGAGTGGCAGTCAGAAGAGCCGGTCCAACAGCAGCCGTGGCAGCGGCACAGGCTCAAGGACGGAAGAAGACAAGAACATGACCCTCATGGTGAATGGAGTGAAGATGCAATTTAACCACGAAACGATTGCAGGGCAGTCCATCAACATTCGTGCTGGGGAGGCGGGCAACGCCGTGCGATTGAACATCGCTGGTGGGCCCCGACCCAAGCAGTATTTGACTGGATCTAACTCTGACTATACGGGCGGCTCCAGCCGCCGGGACCCTGAAGAATCACGACGATCTCGAGGAGACACCCGTTCGGAGCGTGCACTTCGCCGCTCTAGCCAGTCTACCTACGGAAGTACTCGCTATCATTGATCCGGGTCCCATCTGGTGGATTTATTCAATTTGCTTTTCACGTTTTCCTTATGGCTGTGTTCCATTTTTGTTATGATTCCGTCTTGTATGTGCCTGCATAGCCATTGGTTGAGTGGGCCGGCCTGTTTAGTTTGTCAAAAGTTCCATTGCTTTGCATATGTTTGCGTTTCTTCGGGTTCGGGTGCTGCGGTTGGACAAACAAAAAATCAAGGGTAATTACCTACAGCGAGGCTGCTAGACAGCAGGCTGGATCTCTTCTCGAGCGGTCCAGAGCTGCGAGGCGGCCTCGCCAAACTGGGAGGACTTGTGTGTGATTTCATTTGCAACTGCTGTCTATTTTTGCGTGTGTCTGTGTGTGTTTGGGCAAAACGTTGGGCACGAACAACTTGATGATGTGTCTCCGTTATGGCGATATGATTGTACGATTCTGATGACCTGCGATGACAAGTCTGATGTGCTTCACTTTCTGATGTCTCCTTTTTGTCAGCGTTCGTGTATAGCCTTTTTTTCTCATTGGGCCTGTGTCTTTCTCCTTACTTTGTTCGCAACTCCGAGTGGCGGAGAGAGATTATACCCATATCTGTTTACTTGTCATGTCTCAACACCAGGTCATCTTTTTCTTTGGCCATATCCACGTTCTATATTTCGTGTTTTCTGATTGTAACTGGCTGCGGTTGATTGGGCTTCGTAGTTTTATTTGGGACTCTGTTTCTATTGATTCGGTTTATTTGTGCAAGTTTGCGCTGGCTTTCTCATTAGCATTGTCTTTGATCTTACACTGCCTTTTATTGAATTGGTTTTGATACCCCGCTAGCTGTCTGGGTGCGATCGCAGGATTCGATCAGGGATGGCTTTTTTCAGAGGCTTATTTCGAGCGGGTGGCCCTCCATGATTTGTGATTTGTGATTTGTAATTTGTGATAATTGATATCTAATTGAAATGAAATCATACCGCTACACATCAAAATAAAGTGAATCAATATGATCGACGCTTTTATAGATCGAGCGGGCCGATGTGGGGGATGATGTAAGCGGGTTGCCCGTGCAACGCGCCCAGTAAACACAATCCCCAGCCTCCTCCAACCTCCTCAATTACGTGCAGTCTCAGGTTAGGCTGGAATATATCTCGTTTGGTATTCCCGTCTTTGCATCTTCAAGATTTCACTGACACCCGGCTAGACGTTCCGCACTTTGTTCCACATTCCACATCCACATTCCAGTGATCAAAGATCGATATCTAGATCTGGTGCTGATTACTTGCTTCAATGTAAGCTCATGACTCGATTGCAAGGATTTACAGAATACTGATTATTATCCAGAGGGTCCCGTCTTGAGCCACAGCGCTCTCGACCACTCTGATTCTTCATCATGGCTCCAGTTCCAGAGAATCGGGACTTCCCCAGCATTCCAGCTGTGGGAGCTGCCGGGCTCTACGTTCGGGATGCCAGCAATGAGGGTACCCTCGACACCTCGCCCTCTCTCAATATCATATCTCATCCACTCGCTGCTCGTGCCGACTCGACAACAACCAAACAAACCCCAGTCCGTGGAGCGGGTACAGTCGACCCACACAGTATAAAGATGCAAGGTCTGATGGCTCTGTTCGCTATTATTGGAGCACTATTTGTCCTGGGCGCAATCTGGTTCTTCTTTTGGGCCAAGAATGGTGGATTTGTGTGGCGGAAGGGCGATTGGGATGACTACAAGTCCACTGTCCTTCGACGGAAAGGACCTGACGGAAAGACTCTCAGTAATGCTACAAAGAGTACCAAGCTTGGCGGTGGAAGTGTGGTTGGCAAGGGCTACACCGACGATGGATACTCATTCACCAATGAAACATACACCGACACAGCGACAACCGTCACGGAAGAGAAACCCCGACGCAAGCGATTCAGAGAAACCGCGAAGGAGAAGCTTCTCCGCCGCAACAAGCACGAGCAATGGGAAGGCGCCGATGATGCCGATGTGCGCGCATACCGTGAAGAAAAACCTGCTCGCATTGGTGGCATGAACCGTGAAGCAGACGGAACCTATCACGGCAGTGACTACGACACCTCCGCCCCGCCAACCTCCTACCAACAAAGCGAGATGAGCCAAGCCCACGACTTTGCCTACGATCAGCCTCGCCGTCAACGCCGCGATCCTTCCGGATTCTCATTCACAGAGGGCAGCGAGGACGTCATCAGCCACACGGCCGAAGAGCGCCGCGTTCGCGACCCATCCACCCGCCGTCACAACCGCCGTCGTGACCGTCGCAGCCAGGTTGGACCACCTCCCGCTCCATCATCTCGTACCAGCAGTCCCCGCAAGCAGGACCGCCGCTCCCACCCCCACCCTCCAGGCCATTTCACCGAGCCGCTTGATTTCTCATCGGCTGGTTCTCGCTCTGAATACCAGTACTCCAATGTCGACACCGAAGACTCTGGCACGAAGAGCTACAAGCACCCTATTCCCGGGTTAACCAAGGGCTACCGTCGCGATGGACGTAGCCGTCGTCGTGACAGTCTGAGTGACAGCGAAGGCGAGACTCAGTACTCGTGAGCTTTGGCATGATTGAGTTTCTTTTTTTGTGTACGCAATACCCGTGAGAACGGAATCTGACTAAGAATATGGACCTCGGAGGGACTATGGATTATGGGATCAGCGTTTTCTTCTTCTTTTTTTTTAAGGCAATTGTATTGCCCATTGACTTATGGATTGGAATGGACATGTGTGGGAAATTGTTTGGGTCATGTACATAATGAACTGGATTTACGATGCGAATGGATTACATCTCAACGCAATGTCTTTTCTTTGGTAACCTATTCGGTATCTGAGCTGACCACCCTCCATGCCAGGTAAAAAGTTCTCAATCATCCAGAGCTGGCAATAATAGACACAGTTTGCAGGCCTCCATCTTGCATGGTGGCAATTGCATCAATCCCAGGTCTCATAGCACCCATGATACCAGCAACGCGATGTGCAATCATAACAACAGTGTAATCTCGGAGCTCATCTCGGAGGATATCTATCAGAATAGACTCTGTTTCCGAGTCTAACGAAGAGCTGACCTCATCCAAGATAACAATCGGCTTGTATGGGGTAGAAGCCCAAATCCTCAGCAGTGTTCGGCTTAAGGCAAATAGTTGTAGCTGTCCGGCCGAGAATGGTAGAAATGACGACAAAGGAAGATCTAGCAGACTTCGAATTTTGAGACTCAATCCTGCCTTCTCAGCCGAACCGGCGGATGCTGAAAGGATCTTATCCCAAAGACCTGTCCTTTGGAGGCTCAGGGATATTTCTTGCTCTGAGCTCGTGTGGTAAGGATCTAGATTGAAGTGTAGACTTGCCGTTGGAATTATGAGGCCATCTTGTGGCACTGCAATGAACCCACGTTTTCGGACAATTCTCGGCGACATGTGGGTGATGTTGATGTCGTCGATCAATGTAGATCCCTGCCCAGGCCCAAGAAGCTGTAGCAAGAAAAGCATCAATGTGCTCTTACCACTATCGAGAGATTGTAATTAGCCAAATGCTCACAAAAGAGAGAAAAAGTCAGTCTTGCCTGCTTACCTCCCTGTTCGGCCCACAATAATGGTCTTTTGTCCAGGCTTGACGGTGAGAGATACATTGCGTAGGGTAAGTGGAGTGGACTTTGTAGCCCACTGAGATATCCTTGACTTGCAAATTTCCAAAATAGGGCCATTGCAGGCCAGGATCCAGAGTATGCCTAGCGCTATCTTCAGTTGGGACACAGTCCTGTATGCTTTTCAATCGAGATATCGCCCCTAAAGAAGTCTCAAGGGATGTCCAGGACTGTACAAGCCGCAGTAGCGTGGTGTTTGCGACAATTATCAAGTTCAGAGCCAAACCAAGATCGGCACCGGCTGTGGTGTTTCGATAGGAGACGGTAAACGCAATCAGAAGAACTGCAAACCCTGTGATAATGCAATCCAGTATCACCTTTAGCCAGCACTGTAGGCAGAGAAGAAGGTAAAATGGCTTTTGAGATAGGTCCAAGGCTTTCACATTCTCGCTATCGAATTTGTCTTTCCACCCAAAGGCCCGGATTGTAACAATGCCATTCGCCTATGTTAATAATCAGATGTGCAAAATTTCGGACATCGTGACAGATACACATACCGTGTCTAGGAAATTCGTGAACAAAAATGTTTTGGACTCTAGCTCAAGGAAGCGTAGTTGTCGAGATGTCCGAAGATAAATCCGTTGAATGAAATAAACGCATATGGCGCAGACTGGCACAGTGAGAGTCATCATTGGTCGGATCTTTAAGAGTAGCACCAATTGCATTAACAGCTTAAAGATTTCTGATAATAACTGTCAGTGGAAAGGTCAAAAGTCGAGATTGTGACAAGCAGACGGGTACTTAGATTTGCCAGCGTTGGAGGAAGTTGCTTATCCACGAGATTTATGTCCTGCCCAAACCTGAATATCAAAAATTAGCATAGGTATAATGTATGCATGTTTTCAACACAAAAATTCTCTACAGACCTGTTCATAATGACCCCGATATCAGTTCCAGTGAAGTAAGACAGAGGGGCCCTAGTTCAGAACGATCAGTACTCTAAAAAAGGTACGCCGAGGTCGGAAACGGACTTAAGGATTCGATCAAGAAGCTGTGCGTGTAAAAAAGCCCCTGACCTGACAGCAACTTTGATTTGAGCGGCCCTGAAGATGATTAGCAATATTGACCGTCTTCGACAGCGGAAGGTCTTACCACACAGTTCCACTAGTTGCCGCCCACCCCATGAACGACATTGCAGCGTAGAGAGACATATAAACCCCAATTCTGTCCCGAGGCGATTCTGTCGCCCATTTGAGAACATACTGAGCAACTGTAGAACAAAATGAGAAACCAGCCGTACAGCCAATCAAAAGAAGAGCGTTTGACCAGCCAATTGCGCGCATATAATACCCTTTCTGGGATCAGTAAAATCTGGTAGAAAGGCTGTGGATATATACCATACCATATATTGTAATATCCCCAGTCCTCCGAGAGCTATCGTCCTCAGCATCGCTTAGATGTAGTTTCCGGATCTTTCCAAAACCTCCAAACTCCTTCGGTCGGTTGGGGGTGTGGATGAGATTTGCAGGCAATGTAAGAAGCCCGAAAGCAGCTTTCGGATCTTGAAGGTGGGTATGGTGATGTAGCCTTGAATCCTGCAGGAGCAGCACTCGGTCTGCAATCGAAAATATCTCTCCTACCCAATTTTTGATGTTAGAGGAAGAATCAACCTTTATAGTCAGAGTTGTAAACCCACTAGAATTGCTGACCAAAAGCACGGTAGTCGCCATTTTTCGAAACAGACCTCGTGGGCCCAACAGCCTCTGCACGATGTGACCTGTGACACCTTCATCAAGGGCACTGAAGGGATCGTCTAGGACAAGCATCCTATATTTCGAGTAGACTGCCCGGGCCAAAGCCTTTGGTGAATTTGTTAGCAAACAATACTAAGCAGTGACCACAAGCAAAGCAACAAATTTCGTACTATACGCTGTTTTTGCCCCCCAGAGAGGTTCATTCCGTTGTTCTCTATCAGTGCCATATCACCCGCGACAAAGGAATGGAAATCTGCCACCAAACCGCAGGCTTCGATCACAATATTATACCACTGGATATCTAGGCCAACGATACGTCCTGATATAGCTTCACGGATAGTGACGCTAGGCAACCACGGCTCTTGAGCGCAATACGCAATCTTCTTGGAAGAGACACAGATCAACCCAGTGGTAATAGTGGCTTCTCCGAGAACAGCCATTGCTAACGTTGTTTTCCCACTTCCAACGGCACCAGCGCAAACCACAATTTCCCCTCTTGTGATTGCTAAGTCAACATCACAGAGTATAGGATTGTATAATGGACGAGCTGCTACCGTTACGCTTTGCATTGAAACGAATTGTTGAGCACTGTCTCCCTGAGAGACATCTCGCGCATCTTGAATGGACGTTTGGCTAATAAAAGTCTGGATACGATCAAAGTTTGCCATAACAGAAATGGCCTGTGGAATGAGAGTCATGACCATGTTGGCTGGATGTGTTACCATCGCTAGAAGGGCAAGAGATGTAAAGGTTTGATCGGCATGCATTCGATCGTTTTGAGAGGATAAGAGGAAGAGGATGAGAGTCAAGACTGGAGCGAGGATCCCAAGTGCATTTGCTCAAATATAAAGTTAGAATCAAGGGAATGATATTTGTCAATCTGACCTGATACGTACCACTTGCATTGTAGGCGACCAGAATCCATCGTAGGCGTTTGGACATTTTGATCTCATTGCTTCGCAAATGCAATATCTGAGACTGGATTGCATCCTCCATGCCCATCATCTTCAGGCTCTTGATTCCTTCTATGGCTGCGGTTGTTGCGGCAAGACGGTTCTGCGTTGCTTCGTTCCAGCCTTTTTGTCGGTTCCCCAAGTGTTTTGCGACATACGCACTCATCCGCGAGCATCCTAAGGGTAAAATTTAATACGCTTCAAAACTCAGACCGTTCCTTCTTGATACATACTTACCGAAGATTATTATCAATGGTAGAAATGCGAACCATTGGATCTGAGCGGCCAAGAGCACTGTCCCGGTAGCTACCTCTATAAGCCGGGCCCAGGTCTCGTGGAAAACCTCACCCACGGAGTCGATGCTGTCAATATCTGAGGTAATTAATGCCAATGGGGATGAGCCTTGAGATTTCTCATTTGGCAAATGAAGCGACTGGTGGTGAACGAGACCGATCAATGCTCCCCGAACCATAACGCGCAGTCTATTGATTTCATGCTGGTAGATTGCCGCCGACACCTAGATAGTATATCATCAGATCGATAGAAAAGCCGCACACGGCTCTTAAGTATCGTACCGCTATTCCCATGTACACCACCGTAGCAAAAAGCACCAATCGAAAGCCACTATCTCCACCGAGAATGGTCTGAGACGCGCCATTGACAAATCGTATTGCTGTTCCAATGAAGATGGGCTGCAAGTATGTGAATAAGATGAGAAATACGCGTGGAAGTATCGGTGACAACAATGGACGCTTGAGACATCTTGCTAGCGCATATGGAAGCATCCATCTTGTGTGGGGATTTGCTGCACCGTATGTCAGCACTGCACTGCATCCTCAAATGGCTTCAATGAGTTACACCGTCCGACCCAGAATCTTAAAGCTCGTTTTCGCAGTCCTTGTGATGAAAGTGCTTCGTCGATCTCGGGTAAAGTCGCAAGATTCAGCCTAGCGCTATACCCTTCCCTTAGCAACGGATGCATCCACCAGAAGAATATTTGGCTAAGGATTCCGGCTGCTTCCTCTGGAATAAAAGCAAACTTTTGGCCAAGACGCGAGAATAAATCATTGGCCCGTAGATCCCAAGTCAGCCAGAGTCCCTCGATACAGATCCTAGATTTGACCAAGTGGCAAGTGCCAGTGCTCAGGCAGCTTGGAATGACTTGTAACTCCAAAAGGTCTCTCGTTAGTGAGCATGCGAGGTACACTAGTACGGCGCCTGATGGCTTGACACATCTGCTCTGTTCGAGGATGTGGAGCGAGAGAGCTGCAGTCGTCGTTACGAGTGACAGAGTAGAGTCAATAATAGTGGCGAGACTTGTGTCAGGATAATTACTAAACAGAAGGCACCAAATCACTCCCAAGTTAATTGTAAGGAGGGCCACAGGCAGTACCTGTGATATGTTAGCAATCTATAGAAACAAGGCGGATTTCTGCAAGTAGTAACCAACCAGTTTGTTCCTGTGCTGTACGATAGCTAGCGTCTTGTCTGACCGTCGATGATAACGGATGCGTTGCAATAAACAAAGAAGTAAGATCAGTGACATTGTGATCGATCCAGATACCCTGTACAACCACAGGGAAGCCATATTTATTGGGTAGAAATCTTTGCGACCTACTGTGGCAGCTTTTTCGCCTTCAGTCGTGTGAGAGGTGATGTGACAAGAGCCTATTTCCTGCACGGCCAGTAAACATGGTCACCGCGCTAGTGTAGATCTCTCCCACCTGCTTGGCGTGATAGGCTGTCAATGTAACAATTGTCGTAAATTATACAGTAAAGAGTAAGCTATCGAGACATGGTATTGCTCGACATTGGAAAACAAAAGTTTGAATACTTTTGTTCTACTAACGTCAGATGAGTACATCCAGTTGCAATTAATCGCCATATTGTGCCTTATCTACTAAATGGCACTGCACTTTGTCCCATCAATGTTTTTCTTTTGAGTACTGGACGTGCATTGCTATTTTTTTTTACGTGACTGCTCTCGCAATTGATTGTAAACAATATGTGAGACAAACGGAGGCATCTTTTATGTCTTAATTCAATTCGTAAATGTACAAATGCATAAATGAGATAAAAACATACTTCTATGTCCTTGGTCAGGCCAAAATTGATGCTTCAACAGACAGCACTGCCGCCTGAGGCATCAATGCTTATGTCATCTTTCATACTTTAATCGTCCTCACCGCCCGCGCCATTCTCACCGCCCGACAAAATTTCCCGAAAAGTTTCAATCTCCTCAAGATCCAAGAAAATAATGCAAAGCACAACCAAGATGAAGCGCAAGCTGGATGCAAACGACGTTCCCTCTCCGGAGGCTGCGGGAACTGACAACAAAGATCTCGACTTTGAAGCCCTCAATCTCGATCCTCGACTGCGCCAGGCTCTGATCAAAGAAAAGTTCACCAAGCCCACTCTTGTACAGTCGAAGGCTATTCCCCTCGCGCTGGAAGGAAAGGACATTCTCGGTAGGTTCGAGATGATATCCTGATGGATACAAATGCTGACCGACAAAGCTCGTGCGAAAACCGGCTCTGGTAAAACTGCCGCCTATGTCCTACCGATCTTGCAGGCTATCCTCCAGCAAAAGACTGTTCGTACCTCTTTCTCCGATGATGGCATTGCTCCTTACTGATATGATTCAATAGGCCGACCCCTCATTGAAAGCCACAACTGCTCTGATCCTAGTCCCGACCCGCGAACTTGCAGAACAGGTCCAGAAAGTGATTACCACTTTCGCCGCATTCTGTGGCAAGGATATCCGGTCAGTCAACTTGACACAAAAGGTGTCCGATGAAGTGCAGCGTTCTTTGCTCGCCGATTTCCCCGATATTGTTGTGTCGACACCTACCCGAGTTTACAGCAATGTCAACAATTCCGCCTTGTCGCTTGACAAAATCACCCATCTTGTTATTGACGAGGCAGACCTGGTTCTGTCATACGGATACGATGAAGAGATCAATGCTCTTTCCAAGGCTATTCCTCGCGGAGCACAGACATTCCTGATGAGTGCTACTCTTACTTCGGAGGTTGATACATTGAAGGACTTGTACTGTCGGAACCCGGTTATTCTCAAGCTCGAGGAGAAGGAAGAGAAGGGTGCCGGTGTCAGCCAATTCGTCGTCAAGTAAGTTCTCGTGATTGTCTATCACTCTACCAGATACTAATCGATCTCCAACAGGTGCGCCGAAGACGAGAAATTCCTTCTGACCTATGTTATCTTCAAGTTGCAGCTGATCAAGGGCAAGGTTATCATTTTTGTTCAAGATGTAGATCGTTGCTACCGTGTGAAGCTTTTCCTGGAACAGTTCGGCCTGAAGAGCTGTGTCCTCAACTCAGAATTGCCCATCAACTCACGAATTCACGTCGTTGAAGAGTTCAACAAGGGTGTCTACGATATTATCGTGGCTGCGGATGAGCAAGAAGTTCTTGGAATAACCAAATCAAAAAAGCGCGAAGTCAAGGAGGCAGAGCAAGAGGAAGAGGAAGCAAAAGAAGAAATGGGAGACAGCGACGACGAAGAGGCTATCGAAGATAAGAGCGAAAAGAAGGCCCAGACCCAGAAGCGCCGCAAGATGACCAGCAAAGAAAAGGACTACAGCATTGCGCGCGGTGTCGACTTCCAGAACGTTGCCTGCGTCCTCAATTTCGACCTCCCTACCAGCTCAAAATCCTACACGCACCGCATCGGACGTACCGGCCGCGCTGGAAAGGCGGGCATGGCCCTCTCCTTCGTGGTGCCAGCCGAGCAACACGGCAAGCACCGTCCAACCTCAATCCCAAGCACAAAGCACGACGAAACCATGCTGGCAAAGATCATCAAGCGGCAAACCAAGCTTGGCCACGAAGTCAAGCCCTATCACTTCGAGATGTCACAAGTCGACGCCTTCCGCTACCGTATGACCGACGCACTGCGCGCCGTGACCCGTCTGGCCGTGCAAGAAGCACGAGGCCGCGAGATCCGCCAGGAACTGATCAAGAGCGAGAAACTGAAGCGCCACTTCGAAGACAACCCCGACGAACTGCGCCAGCTGCGCCATGATGGCGAGCTCCGTGCTGCGCGTGTCCAGGCCCATCTTAAGCATGTTCCGGACTACCTTATGCCGGCCAAGGGTCGCAAGGGGATTTCCAAGGAGAATGCTGGGTATGTTGGATTCTCGTCCACCAAGCAGAATCGCATTCGCAAGGCGAGAGATCGCAACCGTGCCCGTGGGAAGGGCAAGGCTGGTGGGAAGGTTGATCCTCTCAAGACGTTTAACCGGCGCAAGTAGTTTGGAACTTCGGTCTTATGAGGTGATACCATTTGTACAGTCAGACATGAATCGGGATATTTCAATGTGGATTTTTGTCTTAATGCCTACATGCAGTATATTTCTATTTTTCGCCACAATTCGCGGTTTGCGTAGTGTTGCCTGGAAAGTAAAAGTTAGTGATCGTCGCTTCGGGCTGAACACGCGAATTGACAAAGCAAGAATTCGTCTTTGTATTGTCAACGTTGGATATCTAGATTATATTCACATGGTCACAATGCGATGGAGTATGACCATATCATTAGGTACAAGGCAGTATGCATTGGAACACATCCGGCCTCAATAATCCGTGAAATCCTCACAGGACAACCGAAATTTCCTGTCCAAGCAGTGTGCTCACCGTCTCCGAGTCAACGTTCTCCAGCCCGAAAGAAACTTGAAGCCATTTCCCACGATCCTCCCTCCTAATCAGTCGCACGTGTTTACGCACTTCCAACGAAGTATGAAAAGAATCCCGGTAAAGCTTAAGCTCATTCGCACGACGGAAATTGATGAGCCGCTCTTCATGTCGCGTAGCAGAATCAGAATCATCAGAGTCGTCAGGCGTATTAACAGACAAAGCCAGTGGTCGCGGCGGGTGCTGAGATTCCGAATCATCTCTCAGATCAGGAACCCAGCCAGGGCCCACGTTGATCCATTCCACATCTCTCCACGATCCGTTCCACTCTGGGCCAGAGGCTCCCAGTGGATATGGGTGACCGTCTGGGTCATTGCCGACCCATTTCAAGGCTGGTAACCACTCGGCACAGCCTTCGAGGTCAAGCCATTTTAGGCAGTATGTAGACCGTGAAAGTTGACGGAGGATGCTCGCGGCTTCGGCCCAGTTGTTGTCCATTGCGGCGTAGTTGTCAGTGCCGCTGTAGCTAAAAGTCAAGGAGCGGTGTAATGGGTGCCGGACACGAGCAGTGGCAGCGCCCGGAGTCCGGGTTGGAGTGGGCCAATGAGCGAGTGAGAGGTGAGTGAGAGTTGAGAGGCGGCTGACGATATTTAGGAGGGAACTCCAGCTTGCCGAAGCAGGTTGGGGGTGAGCAAGAGATAAGTAGCGGAGATTGGTGAAGCGTAGACCCTGGGTCATACCCTTTGGAATAGACGGGGTTGGAACTGCATCTGGGACAACAGGCTCAGCTTTGTCTTGGTCAATCTCTTGATCCCATGAAGCTGGAACTACTCCATCTTGGTCTAAATCTGGCTTTGTCGAGGTGAACAGCTCGCTTGCCAACTGCTTGAATGTCATCCAGTGTCCCAGCGTATTGCCCAGGTCCAAACGTAAGATAGCAGCATCACTAGCAATGATGCTACTCTCATTGACACCTTCTCCATGCACATCACCTTGGACATGGTCGCCCTCAATTAGAAGAAGCGGTTTCAATCCTCTCATGCGTCCTTTCAACTGCTGGCCTCTGGCATATACAGCGACATAACTCAATAGCAATGCCTTTATATGACTAGGGAGCTGAGCAAGAAATGGGCCGTCATAGTTCAAATGCCAAAGCCAATTCAAGGCCATAGACTTGAGCACCATATGCACCAGATCCCTCTGATCGGGGAACACGACCCCTGGTAGCCGCTTCAAACGGTGAACAACACGCTCGGAGTCACCCACCATGTTAGCCAATTTATGCTGGTCTGTCACATTTGTGCTGTCCGTATTACCGGAAAGCCAGCTGTCAGGCGGAGGAGGTCCGGCGAACCGTCGCGGGCGAGTACCGATAGCAGTGCGCTGGGCACCAGGGCGAGGTCGCGGTGCTGGAGTTTCCGGAAGCTCAAGAAGGTTCCGGAGCGAAGGATGGACAGAGCGAGGGGCGACGAAGGAGCGTTGAGAGGGACGCTGACGGGGTAACCCATCTTCAGAAGGATTCGGTGTTTGTGTCAGCCGCAGGTGGCTGATCAGATCATTGACTGACTCTGCAGCCACAGATGCCCCAGGCCTGTCATAGCGAGACGAAGAACCAAGACTATGGTGGGCAGGAGTAGCTGGCTTGGTATGGAACCGCTGGTGTTTTTTGGGCATGAGAAGTTGCGGAGGTGAAGTTGAGGCTCCCCACTCCGCTTATCGCTTATCGCCCCCCCAAGTAAATAAAGTTCTATTGCCGCCACCATCTTTCTGCTGGCAGCAAATCAGTCTATAGATTGATAGGAGATTGAGTACATGTATTCGTAGAGGCAATCTAACTTAACGTTAGGTTAACTCAATGATATAAAGGGTTATATCGGGGAATTTGTTTTGACACTGTGGCGACAATAGACTGCCATATCCAAGTTAAAAAGAAGTCGAAGCTAAGCTGATCGTTGCAGGTCTATACATATTTATACACTATTTTATACAATGGCTCAGATATCTCGAACCCAGGAATCGTCCTTCATGTGGCCCTCACGCTTAGGGCCTTCCTCCAACCAGGTATCAACCAACCCCTCCTTGGGGTCCTCGTCAGGGAATCCACGAGACCGGCGAACATCCAAGACGAGGTTTCGCACCTTCAAGGTGACCTCTTTGCGCAGCTCAACTGCTTCTTTGTTGTTCAACAGCTCCTCGCTCAAGACACCAAGTGGCAGGTCGCGGGACTCGGGGTCTCTCTTTTCAACCTTGGCTTTTAACTTGTCCCAACGCGACCTCATATCTCCGAAGACTTCATTGGTGTCCACCTTGGATCCGAAAGTAACACTGACCCGCTTTCCAGGCCGAGGCAAGAACCGTGGGAACTTCCGACTCTCGTGCATGACATCGTCGAAGCCCTCGATCCACATCGGAACAATGTCCGGGCACTCCTTGGGCTCTAGAATAAGGCGTGCAATACCCCACTTGAAATAGCGCATCGTCTTTCGCGGTGACTGGTGAATCTTGCCCTCCGGGAAAATGTGCACCCACGAATGGGAGTTGCAGGAGTACGCGGAAGGGGATGAGTGCGCGTCCTGGCCGTTGGTGGTGTATGCGATTGAGAGGTCCGAGAAGGGATCGACGCAGACGTTTTCCAGGCTCCAATGCTGGCGTTCAGGGATGGCGCGGTGGTGGTCAACAGGGAACGGGCCCTTGGATAACAATCGAACGGCTTCGGTGATGGCAGGTTGTCCTAAGCCACCAAACGGAGAGTGTGCGAGGCGGTGGGTAGGCAAAACCTTGCCCATAGTGAAAAATAGCGCGAGGGGTCTATATTTGGCTCCAGTCAGCACAGTCATTGGTAGCCGAAACGAGTTGCCCATACCTAGTCTGATAGCAAATATCGTGGCTTCCAAATGACCACCGCTTGTTCCAGAATCGCATAGGCAAAATACCCCAAATCAATGGATCATCCATTCTGGTATCCCGGCGCAATGTCAGCTATCTTCGAAGTTTGGGTATAGGTTGTCTCGAGGGGAGTTGCGTGAACGTACACGCTAAGATGGTTTGACACTAGTATCAACCAATTCAATCAGCATTGTACTAGATATATTCCGTGTCCTTTCTCCGACGTACCTGTAATCAATCCTCTAGATCGTTCCGATATTTCATGTCGCGAGTCCAACAACTCTGTGAAAGCTTCCTTCCCATGACACTCTGCATTACAGAGGACAGACAGGAATCCACGACAGAGACCCGCCACTCCCCACATGGTTGTGTTGGAAACAGCCCTCCAAGGCAGGGACGGGGAATCTGCTGTTGCGCTGGAGTCCATGGTGGATGTTGTAAGGGTGCTATAAACAATCCATAGACAATTCAGCTCTGTTCAAGCCACCGATAGCTTGGCTTGGGGGAGAGGCGACTCCACAGAAGAATCACTTGCGTCGAGAGAAGAAGAAAAATGTCGCGTTCCTGGAAATCCACTGTTTCGGGATCACATGATTTTGGTTGGGGAAGTTCAGAGCAAATCAGCAGTCCAGCATTACACTAATTCCATTGATGAAACTGTACGTATTGAACTAAAGCAAGTCCATTGACCAATGTAGCCAAAATACCCTCGAATTACACTCTTCTGCCTTGTTTAGCCCGCACAACACTCTCTTCGTCATCTATACATCGGGCGCACGGACCAATTGCAGTTCCGACTCAGCGCACGATTTTCTCCCGACATCTCAACACCAACAAACCACAATGTACAAGTCAACCCAGGCATTATTCGGTGGTCTTCTCTGGTGCGTGTGATCTACAGGAGACTTCCCAACAGGCTCAAGCTAACAATTTCTTTCCGAATACAGGAAGACCCCGTGGCGTCTCTCCTCACCCCAGAAGGCCCGGCAGCGCAAGCGCCTGCGCTCCGTGGACCGGGTCGTCGACACCGTCAGCGCCGCACTTGCGCGTAACGGACAGAGCTCCAAGGCCGTGGAGCGGTGGTACGCGGAGATGCCGCGCGAGGAGGAGATGCTGCCAAAGGACAAGTACACTCTGTTCGATAAGAAGGAGAAGAGCTACCGGAAAAGCATTCACAGTATGTTTCCAGCACTATGCATCATAGCAGTGTCAATTGTGTCTTGTCATTGTGTTTTTGGATTAGATGAGCTGACTGTCTCCCTTTTCTCCAGAGCTGCCCAAGTGGACTCGCGTCAGCCAACGTGTGAACCCTCCTGGTTTCTAAGGGATGCTTTGCCCCTCGCACATGTACTATACAATAAATCCGACACTCGACTTCGAAACGGGACTCGGAGCGAAAACAACATATGGACTACCGGAGTTTTGGCTTTTGTGAATTGCTGCGCAGCCATTCTGAAGAGGATGGTGGCTTACAATGTTCCATTATTACCCCAGCGCTTAGATCGGGCTTTCAATTCAATTGCATTTCGATATACTGTCTTGTGTTTGGTACTCCGGCTACTCCGGGGATGCTAATGATAGAGATGGAACAAGGGGAAGGGTAGTGAGCGTATGACACAGCCTTGAAGGTGATGGATATGTCGAGTGATATCTCAGGTTGAACGACAGAGTAATGGACTGAAATAAACAAAGAAACTGCGCTGTGCAGACAGGATACTCTCGTCATGAGACCCGACGGTTTGGAGCTCTTCGTTTGCTGGAATGGTGGCTGGGAATCAATTTGGCCGATGCACTGCGGTAGCATTTGTTGACTTGCACCACCGCTTCCTTCACTTTTCCCCGATTGACACGTCCTTCATAGATGCCTTTGCGAAGACGATATCCCCAACGAACGTTCTGCCAATCTTCAAGCTTTTCCTGCCACCCTGCCCCTCCTTCGTACCAGGCGTTCTTCTGCGAGGTGGACATTTCAAAGCCTTGAGGCGGTTTCGGCAAAGCCCAGCAAGCTGGATCAATATGACCATCAGGCGGTTCCTCCGCCGACCCTTCAAACAGTTCAATGCTGCGGATAGCATCTCGAATGCCAGATACCTTCCGCTGCTTGTTGACCGCCGCACGCCAGGAGTCTATCCGAGGTGTATGCGCTCGCTTCTTGATGGAGCTAGGGTACTTGAGTCGAGGACTCAGACTTGGCTCCGGATATGGAACGTTGAAGCGAGGGTCTCCCCACTCCCGGCGTCCATCATTGTTAACTCTTGATATGGGATCGTACACGATCCAGGTTTCTCTGTTCAGCCAATGGTTGGCAAGCAAGGCAAAATGATATGGCTTTTGCCCGGGGCTGAATTCATTGGAGACCCATACCAGTTTTCGATCTAGCCTTTCCATCAATCTGACCTCCCAGTCACTTAATTTGTCGACAGGCCTTCCTATTTTCAGCTGAGTGTGATCTGTTGAGTGTCGGGTGCGCCTAATTTTCCCGTTTGGACTTGAGCGACGAGGCATCTGGGCAAATAAAGGGTGGCTTGAATCATGTGCTGATCGCCATTCATCATTGAATTTCCCTCTGGCCGGCTGTCCATCCTTTCTGGGAGGGCGGCTCCTTGCTGGTGCAGAGTTCCATTGGATAGACCTGGTACATATCTGTTTCTTATTCGACGAGAGAACCTGGTCACCCGTGAATACCCTCGAAGTGAAAGACATTCGATCTTCGGAAATCTGCAGATGTCCCTGGTCTTTCTTTCGTCTCTTCGGGCTAAGACGAATAGACGAGCTGCCTTCAGATATATAGCTGGCCAACAGTTCAGTCATCGGCGTCCCAGGAGGACCAGATGAATCACGAAGATTTTCCAGGGCTGTAACTTTGGGCCCTATCTGCATCCTGGCTGCCCAATCGCGATGCCTTTTTGAATCCCCGTGTCGATGAGCTGGATATGGCATATTCGGGGTGGAAGAATCGGTTGAGGCAGTAGCCTCGTATTGCATATCCATATGGTGGACAATCGACTCAACTTGACATGAGATGGCTTGAGGCCCATCACCTTGTGACCACGGAATCACTCTCCGATGCTGGTAAAAATTATTATGCCGTGAGGGTAATGAATGGACATGGTCAAATGGAATTGATGCTCTGGTTGTCGGCTTCGGTCTGCTTTCGGGTGAATTGAATGTTATGTGGTGATCTGAAGAGTTATCAACCTCTAGGGGATTCCTGAAGAGCTCCTCGATGATCGAACGAGTGATAGGCTGTTGGCTGTTATTTAACACGGGAAGTGGCTGCGGGATCGACAGCAAGGCGTCCCTCTGCTCTCGTTGTCTTTCCAAAGGATCAGCGGCCCTGACAGAACTGGACAAGGCATCATCCACCAAAGCCCCGTGGCACTCCGGCCGCGAACAAGGATCCCAAATCTCATCAGCCGACGGCAGATCATCATAGCTCTTCCACCAATCTGGTAACCACCAAAGTCTTTTCAGCTCGCATCGGCGTTTCTGTCTCTCCTGGCCGCCGGGATCCCACCAGACCCAACTATAATCAGCCCTTGTGGACTTCCACGCGGTCATTCTCCCAATCCAAATGAAGAAATCACGAATGACCCGTTTGTTCCTGTCGTGTGTCGGGCGTGATACCCAGCCATACCATGTGCGCGCATACCGGGTCTTGGTAGATTTGCCTGCTCTCAGCACCTTGTTTTGGTTGAATCTTCTGATAAACTGGCCCAGCTTCCAGAACAACACTGCAAGTATAAATATGCCGACCGTTCCGGCCATCAGTTCGGCGAACACCTTCGGATCGATTGACTTGTGCACTTCGACTGGGACGTTCGGCGGCCGTTTCGGGGGACGAGGAGTGCCAGGTCCAAGTGAGTGGCTCTGTCGAATACCTAGTGGCGCCATCGATTGATGCCGGGTGTTCTCCAGTAAATAGTAAGGATATAGAGAATGGTGTGTCGTTAAGACTGTTTATCTTTGACATGCACAATTGGGGAGGGTTGGGATGCCTACGAGGCAGCAGCAGCTCACGGAATTGCCTACCTGCCATCTCCCGCTTCATGGATGTATGAAATCGGCTTTAGTCTTATTTGGCTTTAGTCTTATTTCTGGGCGATAATATCAATAGTTTCATTGCGGATATGGATTAATCTATAGCTTACGATCATGAATGTGTCCTAAGCTTCTCAAGCATTGTGGAATCTCTAACATCTTTCGAACATTGTTCGCGAAACCCCAATCCGTAGCGTCACTGATTATAAAATCTCTTACCTTGGAAATGTGTCGGCGTAGAACCCCTCAAACACAAGATGATTTGCGAGAGGGCTCCTTAGGAATTTCTACATCGTGCAATATACATATAAACTAGACGGAGGCAAAATAATATGCTTGGCTTGATTTCTCTGACTTGGCGTAGCGTCGTCATGGAGAGCGGGTTTAAATAAGCATGGACTGGCATCCCAGTCTCCCGATGCAGTCAAGATTGCAAGCAACCAATCACACCATATACGCCTGAGACTTGTTTCATTATTTGTGTCTAGAAATACTTCTTGAGTATTAAAACAAGATTTATTGCTGCGCAAAGTCTAATACACCTTCAATACATATACTACCAAGACATTACGATACAAGATTTATCAGAAACAAAACCTACCCTGAAGAGGAGCGCCCTTGTCGTCTGCGGCTCGAACTCTCGGAGATATTCTTCGACCCTCTTCTAGATGAGATGATTCGATAGGGCCACCGCTACATTGTATTGAGGAAAACCATAGTCCGCACTTTGATACGATAGACTGCTTATAAAGGAGGGGGTTTGGGTGTGTGGTTAGGAGTTTAGTTGAGTGCGAGTTATCTTAATTAGACAAGCCTTTCTAAGCATATCGTACGAAGTTTTATACTAAGCTAGTAGAAACCCTATAGACTAACTTATAGAGTTAAAACTATATGTTGCCTTGGTTTAATCTCTTTGATACCTGTTGACATCCTCTTTAAATACCTTTCAAATAACCTGCGCGCTAAATACTCTATTCGGTACATAATATGTCTGACCCGAATTCTACACCTTCATCTTCACCTTACCGACATCTTAGATCTTACTGATCCATATTCAGGTTGCCTTCTTAAGCCCTTTGGGGCGCAGTTTTGTTCTTCTCATTCAAGTGCAGTTTCGTCTTCTCGTTCAACTTAAGTTTAAATAAGGCAAGTGGCGGATCAAATGCCTATGGCTTGAGTCCAAGTTACATTTCTCTCAACCGATGACGGCTTCGTGAAACGACACAACCGCTCTAAAATGATAAAACCACGTCCCTTCTTCCCGTGAAATCTGCAGATTTGTGCATCGGGATGTGGTCATGCTGTCTCAGACGATCCTCAAGGCATCTAGCTCGCCAAACCCATCTTCTGCACTCCCGGCAGAGAGCAAGGCGGCCGAGAAAGACCTGTTCGTTCGCGCGAAAGACACTGCAGGACTGACATAGAACATCATGCGGTGGTCAATCTTGAAAAAGTCTCATCACAGTCCGTCTTGGGGCTGCTGTTTGGGTCACAGCCATCCATGAGTGGGGCCCTCTTGCGCGCACCTGACATATACGCTGTTGGTGGCGGGCATTTACTCGTGGTTATTTGATTAGCTGCATGATAAAATCGCTCCACATGTAGTTGTTGAGCTCAGATTCCGTGTACCTTGGGCAGTCAAGGGCTCGGACAAATGGAATAAGCCCTTACAATTCCTGCCTAACTCTGAGACAAGTCTAGACTTGTACTCTAGTGGCAAAATAGCCCCCACAAGCTACTGGAAAGCTAAATTCTGATATCAAAATGATATGTCAGTTCGCATTGTATACTCTAGGGCTGAATCTAAGCGACAGAAACTTATGACTGCAGATATTCACATGTAACCCTGGGATGGGAATATTCTCTTTGCCTTTTCCGGTATCTAATGATTAAGTGATATCAAACCAGTCAATCGATCGGCATTAATATCAAGGAACTCAAGGTTCCGTTCATCCCTGCCTAATTGGGAAGGATACACAGTCTACCGCCACACCGCTCCAGCCACCCTTGCCTTCTAGCCACATCACTAGCCACCTGCGGCTGAATCGTGGCTGTGCAGATAGTTGCCGATCAACACATTCAAGGTCTCCAACATACCATACCTATCTTACGTTTTGTTGGGCGTCCCGATTTTGAGTACATCACCGCAATCTCTGATGCTTCTGCTTCATTGACGATCTTGTTTTCTAGTCCGATTTGGCGCCAAACCTGTTCCTCAGGTGCGTCACTTTCCATCTTGAAATCATACTTTGCCCTGCATGCGCTTGCATCGCGCTTGCATCACAGGCTTCTGCCCAACTGAGAGACGCCTGAATCCTGATCATAGAAGCAAACAAGGCTGACCTTGTTTCTCCTTCTTCTCGCGGGTCCGAAGCGGGTCCGAGAGATGATGCGAACTATTGAGGAGATCGACAGTCTGATCGCCAAAGCAGCCCTGCTAGAAAGTGTCACACGTGGAGCATCTGAGATAACGCCAAATCGGATCCAGCATACATTGATTCGGTGTTTTATGCCGAGTTTCTGGAGTACAATTAAGTTTGGCCAGGTGAGGCTGGATCGCGCATCTTGTCAGAACCAATGTGGTTAGGGGCTCGGCTGTCAATTCAGCTCTAACTCTAGCCTAATGCCTTTTCCTTGCCCCCCTAGGCAACACCTTTTGAGGGTGTAAATCCCAAATGATTTTGGAAGACCAGAAAAATTTTCCCAAAATTGGGCTCACTGAAGCTTACTGCAGGTTATAGTATGTCGGTGGTACCGAAGGATGAATATCTCCTCCACTTGCCTCCACTGTCGCCACAGTTCACTGTCATGCTGTGGCTTGCAGTTCTTTCTTGAAAGGAGGGCCCTGAGAGCCGAATGTTGCGGTCTGCTCTCCCTGGAGATCACTCGGTTCTTATTGGTCAACTAGGTCTAGTTCGGACCTCCTGTTGATAATAAAGCTTCGGTATACGTCCCAGATGAGATGCCTGCAGACTAGTGGTGCGCCACATCTCCAATGGAGGTTCGAACGGTAACATCCGTGAGAAACTGAAATGACAGACATCGAATGACAAGACACCGGTTTTTGGTAGCGGTCCCGGGATGTCAAGCAGCGACCCGCTGGTTGATCCGTGCACGAAACTATTGAATGGATAAGCTGACAATCCCATTTCCTGTACCTCAATCCACAGGATTCCCAACCCTGCGGATGAACGTTGATTCTGCGTGCCAAGACGTTCATCTGACAAAGTTCTCATGGAAAAAGCATCCAAGACGCGAAGGGATCGAATCAAAAAGGCAGGAGAGAGTGGAACCCCATGCCCTGAACTCTACGGCCGATCCTGCCACTAGCTTCAGATCTCCTGTGCATCTCGATCCCTCAGATCTCGTACTTACTCCACATCTATGTTGGACGCGTACCCGTTGATCAGACCAGAAGACAGGACTAGAATCAATTCGCCCCACTGTTCGATCCCATGCTGCCGGAACGTGCGGCGGCAAGGATCCTGCATGTGCCGAATAGTCAATCGAGCTCATAATTTTTTCACTGCATCACGGCTGGCTTACCCGTCCCAGGTACCTGGTCACCGATCATTGACGCGAATCGCGTACTTTTGGACGGTGGCAACATTGGGTCCAATCTTTTCCAACTGGTAAGGTTATGCGTCCAGACTAGGTATTGGCCCCTCGGCGCATGCCGTGAAGTATATGAAGTCCCGGCCGGAACCACTTCAAGCTCGATCTATTCATATCCCATCTCTATCATCATCTCTGATTCCGAGTTCCCTTCGACCCCATCCTACTTAACTTCTCGTGTTCGTCTCTACTTTACTCGGGGTTTATTCCAGATCCTTTGTGAATATACTTCACTTATACTTCACCAATTACGCCCGTTCCACCAGTTCCTCGTTGGGCCAAAGTAGATCAAGGTGCCTTAAACCTTATATATCTATGAGCTCTTCCTCCTTCTACGCCCTCCAACAAAGCGAAAAATGGCCGGTCGTGAATTCACTCTGTCTTTCGAGACCACTCCCCCAACAGCTGTGCGGCCCGGATTCCCTTTTACCATCCCGGTGGTCATTTCAGTGAATCCCATCGGGACCCCAGCCCAAAACGCCCAAGCCCTAGTGGTGAACGCCTCCCTTCGCGACGAAGCCTGTACTGGAGCCGCAGCGGGCCTGAGCGGCAATCTTACAGCGAGCGTTCGGAGCCGAGCCGACAATGCAAAAAGCGGATACGCAAAATTTAGCCCTCTGGCGATTTCACAACCGGGCAAGTTTCGTCTGCGCGTGATGCTCAGCGCAGCCTCGTATAACGGCGTGGTGACCAAGGAGTACGTCGATTCAGCGGTAATCCACGTGCACGCCGGCGCAGCAGCTGCGCAGCAACCAAGTGGGTCGTTCTTTTCCTGTTTTCCTGGCTTTTCTGTGTCAATCTGTGTTCCTTTGTTCTCATATTGGCCGTTGGATCTCTTCGCGTTCTTTTTCGCTCCCGCTCTTTCTATGCCCCTCTCCCACCACAACGGTTCTCAGCTTAGGGCCTCAGTTTTAACCCCTCCCCTGCCATTTTCGGACTCATGCTGACTGCGGGAACCTTAGCTGCTGCTCAAGTGGCCCGCCTTCAGCGACTGACGGCCGAAAATTTGGATATCTCCGCTGCCGACATTGCGGCATGGCAGCGCGCGTAATTCGGCGATAGATAGATATCTTTCCTTCATTTTTGGGAGTTCTTGGGCGTCCGCTTTTCCTTGGTTCGTTTTGTCGCAATTTTACTCATTGGAAATACGTTTTATGCGGTGGAAAGTAATAAAGAGTATCACAAATATTGTTAAATAGTCCAGGGCGCACCGGTCTATTAAATATCCACTTTTCTCGGCGAATTACTCCATATCCTTGTCAGTTGTCGTCGCGCGGATTATTTCTCCTTCTTATCACTATGCAGATTGAATCAACCCCTTTCCTGCAGAGATCATCCGCACAACGGGTGGTGATCGTCAGTAAATCACCATACCCCTCCCTAACTAAACTTTAGCGTTAACGCTCTTCAATACGGGATTCTCGAAATACACCGACCTTCAAAAAAGCCAAAGCCTAACTAGTCTTAGATAGGAAAATAGTCCTAGTCAGCGGCATCATCGAGCATAGATGGCCGGTCCCTCTGTGATTCCAGCAGCCCGCACAGGCACAATCTGTCGCGAACCACTGTGGCCTTTTGCCTCATCCCATGCCATGCCATGCTAGTTTGGGTAATATTATATGATCGGCCAATAGGATGCAATCCCGTGGCCTATATGTTAGGTTTAACGGTATTACATATAGCACAGTCTGTCAGCATCAATCGATCGATCGGAATCGTTGAAATGATTTATGGCGTGCTGTAATGGGGCCCGATTGATTGCTTTTCGGGGCCTCCCTGGAAAGGCAAGTCCATCCACTTGTGGAATCAGATAATAAGGATCGGGCACGGTGGTCGTTAAAGGTACGTTGACTATAGATTGTAGAAAAATAAACGTGATTGATCGAACCATGTGGCTCTCATAGATTGATTTCCTTGGAATATGATTAATTATGTTGCGATATCTGAGACAACGAATCGGAGGAGACCAAAATATATAAGAGCGAAATGCATCGATGGATTAGACAATAGTTTAGTGAGCAGTGAATTCGTTCTATTCCTACATGAGGTATCAAGATGTCGCAAGGGTAGCAATTCCACATGGTGTATTCCACGTGGCGTACAATCCTTGTCGAGATAAGCGCGATCCCTTATAATTGTCCTGCGAGGGACACTGGAAAGGGTTAGCGCTGCGACATGGTTTTACCGTTAGATGCACAGGGTGGGGGACGTATAGTGGGGGTGCTAAGCTCCCGGAATCAAGCCGGTTTCTACTACTGAGATCAAGTAATATGGTTGCGGTTCTGGTCTCTAAAAGGTCCGTATGTACCTCTGTAAGGACATACATTTTCCTGAAGGAAACTTTATCAAAATTCTGCTTTGATATTACCGTTTTCGGGCGCTTTCTTCCAGCTGCCTGTTTGAGACTGTTATAGGCTAGTCTTGGAGGGGATGATTTTGTTCTATCTCTACGTAGTACGGCCATCTCAATCAAGGTGTTTGCCCTCTCGATCTCGCTAGTTGCTTCACTACTAATTCTTTACGCAAGTGATTCAAATTTCATTACGTTGGTGCAAAAAGCATTTTTAGAGAATAGAACTTCAATTGATAAGAGACTTCATGATAGAATTGCAAATGCATCTTCTCTCTTTATGAAGAGATAGATTGCAAATTGACTAAGTTTATAACTATGTTTCTGCAAGGGAACATGGCAATGACCTCCTTTCAAAGGGCCAAAGTGTAACGTAAAATAGACATCTTCCATCACAGGCGTCAAACGCGACCGAGACAACCTCACGATATGATTGGAGGCATCGGATGAATAACATCGCGGACTGAAAGTCGAATTGAAATGCAGCACGGTGACACACGATTCACTAATGCAAACAAGACTGGCGATGGGAGGGGTGTGGTCATACTTGTCAAGGCTTGACACCCCAGAGTCTCAGAAGATGGAGCCAAACAGCTTCCATTTATGGCGGATCAGACCTTGATCTTCGCCAAAGTCAAGGAGTCGGAGCTATCCGGGAGAAACGCATAGTTTTGCGCCTCGGTAGAGTTGTAAAACACGACGGTAGAAGTTTGACCGTGGATTTATCAATGTGGGCTTGCCATCAATCATTCAGCTGTCCTTGTCGGAGCCGCGAAGCTTCTCAATGCCCTCGCGGACAGTCTCACGAACACTGAAGCCACCAAAAAGCCAATCGTTTGAGTGCCGTCCGTAGTGGTTGACAGTCCCGCTATAACGGCGGTAGTCTTTGCGGACTGAGGTTGTACCTTGCTTGGTCGCAAAGTCACGCTTTGGGGACCGAGGTGAAGAAATTGTGGGAGACATCTCTGTCGGGCTGGTAGAGTGATATTGGTGGTCGGGGAAGTATGAAAAGTCGGGGTAGCTCCGTGAGATGTCTTGAGCCTGAGAGATGGTCGAGTCCTGGCAGGAACGGCTCTTAGGAATATCGATTGGAGCAGGGGATTTAGACAGAAAGATCTTTGAGGACAGAGAGGAAGATCCGTCCCGTTTCTTCTGGGAGTGCTGACTGGTGCGAGAGGAGGTAGAGCTGGTTGATGCTTGGGAGAGAGATCTCTTAGGATAGCTGGAAGAGTGCATTTGAGGATACAAGACTGAAAGTAAGACAGCCTGAAAGTTGAGGGGGATACTAGCGATATTTATGTCTCCTTGATCGTCATACCTTGTAGGGCAACCAACCAAAATGCAGCATGCTGTGACAAAGGAACAAGACCGGGGCATAACCAATTAACACGACTCTCAGACGCACTTCTCCCTCCTTTAACCAATAAAACGAACAATATCAAGCCCACCCGAGTCCACCTGTAAGGCCTAGCGGTGAGATTCACGGGATTTCAGCGACAAAGTGCCCTATCGCACCCTCCCCGGCCAATAAGACATCGTGTCTGGCTTGGAGCCTCTTTTCCCGCTCTTCCCACCCCGCAGATTCACCGCGAGTCTTGAACTGAACTGACACGTCGACCTGCATATATTGAACATTGTCCTGTGACTCACCTGTCATTCCTATTCTTTACCACATACAGTACTGTACACTTCCAAGGTTATTCTATGCACTTTCTCGGAAACAGACATTCCACAGGTATTTCGCAGATGACTCAAGTGGGTCGAAACAGGCCAATATGGTGCGGGATCAACAAAAATGTGCTCCGAATATTGTAGCCTTGTGAGACAGCCCTATCATTCCTNCCCCGCCAATCAAGCTCGGTCATCCTCTTCTAGCGTCCTTCGAGAAGTCCCGTCCTAACCGGGGAATACACGTGTCTCACTGAGCCCGTTCGATCAGCCAAATTTGTACTGTAGCTGAAAGTGCACTCGGCACGGTCATCCCGGGAGGGTTGCAATACGTTGCCCGCTATGGGGCGCTGTGGAGCTCGTCTAAATAGGGCGCATTGTTTTACCCCGGTCAACCACGATCATATTGACATCATTATCTGGCACAGGGACAGGCCATGTGCCCTTTCTCCGTACCTCATTATGTTCTCCGATGCCGGAGAGGAACCAGGGCAAGAATACCTGTTCCACAACATCATACCCTCGAATATAATATCCAATTTTGTCTGTCTTTTTACTATCTCTGTGGATGGGTTTATCCCGTAAGTTAAACTTTGTGTTCTTTCTCACGCCGTGATATTATTCCAATTCAATCTCCATGTCTTGAGGTCACAATTTCCGGATACACCTTTTATCGCCTAAATTTTCCACGTACTCGTTTGAAACGTATGGCACTGCATCTGTCCCCTTTCTTGGTGGTCAGGCGCAAGAACACCATGCGCTGGTCTCGGTGTAAAATATAGAGGTGTTGGAAAAAGGAAATCTCGTGTACTTCCTCGGTGCATATCGGATAGAAATCACAGCCACTGTGTGACTTGCCTTTGGGTTATATTCCAATGGCCCAGGAACAAGAGAACCTCATCGCATTTTCAGTATCGATACAAATACCTTCACCGCAGACACCCAGAGAAACATAACAATTATCATGGGAGTAACCTGGTCGCAATTCTTTCCACCTCCTCCCTCCCTGACAGAAACCAATCTCCCTAGCCCAGCAGGCAAAGTCTTCATAGTCACCGGTGGCTATAGCGGAGTTGGATTTGAGCTATGCAAAATTCTCTACAAAGCAGGTGGTAGAGTGTACATCGCCGGTCGCTCCAAAGAGAAGGCATTGCATGCAATTGAAAGAATCAAAGCAATCTCCGAGTCATCCTCTGCAGGTGCAGACATTATCTTTCTCTTTCTCTCTCTGGACGACTTGACCACAATCAAAATAGCCGTGCAACAATTTACTAGCGCTGAATCACGCCTGGACATTCTCTTCAACAATGCAGGTATATCCAATCCTCCCCGAGGGTCCGTCTCGCCTCAAGGCCACGATCTCCAGCTGGCGACAAACTGCCTCGGGCCACATCTTCTTACGCAACTTCTTCTGCCTATCCTTCTGCATACGGCCAAAAGCATTCCTCCTGCTGGTGTTCGAGTGATATGGACAGGATCCCTCGTTGTCGATATCTCTGCGCCAGTCGGTGGAATGGAGATATCAGAGCTTCTTCGAAAAGAAACAGATCCAGCTCGCAATTACATAAACACCAAGGTAGGAAACTGGTTTCTGGCAAAGGCTCTGGCAGACCAAGTTGGCGCAAGTGGCATCTTAAGCGTGGTACAAAATCCAGGGAATCTGAGAACAGATATCGCCCGGCATTTTTCAGTGATTCTTTGGTGTCTCGTAGCACCTCTGGCATATCACGCTAAATTCGGTGCGTATACTTCGCTTTGGGCGGCTTTTTCTCACGAGCTTAATATTGCTGATGGAGGGAGCTATATTATCCCCTGGGGTCGTTTCCATCCCTGTCCAAGAGATGATCTGTTGCGAGCGATGGAAACGAAGCAGCAAGGGGGAACTGAGTCTGCGGATACGTTTGTGCAGTATTGTGACGATCAGATTGCAGACTATCTAGCATGAGGAGTCTTTCCCTGGTTGATCTATGCAGGAGAACGAACATTCAGCTTGAGTCTCATTCGTTTCTATGGCTTACTCTACAAATGGATATTGGAACAACTGCCAGTGCCAGACTGCGTTGGATTTTATTTGTTGTGCCACTCGTATACAAGCTACAAACGGTGCTCTTAACGCCGTGAAGTCCTTCTGAATTCAGATAAGTCCTCCGTCATTAGAACTTGGACCATTCCATCAGACCAGAAATGCAGAGATAAATGCAAATATAAATGCAAAATGCAACAAAAAAAAGAAAACGATCATTCTTCATGTTCCTGCAGTGTCCACAGCGTGGCACTTGGTCTCCTCCACGCACGCGGTTGTTCAGAATGACACCTTCGATGCCGTCTCTCAGCCACGAACCTCGCCGCATCGGCACCAGACAGCGTCGATATGCCCCTATCTGAGCCAGCACCCAGCGGTACCAACGTCTGAGGCCGTATCAAAGTAGACAGAATATTGGGATCACCGGTCATATTAGAAGGAACCACAAGCAACGACTGTGTTTTATTCAACGGCGGCCGACGAATAAGTCTGCGCAATACACCGCGATGAACATTTTTCCGGGTATCGACCGACGATGCCGACAACTGGATTCCATCATTTCTTTCCTTGGAAGATCGGAACCAGAGTCTAGTCATCCGTCTTGGTGGTCGGACTATACCTGCCATCTCGGTATCATCTCCCAGTACGTCCTCTGTGAGGAGTGGTATGGTGGTAGCTTGGGGGAATGAGCGCTGGATGTAGTTTGCAGGCCCTCTACCCGGCTTCGAAACATGGATATCGAGGCCGCGAGGCTCCAGCATACACAGCTCTGAGCCGCAGTGTGGCCAGGTGTGGTGCCTTCGGTGGTGGCGGGTGTGCGGCATGGTGGGAAATGTAGTGGTATGGAAGGTATTCGGTGGTTAAGAGTAATAGATAGTAAAGGCTTATCCCTTTTCCATGGTGAAAGAATAAGTCAAAGCCGAGTGTTTGTTTGTTCCTTGTTGATATGAAATGTGGAGAATGTGGAGGAGAACAGGCATATATATCTTTCGAGTAACTCGTATGATTTTCTAAAAGCAGTTGACTAGTCTGCGCGTGAAGGGCTAAAAATTACCGAGAGAGAGCCCGAGTGACTCAGGACTCAGCTGTGGGTAAAAATGACCCGGGTGCTTATAGATCAGAATGCTGGGGAGGCGAAGTGCAACATTCAGGTTTGTCGAATAGTAGATCAGGGACGAGAGACAGGCGGGCAAAAGTAAAACCTTGTGCAAGCACTCCTGTCGACACCCGTTATTTGGACCAATACAGACGGGGGAAATGAATCATTGAAACTGAATTAGCATCTGCGCCATGTCGGGCGGATCTTCAGCTGGGAGGAATGACCTGCTAACCTGATGTGGTCAAAAGGACGGTCCGCATAGCCAGGTCCCGGTCGCATGACGGTTTTTAACAATCTGATTTGGAAGTGATTTTAATTACAAAGTAAGAAGCACTTTAAAGACTCGGGGTTCACTATTGCTGCCTTCCAAGGGTTTACATTTATGTGGAGAAGTAATCATACAAATGGCTCTTAGGACATAATGTCAAATATGGCCATATACCACGTCAACCAGCCAAGTGGTCGAGCAGTAACTCGGTCATTCAATCTTCCTTGGTCTAGTGGTGATGATTTCCGCTTGTCATTAAAACCGATAAGCGCGGGAGACCGGGGTTCGATTCCCCGAGGGAGAGTTTCTTTTTGCACTTTTTTCTAACTTAATACTTTCTAACTTAATACTTTCTTTCTTCTTTCTCTTCTTCTTTTTTTGTATTAGTTCTCTGATCGAACTGTTGTTCCAACAATTGCCCCAGGCTGCCCTGCTGGTAAAGCCCTAACTAAATCCAGCACTAATGGACCTAGTTCCAGTTTCATAAGAAAAGCTCTTACATTTGAGCCCCCCTATTTCCACTAGAGCAGGCAGCACAGGCAGCAGAGGCATCGCCAAGCACTCGCTTGGAGAACACCAGTGATGATGCTCCTTAGGATGCTAGGGTCCTTTGGCGCGGACTAGTCGGAATACCATGGCTTGCACTATTTAAAACATGCCCAGGTTCCCCTTTAGCCCGCCATCTGTGTGTTTGGTTGAAAGTCCGTTCATTTATCTATTCCCTGAAAATGCCATCTCAAGAATACATCGATCTCTTCGGAAGTGATACGGAAGGGTCGGAAGCGTCCGAAGAGCCTCTTCCGGCGCTCCAAGCCGCAGTCGACACGGGTGAAGTGGACACTGTGCGTCAATTGGCATCCGCCGCGGACCCTGCAGATCTGACTGCCGCCCTGTGCCGATCGTGCCAACTCGGTAACAAAGCCCTCGTCGAGGCACTGGTTGACACTGGACGATGCGACATCGATGCAGCCGCAGATGGAGAGACCCCTCTCTTTCTAGCCGCGCGCAAAGTTGACCCGAGTATTGTCAAGTTCCTCCTCGAACATAATGCCGACATATCCGTCAAATCTATGGATCGAGGCCGTCAAAGGGGCCCTCCAACAAGAACGCCCCTCCACGGCGCAGTCGAAGATGTGCGTTACCGCAGGAACCCGGAAAACCTACCCCGGCTGGAAGAGGTGATAAAGTTACTGCTCGAGGCGGGATGCGACATCAATGCACAAGATGTACACGGCTCGACTGTACTTCTGCGCTGCCTGGGCGACGAAATCCCAGTCATTGAGCTTCTTTTACAACGCGGAGCGGACCCCAACATCCGAGGCGGCAAGGGAGACACACCAATGCACTTCCTTCATAGGCCTCTTGAGCACCCGGAATGGCTCGCAGCTCTCATGGCACATGGCGCGCGTCTAGACATTCCCGAGGCAGAAGGAAATGGTTACACCCCTCTGCATAAGTTCGCGTCTAGGAGCCAGCTGGGCGATCTTTCGCTGTTCAGACCCTTTGTACCTGACTGGAATATCATCGATGCCAGGGGAAACACACTTCTTCATGTTGCGACCAAGCAACATCGCAAAGGAAGCGTTACTCTATCAGAATTGTTGAAGGCTGACATTGATCCGAATCAGAGGAACCATGATGGACAACAGCCTATACATATGGTAGATGGCAGTGGAAACAACCTGACCGATGCATTGGATATTCTCTGCGCAGCCGGTGCGGATGTCGAGGCTAGAGACTCTCGAGGACGCACGCCACTCACCAGGACCATGTGTGGCTATCCTCGATACAATTCTCGCGAGCTTATCCAGACATTTCTTCATCGCGGTGCCAATATCAACGCGCAAGACTACAAAGGCAATGGTATCCTATGGAATCTCATTGATGGCAAATTCCATTTCGAGTACCTGGACTTTCTACTCTCCCTCGGGGTGAACCCCAAAATGACAAACTATAAAGGCGACACTTTTCTGCACCATCTTGCAGCAAACTACGCTGACGGCGTTATTGATCAGGAGGGGCTTATCCCAGCCATTAAAAAGATGGTGGACCTGGGTGTTTCCCCCACTGTTCCTAACTTCAAGGGCTGTACACCGTTACATGCGCTGTGCAGTCAGGTCTCGGATCATTTCTTTGCGGCGGCCGCGGAGGGCGGGAAGTCTGCGATCGATTTGCTGTTGGATCTTGGTCTTGATGGTGCTATAAACACGGCTGATCACCAGGGCATTCGGCCCATTCATCTGGCAGCTACGACCTCGGAGATACTAGTCGGCAAGCTAATTACCCGTGGAGCGGATCCCACAGCTACCACGAATGATGGGCGGAATTTACTTCACATCGCCTCCACTGCGCGGCAAAGCAACATAGTAGGACTGCTGCTGGAACAATATGCCTCAACCAATCAGACCGCTCTGATCAATGCGAAGTCAAAGGACGGACGGACACCTCTCCATGCAGCCTGCCGCTCTGGAAGGTTGGAGACGGTGGCTCTACTGATCGCTCACGGAGCAGATGTCAGCGCCCAAGACGAGCGAGAACGGACTCCAATGGATGTATGCAGCGAGTTCCCCGACGAGGACAGGCTGTGGCAAAGTGCCGACGATCAAGAAAACATGTTCCACACGCTCACTGCAGCTGGGGTGCTGTCAGAGGACGATACACGGCCAAGGCAGCCCTCATCCCGCAACAAGAAATTGCGCCACAACGCCAAACGTGTCGGGTGGAAAGGAGAGCTCACCTCTGAAACTTCAACCATTAGGATTGGACCTATCGTTCGACTTTTGGCGTCTAACGGTGGCATCGTTAAAAAGGAGGGATTTGCCATTGGCCCGATGTTCCATGCCGTTGGTTGCGACGATGAGCAGATGGTTGTGGAGCTTGATAGAGTATCACGAGAGATAAACATCCCGCTCAAAAATCACAGCCCCCTTGAAACCGAGACTATCCTGGCGCGCTCTAGGAATCTCCCAGGCATTCTGGAGGAGGGATTCAAGGGCCATATTTTTGAAGGTGGCCTCTTGTCCATGGTGCTACGTGGCCATGAACAAGAGTTGGCACAGGCCTTGGAGAAGAATGCTTCCAGCGATGTGAACTGGGCCAAGGATCAGACCAGTCTGCCGGAGATCCTGGTCACTCTCGCGAGATGGGGATACGCGGAACTTTTTGAGCGCATTGGATCTCTCATACCAGGAAATGATTGGATCAACAGTGGAAAGGCCAATGTTTTGGGTGAGGAGCCCATTAGGCATCTTCTGGCAGCGGGGATGCGCCATCTTCCCAACTTGGAAGTTATCAAAATCATGGTTGAGAAGTTCAATGTGGACGTCAACGTTCAGTTCACAAGTAACATGCAGCTCAAACCCAAGGTCTATTACCAGTCCTCGATGGCCCAGCGGCGGCAGTACAAGGAGGGTGATACAATCCTCCATCACATCGCCCAAGGCGAGCATTGGTGGCATGTAGGTGCAATCAAGTACCTTCTAGAGCACGGGGCCGACCCCAACATCCGCAATAGCCAGGGCAAGACACCGTTGTGCAATGCAGTTGCAAGGGGTGAGCTAGCCGGCCACCGGCAGCGCGAAATCACTCAAATCCTTCTAGAGGGCGGCGCCGATCCTAACATCCCTGCTTCATGTGGTTACACGCCATTAGCCATGTCAGCACACGATACCCATCTGTTCCAATTACTGATCGACAACGGCGCCTATCCTTCCCAGGATCACCCCATGGAACTATTCGCCGCATTGGCAAGCTTCAACACCGATGTCCTCGAAGCTCTCCTAAACATGGACCTGGACTGCAACACAACGGTACTATCAGACGCCCAGCCTCACTGGCATACCCCCCGCTTCAGAAAAGTCCCCGCAAGGCCGACATGGATCATGAGCCCACTCCTATACATCTCCATGCTAGCATACAACGAGGCCAACACGCGCGACAACGCCATCCGCATGATCAAAACCCTGATTGAGCATGGCGCCAATCCCTGCTTACCCTGTGACGATAACAAGATAATTCTACACGAACTATTTGAAAACGGAGGAATCATCCAGCCGTGGCTTGAAATGCCTGACCTCGATCTCGAGCGTCGTGATCCTAGGGGACGGACGCTACTGCTAGCCGCTGCAAATGCTCCCTTCGGCGTCGACTCGTATGTCAGTATAGCGCCCATTTTCCCGTTGCGTGGCGGTAAAATCATATCGTCAGGGTGGATAGAGGGTGATCGCACACGTGCAATGGCATTGTATGAATGTGGTGCAAATCTAACTGCCGTCGATTACAAGGGAAATAATGTTCTTCATGGTCTGGCAGGGCTTAAAACAAACGATACGACCTGCGAGGCCGAAATCAGGCGGACATTGGCTTTGTTTGTGGAGAAGGCTCCGGAGCTTGTGAGCCAGACTAATGTGGAGGGAAAGACGCCTCGGATGATTGCCGAGGAGCAGGGGAGTGAATGGGCCAAGGAAGTCCTTGCGCAGGGTGGAGTTGGCGCGGAGTAACGGTATATCGATTGTTAGATACCAAGTACCAATATTCGTTCAATATTATTGAGTAGGATTGAACAGTAGATTTGTTTGAAATCAGCCGTAGGCGAATATCTACTTATCAATATTGGCCTTAGCTAGGGATCTCAGGGTTTACTCGGGCCGTTACCGTCACTTCAGTACCCCTGGTTAACACTATTAGAAGAAAGGTTCAACCACTGGACGGTCATGCTATATGGAAACCCCAAAGTTGAAATAGACACTCGCTAAACTGACCTTGTCTACTTTCTATAATCTCATGTCTTAGAAAGAGAATTTATCCCGGATATACAGTAAGTACCTGAGTTGTCTGTTTACTTCTCCGCATATCTGAAAATATAAATGACGTCAATCCCCACACTTTCACGCTAAGCAGACGTCGCTCGATAAGCAACACCAAGCCTCTCTCTCCTCCACACTCCACCAGAATTGTTGAAGATGAGCGACGGTCAAGATATTCCGGGGGGGTTTAATGACGAGAACCACGATCCCCAAACCCCTGATGGACTTCAATCGTTGAGCCTAACACCAGCACTGCCACCACGCCCCCAATGGAAGCCGTCGTCACGGACCGTGGATGAAACACTTGCTCAAGGACTATCAAATGAGGATTTGTGGATGTTGCTTCGGCGGTTTGACAAGGTGGAGACTGTGGTACCCTTGCCGGGATGCAAAGCTGACGCGTGAGCAGCAAATCTACCATGTCAAAGCCGTACACGATGTCGCTGCGTTGAACTTGGACCTCAACCGCACGGAAAACGAACAATTCCCGCCCGAGAAACTGCGGATGACCTTGGAGCGATTCTATACGTCTGTTATTGTGGGTGTGACCGAATTTATCCGGCATATCACTCGACTGCGATCATGGAAAGAACCTGTGCGAACGTCGCTTTTCTGTGGGGTAGGTCAATTCTCTGCAGGACAATGAACCAAGAACTCATGAGATCCAGGGTTATTTCATCGCATGGGCTGTCGACCTCCTCGTTCCGACCATACTGGGTCTTATCGTCGCTTTGATAATGGTCCCGTCCGTCCGCCTACTACTATTCCCGGGCCCTGCCAAGAAGGAGGGAGCCGATAAATCGAACGGGAGGGGCTCTCCAACAGACCAGCCTCAATCTCAAGATAGCCTGACGGGCGCTCCAGAGAACCACAAGGGTGAAGCTGCCGAACAAGAGGCAAGAAACCTTGTTGACAGCTTTGCTACTGTTGCAATGGAGAGTGCGGCGGCTAAATACGGCCAAACAGTTACGGAGGAAGCGCCCGAGAGGCCCTTGATAACTGATGGTATAGAGGCCGCGGAAGCTGCCGCAGAATCTCCGAATGGTGACGCTCCTGAAGACAAAACTAAGAAACCCATGAAAAAGAAGGTTTCGCACGCGACGGATCAGGCAATGCGAGTGTTGAGCGATATCACCGATGTCTATGAGAAGTTCGCCAAGTGAGTACTTTCTAAACGGGGATAGAGTAAATGACTCAGCTAACAGTGTTATAGCCTCCTTTCTCCGACACCTCCTTTCTTTTTAGTTTCATCTAGATTGCGCCTCGCAAGTATCTTTGTTTTAATATCTGCGGTTGTACCCTTCACATCTAGTTATTGGATCATCAAGCTCGTTGGTTTTACTCTTGGACTGGGCTTCTTTGGTGACCCGGTATTTACCCATACCGTGGATTTACTGAATAGAAAGGTTCCAAATTGGAAAGACCAATTGGATTTGCAAAAGTAGGATTGCCCGTCTTTGCCGGCCTGCGATTGGTTTACTCACAACACATGCAGGACACTTTTGGCCGGCGTCCCAACGAATGCACAACTCACCCTGACACTTCTTCGCATTGGCGAGATTAACTCCACCCCACTGCCACCCCCTCCAACTCCCGAAGACAATGATCGTGCATGGCCTATCCGACGGAAGAAGTCGCAACCAACCTCGTCCGAACTCACCGCACAGGGTTCGTCTACTAGCCTGCAATCAACTAACTCTGATATGTCACTCCCGGAAACCAAACCAAAGAAAAGAATGGTCTTCAGAATTCTCAAGTTTTTCCGCCTCACCATCGCAACAGCAATCAAGGGCCATATCGCATTTGACCGCGCAATGGCAATTGCAGGGTCCGCACATACCAAAAACCTGATCGACATGCTGCAAAAGCGACATTTTGCCGCCACACCCTACGGGCCGTTGAAATTCGATGCCAAGTATGAGCGTAAGAGAGGTGCTGCGGTCATAGACTCGTCAAAGGAACCGCCTATCCTGTATTTCACGACATACCAGTCCTCCGGATTGGACGACCTACGCATCGAGAGTCGAAAGAAGGGTTCTGTCTTGTTCCAAATCCCTGTCACTGAAATTAAGGAATTAAAGAAGACAGAAGGACTGGGGTGGAAGGGCAAGTTGATTGTTGAACTGACGGCTGGCAGCAAGGAGGCTGCAGATGGGCTAGTCATTGCGGGCGACGAGCTTGGTCAGTCTTACCATCTTACTGGTATGAGGTCGCGGAACCAGCTTTTCAACAGACTCGTTGCCATTGATGCACAATTTTGGGAAAGTCGTTAAGTTCCAGGTGGCTTCCTTGGCCTAGAATGCTGGTATGGAATAGGACCCCGGGGATAGAAGAAGCTACTGCTGCCAACACATCGCAGAAACCCATGTAAATACTCATCAATGTAGTATGCCAGTGGTAGAAATTTCCAGCTACTATCGCTCAGTCATAAACGGTGTGGTCGCTTCATTGCCTCATGAATCACGAACCTTAGCCCTTTCGGATTATAGTGTAAATACCAGGGAGTATGTAGAACCCAGATTTCCTTTTTACTTCTGGCCAATTTACATGAGTTGAATCCAAAACGCTGGTTGATCAATGCATGTTTTATTCTATGCTATAGGAACTTGGGCAACTAATTGGCCAATAGAAGTCGTGCCGTTCATGTGAGACAAAAGGAAATTTGTTCAAATGACCACCAGTTGCAACGGAGAGGTTTACATGTAGTTGCAGAGAGACAATGACCCACCTGCTTCACCTGCTGCCTGAGGCAGAACTAATGTTGATCTCTTCAGCCCCTAATTCTTTGTTTCCTTCCAAAGACTCCCACGTTCTGTTGTCGACCACTTCTTCGAAGCATGATACGCACCTGAAACTGTCAATTTCCATCAGGCTGCCACATCCATACACCGGCCCTCCGAAACAAGCCTTCTCCACCCCTGCGCGATATCTCGAAATAACAACCTCCACTACCACCATGTCATCCACGGCTTCGTTCACCCTGGATGTGCCAACAGTCCTCTGTATTGCCTTTTCTCTGTCATTGATGCCAGTGGCCTACTTTCTGAGCTCGACACTTGTCCCAGCCAACAAGACGCGCGACCGCGTCCTGTTCTTCTGGCACGCCTACGATGCCCTCACCCATATTTTTATTGAAGGCTCTTTCCTCTACGAGTGCTTCTTCAGCTACACAACCGTTATCGGAATCAACCATGTCGAACCCTTCTTCCTAAACCGCCCAGATCGCATCTATGGCCCGGCCTACGGCACAGGTCCCAGCTCACGCCTGTGGCAAGAGTATGCGAAGGCGGATCGCCGCTGGGCTGGCGCTGATCTGACCGTGGTGTCATTGGAACTGTTGACGGTCTTCCTTGGTGGCCCAGCTGCAATTTACATCTGTTACCTGCTGTATCAGTCATCCAACGAGAAGATCAGTGCTAAGTCCCGTGGCGGTGTCAAAGCCACATTATGGCTCGTTTCGACTGCACTTGCCACTGCAGAGTTGTACGGTGGTTTCATGACTTTTGCCCCGGAGTGGTTGACCGGTAGCTCCCAGCTGGCTACTGAGGACCCCGTCTACCTCTGGCTGTACCTCTTCTTCTTCAACACACTGTGGGTCTTCATCCCTCTGTGGGTGCTGTGGGAGGCGGCCAAGGAGCTCCGCGCTGCCTTTGTCTCAGCAGAAATCCACGTCGAGAGCAAGAGTCAGTGAGATGGCTGAGATTTGCCAGAAAACTGAATTGAAATACTCACTGGGATGAATTTAATGATTGATGCATCTATCTTGGTATTGACATGACCTATCTGAGTCTTATTTTAGATTACTCGGGGATTGTCAATGTTAGAAAAGCTCGACGTAATTGATCCATATTTGTGGCTTCTGAGATAGAGCCTAGGAATTGTAAAATTAAGCCGGTGAAGTCAGACACTCTTCTACTCGGTTCTCAATTGCTAGCCATTTCCTAATAGGGAGACCGTCCTCCGTGTTTCCGACCCAAATACGCATATATTAGCCATCTACGTGAAGTTGGTCTTGAGGCTTTCGTGAAGGACATAATGTCAGGTCAGGGGACCAGGCGAGGGTAAGAGTGAAATGAATAGCACAAGTTAAAGGGTCTTATCTTCGCGAGCATGACCTAATCCAAGCAATTGACTTTACAAAGCGAGCATTTCCCAAGACAAGACCGGTCAAAGCATCGTGGGGATACACTCTCCAACGTACTGGAAAAAACGCCTCTTAACTATGAGTCTTGCATTAAAATTCTGGACCCGGAACCCCCGGACCGTTCTCGTTCTCTCTTATCTCTCCTCTACTGACCTCCAATGGCTTGTCCAGCTTGGCTGCCTGTGCTTCCCATCTTACGCCGACGCCACATCCATTGTAAGCCGGGAGACTGCAAATTGCGGGAGGGTTAACTTGAGAATTCCATCCAGATAAATACAAGAGAAGAGAGACAAAAGAAATATGAAACTCCGGGATCAACTCCTCGAAACAATGATTGCTCTCCACAAGTCAGACTTTATGCGTTCCTCGGTCCTTCTCCCAAAACCAATGATAAAAGCTCTTCCACTCAGCAGCCTCATCCTCAACATAATCACCCACCAATTCCGCAGTCTCATTAACGTCTTCAGATAGATGCGAGACAGGAACCTTCAGCCCAGAAGAAGCATCAATACCAGAAGCCTCCTTACCCGCATCGGCAGTCTCAGCAGCACTCGCCGAATTAGAAGTCATATCAACAGCCACTCCCCCAGACGTCCCAGCCAAAACCCCCTCTGCACCTTCTTTCGTGCGTTCGGCTAGATCTCGCGCTCCCTCTCGCGCAATTTCGGTATACTCCTCTGCCTGCTCGCGCGCACGCTCGATGAGTTCCTCTGGAGAGGGATAACGGCGCATTAGCATTAGGAGGAGATAGTAGCTCTTGATAATGGAGGCGTAGACGGCATCTTTGGCTAGCATTGTGAAGCCATGCGAGAAGAAGCCCTTGAGGACTTCACCCTGGAGACCGGCGTAGAGGGCCTTGAAGCCGTCTTTGCGAGCGATTGTTATAACTGTTGAGATTATCTGGGGAGTGAGGGTGCTGAGGAGGGATGATTGCGATGCGGATTGTGGAGATCCAGATTTGGATGTGGACTTGAGGACTTGAGCTCTGGTCTTGGCAAGGGAGAAAGGATATGTAATAGAAGAAGCGGCGACTTTGCTCAGCGCCGCGAGAAGAAAAGTCACAGCTGGCGAGGGTTTATCACGTTTTGCGCGTGGTAGCAGAGCCCGCTTCAGGAACTCATTCAGGAAGAAAGTGAGAGAAGGGTTCAGCGTCAGGATCAGGGTAGCCGAATACCCAGACCAGAAACCCGCAAGACCCTTCTCCTTCTGAATCTGCGAAGCGATATCACCCGTCGATAGACTCTTCTTATTGCCCTTTGTCCGCGCAGCAGACATCTGCTTCCGGGCAACAATATTCGACAACGGCGTAGTGAACAACTTAGCAAACGAGCCAGCCAGAATGCCAACAGCGAGCTCATCAAATACAGGAAGGACAATATTCTTACCCCTCGCCGCTCGCTCAGCACCTACACGTGCAATAATCCTTTTTTGTCGAATAGCGCTATAGGCAAGGAAGAAAAGAAACGAGTCGGCGACTGTCTTCCACGTATCTTGCACGAGACCGGGGTAGAAGCCGCCGATACCCTGCTGCTGGTATATTTTGCGAGCGGCATCGAGGACACTAGTATATTCTTCCTCTTCTTCGTCACTATAATTGTCCGATTTCTCGGTCGAGTCAACATCTTTTCGTTTCTGAGTTTGAAGCCGTGCTACTATCACATTGAGTGGGTAGACGACGACGTTGGAAATGGCTGCGCCGACAGCGCCGGCTGTTGCATTTCCTAGAGCTGGGAGTGCCGGACCGCGGCCGGCGGCTGATTTCCAGTCGCGTGGATCGTGGGTTTCGAAGCGGTAGGATGGATGGTAGACGTCCTGTTTGTTTGCGTGTTAATGTTAGCTGATAAGGATGCGGAGTAGGGGTTGTTGATATGGGAGTGTAGTGTGGGCATGTGGGGATGTAAATGTACCAGTTGGGACTCGTATGAGAGTTTGTATTCTGCCATGGCTGGATGACTAGATGAGGTGATGCGAACAAAGGACTTCACCTGTGGTGAGTCCGGGGTTCAATGGGATTGATGCTGATAGGGGTGGATTGGGGCCAGTAAATTTCGGAGCCTTGTATTAAGTGGTATACATGAGATGGACAAGGATGTAGTAAGTCCGTATTGACACAATAAGCATGGAAGAACAACCCTTTATACGAACGTGAAGGCCGAGGTTGAATTGCGGAGAGATCGATTACATCATGCAGATCATGTGGTCTGTGCTATCAGGCCATACTCACCGCTTCATATTTACGGAGTACAGTACTTCATCTACAAAGAAATCATAAGACTGACGGCTATTGTTCATTTGAACACACGTAGGAGATACGAAAGAAGCACATCAACTGAGGACTCAACCGTCCAAATAAACCCCGGGTCCCACCCATGGAATAGACGACCGAATCCAACCCATAAACCCCGTAACCGATTCATAGCGATCAAAAAAAGAAAGAAACCGTCGCACCATAGCGCATTAAAAACCAAGCCAAAGAAAAAGCAGGAGCAAAGACACAGGGAGTAACTGTATCCCAACCACAAAAGTGATCAGATTTAACCACCGAAACCGTAGAGGGTACGGCCCTGGCGCTTGAGAGCGTAGACAACATCAAGCGAGGTAACAGTCTTGCGCTTAGCATGCTCGGTGTAGGTGACAGCGTCACGAATGACAGACTCGAGGAAAGTCTTGAGGACACCGCGGGTCTCCTCGTAGATCATGGCGGAGATACGCTTGACACCGCCACGGCGGGCGAGACGGCGGATGGCGGGCTTGGTGATACCCTGGATGTTGTCGCGTAGAATCTTGCGGTGGCGCTTGGCACCACCTTTGCCGAGGCCTTTGCCGCCCTTGCCGCCTGTGTATTTGTTAGTTTATATGTCAAGGTGGAGAGAGTGTGAGGGAGGGTGTGTAGACAGGGAGGTAGAGACGGTGAGGTCAGGTTAGGAGGGGTATATTGTGGGAGTGGAGGGGAGGTGGTGGTATGGCGAGGTCATCATAAGATGGCCGTGATGTATAGCCCTTGCCCAGATAGGCAAGGTGTGATGCAAGTGGGAGCCTGAGGCAAGATCACGTGCATCACAGGGGAATCACCACATCCCGATCGGGCATTTCAAAGACGACAACACGATGAGGTAGAGGTGTAGCGAGCGAGAATAGAAAAATACGTACGTCCAGACATATTTTCAGTCGATTAAAAGATGAAATGAATAAAAAAAAGTGATGGAAGACGTCGAGATACGTCTTCGTGGATGAAAAAGACGCGGTGATTGGCGATGGAGAGAATGGGAAAAGAGAAAAATCAATAAATGGCGGGCGGGAGAGGGGAAGACACTTAAATAAGGGAAAGGGTGGGAGTTGGGGGGTTTAGGTAATCTCCATTCTGCAATGCGGCGGTCATTGGCGACCGGGCGGGTAGGAAAAAGGGCGTTATGAAGGGTCGGTTTCCAGCGCGTCAATCAGACATGGCCGAGCCCGCATTTTCCAGCGTGGAGCGGTATTGATAGTCACGTGGTGATAACAGGTATTCGACCGACGATAAGGTGATATGTTGGAATCACGTGGTGATAGTGATATTCGTATATTTCAATACATACATACCAGCTCTATTGAATTATTGCCTACCGTTATACATACTACAATAGCTGCTCCAGTCGTGTTCATCATGTTTCGTGTCATTCAAAACTACTCAATGCCTCTCGGGCAGTCATGTATCAGTATCTTTGCATCTTCGCATCAACGTAAATCCACAGAAGTGGAACGTATCGCAGGAAAGCAGCCAGAGAGAAATCGAAAGGAAACAGCAAAGAAAAGAAAAACGCAATTAACGCGAAAACAAACTCGGAAAACACTACCGGAACACCATGCAATATCAATGGAAACCCAGAATCTGCAATGCATCGAAATCAAGAGCGGAGGCGGGCAGACTAAAAACTTTTTGCGTTGAAAAAAAAAGGCCATCTGAAGAATAGCAAAGAATCGAAAATGCCTCGAAATCGTAACGTCATCATGCGTATGGGAACGGCATGTAAAAGTGGAAAAACGTAAAAAAAAAGAGAGGATGACCGCACAACTGAGATGGTCACATCGATAATTTCTCTCGATGCGAGAATGGCAACAAGCCAGGCAGCGAATGATGAATGAAATGTCCGCGGTTTATTATGCATCGCAAGACAGTCGTTCATAGACGAAGCTGGTCGGCCACTGACGAATAAAGAGGTTGGAAGGAAAACCATCATCGGATCAAAGGGCGCCAATAGGCGTGTTGATAAAAGGGATCGAAAATGAGTCAACGGATCTGTCCATATCCATGCAAGAACTCCCAGATTGTCTTCACAGACGTCAACGACATGCATCAAAGGCGGAGGAGTCATAGCCAGGGTTCAAGACAGTTATGAACAGACCATGTTTACTCACCCTCTAATCACGGTCGATGAGTGAGGGTCATTCATGAAGCCGCGATGAAAAGAATAGTGGAACGCCATTGGGGAAGGCGAGGGGCGTGGGGAAGTACGGGGACTGTGAGAGCGAGGTTCGCGAGGGGCCTCAATCACAGGGGCCTTGATAGGCGCCGGAGAGCGAGGCGAAAGTGGCGGTGAAAGGCACGCTGCCACAACGATGTGTTTCGGGGCCTCACCCTCCCGAGCGTTGAAGGTTGGGTTTGGGCTCGGTGCTGGAGCGGAGCCAAACTATTAATAGGTTAGTAGCTGCCCAAGTGTGACGTGGCACGGAAGACTCACGAAGCAATATTTATCGACCAGTTCCTGATAATTGGAAGACTCGAGGCGCGGCTTGCTAGATACCAGTGAGGAAGGTTTCAGATCTTCCGCACGACCGGTGCGGACGGTATCGCTCACTGCAGAAGCATGGCCCTGCGCAAAACCAGCTTTTTTGGTCGGCTTCTGCTCCGCGGTCTCTCCAGACCTCGCACGGGCAGACAGGGCAGTCCGATCCAAAGGTGACTTTGTCCTCATGGCAGCAGACAACGACGCTCCAAAGTCGTATCTGTTGCCGAATGCTTGGCGACTGGTGTTCTCGCGGCGCTTCGGCGGTGCGACCGTGTCGATCTCATCCGAAGGGTTCCGTGTCAAGGGAGCGCCATCGGCACCGTTGAAGGGATCCGAAAATGCCATCTTGCCGCCCAGGTCGGCAAAGTCATAGGTCGACGGCATTGAGTGGAGACGCATGCTGTGGGTGCTGGTGAACGATCGGCTCCGTGGGAGAGCTGGACGGGACGAACCAGCAGGCTTTGTCGGGTTCGCCTTGGGCACTTTGTGGAAGTCGACCTGATAGTTCATGCTGTTGTTGTTGTCCCAGTATTCCTGGCCACCTACGTTATAGCGGATGCACATGAACATAGTCTTCGACTCCAGGTTCGCTTGATCGTTCAACTTGATGTCGAACGAAAAGCGATCGTATCCGTCGACAGCCTGCTGGCGTCGAACATCATGACAGAATGTTGCAGCCACTTCCGAAGTCGTCCTCCAATAATCCAAAGTGAATCGAGCAGTCACATACTTCTGGAAGGCGAGGTTGGCCACAGCCACAGTTCCGACCAAAGTGTTCTTATCAGCTGACAAGAACAAACGTTCCAGACGAACCGGTGCGTGCGACGAAACATCCTTGGGCCAATTCGAAAGCCGAAGCTCCCAATCCCATGATGGACCTTTTGACTCGGCGCCACGACCAAATGGAAATTCCACCTCAGTATCATGGGTGTCCACTGGAGAAGTTTCCGTGCTCACAGCCAGGGGACGGTCGAGCTGCAGGAAGTGTCGAATATGTTCCAACTGGGAGTCAAAGTGAACAGCCTTGGAATACACTGGAGTACCAGGCATACTAGAAGGACGTCGTCGTGCCGATGCGGGCCGAAGAGCCGGGCGAACCAGTTCACCAGACTTCTTCCGGACCATCGGGGGCTTCGACGACATCTCAACATCACTTTCATCGGGCGAGCTCGTCAGGGCCTCTTCCCGGCTGAGGTCAATGGCGGTTTCGGTCGATGACCGCGAGTGAGTGATCTTACGAGCTTCTTTACATAACGGCGGATGAGCCGGCTTGGGGGGCTTTGACTCGGAAGCCATCGGCACACTCGATGAGGGCTTCGCCTCTCCTTGCTCAGGGCCCATCCTTTCCGGGGAGCTCTCCCTCCTTAACTTGATTGATCGGACGGCCGCCTCCAGCTCGCCCAACTTGATACCCTCACCTCTGTATGTCGACTCCTCATCACTTGAGTTGGGTGCAGATTCAGGAGGCGAGATTACCGCCCCCGGGGGAATGATGGCATTGTTTAACGGTGGCGGGGACTGACGGAGGCTGGCATGTGGGTCGATGGAGGGAGAAACGCGGGACGTGGGCTCCGAAGTAGAATGCACCGTCTTGGTATTAACCGAAGGACTCCTCCGATGCCGACGAGTATAGGATGTGGAGGAATATGATCGGGAGTTCTGCAAACGTCCTGAGGCGGAGCGACTCACGTTAGGTCGCTGTTCAGGTGAGTATTCGATGTGCTGCGCGGCGAGCAACGGCTTCAACGGCGCAGTGTATGGCATCCGGCCGACTTGTGTGCTTCAACACAAGAGGAGGGAAAGGTAGGAAGAACCAATGTTTAAACAAAGGAAGTCCTGAATCTCATTGACTGGGAAGTGGCGGATCAGACATATGAGCCAAAATGAGGAATGAATGGTGCCACTCGGGAAAGAACGAGTCAAGTCTCACGGGGTGACACCAGCAGAAGAGGGAGAGAGGGATGGATTATCAATCCTACCTGGACATCGAGTGGCGAATGCAATATCAAAAAGTATAAGTATAAAGTACAGTCAAAATGTACAAAAAAACGAAGAGTCGAAACCCCGGCCCGTAGAAAAGAGGCGATGGAGGGCGCTCAAGTATGTTATAGTGGGACCAAAGCCATTCCCGCTATGACCGTTGATAAGACTAGACTGATATTTCCGGTATTTTATAGCTTTTTTCTCAGGTCAGTGCATTGGATTATCCTTTTTTTTTACTTTTTACTTTTTTCTTTTTTACTTTTTTGCTTTTTTCCCTTTTTTTTTATATTATTTCCACCTTTATGCAGGCCATTCTAACTTCACATTCCTCGTACTCTACTTGTACACTATACCCCTATCTTCTAATTGCCACTTCCCAAATTCTCCGACATGTGAGCACGAGCGACGATCTCATATACGGGGCCACTAGCGGACTACAGAGCTCCCGTGTTCCCTGTTTTAGACCTGACGTATACTGTACAACATTCGCAATTCTATGGAGATCAGTAATAAAATTACGTGATGTATAGTTCTCTTCTAGCTCTCCTTTTACTTCGATTCTAGTCCTTTATTTCAGCGTTTACTTCTTCAACATGAACCCGCTCTTATCAGTCCGCGGAGAAGCCCGGGAAGGTTAAGTCAGCACCCAAGGTTGGATCAAAACCAGTTTGTTCTTTACACACAGGTAAGGGATGTACTACGCTGCAAGCGCTGGAAGCATAAGATCCACCCAACCCTCCTAGTGCTCCCCCTTCGCGCGCTACACTGAGGCTAGATTGATGAACAGTATGTATTTCTTTCACGTTAATTACAAAGAGAACGGAGTTCTTCCGATCGCGAACTATGGTCGATACGAAAACACATAACCCAGTACCCAGGTTGAACAATATTTAATTGCGAGCTGGTATGTATGGAATTTTCACTGTGACGTGCATGGTGCAGTTATATTGGCCATTTGGTCTGCTGTACTCCGGAGTTTGGTGGATCGACGAGGCGTAGTAACATGCACTCCAGGCTCCACCGAACGTCCCACAAAGCCGGATCTGGAGATGTGCGTGAAGATATGAGATGATGTGATCGAGAGACATCGAATTAACATGAAAGATACAGATTAGAGAGTATAGATTAGAGATTAGCATTTCACGTTTCACATTTAACATTTAAAGATGTGGATTAAGAGAATCACGAATATATGATGCTACTCGGCTATAGAGTGGTATTACCACGGAGTGTATGACGTCAAAGGTGTCTATGACAGTCTGTGCCTTGGTTTTTGCCTCTTGGCACAAAGGCCCAGACCCCCCCGATCGCATATCAATTCCTTTCTACCTCCCCCAAGGTACATGTATAGTATGTCGATTCAATCAGGTTATAGAAAGGGGTCATCTACTCATCTACAGAGAATGAAGATCTAAGTCGCCAGATCTACACCTTACCGTAAGACTACTACAGTATACAGTATAAGTACGACTATCATACATGTACTGTATGCATGCCAGGAAATATCTGAATCATTTAGTTCTCCGCCGCGTTTCACGATAAGCCCCCCGGGTAGTGTCATTTCCATGTCTCACCATGCAGGAGGAGTGGGACTAGGGTAGTCTTGTATAATTAGATATTTGTCGAGCTACGAGCTATGTTCTAAACGCCCATGCGCCCGGGCCATAGATTAGCGGCGCAGAGTTTTTATTTGCCACTCCCAACAAAACATGTGGCTGTATGGCGCTGGGTAGTAGTATATTGATATATTGCGAGTGTGCAGATTGGCGAAAACTTAAAAGAGTCTCGACTTTGAGGCGTTCATCTGACCTCGAAATTTCTGATCTGCAAGGTGTTGATCTCCAGGTTTGAGGCCCGCAACGGTCGTGGAGAGCGTCTCCAGTTTAATTGACCCCTACCATTGTCCAGATGAACATCTCGGTGAGGCGACATCCCGAACCCTATCCCCGTGCTCCGTGCACTTTTCGTGCCGTTATTATTTGCTTTTTCTTTGCCTTTTTCTTCGCCGAGATCGGTCCACTGAACCCCGAATCAGCTCACTGGCCCGTATAACCCCCCCATGGTCGAAGCGCTGAAGCGGTCAACCCACAACCTATCACGACATTTATTCACTGCAAATGAGATCGGAAAGTTCAGCCTTAGGATCTCAGACCAACAACCCCTGCTAATTGATTTAGACGTTGAAGCACTACACCGGAGCGGTGAGCTCCAGGAAACCCACCGCGTCAACAGTTCAGACACTGCAACTTCCGCCGAGGGCGTTACCGTGGCTGAACCTTGCTCGGTCCCCTTGCCGGGGCATAGCAACGGCAAAGTCACCGATAGCCCTCTTCCAACCCCAATATAAGCTTCTCTGCTCCATCCTAGTCCGATAAAGCACCCACACGCTTTGGGCAGCGGGCTATCCTGCCCTCCAGCACGCCAAGCGACTACACTAATGCAAAGCAGAAGCAGAAGCAGCAACCATGCAATCCAGAACACAATTGTGAGGGGCATCGATGAGGGGCAACACTTCTCCTATTCCTGGAGAGCTCAAGCTACTAGCTACCCCGCGGGCAGACCGTGGGGAGTCGCGTCCGCGTCAGCTCTCTGGATACATGGTCAACCTCGAACGCTCGGATATGAAGCGGACCCCGCGCAGATCTGGGGGCCATGCTGACTGCGTACGAGGGCTCTGTTCATACCCCGCGAGGGGATATACCCCAGGATTGAGGATGAGATGTGATTGGTATAGGAGTTTGTTGGCGTAGTTGCCAATGGGACCAGGCGGTTTGGATTGAATTGGTTTACTGTACTCGCTATCTTACCCAGAGCCGAAGCCAAAGCCAAAGCCTGGGCATAGTATAGTAAAGTCCAGCAGAGAGAAAAGAAACCATCATCCGATTAGAATATTCCCAAGCCTACAGAAACATGAAGATGTGATTTCAACATCCGCCTCCACAAGAGCGAGAGCAAGTTGAAAATTACATGGTCAGCTCACCAGCTAACATATCAAGACATCCACACACCACTAATTTTCATTGCCTGTTGCACAGGGTGCACAGCGTCCACCGTTTCGACCCTTTTCACCTTTGGGAAAGTCCCTTTTGATGAGAGCAGATACGGCGCCAGCGCATGATTGGCCAAGATGCATAGATAGCTCGCGCAATAAGAAATCGCACGCAAGAAGCGCATATGGGCTGACAATGCGATGTCGCACGTCACGCAAATCCCAAGCGCCTCTTCTGCACTGCACTGTACAGAGCACCTGACCATACCAATATCCCTGTAGGCCTCACACTTTATCCCAAGGGGAATCAGCACAAGCAGGACGCAAACTGTTGAGAAAGTGGCACCACATAGGACACTTGGCATGGTCCAACCACCCGAGGAATACCGTATATCGTACCAGGGAGGGGGAAGGCGATCAGGGACAGCCGCTTTAGTCAGTTTGGGATAGATGCCAAAAGTGAAGTATCCGTAACAGACAGACACAGACCGGGAGACACAGGCACGGGCCTTGCAAACATAGCCCGCAGGTATATGCGTACATGTAGGTAGTATAACGGCGACGACCAATAGAACCTCTCAAACCGTACATATAAAAACAACGCTAAAAGGCGAGGTATACTTCAGTGCCCCACGCTTATGCACATGCGAGACAGGCGCCCAGGGTAAATCGACCGGCCAGACTGGAGGCGCGGTAGTCAGTGCGCGATCCCGGAACTACGACTCGACGGATGGCTGTGGGGGCGTGGATAGCTTGAGTCTGCACTGGCCGTACACTAGACGCTGCATTAGTGCGGCGAACTGACAATGGCCAATGCATGGGCTAGAGGTCAGTGCATGGCATCATCTGTTTCGGTGTTGATTTCAGGGGCTTATGGTGGTTACGGTGGTTTTGTTTTTACTCCGATTCCTCCGAGACTCTTCCGCTGATACAGAAAAAGTATGGGGAAGATGTACAACCTTGCAGGTGTACCCCGAGCCCCGTAGGTCTCCACTGAATCGTATCTGCAATTGAGGTGGAAAGTGGAAATTGGATGTTGGGGCAGTTTCTGTTGTTTCTGTTGACTACCACCACGGCTATCGCTACTTACCACCACTGGCCCTAACTTCGCGGCAGATAGATTACCTAAAAGATAGTCGATGGCCAGGCCATCCTAAAATAGACCAGCAATCCAGCCCTCTAAAACAAACACGCCATTCTACTAGCTAAAGCATTGGCCTAATCCGTAGTTCCCGTTATCATGGAGACGGGAGAGGCGTTCTGTCAGCGCTATAACCAGGCTAGAACACAACACATCACATCACAGCCCCTGAACAGGCAGGAAATCGCCGGGTATCGATATCCGTCGGCGACTGAGATAAGGCGGGGGTACAGCGTGAAGGGAATTGGGTTGCGAATCTGTCACCCGCTGTACTATATTGTGAAGCGCTGAGGGGAATAGTGATCACCGTCTTATCAGTGGGGTATAGAGAGTCTAGAGTGTACGAACGGTGACCAATTAGTGTTTAATGGATCGTTTGGCGGAAATGGTTGATCATTTACGCTATCCTAGCTGGCTTTCTTTTCGCATACCGCGGGCTCTAATCATGATCAGATCTCCTGGTCTAGAAACAGAGGGCAATAGCGAGGGAGGAGAGAGTGAAGACGCCTTCAATTGCGGGGTGCATCTGCCACTTCATCATGCTCAGATATGATACACATGTTGATGTTAAGGCTGTAAGTTATGAGTATTCCGAACTGGGCAGGTCAATACATTATGCGCCATTTGTCAGGAGATATACACCCATGTCACTCCCGTACTGCCAACTGTCTATTCTCCTCGCTACTGTACGTCCCGTATATCCGGATAGACACTTGAAGCTCATCTTCCCCTCCCAAGCCACAACCCCAGATATCCAGCTCCCCAGACTTTCCCCACAAGCCCAGCAAAGTCACAAACACAACTCAACTCCCATGGCAAATGACATTTGCACCCCCGACGTTCCGGCACGCTCAGATCCCAAAGTCAATTGTTCTTGTAACAGCCACCCCCTCCTTCACCGCTGTCCAGGCCCATCGCCACGGAGGCGAGATACAGAGGTTTAACCTCTGGGATCCCTGGTGGCGGTAGCACAAACTTAGAAACTAGAACAGCACTGAAAATTCGAAAGATGAAGGTTTCTCGGGCTAGGATATCACCGCTCGGACGTTGTATCGCTTTGTCACTGGTACCTCGGGTAGGGGGACGTGTCCTGCATTGTTGTGCGCTGGCCATGAAGAAAATCCTTATAGTTGGGTTTGCAATGGTGGTATCAAGTGATATGTATAGAAGTGTGTAGAATAGAGAGCCTTTCTGTTATCTCTGTTCAACATAGATGGGGTTGCATTCTTTGCTATGCAGTTGAGCAATAGCCCAACTTGGATGAGTAGTTAAGGGCTTATACTGATGTGGCCGGTGTGATGATATACCCCAATGCTATGCAGTACGGATATCTTGAAACCTCTATGCTGATTCTCTTTATGCTCCCAACCATTAGCTATTGTGAATATGCGAATAGCTTCTTTGAAATGCACAAATATATTCGAATTGCATGTTGGGCACATATAGACAGAGGCGGTATTCACTGATGTTTCAGCTGACATGACTCGAACATCAAACTCTTCATTTGACACAACCCAAGTTCCAAAGGCACATGTTCTTCTCAATGACTTCCGGAAGACATCAAGTGGCACAAGGGAACAGTCCAAATTGTAAGGTGAAGCTGTAAGCGGGAGATCACCGGTGGAGCCAACTTCCCACAATCCACGGGTGACCTCACCGTCTACGGAGTCCGGGTGTTTACACTCTTTACACCATGTCAGTCCAAGGTCCGGGGATAGCAGACCTGGAAAAAGAACTAGTCTGCTCAGTATGTACACTTCCATTCCTTCTACCCCCCCTTACTTGGAACATCTGCTAACATTCCAACCCCTCCAGATCTGCACCGAACTCCTCTACCAACCCCTAACCCTCCTGGACTGCCTCCACACCTTCTGCGGCTCCTGCGTGAAAGAATGGTTCAATGCCCAAGCCTCGCGACGACCCTCCCCGAGATTCACCTGTCCCTCATGCCGCGCCGATGTCCGCGGAACTCGCCCAAATGCCACGGTGACAACACTCCTCGATATGGTGCTGGGCGCGCACCCCGATCGCGCTAGATCGACAGAGGAAAAAGCGGAAATCGCCCAGCGGTATACACACGGCGAGTCGGTGTTTCCTGCGGTGCCTTCGGGCGGCGAGAGTGCGGAGGAGGATGACGAGGACGATAACCGCATGTTGCAAGAAGTGCGGGAGCTAAGTCTCCGGGAAAGTCGGGCGCAAGCTAGACGGGAGACTCGGCGGACTGCGGGACATTCGTCGCGGACGAGGGAAAGAAGTGGACATACCGAGAGACATGAGGATGGGCGGTCGAGACGACGGCGGGAGGACGATGCCCGACAAGGCACGTTACGGCCTGGGGATTCCGAGCGGACGCGTCGTATCGAGCACCAGTCTAGTCTGCGGTCACTGTTGAGTCTGTCGTCGGATGCAGAGACAATGGAGGAGGAGATCTTGCGGCAGATTCTTGAAGAGGGCTTGCTGGATGATATCGATCTTGATAATCTCGGACCTAGACAAGAGGAGGAGCTGAGTGAGCGCATTGCGGATGCGTACCGCCGGAGACATATGCAGGGATCTGGCTCGAGACAGAGACAGGAGCGGAGACCGTCGCCCGAGGGGAGTGCACGAACGCGGACGAGGTCACAGTCGGCCCAGAGAGCGGAGGCAGCGCCTGCTCCGTCATCTCGTGAACATGGGGACAGACGACCACCGATATCTCGACCACATTTGTTTGACTCGGCTCCGTCGCGGCCGAGTATCTCGAGTCATCAGAGGCGCAATTCGGAGGTGACTGGGCGCCGACGGACTTCGCCTGTTCGGTCGAACCAGGCGTCTGCATCGGATGAGGCTATACGGCCTGCTGTTCGGGCTTCGAGTGACATGACCGCGGATCGGGTTCTTGGTTCGCAGACTGCGAGGTTGAGATCTGAATCATCTTCGGCTAGGACGCGGCGTGCTACTGAGTCGGAAAATGTCTCTGGGGCATGGATGGCTGCAGGACGAGAACGAAGCTCTTCCAGGCAGGTCTCTAGTCAGTCTGCTACCAATTCTCCGACTGTCGCCACGCCGGCAGACCACACCACTCATTTGTTGTCATCTCCACTCGTTCCTCTTCGATCTGAGAGGAGATCCAGGCCTTCTTCGTCCAGATCTAACATCCCGACAGCGCCCAATGTACAATATCCTGAACCGTCTATTTCATGTGACGGATGTGGAAAAAGCGATATCCAATACACCCTTCACAAGAGATGCACACAGTGCAAAGGTGGAAACTTCCACCTATGTCTACGCTGCTACCGCGAAGGACGGGGTTGTCTTCGATGGGACGGGTTTGGTGCATCTGCGCACACGACCTTCCAAAAAATATTATCATCCTCCACTCGACGCCCAGTCCAGATTCCCGACAGCGGTCATATACTAGTCTGGTTCAAATATCAACGCCCTTCAGAGACATCCCAGCAAACAATCAGCGGAGAGAGAGTCCTGACCAGCGAAAATCCCGCCAGCCGCCTGCAAAGCGGCCTCTTCTGTGATACGTGCCAATCGCCGGCAAATGACTGCTTCTGGAAATGCAGCAAATGTAACGAGGGAGACTGGGGCTTCTGCAACAGCTGCGTGAACCAAGGAAGATGTTGTACTCACGCACTACTTCCCATCCGACGCATTGCCCACAGCCCGCCCCCATCCACATCATCCATGGCTGCATCAGAACCAAATCCAAATCCACAACCCTCTGAAATGGAGAGCTACAAGATCCTCTCCTTCTCAACAAACTGCGACATCTGCACATACCCCATCCCAGCCTCGAACACCCGATTCCACTGCCTAGAATGCAACCGCGGTGACTACGACGTCTGCACAAACTGCTACCTGAAACTCGTAGCCACTGGCAAGATAAACAAAGAAAACGGCCACAACGGCTGGCGCCGCTGCTTAAGCAGCCACCGAATGATAATCGTCGGCTTCGAAGACCGCGAAGAAGGCCAACGCCGCGTGATCGTCCGCGATTTAGTCGGCGGCCGCGCCCTAAAAGACGAGCATGTCATCCAAACTCAGTCCCAATCCCAGTCCCAGTCACCAACCTCATCCCCAGCCACAGGCGGCCCAGTCGCATCCCCAGAACTGGGCATAGGAGACTGGAGCTGGAAAGACGGACCAGAGCGCAGAAAGAAAGCCTCACGACTCCGAGCCGGTCCTCCATCTTCTATCCCCGGAACGAATGTCTCAGCATCCGACCTCTCAACCACTGCTTCGTCAAGTCCAATCCAGAATATCCCACCTTTCCGTCGTTTCCCACCGGATGGCGGTGTAGGCCTCATCGTCCATGCTTTGTGGGCTTTCTACCCTGAAGATGAAGTTGAAGATGAGCTTGTTTTCCCCCGTGGTGCGGACATTACTGAGGCAGAGAATATTAACGATGATTGGTTTTGGGGGTGTTATGCTGGTCGGACGGGCCTGTTTCCCGGTTCGCACGTTGAGGTAGTGCGTGAGGTTAAGTAGATGGATGGTCCAAGTCGTTTTATGGTGCATGATTACGATTATGATGACCAGATTTATGAATTTGATGTCTTGCATTATGCATGGTTTGAGTGGCACTTCATTGTGTACTGTTAGAGTTGTTTGACTGTCTCAATCATAGCTGGTCAATCTTATGATCTTGTTCGCTTAATCTTTCGAGTACGTAGCTATTGACAAAAATGCCACTTGTGTACATGAATTACTGAAGCTAAAAGCTGTAGGTCTCAAGCACATCTGCACGTTGAATCAAATAGATAAAAGTTGCAACATCAGTGGAAGTACAATAAATTCCATCCTGGATATAGATCACATTCATCATCTCAGATCATGGTATCTCAAAAAAGTCATAAGAACATACAGGCATACAAACATCAAATATATACAAACGAGAAACAGAAACATTTACTCAAGAAGAGCAACCATCAACCGCCCATAATCCCCAGAAGTCTCACCACGCACCCGATCAACTAAATTCTTCCCAAAGCGATGCTGATAAGCCCGCTTGACCATCTCCTTATGATTCCGATCCCAATGAACACGAACAACACGAATAACAAGACGCTCATCCTTAGTTCCCATGCCACGCATACATTCATCTAGCAGGATCGCATCCCGCATAGCCGGATCCGTAGCAGAGCGCAACATAACAAGCAGTGCATCTTCCATATGGCCAGAATATTCCTTCTCGATATGTTTCTCAAGGGAAGTATTATACCTCGACTGGAAAGTCTGGCTAATAGCACGGAGCTCGGCATTAGAAGCGCGAGCGAAGATAGCACATGTCTCTGTGATATTCTTCTTACCCTGCAGGGAACGTACATCGGCTTCGATAACCTGCGGGTTGATAGGCATGGATTCCTCATGGCGCGCAGCGCGGATGACAGTCGCGAAGAGATCGCTCGTCTTGAAAGAGAGGTCGTTCTCGACATCCTTGGAGAGGGAGCGCTTGTATCGCATTTCGTAGGCGGTGCGAATGGCATTCATATCCGCGTTTGAGCGGCCCAGGAGGATATCATTGAGGAGCCATTCTTTCGTGCCTGCGCCGTCGATTGCCAAATGTACACTTTCGACATCGTGCATGAGCGGTCCTTCGACGACTGCTAGGAGTCCGTCGCCGAAGTAGCCGCCCGTCTCGGATTTGACGTCTTTGTATAGATCCCGTCCGAGGTGCTTGGAGTATGCATCACGGACAGCCGCCATCTGGAGGGGATCGAGACGCGCCAGGACTGCAATGAGGGCCTTTTCATCGGTTCCGAATCCCTTCATTGCTTTGCGCAGCTGCTCTGCCTGCGGGCGAAACTCGCCTGGCGCGACTTGGCCCGGGATGTAGCCGAGGGATGGTGTTGAGGGCACGGCTTGAGGTGGGAATGCCCCGCCTGGAGGTGGTGCGCCGTATCCGACTGGGGGTGGGCCCTGGGGGAAACCGGGTCCGCCGGGTGGTGGTTGGTTCTGGGGAGGGGCATAGCCGTGAGGTGCCTGGCCATATGGCGGTTGCGGGGATGGGGCGTGATACCCTGCTGGGGGTTGAGGAGAGGGCGCGCCGTACGGGCTTCCCTGGGGAGGAGCACCGTAGTGACCTTGTTGGGGTGGAGGGTAATGCCCTTGCTGAGGGGGGTAATGGCCTTGTGGGGGAGGGGGGTAGTGACCCTGTGGCGGGGCGCCATATTGCTGTGTTGGGTAGGGAGGCTGATGATAGCCTTGGGGAGGAGGACCCGAGGGAGGACCCTGGGGAGGTCCTTGCTGTGCGTATCCTCCGTATGGAGGTTCTGGATACTTGGTTAGTGCTCATGCCAAGGCTCCGGGGATATGTCTCTGAATGGGTACAACTTACGGTTAGGGGGATAGTAAGACATGATGTGAAACTGTGTAAGAGACAAAGGTCCGTGAGGGGTGTCTTATGTTTATATGTGCCTCGTTCGGCAGTGAGATTGTGGCGCAGTAAGTGGGGGCGTTCACAGCCTTGCCATTTTCTAGAACTGACGTCTGCCAATGTTTTCCGTAGGTTTCTGGCTGTTCTATTTAAAGATGAATATTAGAATATCCCAAGGCTGAGTATCTACTAGGTGTTTAATACAGTAACTTATGTACTGTATGTCCCCTCTATCAACTAAACAGTATCTACACTACCCCACTAGATCGGATATATAACTTGGTGGAGATCAACACTTCATCCCTTGATTAATTTATACGCAAACCCTGTTCGATACACTTATACTCAAGTTCTTGTATACGTATCGGTATCCATCACAGCTTCATCCATTTTCCAACCCCTCCAGCAACCCCCTTTTTCACTTCCGCCTCGGTAAAGGGCATATCAAAGCCGCCGGTGATCGCAACCCCATTCATGAGTCGGAGCTGGAAACAATCCTTCTCAATGGGTATTTCTTCAAAGTCTTCGGGCTGTAGCTGTAGCTGATCGACTGACTCGAGGGAGACATCGGCACTGGTAACAGAGAAAGACTGGGTGAAGGTGCTCAGCTTGCCCACGAAAATGTATTGGGCTCCTTCGACTTCGAATTGACCTAGGATTTGCCCTTTGTCGCATGTGAGGGTGCCGTTTCCATGAGGCATCTAATTTAAAATGTGAGTATATTGCGTGGGGATGATGAGAACCCTGGAACACACTTACTGTGAAGCAACGTTCCAAATGTTTGACTGACCGGAGGAAAGAATCAAGGGCGAGGTGGTCAATTCGTCCTTAAGGTGTCTGAGCGAAGAAGAGCGGTCAGTCTTTGGAATGTTTAAGGCGGGGGATATCGTGCAGTAGGTCCGATGTCATACATGCAGGCCAGTGGGGAGCTCTCTTGGCCTTGTTGATACATGTATGGTGTTTTTCACCTTATCAACATGCAGAACACGGCATGATATGCGCACTACACGGGATACTTGTCTAGGTACGTAATAGGAACCGTTGCTAGTTCATCCATACTGATTCCCGCATACGAGCTTGGAAATTCGATATATAGAGCCCCAAGGTTCCCGGAAAGACTGACGTACCTTTGGGGGCAGAATTCTGTTGTAAAATATGTCTCACATTTTCAAAGGTGCCGAATAACACTATTCAAAGGTACAAGCTGCGCTCATATCATTGGATAGCGTTCGCAATATATATTCGCAGCAGCATCCAGACCCGAAATTGATTTTCAACGCATGCAGTCTCACATGTAAATGTTAAATATCCCTTATAATAAAACACCATACTCCAATTTACCGACCCTGAAGCCCTACTAACTACTAAGTGTGCGTAGATATAAAGCCAAGCTTTTCCGCTATGATTCCTCTCGGCTAACCCGATGCGGCTAGCGCGAATCCCCTAAGTTTCGGCTTGCAATGCTGAACAGGCTGCTAGATTCCTCATGGAATGTTTTTGTATTGCATAGGCCATCCCAGGTCCATCTTGGCTCCGTAGGATCTTAGGTGCCACCTTGAATGATCGTCATGTCGACCATTCCCCAAGGCCGTCGGTCGCATCGGAAGTCGCGAACAGGGTGCTTGCAATGCAAGAGGCGAAAGGTCAAGGTAAGAAATCAATCAAACATTTTATGGGATGGAAACTCATACTTCTTTGCCAGTGTGATGAGACCCAGCCACATTGTCGCAACTGCAACAGACATGGGGTGGTTTGCTCCTTTGCCAGACCCTTAACCGTGCCATCTACATCTCAAGTGGACCTGGCAGAATCGCCCAGGTCAATATCTGGCCCAGAAAGTGCAGAACCGGTAATGGCTTCCAACACAGCTCAAAATTCCTCAAGTCTACCAAGTCGGCCAAGTCTACCAAGTCTACCAATGGTGAATCCCTTCTCTTCAACCCTTGCTGTTTTCGACTTGGAGCTTTTACACCACTACACAACCTCAACCTGCTACACATTATCTCGAAGCCCAGCAGTTCAAACCATCTGGCGCGATGTGGCACCGCGCATTGGATTTGAAATGCCCCCAGTACTACACACTATTCTCGCCGTTTCCGCGCTACATCTAGGTCACTCGGATGAATCCAGACGCGAACGCTGCCTAGCTCACGCGCAGATGCACCACAGCATCGCCGTGAAAGAAATGGTTCCACTAGTCTCATCCCTCGCCCAAGAGAATGGCGAGGCACTGTTCCTGTTCACCTCCCTGACGTGCATGTTCTCATGCGCCAAACCAACCAAAGCAGGCGATTTCTTAGTCCTATTTGAACAGGGCACACTCTCTGAATGGGCTCGCCTTTTCCGGGGAACAACAACAGTCATACAGAGTGGTGGTGAAAGTCTACGCAACGGAAGGCTAGCACCTATCTTCCTGAATGGATCCTATCTGGCAGCTGCTCATCGCGCACCACAGGCACTTGAGCATGGCAGACCACATATCTGGGAGTTACAAGAGATGATGCAAAGGGAATGTCCTCTTCATTTACCAGCTCGGAAAATCTATCAAAACACATTAGATGAGCTTGCGCGGACTTTGGGTGTTGCCTTGAAAGCTGATGCTTCTTGGAGGCTTGAGACTGCCGATGTGTTCCGGTGGCTTCTAGATGTGTCAGATGATTATCTGGATCTCCTAAGACAGGAAGCACCGATTGCTCTGATTATATTTGGATATTGGTGTGCATGTGTTCGACAGATTGAGTGGATGTGGTGGATGGAAGGTCTCAGCCAGCGCTTTATGACCCAGCTGTTGTCTGTACTAGACCCCAAATATCGAGAATGGCTTTGGTGGCCCCAGGAGATTATCAATACGACTCATGTTACATCGCCTTGAACACGAAAATACGAAGTCATGTCAGTAAAATAAGAGCCACCAAATGGACCGCCCTTTGGCCAAATACAACAGGGGTAATAAATGTGTACACGGTGCTAAGAAGTATTGGACAGTCTCTATACGAAAGCTTCGAAGCGAGTGTACCCTTTCATGCATTATTTCATCAGAGAAGTTCAACCCGTTTACAATCAAGTGGATCAAGTCTCCGCTTCAACGCCACAAAGAAAGCTAACGATTGGCGCTAGCGCTAAACGTGTTCCACAATACCGAGCCGCCACTTTATTTGGTATAAATATATCGTCCACCAAAAACACTTACTCACTAAGCATGATCATGGTTTCTCTTTTCCTTAAGTACCTAGGGCGCCACGGTATAGGATACTACACGTGATCTGATAAAGATCGGTTGGCTCTCGGTTGGCCCATCAGTCAGTTACGGCCCCGCAACTGATTGGTGACTAGCATGTCCGTAACACATTACTTGACAGTCTCAATTCCTATCAACATTTTCATTTTCATATAAGGGTTCAAGTAAATCTATATCTATCTTGAAGCAGGGCTTAACGTTGCACCAGATACTGTTTCGTTCTGCCCATAAGCGTTGCTGATCACAAACGTATACGCCGAACTAAGGACAGCCCTAGCTGCCATCTGCCTAATTGTCCAGATAGTGCCGCGGTACTTGACTTGCATGCCAACATGACATCCGCGCTAGTCAGGTGTTACTAAGCATTTATATACAAATGTGCCTCAACACGATCAAAGGACCTAGAATATAAGACTTACTGCCATTTTGTGTTTGTTCCTTGGGTATGCGAAACTATTGCGTGTGGCTATGGTAGGCAGCCGGCGATAGCGGATGCAGATTGAAGAACCTTTCGAAGTGACCGCAAAAATTAATGTTTGTATAATTTAAGCTGAAGAGAGGAGAAGAAGTGAGTGTTGGAAAGTTGGGAAGTTAGGGGAGACGATACTTAATATGCTTCTTCCTTGGCCTCTCGTTCCAATTCTTTATCAAACCACCATCTATCTTCATAGTATCACTAGGCCCAATCATCTATTGCATAATAACTTTAGCTCCTGCACTTGAGCTGTAGCCAAGAAGCCTGTAAGCCACCTACTTGTCTCTTCAAAAGCCATTATTGCAACCCTTCATGCTTTTAATACGTGGCACCTCTTAGGCTTCGCGTGTCGGATATCATGTGGTATTTTCATAGGCCCTGAGCGCAGGTTAGGTCAATTAGAGACTATGTCTCTCATCCATTAGGTGGGTGAACTAATACGAGGATTGTGCCTAACCGCTGCCTTATCTATCCCACTACTAATCTACGTGCTGTAACAATTGTCCTTCTTCCTCTAGTGCTTATGTGCTGCTTAGTTCCTATCGCTTTGCTTGACAGATGGTCTGGTGTGATCATTAGCTACACACTATGGAGGAAATAATAGAAGGAATATAGATAGAATTACTTAGTAGGCTAGATCCACTTAACTTATGCCTCCTTTCCACTGCTACTCGCCCCCCACCGTTAGCTAGTATTAGCGGGGATGTGCTAGCAAAGTACCAAGAACTGCCTAATTCTGTGCTTAGGGCATATAAAAACACCATATGATCTCAGACACACGAAGCCTAAGTGGTGCCACGTATTTAGAGCATGCGGGTTTGCAAAGTGACGTGTGAAGAGACAGGTAGGTGGCTTAGAGACTTCTTAGCTACATGCGGCTGAGATCCCGCGTTACTTCTAAGCCCTAAGCCTCATCCCATTGTTGTCGGTTTGAGGCTCCGCCAGAGCAATCAATCTACCCTGGCTAACTACCATGCATTATGTGTTCACTTCATCATCATGATCCGAGACACTAGATACCTCATACATCAGGTGATACATGGCATAATTCAATGATGTTAAGAGTTGCAACGCTGTAAAATTCATACTGATTACGACGGAGCTGTACGTCCAGGGTTGAGTATGTTGAGAGAGAAAATACGAGACGCAGAGTGATACGCTTTTTTGGCAGCCAGGGATAAGATAAATTGGCGATTGGTGTTGGGATAACCCCTGGGTGGAATAGTACTTTATACCCTTCTCTAGAATTACTATATCTAATACAAAAACAGTTGGACCTCGTCCTCCTGTGTAATATGAGGAGTCCTCAGTTATAGTCTCAAGCTATCACCCTCATCCGTCAGAGCACTAGCACTCTCATATTGCGGTTCCACCGTGGGTGTCGTGTTGTTCCCTAGCTCAACCCCCTCATGATCAGGCCTCGGGTGGCCGGGCTCATAATGATCTCGCTCCTCCCATCTTGTGATCCCAAATGCATCCGGAGAAATATGATAGGCTGGTCTTGTCGCTATAACTGGCGTCCGTGAGGAATGGGTATCACTCAAGGAACCACTATTTAGCCAACTACCACCAAGTACCTGCCGAACAAGTGGCCTGAGCATGGGGAGGCAGACTGTGATCATTGAACAGCAGAGTTCTGTTTGAGTTAGGACGACTTGAAATTACATTCCAGTCAGCTTGGCCCTTAAGTACATAGTTTAATGGGGGGAGAAGGAGGCATACATCCTGTGACAGCATTCTGAGCCGAGATCATAATAACAATAAACCGAGCAAGGCCCGCAAGGATCGTAACTAGCCCGATGGCGAATATCCCCGCTATCGTATAGAGTTGAGGTTTCGTTACATGCAGGTTAGGGAGGAGGAAGAAGGGCAGGACGAAGACTATTTTCTCAATTAGTCGCAATCAAGGGTAAAAAATTAGAGAAATAACCTCGTACGCGACATCTCTCCCATAATATTCAAGGCCCAGAATACACTGAATGTTTCCCTATTTGCAAGTGCGCTGCATGGGTTTTGTGGATTCCTAAGAAACAAAAAGATAAGTAACTTCAGCTTCATAATCAAATGGAGAGCAAACTAACCAGTTTATTGGAATCGGAATACACCACGCAAGAAGGATGATAAACGATGTAATGAATGCAAGTATAATGTATATGGTTACCACCCATAACGCGACGCGCAGCCGGGTCATAATTTGGGGAAAGAGGTAAAAATAAAAAACCGCCATGCTGAGTTTGGTAAAATATAGTCCTGTGATCCAGAAGAAGGCGCTGACATAAAGAAGCTGCATTCATGTTTAGAGTCTGTTGGAGCGTATATGTAATGGTCTCACCTCTTGCAAACTGCTCTGTGTCTGGAGATCATTCATAAAGCCAGTTCTAGCTCCACTGTTCACTATAATAGTGTACAGAATAGTTGATACAAGTATAGAACACCAAGCCGTTACAACGAGGCCCTCTGCGAGCAGACTCGGTGTCTTTCGGAGTGAAATTCGGACATATAACCGAGCTGTAACAGCGAGTGTGGCAAGGAAGAACAGAACCCAGTCTGATATCTATATATTATTAGTTCTACACCTTAGTTATACACTTCGAAGCCCGAATGATAGCTTGGGACAGAGGAACATAGGAAGTGACATACAATTATGGTAACTGACTCGGGGCTAGGCATGCTTCAGAGTGATCTGCTATTCGTATTAGATTTAATAGACTCAGAATAGAGAAGAAAATGGGTCCCTTGTCCACATTCTTCAACATACATATCTGCTATGCTTTCAACGGTGTGGGCACATAGTGAATGAATCGAAGGCGGTTCGACACACGTGAGCTATTTCTTGACCGGTCTGAGCTCTGCTAACCAACATTCAAAATCGTGATCTGCAATCCGCTGGATTACAGAACTTCACTAGCTCCTTAGCCTTTCTCATCTTCCGTTAGGAGCTGTTAGTGAGATTGTCCCGTAGACACTCAGCGAGATAATATAGGAAGAAATCGCGTAGAAGTTGATGACAGATTCGCGTCTCCAACCAGGCTTTTTCTTAGGCTCGAGGTAATTTTGACGGTAGGAAATTCGATCCCCATAAAAGGAGAAATCTATGGGATGTCAACTTTTTACCTGTGTTCCCCCCCGATATTTGCCAAAAAAGGAACGGTCTTGATTGGTGGGAAATCCGTATTGCATCGATCAGAACAGGTTTGCAGCCTCTTTACTGACTAGTACCCGAGTAATTGCGAAGATTGTAGAGATCTGCTCCACAAAGGAATGAGATGCCGGGGAGTGGTGATGTCAGCGGGGATCTAGATCTATAGGTAGCTATTGAGAGGACTGTGACGCTACAACCTTCCGTCACCTCCGCAGTCAAAAGAATTTCGCTCCACTCAATAACATCTCGAGAATCATGATGGGCTAGACAATCTGTTGTCAGCTATAGATGATTCATCAAACCGTGCCTGATCGTCGCTCTCACATCGCACGTGACGTGACGTGACTAATAGCTAGACATCCAGCTGTAGTAGGAACTTTTAGTTAGTAGTATCGTATTTTCTGACTCGGGAGCACCCCTACAACTTGCTAGCCTACCAGTAATCATAAGTATTGTACCAGTCACGACCTACTTGAGTACTAGACCGTATCAGGAATTACAGGAAGCTGTCCTTCACGGACTCCATCAAATTTCCCTTCTTGTATAGCTTCTGTTATTCTAGGTGAGTTCTGTTGAGTCACCCCGAATTGCTACCAGGACACCGGGCCCGGTCATAGCGTCAATTAGTCAACTCCCTTCCCAAAATTGCTTCTGAGACACCCAAAATACGCCATTACTACTCCTGTGTCCTAAAAGCGCGCCACGCATCACGTCTTCAGCGGCTTCTCCTCCCGGCCATGAGAATGAGATGGTAAGTACGCTGTTACACTGTAGAGATAGTTAAGCCTATAAGAACAGGACGTGTGAACTGCTGTGAGAAGAATGTTACGTAGACAGGCTAGGTGCTGTAACACTCTAATCCCTCTAGCTATCATGGCCCGAACGAAATGTCCGAAAACAATGATACTTAATATCTAAAAGGAATTGCAAGCTGAATAGGGAAAGGAAGGGAGCACCGCAGCCTATAGCAGCCATCTTGCAAAAGCATTTTCAAGTTTCAAAAATTGTTGGTGGAATTTCAAGTTATTATATTAGTAGATTGTAGGTTTTGCTCAATTTAACCATCCAATGGCTGATCGTGAGCAACACAAAAAGAATTGCAAGTCTTTTCTCGCGTGCCGTACACATCCCGTACAGCTAGGCGTAAAACATATGTCTGTTGAATTAAAACCTCTGGTCCAATGCAATAGATGTGAAATGGAAAATTATTGCTCATCCACAGACTGTCTGTGAACAAATGGCGTGGGATAACTAGGCCCGTATGCCCTTTGTTCAAGACGGATAGATTCCGCAGTCTGTCGGCGTATAGCAGCAAGGTCTGCAGGACGAGTAACTAAAGTAGTACCGTTGGAAGGAGTAGTTCGAGACAAAGGGGCGCCCTTATTTTCTGCAGAATCATCTTTGCTCTCGTCGGCCGTCGATTCAGTGTCAAGGCCTTGCTCCTCAGAAGGTGGAAGAGCAGACGTACGCTCAGCCGCAACGGCGGCCTTGCAACGATGACTTGTGGAAAGAATTGACAAAGCCAAGCTGACCACCCACCATGCGAAAAGGATCGGCAGGGATCGATACAGCTGTTTCTCACAATCACCACTCCAGATCTGGACTAAGACCTGGTACACCTCATGAGTGGGGAGCGCATATCCCCATCGGTAGAAAGCTGGGTTCACTTCGAAAGGGCTCACGACACTAGCGATGTTGAAGACCACCCATGTCAAGACGAAAAAGGGCATAAATTGCATCTGGAGATAGCCCGTGGCCACATCCATGACTAGGAAGTTGATGTGCATGTATAGCCAGAGGGCCATCCAGGTTAAGAAAAACTGGAGTCCGTTCACGTCCCAGTCTTCACGGAATGCCCAGAGATATCCAGCCGAACATAACGAACCAATGAGCGTATAAGCAGCGGACAAATTCATACGAAGACGACCGTTTTGCACAGGGAGGAGCTTGCTGAAGAGACCGAAGCTTGACGAGATACCGTTCAGAGCCATGATGAAGAAGAACTGCTGGATGATTGGAAAGACCATGGAGACAGTATTATAGAGCACTCTTGTGCCTTGGTTTGTGGGTTTAATGTCGATCTCTGATGCGGCAATTGGATTGAAGAGGATCTGGGCGATGGCCTCATTCGACCAATCGATCGATTTGCCTGCAGCCCTACCATTGAGGTGGTTGTACGCGACATGTGCGGCAGCGACTAATGTCTGAACGTTGGCATATATAGCACTTTTTGCGATTGTGGGATATCTGGCTCCGTTCCAGATATAAGTGATGGCGTCGCTGTTGTTGTATGAAGTGGCGGCAGTGGAGCTGGCGAGCGCGGACGATAATCGTGATGAGGCACCAGGGTTGGTGTACACAGCAGCCCAGTAGTCTCCCCTGCATACTGACTCGTATATGTTCTGGGGATCAGGATAATCGGTCGCATTATTTTGGATGAGAGTTGGGAAATCATTTCCTTTCAGCTCGTGATATGCGGCAAGCAACGACTGCCCAATCACTCCGCCGTCATAGTCGACGAGCAGAACATTGAAATTGTGGTAGCGAGAAGAGCTCCGGAATTGAGTGCCATATAGGTAGCACATGTTCCCCAGAAATAGAAGCTGCAAAAGGATAAAGCTACCGCTGATGGCGATTAGGAATGGCTTTCTGACCTGCTTCCAGTAGGCTTCTCCAGGTTTAGCCGGGTGTGGCTTGGAAGCCAGGTCTGACGAGGATTTCATGGCGGATTGGATCCAGATAAAACAATTTGCAACAGGGATAGTGTGGCTCCAACTTCTAGACGTGGATTAGAGGAAGTTGAAGGCTAGAGAAGAAGATGTGCAGTATAAATTGTTCCGCAGCTCATGGATACAATAGGATAGGGGAAGGGCAATCTTCTAAGGGTTTAAATAACCTTGCCGGATATTAACGTTTACCCATCGAAGGTCTAGAATAAATTTAAATCCTGCATGTGCGCCATACACACTTCGTAAGATATTTGATATTGAAGCTTATTTCACGTATCCGAAATTCGGGGACCGACTTCCGCTGACTAACCCTCCTTAGCCAATAGAAACATCGAAAAGCGGAGGACACAATACGAGGCGCTAATTAAAAGCTAAGCTCATGGGGGAGCGGGCCGATTTACCACCGACTTCCTCGGGCTTGTTGATCCTCTGTGATTGCGAGAGGTCAATGCATGCTTCCTAGAGACTGCGTGGCAATTAAGAAACTAGGCTAGCGGATGTTAGAGGTTAGGCAGGTAGGAGATAGCCAAAAGTGCATAATTTATATAGCGGGACTTGGCGTGTTTATAATGCTTATAATCTAAGTTAGGGCCTCGGACCTATTACGAGGTCGTGCGGAAGTCTAGTGACACAATCACCAAGAAACAGCAGAAAGTCATTCAACTGCCAACATCACACCATGAAAATGGCGGTAGTACCACTGCTAGGTCTAAGGAGCTGGCAATGACGACGGAGTCGACCTGGCTACCTCAATCATTAATCCCTGGTCATTGCAAGTTAGGTTTTGCAACAGTCATCTTTTATTTGCTGCAAGCTATATCTCTATTTGCGAAGGGATGCAACAGCCAAAATATTCCATTCCCGGACCTTGAAATTTGTCGCCAGACATCTTACACTTTGTGATCGACAGCGTAGTATGCTTGCGAAGGGGGTTCCAGTGTCGGAAACTCCTTATTGAACAAATCTCATATGGTGATACATATTTGGACTCTCGAAAAGCGCATAGAACTACATGCAGCACACGAGATCTTGGAAATCAATAGGCTAGCCGATTGTATGGGCTGATAGCCTGGGACTGTTGTTAGCGTGAGAATCCGCTCTGCCTAATTGACCTCAATTTCAATGAATACTTGTCTGCTTCCAGAGTTTATCCAAATTCCTTTCATTTATGATGGTGTCAGTTGGATCATCGCTTTAAGTACCATCGATATGAGCAGCGGCCAGCCCGAAATAAGTCAATGTTTTCTCGGCTTATTAATCAGGAAAATTCGCTCGTATCACGTGGTTTGTTCAGATCGTGACTGAAAGGGGGAGGTCATTCCTGCGGTCGGCGCAAGAGGTATTCGCAAATTAATTATGAGAAATTACGTTCCTTTTTGATATGGTTACGTTTATCCTAACACAACTTAATCGGGCTTAATGCAGGATCAAAACTTCGCATTCGTTTGTTTCGATTCAACTGATCTGATTTGTCGAGTGTGGCGCACATGGCAGTGGTTATGACGTGCGCACTACAGCGAGTTAAAGTTCTATCGGCTATTGGTTGTCTTCATCGAGCTTTCCATTACCTTTCTCTACAAACCATATTAATTCGATCCATTGGCCGTGCAAAGGACGAATTTTTCTATGCTATTCACTATGGCTTCGAACGGATGGAAGCATGCCGCGAACGAGGCTGTTCTCCATACCTGGAAGATTCTCCAGGTCAACTGGCACCTCGGATTCACTGCATTTGGCGGGCCTCCCGTTCATTTCAAGATTGTAAGCAAACTTCCGGCATTTAATTGACTAAGCAACCCTGATGGCATGATAGTTCTATGACAAGTTTGTTTTAAAACTCAATTGGGTTGACGAGCAGCTGGTATATCTTCAAACACAGCGTCGTTTGGTCTAGCGAGAATACTAAGTAATTGGCAACATAGTATCAGGAGCTCTTCAGCATCTCGCAAGCTCTGTCTGGTCCTGCCAGCACAAAGATGCTTTACTGCGTGAACCTCATTCACGATGGTTTCCTTGGAGCTGCCCTTGGATTCATCACTTGGAGGTAAATCACAAGTTCAGCATGTTATTCATGTCACTGGCGTGGAATCGAAAGTTAATATTGTCCTGGCGGTTAGTCTTCCTGGTGCTGTAGGCATGTTTGGCCTTTCTATTGGTATCTCCAATATCGACGAGAGTTTGCCCCGTGCAGTTTATGCTGTGCTTTCAGGACTCAATGCGGCCACTGTCGGTATAATTGCCCTGGCGGCAGTCGAGCTCTCAGATAAAGCAATCACGGACCGCCTCACCAGAATACTGGTCTTTCTCACTGCTACCGCTGGAATGCTATACAATGCGCTGTGGTACTTTCCAGTTCTTATGTTTGCAGCGGGTTGCAGTACGGTTACATATGACTACCGCTGGCTTCACCGACCTATCCAAGCTATATTTAAGTTCATAAAGGGAATTACAAGATTTCGTCTTTCTGAAGCGGGAGGAAACGGCAGAGATGAAAGCGGTCCTGCCCTCGAAGCCAATAGTTCCAGCGAGGCGCTTGACGTTCAGAACCAGAATTCCACTCGGGAATCTGAGCCACGCATTATACCACAGGGCCGTCGTTTGGATTTTTCCTGGAAGTCCGGTTCAGCGATAATTGCAACATTCTCTCTTTCCTTCGTTATTGTTATGGTTCTTCGAGGCGTCTTACCTCGGCCTCCGCTCTTGTATAAACTCTTCGCCAACCTTTACCTTGCCGGGACTATTATTTTTGGCGGTGGTCCGGTCGTTATTCCACTTTTGAGAGAATATATAGTGACTGAAGGATGGGTCAGCCCGCGCGACTTTCTCATCGGCCTCGCCGTTATACAAGCATTTCCTGGACCAAACTTCAACTTCGCTGTGTTTTTGGGCGGCTTGACCGCTATTCATGGCGGATACCCCGCTATTACAGGAGCCATTATTGCTTTTTGTGGAATTTTCGCTCCCGGCATTATTCTCGTTCATGGAACAATGGGCGTTTGGGGAGTGTTGCGAAGTCGACGTTGGGTGAAATCTGCAGTGAGAGGTATCAACGCCGGGGCAGTCGGTTTAATATACACGGCGGTGTATCGTATATGGCAGATCGGCTATATCGATGTAGGTTTCCAGTCAGGTAAGAGTCTAGGGGATGATCCATGGTGGGTGGTCGTGACCGCAACTAGCTATGTGGGCGGGCGATACTTCGGCATTGCAGCGCCACTGGCTATTCTTTTTGGAGCCGTGTTAGGCTTAATTAGATATGCAGTGGTTTAGTTTGGGTATGAAAGTGTACGCTAGGTTCATACATAGCATGCGAGTCTTACCGTAAATATCTCAACGGATCTCTACACCTTCATGCATCTTAATCGATTCAATCAGTTCCATACTAGCCAGCGGCCAAATTATCATCAAATTAGGTATTACATTGTTGTAGTATCGCTTCACATAGAGAGGTCGAACCAAGTTGGAACAAACATGCCCATAATTAAGAGGGAGGTGATAGAACTAAGGTTATAGCTAGGTGCACCGAACGCTGTACTACCCACGACTAGTAGGTCAAAACAGGATGTGACTGCTCATTCGGCATGATCAGTAATCACAATTTGACTAGTAAATACATCTTGAGGCATAGTGGTGTATGCATCATATTTTAATTGTCTGTACTAAGTTTAGACTAAGAAAAAAAGGCAGTAATCGACATAGGCTTGTTTATTCTATCAGGCCGATAGTGTTCTTATTCATGTTTATAACCTCACACGAGAGAACATGTTGTAACTAACGAAATCCATCCCTCGTTCGTATGGCGATCAAAATTTCTTCATACCGTCTCGCGCGTGTCGCGCAAGCTCTTCTGGCAATCGCCAATTTTAGTATTTCAGTATATTGTAAGTCACCCTATTGCCGTGAATTATGATAGGAATTCATTCTCGGTCTTAATAGTGCTATGTTCTTTATTACTTTACGGTACAATATTTTATGCTTTTGCAACGGCAATATGGACATTCACTTTTGCAGCTCCTTATCTTGCTCTAGCCCCGATTCACGATCCTCGAGTTGAGCGCTGTTTTGTGATTCCGGCAGTAGAAGCAGTTACAATGTTTCTTTGGCTGGCCGTGCTAATTGCACAAGCCTACTCTCTACAATCACCCATGCAATATACTCTGGGCGGCCAGAAAGCATCTCAAGGGGCAACCGTATTGGCAGCTTTGGAATGGTATGTGATGGGATCCAGTATCAACTTTTGTTCCCCGGTTGTCGTTCATAACAAAACTCAATAACAGTGAAGCTGAACAGCTGATATTTATTTTCTATTCAGGGCGTTGTTCGTTTTCACAAGCATTAAATCATTCCGCATCGCTATACAGAAAAACGATGTCACCGATTATTTCGCTATGTTGCCGTATCATTGAAGCTCGAATTTCTCACACCAAGATATATTTGGAACGATTTTCTTTTAATTTTTGGCCAACCATAGCACTTTGCCCAATGCACAAAGAGGCTGCTGTACTAAAGAAGGCGGACGTGGAGGAGAGGTGTGCCATTCATGCTGAAGCTACATAGGTCAGCAATGGTGGTTGAGACAGCGCTCTCGGGACTTGTGTTGGGAAGGTCGTGACTTTGGATGTGTTAAATACCGGAAATGAAACATAGAAATCCTTTCTACGAATAACCATACATGGCGCTCTTCGCGGCACTTGACAAAGGTGTGTTACACAGAGACTATTTCAGAGAAAGCGAGATCCTTGATTCGTTTGCATCTCACCACCTCTAGGATACGATAGTCAGTGTTAGTTCCTGCATGTCCTTTTTTCCCCCAACCCCATCTGCCTTATACTTTTCTTCCATGATCTGATGCAGTTTGGTGACCCCTGACTGATTGTACCAGCTTAATCGAATAGTGGTGAAGCGAAGTAGCCAATATGTCCCCGATGATTATGTGTATGACTTGTGGTTTATTCATCATCCCGAACGAGGCCGGGGTGTTGAACAATCAGAAATACCCCCCACGCATTCCAGCGTCCAGATTCAGATTGCATACAGCTCAGCATAGTTGAGGCGAAATTATTCCAAGCAAACAGGAGGCTCATAAAGTACATAATACATAGCCAAGCCCGGAGTAAGTTTAACAGGGTTTCGGTGTAATAGATCGACGCTAGGGAAACTAGGGTTAGTTAGGGCAGAGATGCACATGTGTATTCATCCGCCCGTATGGTTTATTCATCATTGTTCAGAAAACTACCCCGGCCATAACTATCGACTAAGATTTGAGTAATGCTGCCGCCAACGAACAATTCACCCCTTTCTCTGAACGGGATGATTACAATTGACAAAGCTAAGCTTGATGGATACCATTGGCCCGGTAGTCGCTTTAGAGTAACTTGAAGTTACTTGAACAGCTTGCTCGCAGCCTCACGTCGGCTTTTTTTTTTTTTACTTTATCAAAACGTTCCTGTCCTTACAATTGAAAATCTGGTGGCTTACTAGATTCATTTTTCTCGCTTCCCCTAGTACTTTATCGAACTCCAGAGGTCTCCAAATGACCCTCTACCCGTCAAGCGCCGACAGCAAGTCCGATGATTCCTCCATCTCAGACAAAACGCCAATACAAGACCTCGATGCCGAGCACAAATTGGCAGAAAAGGTGGCCCCTGGAAGCCGAACGACGTGGCACATGGCCGAAGAACTGAAAACGATGAAAGACCGAGACGAGCAAAGTGGGGAGAAGGCCAGGAAACTTGGAGTAGCCTGGCAGAACCTCACCGTCAAGGGTATCAGCAGCGACACTACATTCAATGAGAACGTCCTTTCACAATTTAATCCCTTCGGGAAAGCTGGTAAGGGCGACCCTATGAAGACAATCCTCGACAACTCGTTTGGCTGCGTGAAGCCCGGAGAGATGCTGCTTGTTCTCGGACGCCCGGGATCAGGCTGCACGACTTTGCTTAACATGCTTTCAAACCATCGGCTTGGTTATGCAGAGATCGCAGGTGACGTTTCTTTTGGAAACATGGCTGCCGAGGAAGCTAAGCAATACCGCGGTCAGATCATCATGAATACGGAGGAGGAAATCTTCTTCCCGACATTGTCTGTGGGAGAGACCATCGATTTCGCCACCCGTATGAAGGTTCCGTATCATCTGCCGCCGGGTATCAAATCTGCGGAGGAATACGCTCAGCTCAACAAGGATTTCCTTCTGAGATCGGTAGGCATCTCGCATACAGCATCTACCAAGGTGGGGGATGCCTTCATTAGAGGTGTCTCTGGAGGAGAGAGGAAACGTGTTTCCATCCTTGAGTGCTTGACTACTCGAGCAAGCGTCTTCTGTTGGGACAATTCCACGCGTGGCCTTGACGCCAGCACAGCGTTAGAGTGGACCAAGGCAATCAGGGCGATGACGGATATCCTTGGACTCACCACAATTGTCACCCTGTATCAGGCAGGCAACGGCATCTACGAGCATTTTGACAAGGTGCTCGTCCTGGATGAGGGCAAGCAGATTTTCTACGGCCCACAACAGGAAGCAGTGCCTTTTATGGAAGATCTTGGTTTTATGCGCGACTCTGGCTCTAACCGAGCTGACTTCCTTACTGGCGTGACTGTCCCAACCGAGCGCCTTATTGCCCCCGGCTACGAGCACAAATTCCCTCGGACTGCGGACGAGATTCTCGCTATCTATGAGCGGTCCCTGATCAAGGCTAAGATGCTAGCCCAATGCACCTATCCAGAAAGCGAAAAGGCAGCAGATAATACGGCCGTCTTCAAGCAAGCAGTTGCTTGGGAAAAGCACAGAGGGTTGTCCAAAACCTCACCTATCACCACCGACTTTTTCTCCCAGGTCAAGGCCGCGGTCATTCGGCAGTATCAGATCATGTGGGGTGACAAGGCCACTCTCCTTATGAAGCAAGGTGCCACGGTTATCCAAGCTCTCCTCGGCGGCTCCCTCTTCTACAATGCCCCGGCAAACTCTGCCGGTCTCTTCCTTAAAGGCGGCGCCCTGTTCTTCTCGATCTTATATCCTGCTCTTATCGCCCTCTCAGAAGTCACCGACTCGTTTACTGGCAGACCTATTCTTGCCAAACATCGCGCTTTTGCCCTATACCACCCGGCAGCCATCTGCATTGCCCAGATCACAGCAGACTTGCCCATCTTGCTATTCCAGGTCACGCAATTCGGCCTCGTTCTTTATTTCATGGTTGGCCTGAAGGCTACTGCCGCAGCCTTCTTCACTTATTGGATCACCAACTTTTTTACAGCGTTGTCCATGACAGCCCTGTTCCGACTGATTGGAGCCGCTTTTCCAACCTTCGACGCCGCAACCAAGGCCTCGGGTCTCACCATTGTGGCATGTTTCGTTTACATGGGCTACATGATCATCAAGCCGGAGATGCATCCATGGTTTGTGTGGCTCTTTTGGATCAACCCTATGGCATACGGCTTCGAAGCTCTTCTCGGCAACGAGTTCCACGAGCAAGTCATCCCCTGCGTTGGCCCGAACCTCATACCAAACGGTCCTGGTTATACTGGAGAGGGCGGCCAATCTTGTGCAGGTGTTGGCGGCGCGATGTCTGGTGCAGCGAGCCTCACCGGTGATGCCTATCTCTCGTCTATGTCATTCAGTCACAGTCACATCTGGCGCAATCTCGGCATCATCATCGCCTGGTGGATACTGTTCGTTACGCTAACCATCTTCTTCACTAGCCGGTGGAAGCTACTTGGAGAAGGTGGTCGAAGCCTACTCATTCCACGAGAGCTGCGCCACAAATCAAAACATCTACTACAGGACGAGGAGTCGCAAGTGACTAAAAAGGTCCCCGTCGGATCCGCATCTGACACACCGGGCGGAAGCCTGAGCAACGACCTGATCCGCAACAAGAGCATTTTCACATGGAAAGACTTGACGTATACCGTCAAGACCCCCTCGGGCGATAGAGTTCTCCTCGATAGCGTGCAAGGTTACATTAAACCTGGCACACTCGGAGCACTTATGGGATCTTCTGGCGCCGGCAAGACAACTCTCCTTGACGTCCTTGCCCAGCGTAAGACAGAAGGCACTATCCATGGATCCGTTCTTGTTGATGGCCGACCTATCCCTATCTCCTTCCAACGCTCCGCTGGGTATGTTGAACAGCTGGATGTGCATGAATCTCTTGCGACCGTTCGCGAGGCTCTCGAATTCTCAGCCCTCTTGCGCCAGTCGCGTGATACCCCCGATGAGGAAAAGCTACGCTATGTGGACACAATCATTGACCTCTTGGAACTCAATGACCTTGAGCACACACTTGTTGGTACTCCTGGTGCTGGTCTTTCGGTTGAGCAGCGTAAGCGTCTCACTATCGCCGTTGAGCTAGTCGCTAAACCTAGTATTCTTATCTTTTTGGATGAACCCACATCTGGTCTTGACGGCCAGGCTGCGTTTAATACCGTTCGATTCCTACGCAAACTTGCTGATGCCGGACAAGCCATATTGGTTACTATCCATCAGCCTTCAGCGCAGTTATTCGCGCAGTTCGACACCCTACTGTTGCTCGCTCGTGGTGGAAAGACAGTTTATTTTGGCGATATTGGCGATAATGGAGACACTCTTAATGCTTATTTTGCTCGACATGGAGCCCCTTGCCCACCTGAGGCCAATCCTGCTGAGCACATGATTGATGTGGTATCAGGAAACGCGCCCCAAGGCCGGAATTGGAGTCAGATCTGGTTGGAATCCGCAGAGCATGACCAGCTTATCAAGGACCTAGATACTATGGTTGAAGAAGCCGCCGCTCATCCTTCCGGGACCATTGATGATGGCCACGAATTCGCAGCTACCATATGGACGCAGGTCAAGCTCGTAACTCACCGCATGAACGTCTCGCTATTCCGGAACACCGAGTATATCGACAACAAGTTCCTCCTACACGTCAGCCTAGCGCTTTTGAATGGGTTCTCCTTTTGGATGATTGGCGATAGCCTCACAGATCTCCAGAAAAATCTTTTCACTGTCTTCAACTTTATTTTCGTGGCACCAGGAGTTATCTCTCAGCTCCAGCCGCTTTTTATCGATCGTCGTGACATCTACGAGACGCGTGAGAAGAAGAGCAAGATGTACCACTGGGCTCCATTCGTTACTGGCCTGATCATCTCCGAGATCCCTTACTTGCTTGTCTGCGCATTGCTGTATTATGTCTGTTGGTACTTCACTTGCGGGCTCCCAACAGCACCGCAGTACGCTGGCAGTGTTTTCTTCGTTGTGGTAAGTCGTTTTTTCTCTGGTGATCTCAGTAACTCGTATCGCTCGTACTAAAACGTAGTCACAGGTGATGTACGAGTGCCTTTACACTGGTATCGGCCAGATGATCGCCGCCTACGCCCCCAATGCGGTGTTCGCCTCGCTCGTCAACCCGCTTGTTATCACAACCCTGGTCTCGTTCTGTGGCGTCATGGTGCCGTACAGCCAGATTGAACCATTCTGGAGATATTGGTAAGCACCACACCCATGCCTAAAAACTTATATATTGGTAGGAACTGATCTCGACTCCAGGATGTATTACATTGATCCATTCAACTATCTTATGAGTTCCCTGCTTGTGTTTACTACTTGGTCAAAGACTGTCGAATGCGATGCCCGTGAACTCGCTATATTCGACCCGCCATCCAACCAAACCTGTGGTGAATATCTTACGGCCTACCAACAAGTCATGGGCGCGGGGTCAAATCTCCTCAACCCAGAGGCGACCACCGACTGCCGTGTGTGCCAGTATACTGGAGGCGGGGACTTTCTTAAGACTCTCAATCTCAGTGAAGAGTACTTTGGCTGGAGGAATGCGGGCATCGTTGTCGTTTTTGTGATTGGTATCTATGGACTGGTATATCTAATGATGAAACTGAGGACAAAGGCTACTAAGAAGGCCGAGTCTTAGGCTACCCTGACCTTGGGGCTGCCAAGGCGTGTCTTCACGTTGTGGTGTTTTGCCTGAGTCTTTCGCCACAAATTCTGGCTCACGGCTCCTATTTGCTCACTTTTTTTCTTTTATTGATTCGTCTTATTTTATAGCATTGTTTTATAGAATGATAGACAATTGGCGAGTCGATTTTAGACCACTGGCGTTGCCATGCACTCACTGTCTTCTCTGGTCTCTTTTCTCACTCATCTCTTCTCTCTCGGTTGAATAACTCTCCAAGGAGATGCATACAAACGAACCCCAACTTGCAAATCTCAAGCGCGGTTTCTCAATCGACATAGCTTCATACTCTCAACAGGGCGTTCCTTTGCATATGTTTCTTCAATACAAGTGATGATAAGGAAAATAAGGAAAACTAAAATGATATTTCCCGCAGTCGTAAAGAAGTCGAGGTTGGGTTAGGAACTGACGACGATGATGTCGGTGCAACCAAAGCCGAGGACGACTTGGTGGAAGATACCGAGTCAGAAGCACTACACCGGCTGCCAATTTTGAGTCCATCGTTCAACGTACATGCCGACTTGTCTCCTTGGTGATTGAAGAAGGTGACTCGGCCAGTCTATTCCACCTCAATCCATGCAACTAACGAGTTATTTTCTATGCTACAAGCTTCCACGCCGAGCACAGGGTAACCTTGATAGGTGCCATTTATGATTCCGTCCAACTCTGCACGTCTGTCAGTACCTTTTTATTGAATTTCACGCCAGGTAATTGCTTACTTGAACAGTCATCTCCATCAAGTTGACCAAAGAATCCCGAATATCCCGTGCAGCCATGGTTGTCATAAGACCATATCGCTCATTGATTATCATTCATAATCAATGACCTCAAGAGTGCCGCCAAAGGATACCCGCGCGTAGGCGCTCGCCATATTTTCTTTACTCTCGGGGGAATTGAAGAACCTTTGTATTCATTGAGCGATCAGTGTGTAATAATCAGGTACAATAGCATTTCATATTTAACTGCGCGAAAACCTAACTTATTCAGTTGGAATCATTACATAATTGAAACCGGTTGAAAATAATACCAGATATATGGGTCGATACGTATGCAAGTAGCTACACATTACAGTGTGCTCACAATGAACGCGAGTCTAAATTTTCAGAGAACCAAGTTGCTCAAGGGCCTCTGTACATGGGTGAAAGACATTGAGGTGAAGGCTGAGTGAAATGGCAGGGTAGGGGTTTCTGGAGGAACACGTTAGTGCACAGGGATCGCAGATCACCAGGACAGATTTCTAACATAGAAAGATTGTGAAGAATTTTACGAAAATTTACAGTATTAATACTGACTTATAACTCATTTATCATGTTCAGCTGATACGACGTCACTACTTTCAACTCCCACGAAGGGTCAGCCGCACGCCCCCTTGAGGCCTGATAAATAAGGCCGCGAAAGCCATTTTATTTGTTTGTTTCCAAAGTTCCAACCTCTCTAGCCGTAAGTGGTATATGCTAAATGCGTCATTTTAAGTGGCTTATTATTTGCCCAATCAGCCTGAAAAAACTCCCGCAGCGCCGATTGGTCCAACTGAGAAGTCGAGAAGAAAGAATACGAGCTGGTCAACGTAGGTCTGGTCAGCATAGGCGCAACGACTCAATCTGATCTCTGGGAGGGGTCGCAAATTCCCCTGACATCCTTGACAAACCAACCCCAGCTGCGAAAATGACAATTTTTATCACCCTGGGCAGAGCAAGTGTGACGCTCGTCTTGGCGGGTGTCATCGCGTCTATCTATCGAGTATGGCAAGTCCGTCGTCTATTCCGGAATGCGGCTAGACAACATGGAGTGGTGTGTAAAGTCCCCTGAATTGGCAGTTGATCAATACCCTTACAATTCTCACAGCCAATGCTGCCCCATTCGTGGGTTTTCGGACATCTGCACCATATCGGCAAAACCATGGCCAAATATCCCAGCGATGTTCATGGCCAATACATGCCTCTCCTCCTTGCCAAAGACCACCCAGAATTGGAGGTGCCTGGGCTCATGTACATCGATATCTGGCCTGTTGCGCCCCCAATGCTGGCCGTATTTCATCCTGATATGATGGCCGAGTTCACGCAGACCACCTCGCTTCCGAAGCATCCGTCACTAGGGGGCGAGTTCAGGCCTCTTACGCAACTCAACGACCTACTCAACATGTCGGGAGAGACATGGAAGACCTGGCGAGGCATTTTCAATCCGGCATTTTCAGTCAAGAATATTCTGTCACTAATACCCGCCTTCCTTGAGGAGATTGATGTCTTTGTTGATCAACTTAAGGGCGCTGCAAAATCTGGGGAAGTTTTTAGACTTGAAGATAAGGCCATTAGCTGCACGATCGATATCATCGGTCGGGCTATCCTGTATGCGCTCCCTTTTACTTATCACCTTCTCCAACCTTCACTAACACCCTACATCTATAGTGACATTCGTCTAAATTGCCAAACGAGTAAGAACGAGTTACAAGAGACATTGAAGCGACAGATTGCTTTAATGTGGACAAGCAATGCCCCCGATCAACTAGTCATGGCTCTCAACCCATTGCGCCCTTTTCGCATGTGGAACAACAACAGGATCATCAGGAATTATCTCCGACCACATATCGAACGAGGAATACATGAGCATCTGAATGGTGAATCAACCGGACACAAGACCATCAACTCTCTAGCCACCAAGGCCTACCTCTCTGAACAGGATTCTTCCAAGACCAACGCAATCGATGCCGACGAACATTTCATGGACATCGCCATTGCCCAGATAAAGATCTTCCTGTTCGCTGGACACGACACTACAGCGACAGCTCTCGCATACTCCTACTACCTCCTCAACACAAACCCATCAGCACTAGCCACACTCCGCGCCGAACACGACGCCGTGCTCGGCCCTAATACAAGCACAGCCCGAGCCCAAATCGCCACCAACCCAGCCCTGCTCAACCACCTCCCCTATACATCGGCCGTCATCAAAGAAACCCTGCGCCTGTTCCCACCCGTCGGCACAGTCCGCAAAGGCCAACCAGACTTCTACCTAACCCACCCAGAAACAGGGAAGCGGTACCCCACAGACGGATTTATGTTGTTCGGACTAAGTTTCGGCGTCCAGCGAGCAGAAGAGTTCTGGCCCCGAGCCACAGAGTTTCTGCCCGAGCGCTGGCTCGCAAAAGAAGGCGAGCCGCTGCATGTACGGAAAAACGCATGGCGGCCCTTCGAGCAGGGCCCCAGGAACTGTATTGGCCAGGAGCTGGCGCAGATCGAGCTGCGGGCGATCCTGGCGCTGACGGTGCGTGAAATGGATATTGAACCTGTCTTCCCTGATGACTCACCTGTTGTGTTTGGGGAGAAGGCGTATCAGGTTATGGAGGTTGGTATGATTACTGGGCATCCGAAGCTTGGAATGCCAGTTCGGATTAAGATGAGGGATGAGAGTTAGGGAGGTTTCATTTAGAAGTTCATTTGTTCCCAGTTGCTGTTCGTAGGCCCTGATGATGGGTCACATGGCTGCAGGGGCTACCAGATCTTTCCACGCCACGATTATAGGTAACAGAACAATGATAGCTCAGATATGAAAGGCGATGGTGTATTTCGCTGCAATCTGGCTGTGGTAGTAGATCAACCCTTTCCGCTCGTCGTCTTCATAGTTCTCTGGGTTCTCCATGGCACAGCGCCGGCGCCGACCTGGGTGGGAGGAGTATCAACATGCCTTAGCTGACCCTATTTGTTACGGTTCCTACCGAAACTCAATTAAGGGCCGCAGCTACTGGTGAGCCCTCCATTACACGAGAGGCACTCCAAGACAATAGTCGGTCCAGTAAATTCAAAACCGTAATATCATTGTTAAATACCGTTCAGTACGTAGAATAGGCATTGTTATACTAGCGCCTTCAAATAATCTAACTAACGCCTTGGCAGTGGGGCTCGAAAATAGGAAAGCAATGTTTGGGTCGGAAGCTGATTTCGCTACGGGCCGTTGGTAGACAATATATATCAATCTTCGCCACTGTCTTTCGGTTTATCCCCGATGTTCTTGTCTCATAAACAATTCGTATTCTATCTTGACTGGACATGATATTAAACATGCCTTGTCCCGCCAAGTTCCCGTGCGAACAGATGTTGGTTGGCTGATCGCTCCCCTGAACGCACTAGGCTGGCGCTTAGATGCTGCGCCTCTTCGGTCTGGATCTTGGGTATTAATTGCAAGGCTCATTCGCTCACATTCAGGTCTTCTTGCTCAGTTTCCTGCTTACCTTGGATACTATTTCACCCACCTTGGCCCGTCGAGACTACGACAGTTCGCCTGGACTCCCCTTCCCTTAGTGAGGTGCGAGGACTATGCACCCAATTATGTCACCGAAACGTTTGAGGCACGATTCCTATCGGGTGGCGTGGATCTGTCCTTTGGAGGTGGAACAGATCGCGGCAATGGAGATGCTGGATGAACGCCACTCACGTCTACCGCAACCGAGCGAGGACTCCAATGTTTATAACCTCGGCAGCATCAACAACCATAACGTCGTTATCGTCGGTCTTCCCCAGGCGGGGAACTGCCCCGCAGCCACTGTCGTCACTCAAATGAGGAGGACATTCAAAAACCTCAAATATGGCTTGCTAGTAGGGATTGGAGGCGGTGTCCCAGTAGAGACGGTTTGTGGGAGGATCCGTCTAGGGCATGTCGTGGTCAGTGAACCTAGAGGCACACACTCTGGAGCAATACAATACGATCATGGAAAGGCGAATGCAGGCTATTTTGAACGGACAGGGTCCCTTGCGCCTCCGCCACCAGCGCTCCTTAACGCTGCACGAGAGTTGTCTATCTCGCGTGAACTAATAGATAATGATCCAATTTCCGAAAACGTGAAGAAAATCCGAATTAGCAAACGAAGGCCCCGTCGCTTCAAGTTTCCTGGCGCTGCAAATGATCATCTCTATTTAGCAGACTATAAACACCTGCAAAAAGGGTTATCGTGTGAAGACGGCGGATGTGATAAGGATCAGCGGATCCCGCGACCGATAAACGAGGAAGACGATTTGTTTGTTGTCGTACACAGGGGTACAATAGCAACGGGGGAAAAGGTGATAAAGGATGCTAAGGAGAGGGATAACTTAGCGGAGTCGTATACGGTGTTATGCTTTGAAACTGAGGCCGCGGGGGTCTTGACTGATTTCCCATGTATGGTTATTCGAGGTATCTCCGACTATTGCGACTCGCACAAGAACGACGAATGGCATGGCTACGCGGCGGCGGTAGCAGCTGCTTATGCAAGGCAGTTGTTTTTCCATATGTCTATTGAAGAAGCACAAAGGTGAACTTCTTACTATCCTACTATAGAGAGAAACACGGTTATGTTAATAGCTTATTGTATCGCTTAGACCTACCGATTTCAAGCTCCAGTTCAGCCTATCCGGGCTATCCGAAGTGAGCCACTTTGTTGCAAGAAAGCATGAGCTCCAAATGGTGCAAAAGGCCCTACAAAAGCCCCTAGAGGGATTTGAACGTCGCACTGCTGTCGTTCATGGGTTAGGTGGCATGGGCAAAACGCAGTTAGCGATCGCCTATATTAAGCGACATCGGCTTGACTACTCAGCGGTAATATGGATGAACGCGAGAGACGAAACTGGGCTAAAGCAAAGCTTTGCTCGCGCAGCTGAGCGGATTCTACACCACTACCCGTTTATCACATACCTTGCGGGTGCCTTGGAGAGCCGGGATCTAGACGAGATAGTGAAAGCGGTTAAAATGTGGTTGGACGAGCCGATGAATGATCGCTGGTTGGTCATCTATGACAATTACGACAATCCGTTATTAGATGACCATACAGGGAAAAGCATAAGCCATGCTTCCTGTATCGAGGCAGGGGCAGGTCCGTGGGGCGATGAACGCAGACACCTTCCGAGTGCTTTTGATCTTCGTGCATTTCTGCCCGAGACCGACCATGGCGACGTTATCGTGACCACGCGCTCATCGGTGGTAAATCTAGGCCAGGCTATCCAGTCTATTCACCTAAGCAAGCTGAAGGATATCAACGATAGCCTCGAGATCATTGCGTCCGTTTCTGGTCGTGATGGTTTAAGCCTTGGTGAGTACTGGTAAATAAGTTATGATTAATTGCCAATTACTAAGATAGAGCAGACCCGACAGCTTTTGATCTTGCAAGACAGCTTGATGGGCTTCCGCTAGCCCTTGCAACTGCTGGCGCGTACTTAAACCAAGTTTCGATAACCTACACTGAGTATCTCCAGCTACACCGTGAATCATGGCGGCAATTACAGGAAGAGACGCCGCAGCTACAGGCATACGATTATGCGTTATACTCAACATGGAATGTTTCGTACCAGTTTATTCGGCAGCAGAGTCCAATTGCAGCTATGCTTCTCCGACAATGGGCCTACTTCGCTAACGAAGACCTATGGTATGAGCTGCTGGGAGAAAGCGGGCCTGGAAAGCCGGAATGGCTAGAGAAACTGACGGAAAATAAGCTTACATTCCATGCAATCCTTAGACTTTTATGCAGTCATGGGCTTGTAGAAGCTGATCAGTCCACACCGGAGCTCGTTGACTCGCGAGGGTATAACGTGCACCGGTGCGTCCATTCGTGGATGATGTACGTGTTGAACGAGGTGGTTGACAGGGATATGGCTTTGACAGCGATAAAATGTGTGGTAGCTCGTGTGCCGAATGATAGTGAACCCAAATTCTGGCTCGTACAGCGGCGGCTTATTGCACATGCAGATCGATGTCGCGAGCTATTGGGCGATATAGATGTTGACAATGAAGCTGAGGGGTTACATTCTTTAGGCCTCCTCTATGCAGATCAAGGCCGGCTCCAGGAGGCCCAGGCGATGTACGAACGAGCACTCAAAGGCAAGGAGAAGACTTGGGGACCTGAGCACATGTCGACGCTAGATACCGTTAACAATCTTGGCGGCATCTACGCGGATCAAGACCGACCCCAGAAGGCAGAGACAATGTACGAGCGAGCACTCAAAGGCTACGAGAAGGCGTGGGGACGTGAGCACATGTCGACGCTAGATACCGTCCACAACCTCGGTAATCTGTATAGGAACCAGGGCCGGCTCCGAGAGGCAGAGGCAATGTATAAGCGAGCACTCGAAGGCTACGAGAAGGCGTCGTTGGGGCGAAAGCACACGTCGACGCTAGATACCGTTAATAACCTCGGCCTCCTCTACGCGGATCAAGGCCGGCTCCGAGAGGCAGAGGCAATGTACGAGCGAGCACTCAAAGGCTACGAGAAGGCGTGGGGACGTGAGCACACGTCGACGCTAGATACCGTTAACAACCTCGGCCTCCTCTACGCGAATCAAGGCCGGCTCCGAGAGGCAGAGACAATGTATAAGCGAGCACTCGAGGGCAAGGAGGAGGCGTGGGGACGAGAGCACCCATCGACGCTAAATACTGTTAACAACTTCGGCAATCTCTACAAGAACCAGGGCCGGCTCCGAGAGGCAGAGGCGATGTACGAACGAGCACTCGAAGGCTACGAGAAGGCGTCGTGGCGACGAGAGCACACGTTCACGCTAGATACCGTCAACAACCTCGGCAATCTCTATAAGAACCAGGGCCGGTTCCGAGAGGCAGAGGCAATGTACGAGCGGGCACTCAGAGGCTACGAGAAGGCGTGGGGACGAGAGCACACGTCGACGCTAGATACCGTCAGCAACCTCGGCAATCTCTACGCGAATCAAGGCCGGTTTCAGGAGGCAGAGACAAAGTACAAGCGAGCACTAGAAGGCTACGAGATGACTTTAGGGCCGACGTCTGTTTTGACCTACATCCCGGCTTTGGTCACGCTTGAGAACTTGGGCCTCCTCTCTGAGAAGCAGGGAACGATTAAGAATGCTCTTTTCTACTACCAGTGGGCTCTGGAGGGTGCTGAGGCTGTTTGGGGGCGAAATAGCGACAGATACAAAGATTTATCTAGCATATTGAGGTCTCTGTCGCCTGACACTTGCGATTTCTTTGAAGTACAAGGAGTCCATTCGAGTGGGAACAACCAGGCCGGAGAAAACTGGGGGAAGAAGATAAAAGCGAAGCTATCAGTCATGTTCAAGCCTTGATAAGCCAACCATGTACGCAAGCCAAATCCTCTCAGAAATCGCAGCATATCTTGCTTCAATGTCAGACATTCGGCGATACACGACGAGAATTATTCGACCGTCTTTGGAAGATCGGGCTACAGAACCCGACCGATTACGACAGCTGGCAACCCTCTACGTTGCCAAATTTATGCACCAAACCGGTCTTCTTGCTTAGTTTCAACACGTGAAGCAGGAGGATTTCGATGAAGAACCTGTTGGCCTCGCAGCGATGGAGCAGAGTCCCGAAGACGCTGGGTACTCACCAAAGCATGCCACCACGTTTGAGGAAGAAGAGAGCCTCACTCAGCTATTCGAATATACGCTGTCTGAATGGATGTGACCGAATATAATGAGCATTTAATTGAGGATGAAGCGAGAGCTCCGGTATACGGAACCTGACCTCGCTGCATGAAGATTGGAGGTTGAGAGACTAGAGGTATATATGGAGAGGTGGACGGTGCACCCACGCAATCTTTTTGTATTCAATGCATCGTTGGCATTGAATTTCCCATTTGTACTGCTTTCTTGGCTTTCATTGCTGGATTTTACGGGTTTTGATATTTGGACTTGCATGTACTAAGCTGGTGCTCTCACTTTCTGAGGACCAGCCTTCTGTTTGTGCTGGAGCATGATCTGGCGTACGGATTACGAGTCCTTGCTTCAACTGAAATGAAGCGCCTGCATGGCCATTACGATATTATTTAGGCTCCGACAGGTTAATAGAACTTTGTTTGATTTGATTGAAGACCCCACCGTCATCTCAGACGTTGGGGTCTAGAACGGAGCTGTCTTGTTGGCAGGAGCCTCGGTATATAGCTGCTGACCATTCTTCTTGAAACCAGTGATAACGTTCTGGCCCTCATCGCTAATAACCCACTGCACAAATTGATCAGCAGTCTTCTCATTCTTAGCATTCTTGCCAACAAGCATATGAGCAGGGTTAAGAAGCGGGTCCGAGGCTTCATCAGTAGCTGCCTTATAGATGGTAGTCTGGTTCTGCAGCACGGTAGAGATGGAAAGATAAGTACCACGATCAGTGATGGTGTACTCATCCAACAAGATAGCAGCAGTTAAAGCCTGAATTGGGTACGCAATGTACTGGTGGTACCATTTAGAGTAAGCAGTAGCCCAGGGGACTTGACCGATACCAATCCACAACTGAGAGTCTTTGATATTTGTTGCGGACTTGTCGTAGCGCGTGAGGAAGCGCACGGGTGGGTCTGAAGTTCCTTCTTCGGCGGTTTCATAGATATTCGAGAACATGGTGCTGATATCTTCGCTCTTGGAGAGGTTGGCTGGGTTGGACTGCGGACCGACGAGGAGGAAGTGGTCGCGCCAGGCGTACCATGCGGGGGACTTTGCAATGCCTTGATTGATGGCGATCTGCTCGGCTGATGGGGTGTACGTGATTCCGATATCGACGGTGTCGTCCTTGAGGTAGTTGATGGACTCGGTGGTGTCGCTCTTATACCAGGCGACTTTGAAGGGATTGGAGCCGTTGCTGACACTGGACTTGATGAACTCGTTGGCGAGGACTGGGCAGTGTTAGCTGCGAGTCTATATGTACATAAAGTCGAAAAAGTGTGCCAGTCATTAAGTTACGCTTAACTTACTTTCAATCAGACCGCTTTGCCCGGCGCCGCCATTGCCGATTCGAAGCAAGACGTCACTGGAAGAGGTATAGCCACCGCTATAGACCGCAGCAGGATCGACAGCATATGCGGATGTAGCAAGAGCCACGCCCTGAATGAGGGTGGCAACAGACGGCATATTGGCATATAACAGTTATATAATGAAAGAAAGACTTTCAAGGCCAATTCCAGTTGGTTGGGGACACAACAGGAAGGCAAATTTCGACTATAGGCAGGAGATCGCATCATTTATAATGCAAAGCCCCCGACGCCAGGCCAAATCATCAAAAATGACGTGTATGGACAGCTTCCTCAAGGGTAGACCCGGCAGATCGGTGGGCCTATAGGTGTGATCGGGTATCTAGGACTATTTTACAAGAACAAGCAAAGATCGCCTCTATTTTGGGCCACTCTGCATCCCCTTCTACCCAATGTGATGATGATCAGTCGATGCCAAGCCAATAGCGCACGAGTTTATCAACATATTCGTATAGTTCAGCTCCCCAAGGGTTCGTGTTTGAAGATGATCTGAATCCGTCCCGTCGACTCCGCAAGGTATGTCGAACGTTACACTAAAAATAAGAGTGCTAGCCGGCTAGTAAAAGGTAGTAGGTTTTTGTCCATTATAAAGTCCTGCTTGTACATTGGAAATCCACCTCTATTACACAAGAATCATGATCAACATCCGCTCATGCAATAATGTATAAACTAAAGCAAGAAAAAAAAAGAAGCAAACAAAGCAAATGCAAGACTTGAATACAAGCCCACAAAGGCCGCGTCTCTCAAACGCTAACAACATATCATGAAAAGTATGGGTATTTCTGAGTCATGCAAATTAGGCAATCAATCATAGATATCATCAAACAAAAAGCAAAGCCATCAGTAAATCAATCAATAAGTCGGTAAATCGGTAAATCATAATCATAGCGTGCACCTAAACACTCGCTGTGCGCCGCGGAACCTCACTTGGTTTCTGGGCATATGCAATCAACATGCGGAAACCAGTTCCTCTCCTCTGACACTCGCGAAGGACCTTGCGGTCACTCCACATGCTGGTATCGCTATCCCCTCCAGGGAAGACAGGATCTTCATAGCATTTTGAGTACCACCAGCGTCCGACACGAGCGACGATCTTTGCGATGGATTCGTCGTTTGCTGGGGATGGGGATGGGTCGGAGAGGAGATCACCCAGAGAGATGTCCGCGTTGTCAGAGGGGGATTTTGATGCATTTCTTGTGCTTTGGCTTCCTGTTGCGGTGGTGACAGAAATTGTTGGGAGGGAAAAGGCGTCGGAAGGGGTAGTTGCTGAGATAGATTGGGAAGAGGATGTAGTGGAGGCGGAGGATCGGACGACCATTCCTGCGACTGGAATACGGACCATGCAGCGGCGGAGATTGTCAAAGCCCTGGGTACCGAGTTGTCGTTGGACGCTGTCGCTGGCTGGTTTGAGGCTGATCGTTGAATCGGATAGGCAAGTTGTTTCCTTTAGCTGGCGGACTGCTTTGCGGGTGCGTGGTCCCATGTTTACCATGTCACGGTCTAGGAGGCTCATCTCTAGGTACCCGCCTGTTCGGAGGACCCGTTTGCATTCTTGGATAATGTTGCCTTGAACGGTCTCGGAGGATACGGCGGGGAATCGCAGCACGGCTACGGTGAAGTAGTCCTTTGGAAAGGGAAGCGGGTTGCTCAGTCCGGCGTGGTAAACTGTGTGGTGGTTTGTCGGTGGCTGCCATGCCGCAGGGTGAGGAGCTGCTGTAGACACAGGGCGACCTCCAAGACTGTATACCTCTGCATCGGGATACGTCAAAGAGCAATAGAAAGACCAGTCGTCGTTTCCAAGTCCATCAACCACCAGGATCCTTCCTTGGCCTCCGGTTTTGACGTGGTTATGTGCCGGACTAAATAGAACTCGGCCAAATGACAGCCAACGGCTGGTCATGAGCGACGCCGACCGCATGTTAGTCCGTGTCACCGCATCCCATTCACGCTCCGAGGAGCCAGCTTCCTGTTGACGGTGGATCTTTGGTCGCGGTGAAGGGACAGCAGCGAGAGACTGAAGAAATGTGGACTCCTGTTCCCGGCGCTGGTGGGTGGAAGATCGCTGTTCGGTAGGAGCCGAAATATCCTCGTCTTTTTTTTCATTTATCTTATCTTCTGTTAAGTCACCATACCTGGAAACGAGATCGCTGTAGGAAGGTTGCGATGAAGGAGCCGTAGACGAATGCAAAGCAGAAACAATCCTAGACCGACGAAGCCGAACAGAGCTAGCACTTGATCTCACAGAATCCTCACCAGGAACTCGCTGGGTAGGGTTGGGGTTATTCAACCCGTCCTGAAGAGCCCTACTCGCGATAGTAGCAAGTTCGAATCTGTCATCCTCTTCAGACTTAACAGGCTCCTTTGGCTCCGGCCCCTCTGGCGAGAGAACATGATCAATCAAATCATCAAACTCATTCCAAACCTCATCTTCAGTAGGTGGCGATCCAGGCACCGGAGCGACTGCAGTAACTGCAGCCAAAGCAGCAGAACTATCTGACGAGGTCGAACCTTTCTTCGGCGGAAACTTAAGGAACTCATAGTCTGAGAATGGTCCAGCGAGGAAATCCAAAGCGCTGGCTTCCTCAGAAGCGCTGAAAGCAGGATTAAGCCCATGGCCCCATCGAGGTTCGCTGGGCCCGATTCCCAGATCCAGAGGTGCATCGGTGATCAATGGAGACTCGTGTGGAGCACCCGTCGTAGGAACAGTGAGGGATGGAGACTCAACGACACTAAAGGGTCGCGAAAATGACTGCATCACTGGTCGATGTTGTCTGTCGCGCCTCGAGACAACCTGCGGAATTCGGCCAACCGAAGCCAATCGTCTTGGGCGTTCGACTTCAGGTGACGACTCAAGCTTTGGAGGCATAAGGTTGCGATTGAACATGGCAGTCTTCGGCGATGGACGGTCATTGTCAAACTCTCCATGAAGCTTTGGCGGAGAAGGCAACAGGATGGAAGGCTCTCTTTTTCTGATATTCAGACCTGCTGGAACTTCCACGGGGTGGAATATTTCTTCCTCTTCTGTTGGTGGGGAGTCATCAATTTTGTTGATGATCTCGTCCAGCGAGTCCGAGTCAGCGTCGACAAATGCATAGTGGGCAACAGGTCGAGTGTTCAGCACGGGCGAAATCGCCGCATGGAGTTGGGCAGTATGGGATGCAGTTGAGATAGGAGGCTCGCTCTTGTGCTCGCTGGCATTTTTCTTCTGGAAAAAATTCCACATGGACGTCTTTCCCTTCTTGGCTTGTTGCTGCTCGGCCGGCTCCGGTTTTTGAGGTCGTTCCGAGGGTTGTTGAGCAGGTTTCTTTGGCTGGCGTGGAGCTTTAATGCTCGACTCTTGACTAGTGAGAGTTGTGGTGGTCACAGCGGCTTGAGGGTTTGCAAAGACGCCATGCCAATTGCTCTTTGGAACTGGCATGCGTGATTTGGAGGCACTAGGCCGACTGATGTTCGTTTGGCGCTCAGCGCTGGGGTTCCTTGATGCGGTCCCAGTAGACTCGACAGGCGTGACAGTATCACCAAACGTCCCCGTAGAAGTGGCAAGCGAGTCAGTAGACTGACCACTGGAGTGTGTGAGCGCGCTCTGTCGAGGTAAGTTCGAAGTAGATGCAACACTAAGGCTGCTCATACTCTGCTCGCTCTGTGTTCGCGACAACGATGCGCCATCCACTCCCCCGCCATTGATGATAACAGGCTCCAGACGACTCATTAGGAAATCATCAATCTCCAAGTCAGGCCTACTAGACAGGCTTCCTTTGCTGGCGGCACTTCGCGTTGTGCTTGTTGATCTCGTTCTCGTGCCGCTGCTACTACTCCCACTGGCTTTCCGGCCGCGTTGTCCGTACTTCCCGTAGCCCTCGTGTCCTGTTCCAGCGGCGGGGCCTTTACGTGGTAGACGAGCTTGTTCCGTCGTAGTCACATCCATATCAGGCTTAGACTTCTTCGTGAAAAGACCAAATCGTTTCGGTACAGGCATCTTCGATTCCGGTTTTTCCTTAGGAGGCTCCTTCGTCAATGTCCGAGGTGATTTCCGAGATAACACAGGGGCTCCTCCATCCCGAGATGATATGCGTGATATACTCCTCGAGTGCAGCGAGTCAATTGATGCAGCGGCAGATTGGTTTGGGGTTGGATGTGGAAGGTTGGCCGCTAGGACCTTTTCCGCGGATTCGCGTCTTGTGTGACCCGTCGATCTGATGTATCGCAAGTTGCTCCGTACCACAGGTGAAGTTTCCAGCTCTAGACGATGCGTTCCATCTCTGCTTGGTCTTGGTGGAGTGCGTGGATTCTCCGCAATACCTGCGGGGGAGCATTCCATGCCCCCTTGCGGATCAAACAGGCATCTTTCGGCTTCCTCGACCTCTCTACGGGCCCTTTCGGTGTCAATTTCTCCGGTTTTTGATTGACTGGAATCTACCGAACTTTTTCTCTGTGAAAAATTGTATGGCGAGCCTCGAATGTTGGTAGATGGAGACTTTGAGGTTGACTGTTTCTGATCATCCGTCCCTACTGAGCTTGAACCAGAAGGCTTTGAAGGCACACGCTTTTGGGTCTTTTGCTCAGGCCTTTCTTGTTTGGGACTTGATTGAATGATTGAGGGAGAAAACACCGGCAATCGTGTTTGCGATTGGCTAGGCTGCCTGAGACGGCCGACCTTTGTCGAGTATACGATACCTGGGGAATAAGAAGACAGGGAAGTTGGAGTAGATCCTCGACTCCAAATACTTGGAGACTCTGAGTATCTTGTCGAAGGGCTGCTTGCCGAGAAAAAGGGCGCCGGAGGGGGTGGCAAGTTCTGGGTATCAACTGTAGTCCTGAGACTTGCCAGTTCTTCCGGGCCATTAAATCTGGAATTTGCCGAGCTCAAGTTCGCACTGCTCTCGTTTGTATGACTGGTTCTATACGACGAAGCCGAATGCCCTAACCGAAGGGACTCGGGAGTGCCGTGCTTCGTTGCACTGTTCATATTGACGGGTTGAGGCTCTTGCGGAATCACGAGGCTGAGCTTGTGGGATTGTAATTGCTCCACATGTCTTCCTATTGTTGGGGCTCGTCTTCGAAGAACATTTCGTGACCGTTTCTGAGAAGACACTTGTTGTCCAGTCACAAATACTGATGGATTGTTGATCCCTGGGCTGGAAAGCGACGAGGGAATTGGTTGTGTGGACTTCTGAGTAAAGGCAGCAGATTCCGGCGTAGTTGGTGATACAGTGCTACCGGTCCTGGGACGCGGAAGCATAGATAGTCGATTTCCACGATTTGTATTCTTGGTATTTGATGGCCCTGGCACTTGGCTGGTCTCTTCGACGCTCGAGAATGATGAGGTCCTGCTTCTGGGTGTAAAATTGACTGGTCTTGCAACCTGCGACCCTGGTGGCCGAACGCCATAGGCATTTGCAGGCGATGTCGAGGACAGGCCATCACGTGGCATGTGATGGCCAGAACTGTACGACATAATGTAGGGTTGAGTGAGGTCCCTGGCTGCAATGCGAAGACAAATGACTCGGGTACTTGTACTGCGGTATAGTAATCATCACGTATCATTATCTAGTGAAAAGCAGCCTTGGTTGATCAGTATTGTTTGTCCTAGATCTGGTTGGGGATACTCACTGCGATACATGTCAGGAGATCAAGATTGTTGGCGCCTAGCGCATGTATAATATTAAAATATAAGAAGCAGATAAACTGGGGTATCTCAAAGTCATAGAACTAGAAGTAGATATTAGCAGGGTATTAAGAGTATAACAAAAAGTCCGTGAGTAAACGTCAGGGAAAAGTCACCTTGGATCGGCGAAGCCTAAAAGCTGCAGCTGCTTCGCCACACTCAATGTGGCGTTGGATCTCAGGGTTTTCCAGCCACGTCAGAGGTCAAAAATAAATTGAAAGACAACGAAGAGAGAAACCCGATAATTATTAAGGCTGCAGGCATTTATGTGCTGACTAGAAATGCCCCTCGATGTGGGGGCAAACCACCCCTTGTACCGCACCATATAGAAGGGTTTGCACGGCAGCCCCGATACCACAAAACCAGGCTGTTTCTCTCATTGGCACACTATAACTATTTCTGTGACGAGATCGGGGGAGTCGAGACTGCACAATTTCGAGCCTGTCAAAAAGACCAGATAGCCTGTGCGAACTAGTGTTGGATGGGCCAAAGTCAAAAAAGGTGACTCCCACAAATAACCAGGGCAATCCCCAGCGGGATGCGTTGCGCACGCACACATGGCTAACGACCAGGCCCACAGGGATCTCAGTAAGAGGCGTCTCGTTGGCTCGACGGTATCGGCTCCCGGCGGCAAAGCAGTCCTGTATCAGCACACAACGTGACAGGGGTGTTGCATGGCTTGACTCAGTGGAGAATCGTCAAATTTTGACCCGATCGCAGGTGAGCGGTGTACATTCAAGCTGAGCGTGCAGCAACCCCGTGTTGGCAACCAGTCTGCTCGCGTCTCTCTCGCCTCTTTGCCAACACATCCGGAGACGCCGATTTGAAGACAAATCCATGATTCGAATGATCGACGCGAAGAGTTTTCCTTTGTTCATTTATACTTTTTCCTTTTTTTGCAACTCCCGTAACTCCACGCCTTCCCCGTGCATTCGGAGAATTTCCCAACGTGGTTTCAAGGGACCATGCGTATGCAAAGAGACGTATGTGTTCGACTAGGCGCCGGACACTTCACATCTTCCCGAAACAGTACATTTCCACCCGCATCACGTTTGAGACACATCGAGTCTCAGCTAAGATTTCTCAACGGTCATCCAGAGTTGCGTACTGTTTGGAACAGGCCCGAGCCGAGCCTTTACCAGGGAATGCCATCCACTGGACGTAAAGAGGTCGCTGCAGGTGGGGGCGAGTCTAATCGGTAGCCTTGTAAGATTCACAGACCAGTGACAGCTCGGGAAGCCCATGTCTTCTCCAGGAATTCAATGTTCGAGCACCCTTGGATGTGGAGACGGGCTGTGATGGCCCACTGGGCGATCGAGCAATGAACAGGCCTTAGAGGAGTATCGGATGTTAGCTTGAAGCCACCAATTCTAAAAAAAAGGTGACTTGCGGATTGCGATTCGCGGGGAGGAACTGAGCCAAGTGGGGATGGCGGTAATGCTGGCAATGAAGCTTGAAGTCGTAGTGCCAGAACATGCCATTTCAAATACCTGCGGTTTCCTCGTAGAGAATAGTGCGTGCTCAGACCCGAGTTCTCTCAATGTTGAGGCTTGTCGATCTCAAGCACAGCAGTCACGTTCTGGGTCATGCTTAAGCTGCGAGTGGTCGGAGCGCTGCTGCAGGAACAAGCGACTAATGCAGTACTCAGCTTCGCCGTCACCGGGGAATTAACACTGAGCGCCGCGAAGAACAGGTGATTGAGTTTTGAGTCTGTGTAAGAGTTGAGATTTCGAAGCTCCAAGGATTCCAACCTTGGCCCTGGGGATGACCTCTGCTGACTACTCTCTACTTGGAACGAAACATATAGAAAGCTTTCTAGATTCACATATATTAAAACAAATCGAATTAAATGGCCTCGAAATTTCCCAGTAGCATCTCAACACACAAACGCCCATGAAGTAAATGATGATTGACCCAGAAGCAAGTACACTTAAGCAGCAGCGGCAAATCGCTTCTTGCGAGCCTCCATAGCAGCATTGTCCTTCTCACTCCAGTTCTTGGGAGCATTGTTCCCATTGCCAGCGTTGGGCTTTTTTACACCAGCATTGGTCCGGTTTCCGCCATCGCGGTTACGGTTCCCATCTCCACGGTTTCCATCTCCGCGTCGCTGGTTACGATTCCGGCCAGTGTCGCGCTTCTTGCCTCCACGACCGCCCTGGTCGGCGCGAGCCTCGCGGCCCCTCTTGCGAGACCGCTCGTCAGGGAGTGCCTGATCCAGGCGACTAACACCCGCACCGGGGGCGATCTCGGCCTCGGCACCGGTACCGAACCGCTTTGCGCGCTCCAGTTGCTTCGTAGCCTCCTTCAATGCTGTCTCAGAATCCTCGATGATGCCGAACTTCTCGGCGCGCGCCTTGCGCTTCTGCAACTCGGCCTCTAGCTCTGTCGCGGGCAGTCCGCGAGTGTAGTCGACAGCCGGCTTCTCTTCGACGGCAGCTTCAGGCTGGGCGGCGACTTCGGCGGCGGCGCCGGTGGACTCGACCTTCAGGTCATCGGTCGTGGCAGGGTTCTCATCGAGTTTCTGGTTGGGGACAGCGACGGGGTTGGCAACAGCGCCTTGGCCACCGGCAGCAATGGCTGCGGCACCGGCTTCTGTTGATGGCTTCACGGCAGTCTCTGTAGGTTCGTCGTCCCAGTCGATGACATCCTCGGCGGCGTCAGTCTTGGCTGGAGCTGGAGCAGCGGCGGCAGCATCGGCAGGTTTGCTTTCGTCGTCTTGTTGGAGGCGCGAGATCAGGTCGGCCTTTTTACCGGTGTGAGGGAGAGATCGAGATTTGAGGATCTCGACCAACTCAGGGTTGGTCTTCTTGCTGTAGTCGGTCGCCATGTTGCGATTGGAAGATGTAGTAAGGTGAGGTAAGGTGAGGGGATTCGGAGATGGGAAGAGGGAAAGATGAGGTTAGGAATGCGATGTGGGGCCAGACAACTCGAATGGACGGAGAGGACAATCAACGCGACAATGGGGGCGCGTCCAGGGTCGTCACGTGATATGACAACTGCACTGGCCACTTGTATTCATGTCTTTCTAACAGTGGAATCGATCGAATCTACATTAGACATCTCCATTTCGTGGGAGCCATAGCGATATGCAATGTAAAAAGTATTGGTGGCTTAACACGATACCCTATTCAGCCCTCAATAGCTATTGAGATGAAAACGTGGGGATACATTATAACATCCTGTTTTACTCGTTTACACTGGCTACAAAGTCCGCCAATCACAATTATGCATAATAAGATGTACGCCTAGGCAATTCATTGGACTTGCAAACCAGCAACCAGATATGGCCCGGCGACTCCGAACAAATAACTCTCCAATATGACTCTTCTCCTTCTTCTGCCGAGGAAGATCGGTTATCCCCGGATCTCCAGTCAAGCAATACGAGAATACAGTAGAAATCAGATATCATTGGCAGTGTAGCCCGTGCATGCAGAGATCAACACGCCGCAGAAGCTGTAAGAAGAGGCTGTATCAAGCAAGTTGGACTATGCGCAATGACACAGCTGATCCAGATACTCAATATTATGTCCGAATCAGAGGTTGCCAGTTGTACAGGGCTTGTTGGGAGAAAACGTGGCCTGCATGCACTGCGCCACAACTTTGTGACGCCACCTTATGTTCCTCAGGCATCAGTTGAAGTATAAGTTCTCCAAGTCAAATTTGCATGCTATGGCTATCAAGGGCATATTAAATAATACAGTGGCTTGATTGGTTTGTTCTTAATATTCTTATGATTGGTGAACAGTATTGAAAACGAAAACCAGAGGTATAGAGAGAACAAAGGCGTAGTAGCGCCTTCTTGCTCATGCTTGCAAATCTGCAGCTTTTCGTCCCTTCTCATTCTTTTCCTACATCTATTCTTTTCAAAGCTAGACTCTAATGTTCCTTATATCTATAGATTACAGCAGATTTTATGTATAGAAGTTCTGGCTGTCTGTTGCTAACCTCAGATACTATAAGACTGGGTCATGTAAGTCGGCATTCCTAAAGCCGTTTAGATAAGAACTTGACTTCTTGGTCATATATCACTTTCCTATATAGCTTCTTCTTGCTATTTTTAAGTGACCTAAAGCTAAAAACAATTTGAAGGAATAGAATAGCCCCTTATTCACTAACGAAGAATTGTTAGATATAAGCCCTAATTTCAGTTCTAAAGTGATTCCCATCATGAATATACATTGCCATCCCTACTATCAATTAATCTTAATAGTTTCGCTTTCTTTAAGGCATCCGCTCTTATTTCCTACCCTTACATGATCTGTAACATTCCTACATCCAGAAATAAGCAAACTTCTCAGACTAAGTCATTACAAAGTGACATGAAAGCAAGTGAAAATTCAGCGTTCTCTCTCTCATTCTTCTCTTAACTAGAAGTTACACAAACATTTGGGGGCACTCCCCGGCCCAGGTATACTCACTTTCTCTTGGCCACAAACGGCCCACGCCGGAACTCAATGCTGTGCCGCTTGATCCTAACCACCCGCTCGGTTGGATAGCCCACCTCATAGCCAAGATCCACGTCTGTCCGGCCTCGAAGACCCATACTGAAGCAGGTCAGGAGGGTATCAGTCCACTCCCGCCACATTCCCTGGATCTTCTCATCCGGAAGGTACTCGTCGTCCAAGGCGGACGACGGGGCCTCCATCCTCCAGCTGAAATCCGTCAGACCAGGTAAAATTGTTTCCCAGAAGTGACGGTCAGGCTTGGGGGTCCCCTTATCGAAACCGGAGGCCGTGTGAGAGATAGCGACGACGTAACGCAATCGTCGGAGGTTTGCCTTGCCAAAGAACCTCTTCATGCTGATCTCTGCATCATCGGCCACCCAGATTTCGAATAGGTTCTCCCCGTAGAGGATGTCGAGGCACTCCTCACTCATCTGCTTGCAGATGGTGAGGATACCTGTCCACCGAGGAATCTGGTTGCCAAACAGATCCTCGGCGTCCCAGTCGTAGGTCGAGACTAGGGGTTCCACCCCGAAGGGTCGGAAGCGGCGCGAGACCTCAATTGACAAGCCGCGAGGAATCAGCTGACGCCAGATCATGTGGCGTAGCTCCAATGGGAGGGTGAACAAAGGAGGAATTGGAGAATGGGGAGACATTTGCTCAGTCTCGTTGCGTAGAATATCTCCTTTAATCTCAGTCTGCTCTTGGTTTCGAGCATCCTGGTGGCCTTGTGCGTCCTCATTGTGCTGGGTGTCTGCGTGGCTTTGAGTCGCTTCATGGCTTTGGAAATCCACTTGAATTGGAGTCGCTTCATGGCTTTGGAGACCCGCTTGAATTGGAGAATCCATGCCATTCACAGTATCGTCACGACTTGTAGTATCCTCACCACTTTGAACATCTTCGTGGCTTTGAATGTTTCCGCGTTCTTGAATATTCTCGCGGATTAGGGCATCGTCGCGGTTGGGAGTGTCCGCCATTGTATCAACTTTGTTTCGACAGACTCGACGGTTCATGGAATTTTTCTTCAACGATTAGAACTGTTAGTTATTTGCAAGTAATATTGGATAATTTTGTCATGCATACCTTGGACCTTGGAGCAAGAGACGATGCGCAGTCGATTTCACTGGCGGGAAAATAAAGTGTCTCAATATCAACGGTCTCTTTTCTGCATGAAACGAGACGAGGGATCCTGTTAGACGTTTCCGAGTCAGCCTGTCTGAAGTCCCATTAATAATGTTCTTCCAGAACTTACCTTTTCAAGGGGATAGATTTGAAAGATGATCTTGGGTTTATGCCGAAGCAACGTGGTTCACGATATCTGGTACGATCGAGATTGTGAAGATGTGGTCAAGGAAATCTTGTACGATCGATGGCACGAAGACTTGAATCAGTACTAAAACTTCCGAGTCAGTCATCGTACTGGAAGACCAAAAGCCTTGATATCATACCTGATTAGGGAGATCCGGTTCAAGAGCGGCTCCAGTGGGTAGCAGAGTGTACGGTGGAAGCGATTGTCATCAAACCCTTGAAGGAATCAATTTCAGGAGAAGCCTCACGTCAAGGCTATGATGAATAGTACTAAAAGGAAGTACCTGATGCAAGAAGACTCAAGGAAGAGGGACCAGGAAGAAGAATGGGTGAAGGGCGTTGAGAAGGGGAGATAATTTCGAAAGTGTAAACGATCTATATCCCGGGATCGTGGGATGGGATCGTGGGTTGACGACCTAAGGCCGTCGATTCAACATCAGGGCTAAACCGCGATGCACCAGCCGCGCATTATTGGCTCTCTCTTCCTAGTCATACCATAACATCCTTCCAAGCCACATTTTCAGGCACTGTAGACCCGGGTGTGATAATACGGAAGCACACTAGACCACGCAGTGACTTATTTGAAGCATTTGGATAATCTCCAGCCCTACACCCTCCGATTCTTGTCATCTGCGTAGAGGATATTACAGTAAGTTTATCTTAGTGCGAGTAGTCATGCTTTAAAATGTTTTTCGTCTCTTTCTGCGTCTCCTTTGGCATCGCTTTTAGTGCCTCTTTATCCCTAGGAAAGATCAATCTCTGCTAAATCCTGGCACTATATCCCGGTTGAACCCAATGGGGACACTTAGTGAACAAGCCAACTATGGAGACGAGAACATAACAGTTTGAGCAGTAGTCTAGTGGCAAAATCATGAGTAGGACCCAAGAGCCTGGGTCGATATTACGTATGCGGATGAGGGCATCACGGTTGAAGCAATGAAGTGGTTGTCAGGCTTATGCACGGTATGAATTTTGGAAATAGTCAACTTCAAGCTCCTTCAGCAATTCATATACAAGACAGCTGAGCACTTTAAACTCGTGAAATCTATGTAGCGTTTGGCCTCTTTCGATAGCCGGTTCACTTACTCACTTTTGAATATCAATAAGAATTAAGCACAACCCCCTTTCTTCTGAAGTCCAAAATACACGAAACATAGTTCTTAGGGCCTTGCAGCTCTTGAAAGGACCAAATTTGCGCGTATTTCCCTTTTCTTTTCTTTTCTTTTTTTCTTCCTTTTTTTTTTTTTTTGGTTTGATTGCCCAATGCAGCATGCATACAGTGTTTGTTGCATTACCATGGAGAGCAATCCACCTTGCTAATGAGTCTTTATAAGTCTGCTGGTTTAAATTGGCTATCTATTAATTCTTCTATAAAGCGATCGCCTGGGTACTTGTTTCCTTCAACCCCCTGAATATCCGCTTGTGCTGTTCCAAAAGTACCAACGTTGCAATCGTCTGTGGTCCCAGCCTGACAAAACTCGGAGTCCATCCTCGAAATATCCATCTAGCTCCCTCTGTTGCCGTCAATCCCTTGACGACCCCCAAGATTCCCTGCTTCTCCGATGATCCCATAAGGTGTGTCTTGATCACATCGATCGGGCTGCATAGTGTAGTAGCCACTAGCGCTGCCAAGAAGGAAGCCGACACCTGCAGTCCAGGGCTATTACCATCAATACCCGTAGTTCTTGCTAGTAATTCCCTAAAACTGTCATAGGAAGCAAGCTGGCAGCTGGTCATTAAACCACAGCGGAAAGCATTAGGCCACAATCCTTGCCCAAAAGCCTTCCAACCTTCCTGTCTATTAATTTGACCCCATGCATCAAAGACATGTCGGTAGTTCCGGCGAAGATGGGGAGGCAGTGAGCCGTCGTTCTGCATTCGGATATTGCCTATGTCTGAGGCATTTCCGAATATTCCGCCGACGAACCCAGAAATACCTGCTAAAACTCCAAGCACTGGAGGTGATGCGGGGAAGTTGTTCGCTTTTGCTTTGTCTTTCAATGTTTCATAGAGGCCGATGCGGACGGAGCCATAAGTTACTGTCGAGTAGGTAAGTATCAGTAAGTATCAACTGGAAAGAGATAAGAAAGAATCGTCGCATTACACTGTCTCATGAAACCTGCTGAGAGCTTGGAAGTATAAGCCTTTGCTTTCTATCCATCTAATAGTTCCAACTTACCCCATTATAAAGTGCAAGTACACCCTCTCCCCGAACAATTCGAACGCAGCTAGTGAAAGTGCCAGCTTTCGCACCACCAGGTTCCATCTGCATTCTGACCTTGACTAGAATTATTAGTGAATTTGATAAAAGACAGAACGATTGGCAGGCAAACTCACTTAGATCCAAAGGATGTGAAACAAGCACAGCCATGCAGGATGCAGAGCCCCCAAACCACTTAGGGTATATAATTGATGAAGAAGAGTATGTTGATTGGCCGCCCATCTTTAAATTTTTGATCCCGATCTATGCGACTTGTGAATTTACTTGTCCCGCTGGATCTTTTTGTATCTCGTGCACTGGCATATAGCCGATTCGGTGATCATCGCATACTCCAACCTCGGTGCGGGGATTGCCGAGCAGTATAACTTGTAAGTAGGCGAGGGCCATATTAAGATCAATCTAGAAAATAGTTAACATGCTGGATTCAATGCTCTACTGGTTTGTCTTCTTTGGACAGTGATTTTCCCGTTGTCCACGTTGAGAAGCGAACGTGACAACGAGACTTTCTTTAAATCGAAATCCTATCGACTTCCGGTAGATTGCTAACAAGCCTCTAGCTTTAATGCTAATTGAGATACAAACTGTGTGCAATTAATTTTGGTTACTTCTCGGTTATTTCGGTCAATGTGGGCATATATATCTTAATAGCCCCGTCCCGATATATATCGACATAGCATTGGTTCGCAGACATATTTGCAACGTAACTTTGCCGGTCTAGACAAATCTCTAGCCCTACAAACCCTACACTCGAAACGGATCTCGAAAAAAGAAACAAATGTTCACTATACACAGGGCTTATATGAAGCAGTAGTAGAAAAAACAGACAAAGGAGACGGACAGGACATAATAGAACAACGCCATGGGAAGAAAACATGGAGCATTTGGTATCCCCTGGGTAGCATCGAAAGATCCAGGGTTGATCACATTGAGGAAGGAAATAGGTGGTTCCTCTTTTCTGATTTGTCCCCCAGCACAGGCGAATCTAACCATCTAAGAGGGTGCCATTGAAGGTTTTCTTCGGGGTTTGTTTTTCTTTTTTATTATTGCGTTGCCAATATGTTTACCGGTCAACCTCACCGAACACCAGATCCATGGTACCTAGAGAGTCAATGTTAGTTATGCTTATATGGTCATTGAAAAGAGAGATCTTACCGATAATAGCGACAGCATCAGCCAGAAGATGACCACGAGACACCTGGTCGAAACCACCCAAGTGAGCGAAACCAGGAGCACGGATCTTGCAGCGGTATGGCCGCTCGCTGCCGTCACTGACCAGGAACACACCCATCTCACCCTTGGGGGCCTCGATGGCTGAGTAGGTCTCACCAGGGGGCACGGAGTAACCCTTGGTAAAGAGGAGGAAGTGGTGAATGAGAGCTTCCATGTTCTCCTTCATAGCGGCACGGGGAGGAGGGGAAATCTTGTAGTCCTCCACACGGACGGGGCCAGCAGGCATCTTGTTCAGACACTGGTGAATAATGCGGAGGGACTGGCGGAACTCCTCCATACGGCAGAGGTAACGGTCGTAGCAGTCACCGTTGACACCGACGGGAACATCGAACTCGACTTGGCCGTAGGCATCATAGGGCTGCGACTTGCGGATATCGTAGGGGACACCAGAGCCACGGAGCATAACACCAGTGAAACTCATGTTGAGCGCATCGGCAGCGTTGACAACACCGACACCCTGGGTTCTGGCCTTCCAGATACGGTTATCCGTGAGCAGCTCCTCGGTCTCGTCGATACGGTCACCGAACTGAGTGGCCCACTGGTAGATGTCGTCCAAAAGACCGAGAGGAATATCCTGCGAGACACCACCGGGGCGAACGTAGGCAGCGTGAAGACGGGCACCAGAGACACGTTCGTAGAATTCCTAAAGCACCCGAAACGTCAGCATATCATGTCTTGGCGGACCCAATTGGCAAGGCCCGGGTACTCACCATGAGCTTCTCACGCTCCTCGAAACCCCACAGGAAAGGAGTCAATGCACCAACATCCATAGCGTGGGACAGGACGGACATGAGATGGTTCAGGACACGAGTCATCTCGCCGAACAAAGTACGGATCCACTTGGCACGCTCGGGAATTTCAACGTTCAGCAGCTTCTCGACAGCCAAGGAGAAGCACTGCTCGTTTGTCATCATAGAGACATAGTCCAATCGGTCAAAGTAAGGTAGGGCCTGCATGTAGGTCTTGTACTCGATCAACTTCTCGGTACCACGGTGAAGCAGACCGACGTGGGGATCGGATCGAACAATCTCTTCACCATTGAGCTCCAGAATCAATCGGAGCACACCGTGAGCAGCTGGATGCTGGGGACCGAAGTTGACAGTGTAGTGACGGATCTTGCGGTCAATCCCTTCGGCCTCAGATTCCAGAGCGGCAGCTTCGGGGTCCTCGGGCGCACCCTTGTTGGCGAAATGGGTGAAGGTCGGGTCGGTTTGAACAAGCTTGGTGGCTTGGTAGCTGGTAGGCTCGGCTTGACGACGAGGAACCGAGGTGGCTATCGAGCGGGAACGAGGAATGGATGTGTTGAGCGAGGAGGGGCGGAGGCAGAGCCTTTTGGGCGCATTGCCCGCCAGGCGAGCGAAAGATGCGGCCATGGAGGATGGAGAGTAGAGGGTCCTAGAGGGAAAAGAGGGGAGATGATCCTCAATCCAGCCGCATTCAATGGGTGGAGATGGCTCGCTACGGGTAGGAAACCTGGTGAACGAAGTTGGGAGTCGCGCATTTTGGGACATCACGTGCCGAGCTGCTTGGGTCATCAGCCGTGCGTTGGTTGGCCTATGAGGGTCACTATACTGTGTTGGTGTTAGTGTTGGACTAGGCTGTATGTGGCTTAGTGTCTAGCATTTTCACATAAATGATTATGTAACCACCTCCTGCAGCACACGGAATAAAGACCATCTGCTGCCTCAGGCCACACAGAAAATTGCTTCGAGAAATTCCTCTTATCGGTGATCGCGGACTTTACCTTCAACCTTCACCAGACTCACATACTGCCCACCATGGCGCCTCTTGTCCCTTCGCAGGAGGAGCTGCAGCGTCGCCGTGTAAGCTTAAACTCCCATACTACTCAATTTTCAATACTAATGGTCTCAGATCATCGGCATCAACCCGGAAACCGTTACCAACATCCCCTCCACAGATTTTCCCGGTCATTGGCCAGGTGAGTCGCATGAGTGGGCGCTCGATACATTCAAGAATGTAAGTGCTGGATTTTCAGAAGCAAGCTACAATTGCTGGATTGAGCCCATCTAACGATTATAACGAACAGGGCTTCCAGGTCGAGTTCCACCGCAATGACCGGTTCGAGTCTTCCTTCTCGCTAATTGGACTCGACGCCGCCGTCGCCAATGCTTTCCGCCGTATTCTCATGGCCGAGATCCCGACCATCGCCATCGAAGACTGCTTCATTCACAACAACACTTCGGTTATTCAAGACGAAGTCCTCGCATCACGACTGGGCCTGATCCCGCTCAAGGGTTCCGTGGAGGGGATCAACTGGATGCACTGGGTCAAGAAGGAATCAGACGATGAGCCCGGCAGCGGTGCTTGTGATTTCAACACCATTGTGCTCCGCCTTGACGTTGAGTGCTATAAGAACGAGTACGCGGACAAGGACGAACAGGACCCCCGCAAGCTCTATACCAACGCCCACGTCTACGCCAAGGACCTCATGTTCCACCCAGTCGGTCGTCAGGAGGACTTCTTCGTCGGCGACGGTGCCATCGCGCCTGTCAACCCGGATATCTTGATCGCCAAGCTCCGGCCCGGCCAGAAGATCGAGATGGAACTGCACTGTGTCAAGGGTATTGGTGCTGATCACGCCAAGTTCTCTCCTGTCGCTACCGCGTCGTACCGCCTCCTCCCCGATATCAAGATCGAGCGTCCCATTATCGGCGAAGATGCCAGGAAGTTTGCCAAGTGCTTCCCTAAGGGAGTGATTGGCCTTGAGCCTGTTACCGCCGCTGAGGCTGCGCGCAGTGGAAGCGGGTACGAGGGCCATGCAGGAGAGCAGAAGGCCGTTGTGAAGGATGCGTTCAAGGATACCGTCAGCCGAGAGTGCTTGCGCTACGATGAGTTCCAGGGCAAGGTGAAGCTGGGACGGGTGCGGGATCACTTCATCTTCAATGTGGAGAGCACCGGCCAGTTCGAGAGCGATGTTCTCTTTTTGGAGGCCGTCAAGGTGCTGAAGTTCAAGTGTGCTCGTTGGAAAAGGGGTCTGACCGATTTGATGGCTTAAGCAATCGGTCTTCCTGTCTGCTGCACCCTATTTTATGCATTATCTGGCGTTGGATATATCTACTGCGTTTGCGCTGTACATTTACGAAAAGTTCGGTCAGGGCTTCGCTTCACGAGGCTGGAGTCTTGATATGGTAATTGTCTTGGAAAAGAGAAGACCTATAACTATCTTGGAATTCCACATATTTAACTAAGGCTAAACATGATTCTGGTCATGGGTTATATGATTTTCGTGATCTTGCATAAGGCAAGTGAACTTAGTTGAAGTTAAGGCGGAAACGGAAGTCGATGGTATAGGCCGAGTCACTGACAGCGATCTCCTGGCCATCCTCGATCAGCTCTTTCAGCTTGAGTGACAGGTTAGGTCTAGTCCGTTCCTCGAGCTGAGGTGGGAAGCGCTGATACAGGGTCTTCTCTTCAGTCCGCATGCTAGGCTTTTTCAGTTGAGACTCAGCCTTCTCGCCGAGGCTTTCAATGAAATCGCCCAATGTCATGTTAGGATCCACATCCATCTTCCGAGCAAGATTTCCGCAGACAGGACAGTCGGCCTTCTTCTCCGCCTCGAAAGTATAAGTATAGACTCCTTCCTCGCCGGCGTACATCATGTAGTTATTCAGATAAGGATTGCAAGAGGTAGCAATCTTGAGCACCTCTGACGTGGTAGACGCGGCAATTACGGCATTGGTTGAAGCGATCGCTGGGATGATGTTCTTGACCACACCCTGGGTCATTTGGAAGGTGACACCGTGGATGTGGAACTGTTGCGCTCGTTCATGAGCAGCATTGTATACCCATGAGATGTGCTCCATGTCATCACTATCAAAGGTATCATCTTTTCGCTTCTCTTGCCATGCGATTTGGTGCGCCCATTCGATGCAGTGTTGAGGCTGGCGTGGAATGGTGGCAATGGTGCAGAGAGGAACTGCTGGACGAGGAGCATGCATATCAAGTTGGCACTCAATGCATGACGAGAGTGTGGGTAGGATGACACGGGCTTGGCCCTTGAATCCTTTTTGGCTGTTCAGAAACATGCTTTTTGACTCGAGTTTGGTAATGGGGCCATACCTTCTGTTCCGCCATCGATCAGGGGCTTCAAGCTCTCAGGATCCTCCATATCGACCATCGAGATCAGTGTAGAGTTAATCCAGCGCCGAGCTTCGATGCTGTCCAAACCACAAATGATAATCTTAAACTGCATGTAATAATCTTCATCTTTATCTTGGATCTTGCCGACGTAAGGTGTGATGGTGACACCCTTGACTCGCTTTTGGACAAAAGCGGCGGCAACCTCAGCTTTGGGCTTACCGATATCTGCCTGGCGGAAGAGGAACTGCCGGTTAAGATTCGATATGTCGATGGTATCTGTTGGTATGAGCATCTAGTCTTGGCTCAAATGGCTTAGATTGGAAGCACATACCCATATCGATGACATGGATGTCTTTGAATCCTGACAGAGCCAGGTTCTTCAAGATTTCGCATCCTAGTCCACCAGCTCCACTGTATTGAAGTCAGTTGTCTGTCAATAAAATACCAATCATGCGATATGGACGAACATCACCCTGTGGTCAACGTTAGCGGAATTCTTGTGTTGGAAAATACAACAACTCACAGGATTTTTGATGACTCCAGAGCATCAATGGTATCCTGGCCAGGGACCCAGTCCTCATCGGCAAAAGGGCCAGGCTTGCTCAGGACATTATAGAGGGACTTCCTGTGGGGCATTAGAGAGTGTCTGATCAAGCACCGTCTGACTCGTTCAACTCACCATCGGCTCTGCTCGTTCGTAGCGAATGTAGGTTCCGGGTTCATTTTGAGAATAGTCTTGTTGGGTGATTGAATGAGAGTAGATGATTCCAGGCAGTATCAAGCGTCGTTCCGAGTGTCGATGATCAACACAAGACTGCAACGAGGAACAAATAAAGGCAAACCTCTTGTGAATAATCTTCTCAGTTACAAACACTCTTTGACTCTTCCAAACGACAAGAAGTATGCAGGTCACTCACAACAAACTGGCTGCAAGTGACAACGCCGGTGGGCAGGAAGACCGATTGGCGTCACGTGCACCGCCCGCATACTGGAATCTTCACCTCCACCCTTCATCTCCTCAGGCCTTCTTCTCGAAAATGGACGATCTTTTGACGGCAGTGAAATCTGTCAGGCGGGATCCTGAATTCTCCCTGACACCCGTTACCACAGTCCAGAGCGAGGATGTCTCATCAAAACACAACTTTGACCTCGATAATCTATCAGCACGTCACATCATAGATCTACTGAAGTCCAATCCTGATCATGACCAGGTATTTGCCGCTTTGACAGTTCTTGATCCTTTCAGCAAATCCAAAGCCACAAAGGACTTCGACCTCCGAATTGCCAGTCCTGTCACAGCTCAGATTCTCCAAGTGTTAGTCAGCACCACGATTCCAGATCATTGGAGATTGCTGGATACCAAAGACAGCAAAGGGAAAGATGCCAAAGCTCGAGCAGCGCTGTTGAGATGTCTGAGTAACATCACAGGACTTGGTGCCTTGGTGGCTCAAGTACGACACCTGATTAACATTGCCCGCGCTTCCGCCCAAGAAGCTCAGGGTTCGAGCACCCCACTCGTCATCAAAGACCTGTTAGCTGTCCTCGCTGCTTTGTTAGAACCAAAGGAGTTTTTGCTGCGTCTCTCGACGGATATCTCGGCAGTCTCTGGCAACAAGGTTCGGCAGCAAATTACGTGGAGAGAGCTTGTCTCGCTTGTCGCCGCCAGCAAAATTCTATCCACAGCAGCTGAAGCTCTCACTGTTGTTGATGAATCGAGTTCTTTATCGTCGATATCCTGGGTGGGGACCGGATCTCAGTATGCGTCATGGCTTGGCCGCAACATCTCTCACATGACGTTGAAGCTCGCTCCCGATAACGAAAGCGACTGGGCCTCGGTGGCTTTGTTGACCGGGCGAGCTCTGAGCCTCGGGTACACCGGTAAGCTTGGAATGATGATCGCGATGTGGACTCAAACTAACACCGGACAGATCAATTGATCAAAGAGATTTATTCGGGTCTGCTTTTTGAGCAATGCTCGCCGCAGTCTTTTGGCCTCCTCCTCGACCATCTCAAACAGGCAGAGCAGCTTTCACTTTTAGAAGCAATCTTCCGTGATGTTCAGCGGAAGCACTTTTCCGACGATCTGTCCGGCTCGATGGGTCAGTCAGCTACCTCTTTGGAGACCATCAAGGGAGTGGCAGCTTTGTGCTCCCTTCTTATTTCTAATCGACCCGACTTGCAAAGCCATGTTATTGAATGGCTCTCAAAATCGCAAGGCGGTTCAATTAGCACGTTAGGCTTACGTCGTGCGCTATTGGCTTCATTCAGTAGCCATGCTGGTAAGTTTTGTCGTGTTGCTGGAGAGGTCAGACACTAACATCCTAGTAGATACGCTGAAGCAACTAGTCCTGCGCAGCCTGGGAGAATTTGGCGACAAGTTCTCTATCAAGCATATCCCTATCGTTGTTCAAAATGGTACGTCGGAACTCGTGTTTCGTTTATCGGTTGTATTCTAACGCCATCTAGCCATTGCACAAGTGATCCTTCTTGCCGTAGGGCACCTTCATCGATTAGATCCAGCACGAGTGGTGGAGATAGGACGCTCAGGAGCATATCTCAACGCAGTCTCCAATCGACTTGCTGCTTCCTCGAACAGAGCACGGCTTTTGGGCATGATTGTTGGAACAGGCATATCTGAGCTCATCGAAGAACCAGGTAAGGTTCTCAAATTCGACCTTGAGGAAATGCAGAGCGAGGAAGTCAAGTTGTATCTGAACTTGTCCAAAACCAAGGATGAGAGCGGCTCGCTCGAATCCATCAAGTCGTTGCAAGAAGCGATTCCAGCAAAGTCAGAACCAACTCGCCCCAGGCCTGCACCAAAGCCGAAGGCACCGTCTTCCCGTCCTCAAACAAGCAAAATCGTTGCCATCGAGGAAATTGAAGACAGCGATGAGGCTGAAAATGGAGACGAGGACGAAGATGAAGATCTTATTCCATATGAGAAGCCGGACGATGATGCATATGATTCCGACGATGACCCTACGTTGATCCAACGTAACAAACCAACAGCTCCTGTGTAAGTACTCACTCCATCCTTCGACTGACCGTGCTAACAAAGTCAGGTACATCCGTGATTTGATTACTGGCCTACGAGACACGGAGCATATCGAGCGTCATCACCTCGCCATAACCACAGCTCCATCACTAATCCGGCGCAAGATAGGATTCGGGACTGAACTTGAGGAGCACATCTTGGAACTAGCACTCACTATGGTGGGTCTCCAAAACGACAATAACCACCCGCAATTCCATGAATCCCGCCTACAAAGCATGATTGCATTAATCGTGTCCCAGCCACTCAAAATGGGCCGCTGGTTCACTGCGATCTACTTCGATGGAGACATCTCCCAAGTCCAGAGATCGGCTGTTCTTACAGCCTTGGGTCTGAGTGCCCGTGAGATAGCGGGTAATGGAGAAGATGACGCCAAAGCGCTTAACCTACCAAGTACTGGCGATACCTCATTTCCATCCAAGAGGCTGCCGCCTGCCCTGGAAGCCTTGTATCTGGGCCAAAATGATTCTCCCATCGCAACGCTCACCCGAGAAATGTCTCGCGCATCCTTGGAGCCACTCGCAGCCAATGCGGCAGACGCAATGACCGGCCCAAACGCTCTCAAAGTGCGCACCTTCTCATCGCGCATGGAAGTCGAGAAGAAACGCCAGCAGCGTGATGCCAAACGCCAAAATGCCACAGTAAAGGATCTACACAAAGTGCTTGCTGAAGGATTCTTCTTCCCAATGCAAGGCAGATTCGAAATGATGATGCTGCAATTCTCATCGTATGTCACATACCTACACCCGCGTCCCATTGAAGAATACACACTAACCTCACCACCCAGCTCCTCCTCCCCTTCCTACAATCCATTCTTCATCCCCCACCTCCTAACCCTCTTCCTTCAAACACTATCTCTTATCCTCTCGACGACAGGCCCCCACACCCCCTTCCTCCCAGGTCTAACCCACGAAACCCTCTCCCTCCTCTTATCCCTCCACACAGCAGCAGCATCCAACGAGCCCACCGTAACTGCGGCACTCCTTTCTCTCTTCCTCGCCATAGTCGATCTGAACATCGCATCTGGCTCGAACGGCGAGGAACGTCTGGTTACACAGTATGCGTCACAGGTGATTGAGTTGCGCGAGTGGGCTTCTCAGGTCTTTGATCGGACTCCGGCTTCTTCTGCTAGGGCTGGTCCTACTTCTGCCGTTACCGATCCGCAGGAGCAGGTGCGTACTCTTTCTGCTGGTGTTATGGTTCGGCTTGGCGAGGTTATCGAGCGGTATCAGGGGCGGCTGATGGGTGTTCATTCTGGGTTCAACTACTAGTGGTTGTGGTTGTTGATATCGAGAACAGTTCTCATGGCCTATGATCTACGGTATCTATCCTATTCTAGAACCATGAGCGTTTAGTTGAATATTCCATTCTGAGGGAGTCGGACATATGTCCCAACTTCAGAACCTTTGCTGATATCAAAATATTGTATCATTATCACTATTTATCACTACCTAAGCCTTAATCGAATCACTCCGCCTTAGCAAAGCTACCCTTCTCAATAGCCGCCTCCATCATCCGATCACCACTAATAATACTAGTAGTGCAGATAATAATCTTCCGCCGCGGCGCCTCCTGAGCAGCAATGAACCGAAGCGCCGCAATTTCGGTAAAGGTAATACCACCCAAGAAGAAAACATACACAGCCTTAGTAGCAGAATTACCACTCAAAGTCTGGCGCGCCCTAACCGCCTTATCGTCACCTTTCTGCACAATGCTAAAGGTAGCCCCACGAGCGCTCTTAACAACATCCTCGAAACCAAGCCAGCCAGGAGAAGTCGTATTGGCAGTATTCAGCGACGCGGCGGGTGAACCACCCTTGATAAGCGAGAGGATGTACGGTTTCTGCAGGACACATTGAACCAGACGGACACTGAGCGGCGCGAATCCACTATAGACGTATGAGATATCGTTCGGGTCTTTCTCGCTTACTTCCTCGATAACGAGACGGAGGTTCTTGCGCAGGTATCCATAATTTGTCTTTGTGCCTGCTTGCGCGCCGGATGTAGGGAGGAGCATGGTCGTTGCTGAGGAACGGGGCTGGAGAAGTTCCATTTTCTCTAGGGCCCAGAATGTGAGGAGGTGTTGGTGGCCGTAGGCTTGCACGACTTGTCTTTTGAAATTCTCTAAATCGCGTGGGCGGAGACCGCCTGACATGCAGGATTCCAGACATAGGAGTCGTAAGACAGTCTTCAATGGGACGTCTCGGGCGATAAGCTCTTCGATAGTCTCGTGCTGATATGTGGAGTCGGCGCCTGCTGCGTTGTTCTGCTGGACTTCTAGTGATTTGCGGAAGGTTTCAGATCGGGTGAGTCGCATTATCTCCTCTGCGAGGTTGGTGTGGGTTCGAAGACTTTGGTGTTCCAGCTGGTAGGTCGGTAAGCGTTGGACAAAATCTCGAAGCTCGACTGTTGTTTTGGCGGTATGGCGGCTTTCGTATTCATTCTCCAGGCGACGCGCCACCTTATTCAGGATATCACCCACGATGGCAAAGTTAGCGTCTCGGAGCTGACTGAATAGTTGGTCGGAGGCATCGAGCTGGATCTTCCTTTTTAGACCCTGCTTCGCTTGTTGGGGCGACTTGGATGATTCTTGAGACTGGGGTGTAGGTGCAGGCCCTACGATGCTTGTATCAACATCTGCTTGGTTGTTCTTGATACCGACGTATTCGTCAATTAAACCTTCATATGTGAGCTGCGTGAGAAGAGCTGTGCCAAAGTCCACATCCCGGTCAATGATGATCAAGTTCTCTACACTCGCACTTGGCAGGAGTCCTCGTGCAGATGGATCGGCTAATCCGGAGCTCTCTTCGGCATCAAGCTCCTTTCGCATGCGCAATAATAGATCTGCTAGACGACGGGCATTGTCGCCTTTTCCAACAATGCGTGGGAAGTAGCCGTGACGCTGTTGAACGCCCATAAGAGCCTTCGCGGCATGGAATATGCATCCTGGATCTTTGTGCTGTAACATGTCAGAAATGTCATCACCAATCGTCAAGTCACGTACCAAGTAAAGATCACCAAATGACTCGTCTAGCTCTAGCGACAGGATATCCTGTTCCAGGGGCATAAAATAGAGAGGCAACTCGGCGATATTCACGTCGCCGATGATACCCGCCTCCTCCAGAACCGCATTGCTCACAAGAGTCCGCCTGGGAGCGAAGAAGATAGAGAATTCATGTTCAACGTTGCCATTATTCTGCAAGCGTTTGATTTGTTCTAGAACGAAATGTCAGCTCGTCCTGATGGCACTCATTCGAAGGAAGCGGGAAAGAACGCCAATGAAACAAGCCAGTAAGGACATGAAAATGAAACATGTAAATCAATATAGGGACATTTCAATGGACCACATAGAGTAGGAAGCATCTGCGTAATCTCATGATGCCCCATTGCCGAGATATTGAACCGAACAAAGCAGAGTATAAACATGAAGTAACCATACCTGCCACAATTCGAACGTGGTGAGCTTTCTCGCCACGAACCAGGAACACCACATTGCGTTGTGATGAGTCGATGTTTGCATTTTCCAGCAGGAAGACCCGGTCCACACCATACTCCTGGAGCACTGAGAATTTGACAAACAGCCCGACTGGACCAGCCAGCTCCTGGCTTATGACGAGGTTCTTCTTACCCCGGGTCTGGACAGTAGTTAGCGCTGATCGCCGGAAATTCAAGGGGAACTCACGGCTTCGAGTAAAGTCAGCAGATCCCTCCTGGCCTTGTCTCTAAAGTGATCAGCATCAGACCCCATCTCTTCTTCCCAGGCAGCAGAACAGCCAGAAATAGCCCAAGTGGCCAAAAATAAACAGAAGGTGAAGTGCCACTGCGCCCGCATGCGGTTTAGTGCACTGCCACTGCTGATGTAACAGGTATTGGTATGGTCATGTATTGAATGTTTGGAAATTACTGCTGTGTACCGTTGGTATGTAACTTACCATCAGGCGGCGTTCTCGACATTGAAGACTCCCCTGAAGGCGTCTCACGTTTTGAGTCTTTCTCTTTCGGTCTCACCTCTTCCTTTCTTTTCTTTTCTTCTCTTCTCTTGTTCTTGCGCTCTCACTTCTTTTAATTCATCAATTTATCCTATCTGTCATCATGGGTCTGTTTAAGAAATCCGATGGCGACGACGACTCCAGCCGCCGAGCACTCTTCGGCTCGCGCAAGAAGGACAAGAGCCCAACTCCCCCTACCAACCCTTACGCCCAACCAATTCCAGTAGACCCCTACACAAAAGCCAAGATTGGCGCCGGTGTCGCCCCCTTACCTGCCGACCACCCCGCCGCCAACGGAGGCCCCGCGTCGAACAGCCCGCATAACATCCCCTCCGACAACAAGTACTCTTCCGGGTACACCGCCAACCGCTTCGGCAACCAGGGCGGCTATGGCAGTGACCGATTCGGCTCAAACAGCGCAGGCGCTGGCAGTTCGGCCTCGGGATCGAACTCGCGGTATGGAAACGGTGGCTACGGCGGTCTGGGCAGTTCGGATCCCAATGACCCCGCGGCTGCGGATGCAGCTCGCAGCGAATTGTTCGGAGGCGTTAAGAACCGCACCCCGGAGAATGGACCCGGCAATGCGCCCCCGCCTTACTCTGAAGGTCAGGGCCCGGCGAATAACTACGGTGGCGGGAGCAACGAGTACAGCATGGCGACCTTCCAGGACCGCCAGCTGACCGCGGAGGAAGAGGAGGAGGAAGAGATCCAGGGCGTGAAGCAGGAGATGCGGTTTGTCAAGCAGGGTGATGTGGCGTCTACGCGGAATGCACTCCGTGCCGCTGCACAGGCTGAAGAGACCGGTCGCGCCACATTGGCCCGTCTAGGTGCCCAGGGCGAGTCGATCCACGATACCGAAAAGAATCTGGACATGGCGACCATCGAGGGCCGCATTGCCCAAGAAAAAGCCAGGGAACTCAAGACGCTCAACAAGAGCATGTTCGCCGTGCATGTAGCGAACCCATTTACCGCCTCCCGGCGTCGGCGCGAGCGTGATGAGAAAGTTCTCAACACACACCGCGAGGAGCGTGATATCCGTGACGGCACACGGTCCGAGGCGCACTCCACCAACCAGCGTATGGACCGGGTGTTCCGTGATATCGAGCGCGATGCGAGCAAGCAGGGCAAGGGCAAGAAGGCCAGTGTTACCGAGCGTGCCAAGTACCAGTTCGAGGCGGATAGCGAGGATGAGGCGTTGGAGGATGAGATTGAACAGAACCTGGATCTGCTCGGTGGCGCCACTGGCCGTCTGAACGGTCTTGCCAAGGCTACTGGCAAGGAGTTGGACGAGCAGAACAGACATCTGGAGCGTATCATGGGCAAGGTGAGTTTTTCCAGATACCTCAGGATGCTTTTGAACGTGAGACTAACTGTCTGCAGAGCGATTTCGTCGACGATCAGATCGCCATGAACCGGGCGAAGTTGGACCGTATTCACTAAAGGTGCCATTATCAATGGAGCTGCGATATGCCTGGTGCTGTCGAGCTCAGTAATTACATTGTGCTCTTTCCATTGGCATAGATCACAAATTGGCGTTGGGGTGGTCCTGCATCTGCTTGTTACGGTGTGAAACTCGACTAAGGCTAGGAGTAATAAGAATATTTGTTGAATATCGAATATTATAATTTCATTGCTATCATTGTATAACAAGTTTCTTCGTAGGTGATGGGTATGCAATAGCTAGATTTTATCACTGTCCCGTCCGATTGCCTGAACATTTAACACCGAATTTATGTCCAATGCAACTTATGTCTCCCATGCAAGCTACGATCGACACTCCAACTGCGGGGAGTGGGGAACGCGGAGAACCGAAGCCCTAAAATGTGCAGTGTCTATCATGAACACTGAAGCCAACATTCACATCTCACACATATCCCCCATGCAAAACCGTAAGCAAAAAAAAGAAAAAGACATCCTAATGATAGGCAGCGAAAACGTACTCAGACCCTTTCAGTTCCCCAACCTACCCAACCACAACGACAATCTTAATAGAAAGCTCCCCCGAATTCTAGACATTCGAATTTTCACATCGAGGGCCTTCCACACAATGTAGACCTCCCTTATAGAGTTGCCACCATACCTTCATAGACCTAACCTATGAGCGAATTGCCTCATAAGCCAAACCCGTTCCTCAATCTCCATCCACGATCCCGATCCTACAGTAACAATAGTGAAAAGCAGCATCAAATCCTAAATTTCCTACAACCAAGTATGCGAGTACTCAACAGCTTCACCTTCTACAAGGAATTATGATAAAAACACAAGATAAGAGACAAAAGGACTAGCAAAAGGAAAAAGCATATATGGGCGTCGTATACATAGCAGGTGTAAAAGTAAACTCTGATACACCAGCTATAGACCTAACTACAAAACTCAAAGTGACTCTATAACCAGCGCAAAATTCGTTATTACCGGACATTAGCCTACCATCTAAATCCCAAACCAAGCATAATCCTCCCAGTGCGCGAAATTGAATGATACAAAAGCCAGGTATCCGCTCTGGGGTACAAGGAGTGAGGTTTAGCCCATAGCTCGGAGAGGGGAATCGGCGCACAATGAACAATTTTGTGATCTCATGTTGCTCAGTCTCAAGAGGTTCGTAGGCCGGCGTAGGAAACATACGGCTCAGTGTGACCCCAACCACCATCCACCATTCTAATCCCCATGATGAATGTATCGCATCTATATCTTCTCTCCTTGTTGATGCGGGGATCCCTCTTCATAGCGAGGAGCTGTATCATGAAATCAGTCTGGACCTCGTCGGAGAGAACCTGGTTCGCCCAGATCAACGAGACTGCAACCCTGACCATACTGTGAAGTGTGTGACACTCCGGCAGAGGCAGCTTTAGCACGCAGTGCACCTCACGCTGGCGAAGGAGGAAGATCATTAAAATCCTCCAGGCGCGCAGTTCGGGTAGGGGACGATGGGGAAGCATGTCAAGTTAGCGAACAATCACTCTGTCACTTCAGTATTCAACGCATCTAGTCTGGATATCAGCTGCCTCGAAAACCAAACAAGCAGTATGGTCGTACCTCCATCCTCTCTTTGATTATGGAAGTCTCACGGAGAACCTCTCAGGAACCAAAGACAAGTCAGAGCGTGACGTGGATCATATTATTAAGATACTGGCCGGCGTGGCAAAGGTCAAAAAGGCCCACTGTATGAAGGTGTGGACTCGGAAATCAGCGCGGTGAATGCTCCAGATCAGGTCGTAGTGGTCAGCCATGTGGATAGGATAAGCATAGTGTATAAGAGAGGACAATCAGCATCATGAAGGAATAAAGGATGCGCTCAGGCTGAAACTGCTTGGCGACTGGGTACTCAACAAACCGATAATAGGAGGAGGCATGAGGATACCAGCCAACGGGTAGAGGGTGAGGTGGAGAGTTGAAAATGAGGAAGAGCTGAAAGTAAGTGGAAGTTCGAAATAGAACTTGATTCCTATATTTACGAGAAAACTTCCGAAATCAAGGGTTAGGTGAGGTCGCCGGCGACGTTTGGTAGAAGCTAGTATTACCTAGGGCATATCGTGAGAGTTAAGGGTGTATTGGTTGGGAAGCTAACTAGGATATGCGAGAGGGTTGAACTTTCTAATAAGAGGGGATTAATTCTGGAAGTTAGGTTGTTTCAATGATTCTATTCATATGGTTAATAAGGGAGCCTGCGTGGTTAGGTTAAGGGAGACTAAGGTTAGTCGTTCCTAAGTCGGTTTAGGCTTCGCCTATTATCGGCCGCCGTTTCTGTTTATGAATCCTGTTTAGATTGGGGAGATACTAGGGGCTCTTTGCGATAATGATCCTTAGGGGTTGATTTGACTGCTAGAGCTGTGTTTGGGCGTCGTGCTACGAGGGCGGGGCGAGTTAGGGCTGACATAGGATGGATGTTTTGGAGACAGCTTGATGGCTGTAAGGAAAGGGTGTCAAAGGTAGATTAACAAGGCACAGGAACTACAGTCATTGTAAAAATAGTTTGGAGGTTTGTCTCAATAGATTAGACAATATAGTTATACTATAGCGACAGTGAGGCAAACTCAGCCGGCCACAGCTTAGTTAACAAAAAAGAAATTTAACAATGCTTCACCTATGCGGGTATATCATCAACCAACACCAACCCAAAAACACTAGAACCTGTCATCGCTCAAACGTAACTCGGTGGAAACAATCAACGACCCTGAAAAAAAAAACAGACACAAAGCCCCAAGCTAGAGCTAAAGGGCGGCATATATTGAAAGGAGGCAAGGGGCCAATAGTGAAAGGTTAAAAATTTGTGTAAATGTAATAGGTCTAACCCATGCAGGACACGCCATGCAGGCTAGAAGATTAAGAAGAAAAAATGAACAAGTGCAGTAAAGTAATGCAGCCTGTACAAAATGGGGAAAGTAATAAGTAGAAGAGAAAAACCAGACAGAAAAAAAGGGTCCCAGAAGAAAGCAGAAAGCACATCGCATCATCACAAGCCCATGGTATCGAAAAACAGCAAAAAGGTGACGCCCAGGTCTAGCGAAAGAATAAGAATGAAAATAAAAACCAGGAACGCATATCCAGCCGGTACCTCTATGGTCGTAACGTGGGTCAAACAAAAGAAATAATGAAAGGGAAAATGGAAAAAAGGACTCTCTCTGCCCAAAAAAAAAGAAAAGCTCGAACCGAGCCGGATATTCCCAAAGCAGTCCTTTTGAAAAAGGGGTATCAAGGAGTTCTCTCTCCGATTGGTAAATGTATCCGGAGTGAAATAGAGAATAGAAAATGTGTGGTCCATGCTGTTGTACAAGGAGACGAGAAAGCCCGAGCCACTAATATAGCCATGCCAACGCAGTTGGATCATGGGAGGGACTCGGGGGGTAAAAGGGGAAACGGTTCTGCGGCGGGATAGGCAATTTGGCGCCTTGAGCGCATAGTAGTTCGAGGGAGAGAGAGCACGCTCAAAGGGGTTGACAGCTTCGAGTAGAAAGAATAGAGTCAGATCGTATGGAGAACGAGATTACTCGTCGTCGTCGCCGGAGCCGGCGTCCTTCTCGCCCTTGTGGACCTTCTTGTGTCGGCGCAGATTTGACACGACGGAGAAGTGCCGCCCGCAGCCTTCAACATCACAAGCAAACGCTGCACTTTGTTAGTATCAGTGTTTTAATGCGAATATCTGGGTAAACTCACGCTTCTCGCCAGTGTGGCTGTACATATGTGTTTGCAACGAAGATGGACGCGTGAAGCGCTTGTCGCACACCTTGCACTTGTGCTTCTTCTGGGTGTTGGAGGGCATCTTGGAGCTGAACTGGCTCATCATGGACTGAGGGCCTGGGGGAGCACTGCCGGCCAAGAGGCTGGTTGGTCGCGGGAGAGTGCGCGACTCGTAAGACTCGGAAGTTGTGGAGCTGTAGTCTGTCACGGAGGAGTCGACTGAGCCGACCGAGGCGCTGTAGTAGGGGTAGTTGCCGCCGGAGGAGATAGAGGAGGTTGAGGAGTGCGTCGAGGGGAAACCGTAGGAATCGGCTGAGCCCCGCGCACCGCGAGGGCCAGGGCCGTAGATGTTGCGCGGTGTCAGGTCCTGGCTGAGAGCGACCATTCCGCGGCTTGCATCGAGCGCATCACCAAAGGTGGGTGCGGATGCGGGTGAGGGGCCAACGCGGGCATCTCTATATACAGTGTTAGAATTGGTTTTCCTGCGCGATTCGAGTAAATCAAGATTCACTCACGAGTGCGAAATGCGACGGCTGTCTGTGGGCGAGGGGTGGATTGGTGCGTAGCTGACAGGCGCATAGCTAGCCGGCGCGTAACTGCTCATAGGCGGGGCAGTGGTGTAGGAAGGTGCATGGTCGAACGTTGTGCGCGGCACCTCATGTTGCATGCCCATCACCTCTGGGCCATAGCCGGTCGCGTAGGTGCTTCCTGGCACCATTGACGGCGCGGAAACTGGGATGCTGGGGTATGGCATGGACATGCCAGGGCGGTTCACCTCCTCCTTGATGGGCAGGCTAGCGCCATTGCCCATGGAGGTCGCGTAGACTGGAGGTGTCGAGTGCGATGTAGAGTGTGCCCAAGGATCCGTGAATTGCGGTGGATTGTGGTAGACGCTGTCGAAGCTCATGCCGCCATAAGGGCGGTTCTGGTTTTCCATAACCATCGTCATGGAGGATGTTATTGTGAAGGATATAGATCGTCAAAAGAGAGAGTGATAGACCCGATGATCAGAAAAAGTAGAAAGTAGTCTGGGGAAGGGGATCGGCGAAGCTTATGAAGGGGACAATATAGCAGTGCCACTGACGACGTCCCGTCGGGGGTTGCAGATCCATACGTGTATTGTAATTCTTTTTTATTTATTTTATTTTATTTTCCCTTTTTTTATTTCTCTAATTTACCTTTATTTTATTCCTTATTTCTTACTCTTATTTTATTCCTTATTTTATTCCTATTATTCTGATTTTATCTTCTTCCATTGTCCTCTATTTCTATTCCATCTTACTATGTCTCATAGTTCCTTATAGTCTACACTAACCAGTACGGGGATACTTTAAATATATTAATTGCTTAACCTGGCTGTCTAGTGCCAGGTAAATACACACCAGTAATAATCCAAATAAGACCAAAAACAAGACTCAAGGGGGGAATGCTCTGTGCCGTGTCTGAAAAAAGAAAAAAAAATGCCCCAAAGACCGAAAGAGACGCCAAGAATAACACCACGGTTCTCCTCTGTTTCAAGCCAGCGGGGCTTCTTGTCAATGGGTATACCCGTGCCGTTAATATGAGTCTTCACTCTGTGAACACGTTCGATAGTGGGCGGGCCTCGGAATTTGGGCTTAAGCCACAGCTTTGACACGGCACAGAGGGGGTTTAGCGTGTCTGCGCGACCATCTCCCTCCCCCCCCTCCTTCGAAATCACTAGCTTTTAGCATTATTGACTACATTCTAATCCCCAAGATGACGACTGACATCTTCAAAGGGTTTCGAATCCCAGTCTCCATGTGGAGGATGTACAGTGCGTATAATCCACTCCAACTCCACCCGGGAAAGTGAGGACCAGACTTTGTTTTCTCTCGGACTATGTCCGCAGATGAAAATACGAGGCGTGCCAACCATACAGCCATACAGTAAAACGTAGACAGCCCTGCAGGATTATATGCTATTACCCGGGGCATGCGAGCTGTATCACATAGAACGCAAATCAAGTCCTGTGACGATAAGGGTCGGCAGAGCTATCTGCCATCTCGAGGACACTAAGACGTCACAGTGGGCTGTACTGTAACCCGCCATGGGGGGGCATGGGGGGGTGCATGGGGGTAAAGGTAAAGGGCTTTGGGCAAATTAGCGGCGGCTGCGCGGTTGATGCGACCGAGGCCTAAATCGGACATATCACACCCTTGACCCTTTTCTTTTTCTTTATTTTCTTTATTTTTTTTAATTTCTCCTTTCCCCTTTCCATACTACTCCTATTTACAGTTGTAATTCTCTGGGCATAGGTATAGTGGAACCCTCTACCAGTTCGGGAACTATAGAAGGTCCCCGAGTGTTGGGTTCCCGAAATGAATATCACAAGGTACCAGATTTAACAGCCGAGGAAATGCTGAAGAACCGGGAACACGCCCAATCACTGTCCAGGGTCCAGAGACTAATAGGGCTCCCCCCACCATTTAGCCACCGGGGAGGAGGAACAACGCAACAAGTTAGACGGAAGTATATCTGTTGGAGATCATCAGGTGCTCTCCCGGAAAGATACCGAAACACATCCAACCGTGGACGCGAGAGGGAATGAGGCTTGCCACTGCGGAGAGCCTTCCATGGCTTTGGTTATATTCACCTGACTTCTCCGCATTCCCTGCTTTTCCAGAAAAACTTAGAGATGTGATTCAGGTAAAGAACGATGGATAACCATGGATGCGCCGGGGTTTGCCTGTGGCAACAAAGATAGGCAACCATGGATCGAGGGAGTGTACGTCGAGACCATGGGTCTGCAAATGCCGGTTGGAGTCCCGATTAAGTTTTCTTTACAATATCTACCTTTATTCGCCCAAGTCGGAAACTTACCGGGACAATAGAGAGTAGCTAGCTCTCTGTACTCTCCAAAACCCGACACAATGGTCTCAGGTCTCGCCAAACTTCCGGTATAGGGTGGACATCCAGCCCAAAACCCGTCGGGTACCCATGTCCACAGAGCAAAGCAGATTCTGACCCTTTCGAGCGCAACTATGGAGCCTAGAGAAATTACACCTGAGCTACAATCCTCAAAGCGAAAGAGCGAACATAAGCAACACCTGGGCCCCCTTTTTTCAGTCGGCCATGCGGCCCACACTTGACCGGCAGAATTCCGACTTTTCTGTGCTGGCATGGCATGGTGGCGCTGGATGATTTTTGAGTGCAGGGTGAGGGGGCGCCAAGAGGTTATGTGTGTGTTGGCTTATTTGTGATGGCGTTCAGTAGTCTGGGAAAAGCACGTAGAGTCGGATTGTGCCGGATGAGCAGTAGGGTAAGGTTTACGGAGTACAGTTCATAGAGGCCCAAGCTAGACACGGGAGGGGTGGAGTATGTACTTTCCAAGTTGATGCCAATGTTGCCAATATCTTCACTGACCGCTTCTCTTTTGCGCTAACGTGACACGGCTCATGTTGACGCGTCCTGTGGCAATGTCTTTTTTTCTCTATTCCATCCGAGAAACCCGCTGAAAAGGAAGAGCGGTCAAATGGAAAGACCGCTGAATTGTCGGAGAAATTAGACTTGGAGTACCCCAGACTTCGTCTATTTGACGTCTGGAGCATCTTATACTGCAGCAGATATGTATAACATCATATTCTGTAGATCAATCTCTACTACTATATGGAACAAAGTACACTTCTAATCAGATCTGACGATCCGCCTTAATGCCGAAGTGTCAATCAGGTACCGGTCCTTGGCTGAACAAAGGCCTGTCATCTGCACGGGGCTCCGATCTTGGCGGTTCCCACACGGCAGATCGTCCTTGTCCCTACTGTAAATCAAGGTTGGTTGCACATCACCGTTCTTAAAGTGTACATTGATATGTATATATGATGCATAATGCTACAATGTATGTTGGAATCTGCACCTATGCTCTGGGGTATATTCCCTGTTTCCATGCAGACACATCTATACATAGAAACACTTAATTATTCTTCAGCGTCGCATCCATGGTGGACACAGTGGACACAGACTGTAAGGTCTAAGGCCGGATAAACAGGCAAAATGGCCTACAACACACCCAAAAACCAGAAGCCACCGATACCGGACCCCTAAAGTAGTTCAGTGCAGTCCATGGTTGACTCCACATTCTTACATGTTTGTGCAGACCTCTTCGCCAATCATAGTGGACCAATTGCAATACTGACCCACCTGGGGACGGCAGATAGTCGATAGCCGAGCTTGGCACGAGTTGATCGACCAATCAGACTAGCCGCTCCACTCCCAGCTGACGCGTGCTCGTCCCGTGCTTTCTCAACGTGGTATTGGTTATGTCTCGGACCCTTTGCGCTTCCTTTTTTTTTGTCTTTTTTGTTGTTGGAGTAGTAAATATTCCCAATCTTCTGGAATTCGACCCAATCACAGCAACCAGACCCAGATATGTATCCCCATGACGTGACCTTTAGTCCCACATTTCCCACTAGGAACACTGCCACTCTCAGGGTCAACGCTAATAACTTGAAACGCCCAAGTGGACTCTCCCTCTGCATTTTTCGATTTAATTTGATTCCAAGATCCGATATTTTATAGCGGAATCTAAACCAATCCGGGGAATTTGTCCCTAGCCTTAATTCCTGCAGTCGACGTCTATATCATCCGGATCTCGTATCGAGTTCCAGATTCGGAAACCTCACGGAGAACTTCGGACATGGCTGATGGGGCTGACATCAGTGTATAGACTAAATACGCCTCAATTTCCACCAAACCCTTAAAACGGCGATATACGTGACTGCTGGATCGGCCCCCGCCGCCACCATCAAAGGAAAGTTCGCCCTAATCCCATCGACGCGGTTCTCTTGGAGTTCCCCGGAACAAAAACCTCATTATTGGACGTGCAAGAGAAGAGACGGTGTGCGTTGTAAATACACACCCAATCCACTCCAAACCACTGACCTCGCGGTACTAGTTACTCAAACCGGAACCGTGTATAGCATCATCCATCACCCACTACGTAAATGTACATCTAGCTCCCCATACACTAAACCACATACTTGCAGAAGGTGGAGAGCATCCTTCCTTGGCGTATGTCACCCGACAGAAATACACTAGGCACAGACACACACACGGCCAACTTCCTAGTCTCAGTCTTAGCACACCACATCCCGTTGACGTCGTGAAGAAGAAAAGGTGACGCGCGAAAGGCGCCAGTTCCACAATGTCTACTCCATACATGTAGGTGTGTAGGTCTGCAGGTGTGTGTGTGTGCGCCCGCGCCCCTCACTGTGTGCCTTAAGCCTCAGCATGAATGGAGGTGTCCTGCAGGGTCTTCAACCCCTTGCAAGGCAATACGGCTGTAACCAGAAAAAAATAAAATTGGATCAATAGCAACCAACCCTCACAGAGTATCCGGAAGAATAGCCAGATACAGCGCAGTAGAGAGAGTCAGAGCATTGACAGCATGCAGGATACCATAAAAGCATCATTCCAAGGCGCATCTCTTCTCCCAACTCCCAACCCCCCGATCCCTGTCCATCTTGCGCCATCCCCCAGCTGATTGGTGGTAGCTCTCCAACCTGTCCACATAACCTTGAGCTTTTTCTCCAGCCTGTCTCCAGTCTGTCTCCAATCTGTCTCCAATCTAGTCGTTAGACCCTTCACATGAATCCGAGGACTTGGAATTCGAATTCAAATTTCAATAGCCTTGCATTGCTTGACAGGTACATTGGGACATGTCCAGAGTACAGTCCATGCACGCACAGAGGAAGGACGCGTACATAGGCTCCATAGTTAATCTCACGGAGTATGGAGAACGGAGTACCTTTACCATAGTCAAGCGCAACACGCGACCCTCTATACTGAAAAACGGCCTACTTGCAAACTGTATCGCTGGGTGGGTCACCTCGGCGTTCCTGCCCTGCATGTGCGACTCCACGATCTAAGGATCTATGAAGCTCCATCTGGATTGGATCCAATGGTCCTTGCATGGTGTGGATTGTGTGAGCCGTGTCCGCCACCGTGAGAAGTGGTTAGGGAATGGGTATGGAAAAGGATATCCGTAGTGGAATTGGAAGTATAGAGGTCGGTGATAGGGCAGAATTAAAAAAAAGAAAAATGGTAGGGAAAAGGAAAAAGAGAAAAGAGACAAATTAAAAATACGAAATAAGAATAAACTCTTATCCTCAGCGCCAAAAGCGGATAGTAGACCCTGAAAATCAAAAACGGAAATTCAATTTACTAGTAAATCCCTGTAACAATGAAATCGCCAGGTAAAAGGTAAAAGCCAAAAGCCAAAAAGGGGCGTCACACACAACCCCTTATCGGGGTCTGTGTGTTCGACTCCATAGAGCTGAGGTGTGTACCGTTGAAAAGAAATGAATCCAACTCCATTCCCGGGTCGTGATTGGGGATTCTACATGTCCTTGAATTCAGGGGGAGGCTGTGTAGCTTTGAAGCTTTACATACTCCAATCCCAAATAATTGGGTCTTGAATCTGATCTTTGGTAGGCGTACTAGGGTATGCAAGGGAAATAAGCTTAGTGGACTTGATATGTACGTCCGTATACTCCAGTCTCATCTATATCCATATCATATCTACGTTTCAATCTATACACTCCATCATATATATAGTATCTACGTAGATACTATAGCATAAGTTAATTAATCTACAAGTAGTATACATGCAGGGCAAAAGACCCTGAATCATCAAGCCTAGCAATTCAATTTAATTTCTCCACACCTGACATGGCCAGCTTACGCGGCCACATCCTGCGCCAAGCCCACCCACGGCAAGCTTAGGCATTTGGCGCTCCTTGGCAGACCCCCATCCCTCCCAACTCCCAACCCTGTGGACTCTGTTACTGTATTCCGGGCCCCTCCTTTTCCTTTCCTTTGCGTTTCTATTTTTTGCGTGGCGACAGGGCGAACGGAGCTGAGCTGAGGGGATTTCGCATTTCCGTCCAAGGCATTTACGTGTACCTTGAATGCTTTGAACATTTGGACTAGGTAGAAATATTACTGTTGCTATGTTTAGTTGGAGATACATGTGTAGATTGTATTGTAGGCTGGCCTCTCTACCCCAGACTTGTCCTTTGTTTAGTATGATTGACATGATTTACGCTTTTAGGAGCGATCCCTGCCCTTATGGCCCTGTCACTATGCTTAGCCGTCGATTGTTCCAGGGTCGGGGTTTTATAAGGAAAGATCGACTCTACAACGACGCAACTGGGTTTTTTTGTAATTGGTTCGAATGTGTTGGTTGTAGCTTGTTATGTTAACGATATATGTTTATATTGAAATGCGCCAAATGTTAAGGAAATTAATGTTCGCGGTACGGAGTAGCAGATCGTCAATATATATCTCAACTGAGTTCACACAATACCCACGAATCACTTCTACACAGCAACGGTATAAATCATAGTCATTCAAATGTAATTGGTAATCCCTAACGACTTTTGCGAATGATGTACAGAAACACATGACGCCGAACGTCCCTGCATTAAAGAAATGAAAGAAAAAAAACACCGGCTATCGAAACACCCATAGCTAAGACTAATAATGCATGAAGAGAACATCCAATAACTGCACCATTCTCAGACAATGATGGACAACTCCGGTCGGTCCGCCTCGCCCTCCATGTCCGGATAGTAAGGGACCATGGCATCCGCCGCCTGCACATAGGCATCGTTGTACAATCTCCAGTAAGGCGTGCGCACCTTGCGAGCGGGGTGGAACAATCCGGCCCAGATATAGTTCATCACAGTGCCAGTGCCGATCGCCATGCGGAGGGCTTCGATGGCTTCGATGATTCGGTCAATGACGTGGGGGCTGGTCTCGAAGATGTTGGGGAAGGTCAGGTTGAGCAGATGGAGCATGGCGTCCTCGCAGCCGAGGCCGACGACACCGAGGGCGACGTGCTTGACCACGGCAGCGGCGGTCTGTCGGTGGACTTGGTCACGGTCGACAAGGGCATCCTCCAGCAGCGGGGTGACGGCGTAGACATAGTCTTTGGCCATCTCGCCGATGTATTCAAACAAGAAGGACAGGGCCTTGAGGACACCGTTTTGTACGTTGAGTTCTGGTACGCGGTACTCGTTCATCAGGGCTGGAAGCACCGTGAAGGGAGCACAAGTTTCGGCGACGATACCGATGGCGACGGCCGTACAGACACGGGACTGACGCTCCTGGACTCGCAAGTTGTTGAGGAGAGTGGCCAGAACGTCCTGGGGTCCGATGGCTTTGGCGATGAAGCCGAATGTGTTGTTGGCTGCTCGGCGAATTCCCTTCTTGTGGGCCTTGAGCATATCCAGCAGCTCGAAACAGATACGCATCCATTCACGGGCGTTGACCGACTCCGGTCCACGGTCGGCAATACGACCGACCAAGTCGATGGTGTTCTCCTGCACCTTTTCGTGACGGTTACGCAGGATGGGTGTGAGACGGGGAAGGAGGTCTCGAATGGGTGGCTGCATCTGGTTGATACCGACCACGGTGACGATGGAACGTAAAGCACCTAGGATTGAACCCAGAACCTCTGGGTACTCTTCACCCAGGTATTCATAAAGAACAATACCAAGCTTACCCATGAGGGCGTCCTCACCACACTGCTTCATAACCATCGCAACGCGGGAGATGAGATCGGCGGCTTGCTGCCGAACGGTGGCGGACTTGTTGTTCAGGCGCCAAAGAATCGTACTGACAATCTGAGGGAGATATGGCTTGCATCGTGTGCCAAGTGCATTCACCACGGTACCGAATCCATTGAGGATGACAATGTCTTCGATGCTTTGCTCCTGGAATGCGAAGAGAACACCGTCGATGAGACGTTCTTCCAGTCTCTCGGAGATGTCTGCGGCCCCGAGGGATGCAATCAGCTTCTCCACGGTTTCCACAGTCATCTTGCGGTAGGGCTCGCTTTCGTCTTTCAGGTTGTTGACGACACGCTCAAGGATCTCGCCGACGCCCACCTTCTGGCCCAGGTCCACGGTCGTATCGACCACCTGGCGGTAGTTCCTGCGGTCAAGCGCCATGCGTCGGACCCAGAAGCTCTTGAAAAAGTCTGTCAAGACGTGCTCCTTCAAGTAACTAGCAGTCACACCATCGGTGCTGGCACACTGAGAGACCACCTTCAAGACCACCTTCTTCATCTCCTCATCTGGCGACGAGAACTCCCGAAGAAGAATTTCCATAATTTGAGTGGTATAGTAGTTGGCATACTCCTCGTCCATCAGAGGAATAATGTAGCCTACGGCCTTAAGGAAGGCAGCGAGACCCTTGCCACGCTGCTTGCGGGCACCGGTCCAGAGAGGATTCAGAATCTCATCGAAGCTCTCAATACCATAGGGATTGGCAGCTTCGGCCAAAGCAGCCACGGATAAAGCGGTGACAGTTCTGACCTTGGCCTGCTCATCACTGAGGTTATCCGAAATGCAGTCAACCAGGCCCTTGAGATGAGGCAGAATGGCGCATCCCATGAGAATGGGAATTTGCTGGATAATCTTGACACCCGTGTGTCGGGCTTGCCAGGATTTTTTGCTGCGGCAAACAGCACGGAGGAAAGGAAGGAGGGCGGGGATACCGAGGGCAGAGGCAACAACGGCGAAAGCTCGTGCTGTGGTGTTTCGCACGTACTCGTCAACATGGTCGATATCAGGTCGCATCGTACTGATCATTGTGGCAAGACCAGCGGCCTTGGCAAGGTTGGAGATAATTTCTCGACCTTCAACACGCGCATAATAGTCTTGGTCAATGAGTAAGGGCTCAATGACGACCAAGATCTTGTGAACATAGGGACGAACCAAGTCATCGAGCTTGTAGAGAACACGGTCAATGACCTTGACCAGCAGATGACGTTCCTGATCCTCCAATGACTTCTCCATGAGCAAAGGCAGAATCTGATTGAAAAGAGGTCCAGCGCCAAAGTTGCGCGCATTGTCTGTGAGTTGTCGTAGAGCAGTCTTTCGCATGGGCGGAGTGCCGTTCTTGACCTTGAGCAGCAATCGCATGATCTTTCGCTCCTTCATTTCTTCAACGGTCATGCTGGTTTCGTCGTTACCTTCCATCAGCTTACCAAAGTAGGCCATATCCTCCGGCTTGAAGAATTGAAGATCACCAACGCCGGGAATATCAGTCGGAAGTTCTTTGCCCATAGACCGAACACTTTCTGGCTCTTGCATCATGAATCCTCCCACGCCGCCAGCAGCCATAGGCGCTGGTGTGGCCGTGAGCTTGCGAGCCTGGGTTCTGATGGGCTCGTATCCAGGAGGAGGGTCAAGGACCTTGTAGCCATCGGCTTCGCCAGGGAGCATGATATCAAGCTCTTCATCGGACCACCCGATGACCTGACCGGCCCCGAGATTGACAGAACCCACAGGCGCACCTTGGGATGGGTGCATGGGGGTGGCGAGTCCTTGGTTACCGACGGGCGTGGCAGCTGTGAGAGAGGGCGCTAGATCCCAGCGCGAGCGGGCTTTGGGAGCTTCATCGGGCGCGCCAGGAGCGGGCGTCTGATCCCAACGTGATCGCTTGCTTTTGGCTTCGGATTGCTCGACCTGGTCCTCTCCCTCAGGAGCAGGCTCCGGGGCCGCGTCATCCCATCTCTTCTTACGCTTCTTGCTGGTGGCCACTTGAACTGTCGAGCCAGCATCGGCGTTTTCTTTGTCGTGCTCCACCCTCTTCAGGGTGGCCTCGTGCTCTGTCACATCTTCACCCCGCTCTCGCTTCTCCGCAATCAATTTTTGCACGCGCTCTTCCTCCTTCTCAATCTCACGGAGCGCCATCACCTCACGATAGGTTTGGCCTTCCCCCTCAACATTCGCGTGGGCATTGGCGGCGAAAGGATCGGCGCGTGTAGGAGTCAAGGGTCCGCGGTTGAATCGGCGCTTCTGGTAGTCCGTCTCGCGGTCTGCAATTCGGGCTGCCTTCTCACGACCTAGCAGGATGTCCTCCTCCTCAACCCCATTTCCTTGCGCCATCTCATCGATCTGGCTTCTGGTGGCGGTGTACTGGCCAACCAAACTGTGTCCTCCGTTCGCATCCTCCATTTCCTCGTCATCGCCATTAACGGCGATGGACGTGTTGTAGCCTGAGAATTTCTCCGCCCCATCCCGATCGTACAAAGTGGTATCGAAGGAGTCCGTCAGGGAGGCCTTGGTCGAGTTATCAGTACGTTGACCAGATGGGTCAAAAGTCCTAGAACCTTTTTGACGAGAAGCAGCGGCGTTGCGCTCAGCTTGGAGCCGTCGGACGGCCTCGAGGTCGGCTGTTGTGGTGGTTAGCATGTGGTCAAGCGGGTGAGCTTGCGAAAACTTACCGTCAGACATCGTGATAAGAATCAAAAGTCGCGAGGATATGAGAGAGCCTATGATACCGCAAAAAGGGTCACAGTCGCTACATCCGGATAGGGAACCGCTGAAACGGCCACAAGAATAACCTTTGAGGATGCAGTGTTGCTAGGGACTCGCGATGAGAGACTGAAAAGGCCGTCGGCGAAGTCGCGCTAATGGATGACTAACTGTCCAGCACCACACGTGATCTCAATAGCTATCAGAATCAACACGTGACAATATATCCCGTATATATATCCAGATGGATGAGTAAGCACAAGCCCAGCTGGTCAGGTTAGTCTTTCTTTACCTACCACAACCAGGAATATATGGTCAATATTTCACCAGGAGACAGAAGATGTTCGCAAACATTATAGACTTGAACGAGAACTTCTCGTTTCTGCTGAGGAAAATACAGAACTAACATATCCTAATCAGACTCACCACATCTTCAATGAAAACCATTGGTATTTCAATCACGCACTTGTAGTTTCAAGATTATCTTACTACATATCAAGATGGAAATAGATACTCTACTTTTCCATTCATCCCACAGAGGACCGACCCACACATACCATAATCCCAATGCATCCGTGGCGTTGGTAGGGCGCTTATAGTCTATTTATGTCCCACAACCAGCGTGTCAAGAACATTATTAGACTTTCTGCATAGAATTTGATTCCCTCTGGCACCTGATACTAGTCTTTTAATTTGGGAAATTAATGCCAATGTAACCAGGATGAGGAATTCTCCGAAAAACAGCCAATGGCAGACTTGCCTACCCCAGGCACTGGGCTGAAGCGCTATACCAGGTTTTGGAAAAATCTTAGAATACACCTGTAGAATATGCATTTTAGCATCCATATTAAGGTTATACTGGGGTAGCAAAAGGCCAAAATATATTACCACAATGCTAATTCCCTGTCCAACGTTAAAAGCCGCAACTTGCCGACTGACCAGTAACGACCGAGCTAGTGTAACATGCAAAGCCCGTTCGTGTGGTGGTATTCATTTGGGTTATACAATAAGCCCTAACTATGAGTGTATGGAAATTAAAAGTACCTAGCCTATCTCTCCGGTCATTCAAGTATGTGGAGTCTGACAAAACAAAGACGCCAATTTTAGCTCTCCCTTAGCCCCGTAAGTTCCCCAGTCAGCAGGCTCGAAATACTTGCCAATATCGACTACCGACTAGATGCGGGGAGTTACAATTAAAGAGGAGTCTCTCGTTGGTACAGCCATTGGCTCATTGAATCGGAATCTATTGCGCTTGATTCGATCTGGTATAAACCGTGACCCTGACCATATGGACGGCATGTTCCAAATTCGGAGCATTTACTCTTTGTTACATGTCAAGGCAGCCTTACCATACCCCTGATCTAATATTATAACTCCCTATCTTTGTTGACTTTAACATCCTCCCCGGTTCTTTCCTAAGACCTCCAACCTGATTTTTTCAAGAAGTCAAGATTATACTTCTTTACAAATCACTCATATCACAATGAGACGCTTTCTAACGCTTGCTTTGCTCCTTGTAGCAGCAACCATTGACGCATACTCAGCACTTCCTCATCCTCTAGCTCTTGCCGCTTCATTTTCTCATATCTCTCGCGAGCTGGACCTTATCAACCTCGGAAACTGCTCTCTTGCCAACGCATCTATCCCATTGAAAGACACAGAGGCGAAACTACCAGCCCCCTCTACGAACCTTACCCTCAAATACGTTGTGCTGGGCCGCGGAACTCAGAACTACTCTTGCCTGGCGCTGAATGCTCCGTCAAACCACAAAGCCACTACAAAGCCTATTGCCACCGGAGCCGCAGCCACTCTCTTTGATGCCTCCTGTCTTGCATCAAGTTCGAGTGCTCTTCTCCACCAGCTCCCTGAAATCATGAGCAACACACCTCTTGGAAGCATCGTCTTCATGGCAGCTCTTTTAGGCCAGGGCACAAAGAGCACCGATCTCATAATCGGCGAGCATTACTTCAACGCTGGCGGGGATCCAGTCTTTGATTTGAGCTTGAGTGGCTCTCAGTCTTGGATCGTTGCCAAAAAGGACGCGTCTGTCTCAGCTCCTGCGACGGAACTATCTAATAGTCAAAGCGGCAATGTTCCATGGCTGAAACTTGGACACAAGGATGGGTGTAATATTCAGGTGAGTGATTGACCTAGCAGCCTTAGCTACGAGCACTTTTGACCTGTTCTTGATAGGAGGTTTATCGAGTTGTGACATCCCAAGGAGACCCGCCGTCTACATGCACCGGTCAAAATGAGACTATACAAGTTGCATACGCCGCGGAATATTGGTTTTATGGATAAATCAAGTTATTGCATTCGCGGTGGAAGCTGCATGTTGGAAATTTGAAATTACCAGTATCACATCTCAAATTTTATCCAGGCTCTACGCAAATCAACCAATAATATAGTAATCCGATGTCGTATCCTGTGTCCTATGCCTTTTCTACTACTCCCTAATCATGCAAACCTTGAGAATATTGATAAAATGCCATCGAAACGCCCTTGAACCTGACAATTCGAGATTTTGACATGCACAGAGATATCCTGCGCCTCGGTTTTCATTAAGTAACCCATTCATGTCTCTTGAGTTCGCCACTTTTTGTGGGCTGCGCTATCCTCTTGTTCGTCTGGTTTATATATATCTATATGTGTTACGCCTGGGAGTCACTGAAACGGAGCCAGAAGCTCTGGCCTCGTGCGAGATTCAGTATTGTGAACGGTGTTTGGTTACGTCATATGAGTGTCTTTGTCGTTACATGGAGGAGTAATTTTAGTTTCATGTTTAGCAGCCGAGCTATACAGCAAATTGGTTTTATATAGGAAGTTGAAATCTCCATGTGATAAGTTATATGTGCTGTTAATTATCTATCAAGTTTTCAATGACGGCCCCGAGCCTCTCAACACCCTCAACTAACCGCTCCTCATCCTCCCACATGAAACATAGTCTTAATCTGCGATCCAAATCTCTCCCCAAAGAATCTCGCCCTGGCACAGCAAAACCCTCACCATTACCTAGCACCAAGTTTTGCTCCTCGAGCGCACAATGACACACGCGAGTGGCATTCACTGTAGCCGGGAGTTGTACCCAAATATAGTACCCCCCAACCACGGGACTAGTTTCAGGATCAGGTGTAAACGATACACCTAGAGGACCAAGATATTTTTTGATTGCTGATGCCAGTAGACGGTGACGTTTTCGACCCTGAGGAATGAGTACATCCGCGATGTACCCCGGTAAGAAGTGATCCTCTAGTAACTCGTTGATGAAAGTCGACATCAGCTGCGAAGGGGCACCACCCGAACGCGTAGAACCACTGAGGCAATTTAGTCAACGCCCACGTTAAGTTTGTCCAAATGATGCAGAGTAGAAGACTTACGCTTGAGAAAGTCCATAAACAAAGGCCTCGGTCCCTTCAGCCCATCCAACCCGACACCCGGGACCGATAAGCTTACTAAAAGACCCATTGCTCACAGTATTGCCAAATTGATCCAGAGGACCTCCTTCAAGCTCCCGGTCGACATCCACAATGCGCGGTGGAGGCTTAGCCACAGCGGCAGAGGCATGGACAACCCCCCAATTGAGAAAGTCATACACATCATCACAGACGACAAGAGCGTCATACCTACGAGCAACTCTAACAAGCGCCTCCCGCCGTGCGCGTGACATCGTTGTCCCAGATGGATTTGAGAAGTTTGGGACACAGTATATAACATGCCTGTATATCTTTCGATATGGCCTGGGGGGCTTTGTAACCTGCTTCAAGGAGTTGAGCCCATACCCAGCTCTTCCAGCCGTGGAAGAAGAAACATACCTGATTACTCTGACTTGCCTTCTCGCTGCTCTCAAACCCACTCAAAGCAAGCTCAAGAGCAGTAACATCCATACCACCCTCATCCTCAGGAATCCCAACCATGCGCCCAGCAAATCCGGCATCCTCAAAGACCCGAAAGACGAGATGATAACAGGGCTCAACTAGCCATATTCTCTGCGTCTGGGCCGGTTCTGTGAATACCTGGAGTATACATGCTAGATTTTGACTTGCGCCGCCGGTTATGGATATGCGCTCTGCATTTATAGTATGCAGGGGAGTATATGACTGTGATAGCCAACTGGCTATATTCTTCCTGAGGGGATAATAGCCTTCATCGGGACCATAGGCCAGCCCGTCGTTGAAGATAGTCTTATTGGATAAGACGTCGTTGGCTGCTTGTTTCAGGCGTTGGGTTGGTAGCATGGCTGTGGCTGGCCAGCCTTGGAATAGGTCGATTTGGGTCTTGGGTTGCATCTTTTTTGGATTGGATGGGCCGTGGTTTGGGGAAATATCTCTTGTCTTTATACCTGAGGTTAGGGTTAATCTTGTTTTGGGGGTATAAGCGATCTGACCAATCATGTGACGGAAAATGCTTAATATCCAATATAGTTTCAACATAGAGTTTCAATGGTGTCTACTTGCTCTAGATTCATCGCTTGAAGTCCGAATGATCTGTTAAGAGAGTATACTTGGCCCGTGTTCTAATTTGTAGTGAACGTGGTAGGCCGGTTGGTGCAGGTCAATACAAAATTTGACAGGGGATTTATACCCCACCGAAGCTGTGGAATTATCGGACTTGCTCTACATGTTACATTCTACTCTCCAGGGTCGAAAGGATTGATATCCAACAAGGAATCATGTCACATAGGAAAGGGTTCTCGCATTGATCACACCGCTATAATACAACCCATAAACTCCTGCGGAAAAAGTCACCTATTCCGCGATTAGAAGTCAAATGACCGACCAGCGCCAGCATAAATGCGAACGTAAAAGAAACAGGCGAGAAAAAGAAGGAAACTGACCCCCACGATGCTTCTCCGGCTCGGCTCCGGAATGACACTCAGAAACGCCGAAGTATGCCCCGCCCCACCACAAGATAAGAATGATTCTATGCCCTTGTTATGAACCCCAATCCAGCCCCGACTATGAACAGAACCGGATTCATACGTTGTCGTCCTCATAGACGAAGTTGATGTCGCGGATACGGCGGCGATTGTGAGTGATGAATTCCTGGTCGCCGGGTGGCCTCTCGTCACGGTTGTTCGCAGTCAGCATGCTCTGGAGGCTCATGCAGACACTTTCGACAGTCTGAACTGGCGACCAGCCGGCCGTTCCGAGGAGATCGAGGCAAATGATCCCGTTGCTGTAGATGTGGGGATGCATGGGAATCGTGCGGGGGGTGCCGGTAGAAGCGTCACATTGAATGAACTGGACCTCTGGGGGTTCTAGAAAGACCATAAATGTCAGAAATAGCGTCATTTGACTTATCAAGATAAGGGTGCGGAATGCGCCCCGAGAGGAAGTAAGAAATAAGGTTGGTTGAGTGAGAAGCTGGAACTTACCGATGGGATATTTGTTGCTGAAGGTGAATTTCAATCGGTACGTCTGGTTGAAGTAGAGAGGGTTGTCATCGAGGACCTTAATGTCCATCTGCCATTCCTCAAGAGTGTCACTCTTGACAATCTCGATTCCTGGCGGGACATGGTCCTTCATCTGGAAATGTCATAGCGTTAGAAGAGTGAAGATAGGGTGAATGAGATTCATGACGATGCGAGATGGACACAAAGTGAAATGCGACAAAGGTGGAGGGAAGTGAAAAAAGGCGGGGAGGGCGTCCGTACCTTCAGGAGCTCCTGTAATCCAAACAGTCAGTTAAGTTCACTTCCATGACAATTACAAAGTAAGAGACAATACTCACCTTGCCCAGACGCTTGGTTGCGAACATGACGGTGGACTTGAAAGGTGGTGAGTGCAAGACTCGGCGATCAAGAGAGCTCCGGTGGAGTAGGAGGGGCGGTGTGGGGTAGCAGATGTATGACGTGGGGCAGAAGAGTAGAAAACTTCACGAACGCAAAGAAAAAGACGATGCAAAGCGATTAACTCGAGAACGAGATATTTGAGAGCGATGAGATGTTCGAATGGGAGGATGCGAAGGTGGGGAGATAGAGGCACGTGATATTGACGCCTGACTTTTATACTTGCCCGGTCATGCCACGAAGATGATTCTTTTGTTTCAGTAGTAACTCTGCGATGGTGAGGATGATTTAGCTAGAGGGTACTATATTTGGTTCTGATCCAATAGAACCATGTTAAGTCAATACTTCAGTCCCTAAAGAGTGTATCTGAAGCTGGGCGCTTTATCACCCAAGTCCACCAAGTCTTCCGCCACAAACCGAGGGACCCTATCAGCCTCGGAATTCCTCTTAGAATTTATCCTACGACAAATAACATAATACAAGATCATAGCTAACAGCCCCAAAGCAGCAAAAGCTAGCACTAAAGCATGCCCCAGACGATATCTCGGCGCATCCTCACTCCGATAAAAGTTAGAAGCAGCAGCACCAGCCATAGTTCCAAAACCAATTTGAATAGCAATACCTACAGCACGCTTAGCATCAGGTGCCCAATTATTCGAGGACAAGGTCAGAAGACCGGGGATAGCCGGGTACATGCCACACGCGGCAATGAAACAGCCCGCATATGTCAGACCGGGAATAAAGCGTGCTGGAGCGACGGCGATAAGGAATCCCACAAAGACGGCGGTGTAGCAGGCGAATGTGAAGAAACTTCTTTGACCGGTTTTGTCGGAGTAGTAGCCGACTAGGATGCAGGATATTGTCGCTGCTGCGTAGACGGGGATTGTTAGGAGCTGGGCCAGGGCAGCTGAGTAGCCAAGACCTTTGATGATTGTTGGTAGGAATAGGGATAGTGCATATACAGAGCAGGCCTTTCATGTTTCGTTAGTATTACAGTATAGGAGGAAGGAAGGCTAGACTTACCATTCCCCAGTACCCGAGGCAATGGAACCATGTCTAGTAAAGAATATCAGCATCATTCCTTTCATATAGACCTAGAGTAACCAAAATATACCTGCCAATCGAGAAGCGCATCTACAAAATGTTTCCATTTAAAAGAATGCTTATTTCCAAGCTGAGGTGCTGTCGACGTCTCAGTCTGGGTATAGTTCAAAGCATCCAGCAAAATTCTCTTCTCGTGCTCCGAGAGGAAAGCCGCAGTTGCAGGTTCATCCCAAACAAGAAAGAAAGAAAAGACCGCAACAACCACGGTCAACAGCCCTTCCAGGATGAAACTATAATACGTTAGTGGTCAAAACCCAACTCAAGAATCGAGCGGGAACGTACATCCATCGCCAGCCTTCTAGTCCACCAACACCATCCATCTTACTGATGAGGTAGGCCAATAGACCGGAAAATGCACCGGCCATCGAAGCAGATGCGAAGATGAGTGCTAGTCTGAACTGCGAGTTCTTCCGAGGATACCTGTACTATGTGAGCATAAATATGCATGTCTTCTCAATATGATATCCTACCATAGGGAAACGTAAAAAGCCAGACCAGGGACTGTCCGAGATTAGAAAAAGAACCAGAAGTGCACGTAGAAATAGAAAAGCATACAAAGTCCCGCTTCTGTCACTCCTATAGCAATTATCAGCCCAAGAAAACCCACTTCGAATCCAATGAACTTACCAAGGAAAAACCGAGCAGCTAACAAACCAGAATAATTCTGCACAATCCCAGTCAAGGTCATGACGAGCCCTATCGTAACAGATCAGCCAAGAAGCCCACGGAATAAGAGAACATAGCACCATACCCCAAGCAACCATAATAGACGGAAGCCAAATACTAGGCTTCAAACGAACAAGCAACAAATTGCAAAGCGGCTCAAAGAATGAATACGGAAAGAAGAAGATTGTCAGACACCTAGTACATGTAGCAGTATAATAGTTAATTTAGTGTCATTTCCCCTTGTACTTGTGTTAAGGTTCACATCTTAATACTCACCAATTATATTGCTGGCCAACTAAACCCAATGTCGTAGACAATCCCTGGACATTTGCATTTCCGATATTACCTGTTCATACAGTTTCATGAGTATATTCCCCCAAAGCTAGGATACAAGAAGACTACCTCGATCCAGAAAACTCAGGAGATATAGTACTGCCAGAATTGGAATAACGCGGAGATCGACTTTGCGGAGGAGCTTGTCATACTCGGCTTGTGATACAGTGAACATTGCTGTTTCAACAGTTTGAGGGTTCAATGGCTTTTCTTGAAGCTCTTTATGGGTTGAGGCCCCATCCGTTTCTGTGGATTTGAAGTCCATCTCTGGTATGGATGAATTGGTCCGGAACGTTGGCGGTGTTAGATGTGTTTGGCTGAAGGTGTTTGGTGAGGAATAAATCCTGGGATGCAAGGGGGATAAGAGGAATGGGGAAAAGCAAATAGACACCCACTTTTGAGATTCTGCAGACCGAGGTTCTATTATTCCCCCGCTTACATTGCTTTCTCCATATAGTTGCATGTCCAGATTCTGCTAGCCTTATAGTTGCATATCGGCTTTCTATCCGGTAGGCTGTTTTGGGGTAGTCTACCTCCGATCATCGGGTCGATTTAACAGACTGAGTCAACTAGTAACTATGGCACGATATAAAACAAGAATACAGTCGAAGAAATTGTATGTCCACTTTGATAGACTATGAAAAAAAGGGGAATCACAGAACTATATCCAAGAAGCCGCCCGGCGTAAGAAACGACTTACAAGGCAGCATATCTGGAAGAATCAACGTATCAACAAATGAGAAGAAAAAAAGACTTAAAGAGATAGAGGAACGACTTAGCATGCAATCATGCCTGCGCGGCCTTGTCTCTCGCCTCGCGCTCAACCTTCTCTCGTTCCTCGTTCTCTTTCTGTTCACGAACCTTGGCCAAAACAACTTCACGGAAGATGGCACCACGGGCAATACTACTGAAACTCTTCTTCTTTTCGTGGCCGGAAGCAGGGCTAGCCTCTCCGTTGGACTCTGATGCCGGCACGGCACCTGTCTCTCCAGAAGCGCCCATGTCCATGGGGCTGGGGATATCTTCTCCATCCTCTTCCTCGTGCATCTTGAGCGATTCGATACGGTTGGCAAGCTTGACGATCTCGATACCGCGACGAAGACGGGCGCGCGCGATGTAGGCGCGGATCTCGGGAAGCAAGTCGCGGTCGCTGGCCGTCTTTCCGGTCAGCCACTCGTGCTTGAGGGCTTCCTCCGAGGTAACTCGCTTGCTGGGGTCGGCATTGAGAAGAGTGAGGATGAAGTCTTTGGCGTCCTGGGACACATCGCGCCAGTAGCGCTCGTGGAAGATGATGCGACCGGACCGACATTCCTCGATCAGGTCGGTCAGATTCTCGGATCGGAAGGGGGAGTAGCCACAGAGAAGAGTGTAGGTGATCACACCCAGCGACCACATGTCGACGGCCTTGCCGTGGCCTTGCTTGAGCATAACTTCGGGAGCGGCGTAGCCGAATGAGCCCGCCATGCTGGTCAGCACTTCGGAGGGACTGTGAAGCATTTTTGCGATACCGAAATCCGCCAAAACCAACTCGGATTCGGCGGAGCGGGTGAGGTAGAGGAGGTTCTCGGGTTTTAAGTCTTTGAAAGGTCAGCGATCAGAAAGTGCTGGATGTATATAAAGAAACCGACCTCGGTGGACAATGTTGCGCTTGTGCAGGTAGTTTACAGCATCAAGTACCTGGCGAATGGTCTGCGACGCATCCTTCTCAGTGAACTTGCCATACTCGCAAATGCGGTCGAACAGCTCGCCGCCAACAGCTAGTTGCGTGACAATGTAGAATTTGTCCTATTCCCACGGTCAGAAATCTCCAATGTGACCTGTCTTGAGTTAGACTCACCTTGGATTCGAACCAGTCGACAAATGAGACAATGTGGGGGTGTTGGAGTGATTGCAGCATCTCAAGCTCATCATAGACCATGGTCTCATTCCCGCGCACATTCTTCTTGAGAATAATCTTGACAGCAACCTTCTGGCCATCATTGGTCTCTGCCTCACGAACAATGCCATATGTGCCTGCACCTAGCGTTCTTCCGAATTTGTAGAGAGCTCTAACCAGCGAGAATAGTTTAGCAAATGTAGGGCAATGGAGATTGGATAGAAAGACCATACTTCTTCTCATAGCTCTCCGGCTGCCCGGACAGCTTGTTGAGCATATTTGCGACTATAAAAAGCATGGTCAGCACATTGAAGGACCTTGAAAGTAATCGCGCAAACAAATGAAATTACGGCCGCCGTGGGGGAGCCGACCGAACAGACAGGGACGCAGGCATTGAGACGCAGACCATGACACAAAAGAAGGACCAGTATTGGCCACAGCTTCCAGAGATAGCTTGTGGACAGTGTGTATATCGACATGGTAATCGCAGCGCAGCGCAGATTGGGATTGTGGGCAAGGCTGACGCGACCCGGAGAATAATTGCCGGCAAAATCAAGCGACGAATCACGCTAAGACCAGAGGGCAAAAGTCCGACGAATATGAAATGTCGACTCACAACTCATGATGTGGGGATAGGGCTGCAGACGCCCGAAGGTTGACGCGGTGTGTGATGGCTTGGGCACGGATCCCAGTAGGTAGCGGGTAGGACGCGACGAGATTGAGGGGTCGGAGGTCTGTGAAGAGTCTTAAGCGTTGCGAATGCAGTGAGGCAGGTCTAGAAGGAGAGAAAAGGGTCAGTGATTTGGACGCCAAATTCGAGGGGTGATCTGGCCATGCGCGGGGGTGGCTGCATAGAGATTCTAATCACGGGAAATGGGACATACAACCAGGATGATGCGAAATATCAGGTCAATCACGATCAGTCAAACTGAACAGTGATCTCGAGAAACAGAGCAGTTAAGAAGGAGAGGAAAGGTGAAGGTGAAGGTGTTCTAGACGCGATAAGGCGTAGGGTTTAGCGTTGCACAGCCACACTAAAAGTTACTGCCTGAAATCAGGGGGTTCCAGCTGGTAACTATTGCTGTGAGACAATAAGACAATAACAGTGCAAATGGTTGGAGCTGGTCTTTTTCAATATTCTTATCATGCATGCACAGGTGGCTTAGCTGCCCAAATAGCCTAGTGAGGCTCATTGCGTACCTTATGCATACCTAGGTAGACACCAGCGCAGTTTATAGCGTCATTACGACACATAATAATAATAAAACAACAATAATAATCCAAGACAAGACAAGACTTCAATAAGAACAATACTGTAATAGAGACAACAGCAAAAAACTAGTTGTATGACGGCTCTAACAATCCGCCCTAGACAAGGAGGTATAGACCTCACATACTATCCCAACGCACGTTATATTTAACCAGCTACAGCCCTAACCTGATTACTGTAAAATGAGTTTGATCTTGACAGTATTCGCCTTAGCTACTGTTAAATATTTTATGCCCAAAGTACATGTATAACCCAAAATGCAATCCTAAAAGGCCGATAATCGCCCCGAAACCCCAAATTCAGACTGGCAATGACGAGAAAAAGCCCACAAAGCCAGATGAGACCTGAAACCCAGCCATGATGTATATATCAATATGTCAGTTAATATGAAAGTCCACCCTGATTCGCACCGCTTCGACCCCACCGGGGTACCTGTGTGGCACAGCGTCATCGTCGGACGTCATAGGCTTGCGCATAGTATATGAACCACCGATTTCTTCTTTTGTTAAACTTGGACTACAATATCCAAAAACAAATATTACCGTAGCGGATTATTCAATCATGCTATCCTTCCTCTGCTTTTTTGCATTCCAGGTGGTGCTTCTTGCCGCTTGGGTCTCTGGTACCTTAGATCCATACCAGAAGAAGCTCCAGGAATTCTTGCTGGATTGTATGGGCGAAAATAAAGTGTCTTATGGACTTAAGAGTACTGGAACCACAAAATGGAAAGTGAAGACTATGCTAACATTCTACTTTAGTGAGCCTCACAGGCAAAAAGCTCATCGAAGATGAGAACTTCAGCAAGATCCAAGATCAACTAGGAAACCAACTCGGTGGCATGTTTGGAAAGGGGGGAGTCGGAGAGGGAATTGGCTCTGTGATGAGCAAGAGTCTTTAATTTATCTTGGAGATGGAGACGAATGTGGAAGGGGATTCAGTGAATTTGTATTGACCTATTGTCCTGTGAAATCGAGCTTGAGATTGAGTCGAATCATGGGTACATTTGAATGTTTTCCCATATCATTTCCAATCAAGAATTTCGTGAAACGATGACCTCCGATGTGCCATTGCATATTTCCCCATTGATAGACACCATCCCACGTCCATCTCTCATCAGAGTAATGATCCACTAGAATGATGAACCATAGACCATAATCGCAATCATGATCCAGAGTTGCAATCAAATCTTAGAATGGAGCAACTTGTTTATCCACAGAAAAAGGAGGAACATATTCGCCAGAGATGGCAGCAGAAATGCAAAGCAAATGCATCACCTGCACCACATCCTCGGAGCACAAGAGAAACAAAATAGCAACCCTCAAGACTTCACCATGTATCGACCCTCAGAAGAACCCCCTACGCTCCTCAATATCAGCGATAGCATCCTCACGAAACTTCTCATAGTACTCAGAGCCCTTCCAGACAGAATGAGGAGCCTGAATACCAATCTGCCAATTCTCCTTCCGCAGCCGCGCAATGCGCTGCACCTTCGTCTCAACACGGAGGACGTTCCCAAACTTATCAATATTAGGACCTTCACCTGGGTGGGAGCCACGAAAGGCAGAGACAACTTTTCTTCGGACGGGACTGAATGTCCAGAAGGACCGAGAACGCGAAAAGTCTGGGACTATGGCCACTGGGCTACGGGGACGGTGGATGAGCTGCAAGGCTTTGACATGGTCGATCTGTTCCTGCAGCCAGGAAATTTCCTTGGGAAGTATCTCGCGCAGGAAGTTAGTGCTCGAATTGAATACTTCGATTCGGGCTGCGCTGGTTGGGGTCACTGAGGAGCAGGGTGGGGATGCGGTTGGGTATGAAGTCCATTGCTTTTGCTCGGGTGAGCCTGGAAGAGTAGTTGAATAGTGGGAACTAGGACTTGTATTCTTCTCCTCTGGGGTGGCCTCTGGCGTAGGCATGACCAGAACAGGGCCCACGCGCTTTCGCTCCGGAATTAGGGGCCTGGGGATTGGCTGGTTTGCATTGATGTTAACCTGGGGATGTGGAATAATCTTGAGTGGCAGACGGGGAGGGCGAGCACGGGCAGTCCGCTTCAAGTCACTGCCATAGTTCTTCTGGATTGATCTAGATTGAGAATCAATATTCTGGATAAGCTTGTTGAAATTGTTGCAAATATCCTTTTCGCTTCCACGGTTCTTTTTGTTCAAGGCTCCACAGACGATCATCGAACGATCACACTTGATCACCTCACCAGACACCTTTCGGACAGACAACGGCGATGGAACCAACTCAATTTGCCTTCTGGGGTCCTCAAGGTCAGCAGGAAAATGGACTGGGGAAAGGTGTACCGGGCGACGGATCTTGGGAGAGAAAGGTTTCTTTGAGACGAAAGGGTCGTCATCGCTTTCATTCAGAGCGGAGCTGTCAAGCATGCGGGTAATGTTCTTCATCAAGGATTCGCCGATGGGAACGCCGTTTCTGGAACTGTCAAAAGAGACCAATTCGTTGTCCACAGACGAAGGAGAAGGAACACCACGCGGCAGAGCAATGCTACCCGTTGGATAGGAGAAGTTCTGGCTCACACTGGAAAGCATTTCTGCTCGATGGGAGACGGCAGGGATCGAAACAGGAGAATAATCCCTAATAGGACTCGGCTGAGACGGAGGGGAAATGGCAGGGATGGAAGGTGGAGTCACGACGAAAGCTGTAGCCAGAGAAGCGCTAGACGAGGGAGGAGTGGAAGGATAGACAGAATGAGGTGGCGTCAGAATTCCATACTGAGCGAGCTGACCATTCGTATCCAAGACAGAAGATACTCTGCCCAGAGTGGATGACGTGAAGGGGGCCTCGGGAGGAGGAGAATTATCGAAAGTCAACGGTGTTGCAGGAGTAGTAGGAGATGGAGTAGCAGATTCTGGCCACTCAACGGGGGAGTAGGTCTGATCTGGGTTCAGAACTGGAGGAATCAGATTCTCTTGCCAAGTTTCGCTCGCAGCCATGAAATTCTCCAAAGCGAGGTTCAGAAGTGGGATCTTGGCTGCCGAGTAGACGTGAGCTGCCTGAGACATTGAAACATATGACACCGCGGCGTAATAGTAGAGAGAAGTTTTGTGAATCGGTTCGATCTAGGTAGGAATCCGTTAGTTGTGTGTCGGATTGATGAGATGTGAACACGAACTGGACCAGTAGCAGTGTCAATGAGCTGTGTGCAACGTGACACGCACTGTTTGTACTGTTGAGAGTGGTTCAGTGATTTTACCTCCGAGACAGCTGCCCGCCACTCGTCGTAGGTAGTTGGAGCTGGAAATGCGCTCCAGACCAAAGCATCAGGTGCAGAAAGGTCTGATGGCAAACGGAATGCCATACTGGACCAGATCAAAAGAAGTAAAGGGAAAACAAAGCAAGAAAGGGAAGAAGAAAAAGGCGAGATAGGGAAGGGAGAGGGGGAAAAAGAAGAAGAGAAAAGAAAACAGTGAAGGACTATCAAGGTGGGTAGAACCTGATCGCCTTGATTCACAGGCAACGCCATACAAGCGCGCATAGTGACTTCACGAGAAGCAGTGAGTGCCTATGTTAGGAAGTACATGTTGTGGACGTACAGGAGGGTATACTACGAGAAGGTATACTAATTAGCCCGTGCCCTAGCGAGATGTACTTTGACGTTGTAGTGTTGATCTACAACCAACAGTCAGTACATCGTTGCCTACACCGCCAGTGATCATGATGCCTATAAGCAGATCTAAGAGAGGAAAGCCGAGGCATTAGTCGTTTGAAAGGAAAGTTTGATATTGATACCGCTAAAGATTACTCAAAACAAAGTGATCATAACAACATACGAGGGCGACCCCAAAGTAAGAGGCCCAGCCCTTAAAAATACTTTATTCACCCCACTGGTCCTCTAGACTTTCTCAGCCTCGTAGCCATTGGTTCCGGCGACAGCGATTCTAGAGAGAGCCTTGCTGGTGGCCGAGAGAGACCCAAGGAAGTCGCCCAGCAACCGATCAAGCTCAAATGCCACAGCGGCATCATCAGCACCCTCCATCAAGCTCTCAGCGCTGGGTGCCACGAGTGATGGGAAGGGGATGGTTTCGACTTCCTCAGGTCTTGAGGTCGTGACTTCTGGATCCTGTGCTCGTCGCACACTGCGAATCGTTTCGAAGACCGGAGAGCCGGGCTCCGAGACTGGGCCAGAAATCACAGAGGACGCAGTGGGGGTTTCGGGGATTGGGATGGCTGTTGGTAGAGGTGGTGTGCTACCGTCGATTGAGTCTCGCCACACAGGCTGGGATTCTTCGTCGGGCCCCGGGCCGTCGAGAATCCCTGAAGACTCGTACTCATTAAAGCCAGCTGAGCTCATCATTGCAGGGAGCTCGCGGTCGAAGAAGTGGCTATGATGAAGGGAGTTTGTGCCCGGCGGGGTTGTTGGGCGGTCGAAACGGAAAGGATCGTAGTCCGAATCAGACGCGTTGGAGGCAGACGTAGAAGGACGGGAATCATCAGGCTCGTCTATTGATTGTGATTCCGGAATAGGCTGAATCCCAGGAAGAGGTGCACGAAGAGTATCGTGGCGATCAGTGTAGGTCTGTTCCTCGGGGACGGATCCCATGACTGGGAATGTCCATTCCATAGTAGCACGCTTTTCGGCCTGGAGGGACTCTTCCTCAATTGGCTCCTGCCCAGGAGCCGGGGTAGGGTCTTGATCATGAGTTTCTTCGCTGTCGGCTGGATTTTCCTCGTCAGTTTGCATAAATACCGGGAATTTCCAGTCCATAGTCGGTGGTCGTGGACCGGACGGCTGGAATGTATCATCAATAGATGCAGATCCATCGCTTTCAACGCCGCTTTCGGAAGACTTCGAGCTGTTCTCATTGGAATTTCTGTTCAAGCGAATGCTGGAACGATTCGCGCGAATAGTGTCTGCATCGACCAGTTGAAAAGGTTGGGCAGCAGGCGCCCCCGCCGCATAATGGGATGCCTCGAACGAGCCGATATCAATGTCAATAAATGTTGATGTGACAGAAGAGCGATCTGTATCTGTGCGGAGAGGCAGATCTGAGATGGACGGGGTGGGCTCAATGGGGACAAAGTCATTTTTTGTTTCGTAAACGTAACTGGGCTTTTCCTCGTCGAAAAGTCCTTGCATTGCTTCGGCGCCTCGGCGCACACGTTCATCGAAATTGACCTTGTCTTCATAATTCATTTCGCCCTCGGAGCCTTCATCAATAAAGTCTTGCTCAGAGGCTGTCTCGGTCGGGCTGACTGATTGTTCCATTGCAGCCAAAGAGGCAGCGATTTGATCCAGATCAATCACAGAAAACCTTCGCTCGAACCCATCTGTTGTACTGAAGTTCCAATCGTCATCCGACTCTTCGGCACCAGGGAGTTCTGCTGCCGCCGCACCGCCTGGGTGGAACAAGGAAATACGCTGGCCTCCTCGCTGAGACCATTGGTAGTAGTTTCGCACCAGCTCGCTGACAGTTGAGGTGGGATACTCCTCATCAGTGTCGGCAATGTAAGGGTGAGTTAGAATGTCTGCCATCGTGGGGCGGGTGGCGGGGTTGGAATCAAGAGCGAAAGCGATGAGATCCTTCAAGCCTTGGCTGTACCTATCGCTATCGAGTTTGGGTGTGTTTCGATTGAGTTGGCGGCCGATTTGCATACGCTCTCGCAGGCCCGAGTTCGGTGGATTGCCGTTTGCGAATTCAAATAGCGTGCACCCATATGCCCACACATCGATCTTGCAAAGCCAATGTCAGTGACTGGGCGTATAGAATCTCATAAGAATGTCTTACCTCGCTTCCGTAACGATGAGCCTCGCCCCGAGTTGAGAACATTTCTGGTGGCATCCAGTGTGGTGTTCCAATCCAAGTAGATCTTTTGTCTCGTTGTGATTGAAGAACACCGGCGACACCGAAGTCACAGATCTCCAGCCGGCCCTCTTCATGGATTAGGATGTTTGCAGCTGTGGAAACTAAAGTCAGCAGGAATTCTTACCATCTGCGAGTCGAGATGCTTACCTTTGACATCACGATGGATGATTCCAGCCTCATGAATGGCGCGGAGACCGACGGCCAACTCGCGCGCAATGGGGATAATGTATTTTTCATCAAGTTTGTCGTCGGTTGCACGCATCTACGACTGGTCAATAAAGCTCTGAAAGGGTAAAAATAGGAATTCAATTACCAGCGTACGAACACTACCACCCGGACAGTACTCGCAAACAAGCCACAATTGTGAATGTATAGAAATGGCTTCGATGAGCTCATTAATGTTCTTTGCCCCTGCGTCCTTGACTTGCTTCATAACCTTTGTTTCGTGAATGAAGTCCTTAATCGACTCATCCCTGAAATCTCGTAAAGACTTGTAGTCGAGAGAATCAATATCTAGAACCTTGATAGCAACCAGTCGACCCGATTTTGTTTCATGACCTTTGTAGACTCGACCATAGGCACCTTTGCCTATCAATTCTTCAAACTCGTACGGTGGAATATCAGTTTTCGCACGTCGACACATCTCTTGGACAGCAATTCCTTGTTCTCGAGCAAGCTTGATTGCCTCAACTTTGTGCTTGGTTATGGCCGCCATCGCAGAGGATGGGTCCAAGAACCGTGACCCACGAGGGTCCATGATGAATGACAGTGAATAATCGGAAATAGAGGTGGAAGTTGGGGTGCTTTTTTGGGGGGGTTTTTTTTGGGTTTTGGTTATTTTCTTGCGTGCAAATAACCGGAATGGAGATGTTACAACAGTGAGTGGATAAGATGCCGCGTAAGGATATGGAAAATTGTCACGAAGACAGAAATGATGTTGTCTTCAGGGTGCACCTCGTAAGGTGGACCTAACGGTCACACAAGGATGAGATGCGTGTGCAAACTCGGGAGAGGCAGCGTTTGAAAGCCCCTGTGTGTCTTGCTGCGTGTTTGTCCAAGGAGCGGGAGGATTTAGCAAGAGGCGAAGGGAAAGGGGTCTTGCGGTAAAAGCGAGGATCCGTCGCCTCACAGTATGGGTGAACGCGAGGTACCCTGTGGATGGTCGAGTTGAAAGACGCGCGCGGGGAATGATAGGGTTGCGGGAATAGCCCGTATGAGGCTCTGCAGTCACGGCTTCCGTACGAAGGATAGATGGGCTTGGGATGGTCGAGTGACACCTTGTATCCTCCGTGACGAGTGCTGCGAGGATCTTGCTCGATGAAGTCAACGGGAGATGTGCGAGAAATTGGGGGCGAAACGTTGAGAAGGGGTGTACGAGTTGGAGTACTAGGGGGAGATGGCGAAGGAGTCGGAGCCAGGATGACTAGAGTATCGAAGCTAAAACTGCCGTGAATTCTCGAAGGATCGGCCCGAAGACGGCGAGGATTGGTTCGACGGTGACGTTTGGTCTGACTAAGGCGCGCAAACGCAGATTGCTTCTTTTGGCGCTGAGGGACCGAGCGACTTTGATCTCCGGTATCAATGATATCAGTGTGAAACACGGTGGATGAATCAGCGAATATGGTCGGAGTGCTGACGCGTCGACTAGTGTCAGGCGTGAAAAGGTTAGCCTTTGTACTGGTTTCAACAATTCCTTGTTGCTCTCCGGGCGCAATGGCAGAGAGGGCTTGCTTTCCCTTCGGGGAATTGAAAACAGGAGGACGTGGGAAAGATGAAATCAGATCCTCAACGTCGTTGTTTCTGGCCGGGGTCCTTGGCAGGGATGCCTGTTGGTATCCTGAGGGTCCAGGGGTAGGGGGATCACTATGGAAGTTACTGGGCTCACCTCGGTCGCTGTCATAGACGGATGACCCGGGTGGTTCGGCGAATCCTGGGCGTCGGATGTCCTCCGGTGATTCAAGTTGTCCGCGTAATTCAGAAATCAACGAGTTTGATTCATGAGAGATCAGGGAGACCCACTCGTCCCCGTAATGAACTGGATCTCTTTGCTCTTGTGGGGTGCTTGGGGGGCGTTGCACACAAGCGGGCTCACTGCAAGACAGATGTTAGTCAAGGACCGCGACCAGCGCACGGGGAATGGCTTGCCTGATACGAAGTGACGCAAGTGTGTTGGCGAGGTTAGCAGCACTAAGCCGTGCAGGACCCCTGTTGCCAGCGGTGGGATCGAGTTCAGCGTTGGACGGACCCGGGAACGGATCTTCCGACGAGTAAAGCCGGCGGAGGAACTCGTGGTCACTGGGAGGGACCCCGAGATCCTCGAGCACTTCGAGGACACTGCGATACTCGTCAGCCATTGCTATTTATGGAGTTGACGTTCGAATGAAGCGATTGAGTGCGGGTAGCGCAAATCATAAACAACAGGCGACGGCGAGGGGACGAGATTGAATTGACTTGAGGGGTGGCCATCGCCGAGAGGGAAGGAACCATACCGTGGAATATGTACTCACAAAAACGCACGACTAATCAAATCTCCAGCCCGGGGGCTTTTGACTCATGAAGCTGGATGGTTGAGGTTATACCTGTAGTGACATTCGGAGCTTCTCAAGATGTGGAGTTACGGTGCTCACGTGCCGATAGGCATTATCGGTATCGTTTCTCTTATCGCCGATCGGGAAGTTCACCGCCCTCGCACGGACCCCGTGACTGTATCTGAGATCCAACTCTCATCTTCGTCTACTGTGTTCGCCGCGGCGTAATACGTTATTTCACTGTGACTCTCATTAAGTCAATCCATGGCTCAGGTGAGGCATAACTGACTTTCTTTCCGGGCCTGAGTGAGCCCGCGGTGCAGTGGTCGCAATTACTACAGAAAAGAAATCCGGTCCATGTAATCAGTTATTGGCCCTCTTATCCGACTGACAAGATCAGTATCATTCAATATAAGCCTACATGTACCCTTGCCGGAGTACGTTGCCATTGGTGAGTACATGTAGATCCCAAATAATTTCAGCCAGCCCAGGCATGGCCAAACACCATGGTAGGAAAATGCCCTCACCAAACAGGCATTTAGCTTCCAGATGGGGGTGTGAATGATATTGAGCATCAGGGATCTTGCTGAGACTGAGTGAGGGGAATGAAAAGCAAAAAACTGCCCATATCATCAAAGTTAACGAATAGAGTAATAACTCTCGCCCCGTTTGGCCCAGCGGTATAAGTCGTGATGCACCCGAGGAGACGTCTCATGAAGGGTATGCATCATGCGGCTGAAATGAGTACCTACCGTCGTTCGAGCCGTGGAAGGTGATCAATACTTTATTCATATTGTAGCGATCGATGTATAGCACGTTAGTCCCGTGTGAAAGCATTCTTCCAGATGTGGTAGGCATAGCATTTCAGCAGGTAATTGGTATGGTCCGTCCACCAATGACACAAAGAGGGCTAGGACCCATTTTTTTATATGTCCTTTTTCTTGAGGCTATCCACGTCCAAGCTCCAAGTTCTGTTTGTTTCGAAGGCATTCGCAGTGTTCCTGAAACCATGCTTCTGGAACTGCTGGTCAGCAATGGCTCAGCTGAACCACTCGGGGAGAAGAATGGGAGCATTTATTAACAGAATCATGCCTATGGCAAATATGGGGTTTGCCAACTGAAGCAATCTATTAGGTTCCTTCACAAATGTGGGATTTCAGGTGACTTGCTTATCAAGATGAGCGAACTGGCTCCTTTGTCCCATCACATTAAAGTACGTTCATACTCCATATCGTATGCAGGAAAGTATTGTATAGAAGGTATATATTACTGGTGGGGACACTGACACTGACTAGGGAGGTCGGGTGAACAGCCCTGAAGTTTATCGATTGCCAAACCGCATTGCTAGGCACGATCTCCTATGAAACTGGCTCTAGCTCTTTTGTCCGGTTAAACGTTCAGCTTTGGTTTCCGGGCATTCTACGCATTCTATAGTAATTACCAGTGGCATAGACGCAGGACATATAGATTGTAGACGTGGTATGGTTGATGCGAGGCCGCTGATCTGATGATCTTCTGATCTTTCCAAGGTTGTCAGCTACCTGCAAATTTCTGCAGGTAACAACACATGGCGTGGGATCACGGTCAAAGTCCTATGTCGGGTAGTTGCCGTGAAATAGTCGGTAAATTTCAGCTTACAATAAATAGCCTATGAATTGATTCTCTAAAGACATAAATCATATCATTAGCATATATACTGCATGTTGGATACCCTTTCCTATACTTTGGTATCATAAACAGCCCATACTCTTGCCTAGAATGCAAAGCACATTGCAAGAGCAGCTCTTGCTGTTGCAACAGTCGAATCCTCACTTGGATGAACACGCAGGATCACTGCTGTTCAAACCCGCTATCCGCTCATTCACTTTGGAAGAATCTATTAGAATGACTTACCAGAGAGCTAAGGCTTTTCGTAATGCATATAATACATTGATCTTTGATCCCGTTTGTGTGTATATTAACCCGAGAGCAGGCATAGCTGTCAAAGATATTTCACAGATTACCCAACAGTTTTGGAAGATGCACCAGCCGGCCCTAGGGATATTGGAGCTGGGGCTTTTACCCCTTTCACCTCTGTGTAATCTATTCGTTAGCACACGGGCGCCGTTTGCGATGGAGCGTCCAGAACTTCAGCCCGTCCTGCAGGCAGCCTTGGACTTCAATGTCTCGTGAGCAACGAGTGTTTTAATCCGTTTCCCAGTTTGCTCTTCTGGGTAATCTGACTAAATTCGATATACAGAGCACAATTCATGTTGACTGAAGTTAATCATGGACTGGATACTCGCAACATACAAACCATTGCATTAATTAGCAAGACTACATGTCTCGACTAGTTGCTAGAAGAAGTTCATGTGGAAGCGTTTCAGTACATCTATGGCCTTTCCAGAGAAGGCTATCTCGAGATTAGGGCATTTGATAGCATTTCGAGCCTGCGTTGTCATAGACTTGTACTATTCGAAGGGTGTCGTGGTTGATCAACGGTTCTAGTGAGCACTAATATCTGTTCTGTATATATAAGAAGCGATATTATGATACTCAAAGTTGTGGTACATGAGAAGGTCTTTCGAGCATAATACACGCTAGACAGCCGTCAAAACTTATACCTTCACATGAGAGGACAGAACTGACTCGAAGTCTGAGGTACTTTGTTTGTCTTGTTTTACTCTTTGCCTTGATATTACCTGATCGGGAAAGGGAGTGATCTCTTCAATCTCTCGCGCTCTCTCATCATCATATTCCCCTTTCCATTTCACCGATTCACTTCCTTCATTACCCGCCAAGTCAAGGTCGAGGCCTGTCGTTTGATCTTGTCACAACTTTCTTTCACCACCAACAAGATCGGCGAGCCGCAAACCTGCAGCCATCCTGCAGCCATCCTGATCTGATGCGCCCAAGCTTTCAAAATGGCATTTGACAACCTTCCCCTAGAGATAAAAATCCTGATCATCGCAAAGCTCACCAGTGACAACCTGACTCTGGCCAGACTTGGTGCCTGCAACAAGGAGCTCGCCCGCCTAACCGGCCCAAGCCAGTGGTCACATATTAGGTTGGGGGCTGGGCCCATTGGCACAGATCGGGCGCTCAGCGAGACACCCTTGGGAAATCAACAAGACGCGATAAATTATCGTATTGTAAGGTATCCTGGGACTTGAAGTATTCTGAGATTCTGACGCCCAAGAAGCTCCGTCACTTTACTACCACAGTTCTCCGGTTTCCCGAGCTTGCGAAAGAAGTCCGATTCCTCGATCTGAGTGACTTAAATCTCCTGTGCGGGGCCAATGGACATATTGTGCGCAGAGACCAGAAATTGCCCGGGGCTTATGACACCAATCCCGAAGACCGCAGCTTGCTTTCCAATGCCATTCATAACTTGTCAATCTCCAAGACAAACACATACCACCTGCGATCTGCTCTTCGATTCAAGTCTCTACGCTCGGATACCATACTGTCAGTGCTGCTGGTATCCCTTCCTTGCCTCGAGCGGCTCGAGATCGGCCTTGGACACGCGAACTATGACGGCTTTGACAATGAGTTCTTGGTTGACGACTTGGTGCAAGATATTTTGTGCGAGATTCCAGGTGGAGAAGTCTTGATTAACACAAAACCTGTCCTTGAAGGGCTGACTCATTTAAAAATCGAATGCCGTGACACTTCCGCAGGCGACCCTGTTCGTCTTATGAGATGGCTTCAGCTACCATCGTTGACATATTTCTTTGGCACCAAATGGAGCGGTCTCAACCTGGAGGACGAAGATATCAAAGATCTACCTACCGTGCTCACACCGTCGCTCATTCTCCTGGAATTTCGCGATTGCGCATTTACCGCTCCTTATCTCCACCGTATTCTCGCAGGATGTGATTCCCTCGAGACCTTGATCTATCAACGTGGATGGTCCGAGGAAGTAGTGAAAGAAGAAGACGATGATGACCATGGACAAGACCCTGGACAAACTGGGCAAGATGACAACGACGAAGAGCAAGAAGACAAGGACATCCTGCTGGTCTCCGATCTCACAGCCGCGCTCCGAACGAGATGCGACACATTGAATCCCTCGAGCTCTCGTTTGCCAAGTGTGCTTGGCACGATTTGGAACATCTCTACCTTTCCCCCATCAACTTGGCATGCATGAAAGCTTTGACTAAGCTCAATATTGCAGCAAAGTATCTCATCTGGAGCCCGCACAAAGAAAGCATGTACGGTAAATTCAGCAATGGACTTAAGCTGGAGTTGTTTGATAGAATGGGACTGCGGACAAACCCCAAGATTCCCCTGCATGCCCGTCTTCCCAGGACACTTGAGCTTCTGTCAATCACAAGTCCACAGAACCAGACTGAGCTCCGCAACTTGATTCCTGTCTTGTGTACACTTCTTCGTCACCGACAGAAACACCTTCCAACCCTTCGAGAGCTCCGAATCGAAGCTCCCATTGAAGGAGATCCAACGGTATTCGGACTGCAGTGGCTCAAACAGGAGGCAGATAATGCCGGCATCCAACTCCGCATCATTGACAGCGCCTCTACATTTGCAGTGTCGTGGTTGCGTCCGTTGGTGAATGTGCCTGAGCCGCAGGGGGTGGCTGTCGACTGGGGCATGAATGGCGAGTTCAAGTGGGGACATCGGTTTTGGCAAGCTCCTCGGTTCCACACTTTGCACGAGGGCACTTACTCAAGCGGCGAGGAAGACATCGCAGTGGATGTCAAATATGAAAACTAAGGTTGGCTGAGGAACAAGATCTAGGAGGTCACCTGTGAGAGTACAAACGGGATCATTTGGTTGTTGACGTATTGAGATTCAATGAAAGTCAAACAGTTCACCGGTGATCGTCTGATACCCGTATGTTAAATTCAGATATGCGCCTGAGGCTGTTGTAATACACGGTAAAGGGCAAATAGATTATGATTCATGCATAACAAGTGCCAGTGAAGGCGATTGATTATGTCTACACCTAAGGAAGTACTTTCAAGACTATTTTATAGTGGGCGCAAAACTGGTCCATAACAGACCTCAATAGCACAGGTAGGGTTGCGTAACATCGATTGCGTTCCTTGGTAGGTTTTGTTTACCATTGAAATTGTCCAACGTCGAGATCGTCATACTCCCAGCTCTGAAGCATTTGGTGGTTCTTGCTGTCGAGGCATCGGCCTCCTATTATGCTAACAGTCATGTACTCATCATCACCCTAAAGACTGTCCAGTCCATGAAAGAAGGGTGCCAAAGCAGATGGCTTCCACAGAGGCACGCAGCCTTTTCCATTCGCAACAATAGTAGCCACCAGGAAGATGAACACAACGAGAAGCAACCAGGCAGGCAAAAATAATGTAGGGCCATTGCACGCTCACAAAAATATACAGGTGTATCATAATGAAAATCGAGGTCGTCAGTTCCGCTCGCCCTTCAAATCTTCTGATGTAGCCCTAACATAACAAGTTTCGGGCGCTTCAAAAGATAAGTTGGCAGGCAATCAACAACTTCGAGGCAGATGCTCATTATAAATGTATTGCAGGGTATAAAGCCAAGTGGATAACAGAAAATACGGTTCATTGCATCTTAGTACCTATGCGGGTTATTACAGACCGCTCAGGAGCGTTGCTTTCCGTTTGAATTGGGCACATATGCAGACGTATAATGCTGGATCAAATGGAGAGGTGACTGCGCCGAGGACTACGTATCGAACCACAGATATTTCGATCCATTGGCCCAATTTAATGGATTTTAGCCTATCACACACTTGATTAGCGGTGATTGTGTGATTAACCCTATGCAGAGACCTTAGGTCGTACAGTCTTGGATTCTGAGGCGGCCAAGAAGTGGATTGTTACAACCCCGCTTTGCAGCACCAACTAGTCGATCGTGCCATTCTGGTTCACTCATACTGGCGAAGGTAGCTTCCAAAAAGGCCACGTAAACATCGCATATTGCTCCACAAGTAACAAGTCTAGAAGAAATGATATACACCAATCACCATTCGGTAAGCAATGTATTGCAGAGTGTTAGAATGACTGGCTGAAGATGATACCCGTGTGATAACATCTATCGACAAACATAATGAAAATGGGGTTCTTCACCAAGCGGTGTATATCAAACCCCTCCCCTGCGTCGAATATTTTGAAATCATGGCGGTAGAAAGGTGCCATGGTTTCATTTTTGTTTGAATCCAGGTCCAAATACAATATTTTATCAGGTGGTACACCTCGTTACATTCCACCTTTCCCGGTATTATGAAGGGGTGTTTCTGCAGGTGGCAGGTCTCCAAAAGCGATTCTCCACACAAATGCAAAGTTTCGCACGAGCCCTGCCAATCTGTCTTCACATGAACTTTCCCCACCAAGCGGATCTTTGGTTCTCGCTCGACCTTGGCAAGACATTTAAAGGCGACAGCTAAGCAGGCTAGTAAAAATCCCCGCAGCGAAGCATTTCATCTGCAAGTCAAAACCACGACATATAATAAGTGGTCGTGTCATCCGTTGCTGTTGTTGACTGTACTCTCTGCAAGTTTTCATTGTCTTATACGGACCGCCGAGAGTCTACCAGGGAGAAACACTGCATTTCTGTGGGAAACAGATCAAAACAGGGGAGCCATATTTGACAATGACATCCTTTGCTGGCGTAGCGCCTCTGGATACACAAAGTCTGGACAGTGACAAGAGATGGAGCTTGCAGCCTCTTCTGCGTCATGCAAAGCGCTCCCATAGTCGCATGCCCGGAATTCGAAAAGTACCTCTTCGAGCTATTGCAATTATTGCTTTGATAGCGTTTCTGAATATGATTGTCTGGGTTGCGGCGGCGATTGTACTGGTATGTCCGTTGTCATTTGTTGATCATAAACAAGATGTGGGGCACAACAGTCTAACAACATGATAGCATTATCACCCGTACGTTCAATCGGCGTTGTCGTCTTTGCAGAGCCTATCGAAAAGGTTATGCGCACGCCTATTACATCCACTTATTGATGATATTCTAGATCATTGGTTTCCACCGCGGCTCTTGCATATACCCTTGGCTTGAGGCATGCTTTTGATGCGGACCATATTTCTGTCCGTCGTAGCATCTGGGTCCATACATTCGTGAATGCGATTGCTGACTTCAACAGGCGATCGATTTGATGACACGACGATTGTTGGCAACTGGTCAAAAGCCTGTCACGGTAGGAACATTCTTTTCTTTGGGGCATTCCACGTGAGTGACTGAGACAAACACCCAATGATAACTGGGCGCTAACTGGGTCTCAGGATCGTCATAATTACATCTATCGTGGTCGCAGCTACCGCTGCTGCGGTTTCCTCGCGCTTCGATAGCTTCAGTACTATCGGTGGCATCATCGGTAGTTCCGTCAGCGCAGCATTTTTGATCCTGCTTGGACTAATGAACGCGTATATTCTGTTCAAACTTATTAAACAGATGCAAAAGGTGTTTAGTCTGGGCGAAGGACAGCAGGATGAAGCTTGGAAGATCGAGGGTGGCGGTGTGCTGTTTTCCATTCTCAAGAAAATGTTTAAATTGATTGACCGGTGTGTTGCAAGCCCAGTCATGCTGCTTCTTCCATCCGCTGACTATTTCTCAGCCCTTGGAAAATGTATCCTCTCGGAATCCTATTTGGACTAGGCTTTGACACGTCATCTGAGATTGCGTTACTCGGGATCTCATCAATCGAGGCTACCAAGGGAACATCCTTTTGGGTTATTTTAATTCTTCCCGCACTGTTTACCGGTAAGTGCATGTAAATTAGGAACCCTTTGAGGCTCACGCTGACCATTCCTCTCCAGCTGGAATGTGTCTTTTGGACACCCTCGATGGAGCTCTTATGTTCTCCTTGTACATTCAGCCCGCAGCAAATTTCCTTCCTCCAAGACCCGGCCGTGCAGTTTCTGCTGAAGTCGCATCGGACATTGAAGGTGACGAGTTACCGCAGTCAAGAGACAATCACCGAGACCCTGTGGCATTTCTGTACTACTCGATCGTACTTACCGTCTTGACTGTGATTGTCGCTATTGTGATTGGTATAATTCAGCTTCTTACCATGATCCTCAATATCACTAATGCCACTGGAAAGTTCTGGGATGGCGTACAACTAGCCGGTGATTACTATGATGCCATCGGTGGTGGGATTTGTGGCTGCTTCATTATATTCGGAGGCTTGAGCGTTATGTTGTATAAGCCGTGGCGAAGATGGATGGATCGACGTCACGGGCGCTCTATGGCGAATGACGAAGAGCGATACCGGGATGATGCTCTTGGGTCGGAGGAGGATACCGCTGTTGCTGGATGCGAAACAGGAGAAGGCCAGGTGTTTGAGCGTGAGCAAGCCACTACCGTTGACAAAGGGGCTTCGGCTCGTGTCACTGCGACTGAAGAACGATAGAGGAAAGAGAATATTGAATAATATCCAGGTATCACCAGTCAATTGTTAGTTGAAAATTCAATGACTATATTTGTTCCCTATTGAATCGAAACATTGGGTGTGGCCCTCATAGTCAGGCTTAAGCTATTCGCGAGATAGGTTTATCAGCGTTGAAAATAGTGTATGTTTTGTGGAGTATCAGCACCTGGTGTTCATCGGCTAGGCACGCTTGGGCCGGCCGGACCCGCTCAGGTCGGCCCAGTCTGCACACGGCCCCAACCTTGCTTCCAAGTTTTCGAGTTGAAATTGAGTTGGAACTAGCGGTTGAGCCCGTGCAGAATGCAGCTAGTGTATGTATATCACGAAAAGGGTTACTAGTACTTTTCCGTAACGCTGTATTACCAAAACCGTACTGCGGAGCATTGTCATCACAAATCGCAAATTCTCCCTATTTTCAGGGACAAGGGCGTTCTTCAGTAGCCTCCAAAAGAATTATCGCGATGGCCACCCCATTCATCGTTCCAGTTTCCAAGCCCGGTCAGGGCGAGGTCGTCGTTGAGCTCCTTCCGCCGGCCCTTCCAACATTCACCAACTTGACGTACCGATACCCGCTGAAGCTTTTGACCCATAAGTCGCGTTATATCCCAGTCTCCTCGGCTTTGCCATGTGCATCTTCGCCAGTCTATTTGTACATCATCAGTTATGGTGGGGGTCTGCTGCCGGGTGATGAAATCGACGTCTCCATCACATTGAATCCGCAAACAAGGCTGGTAGTCACGACGCCGCACGGAAGCAACAAGATCTATCGGACCGATGCGATGCAGAAGTTGCGACCACGGCTGGCTCTACCGGATCAGGTATTGATGGATATGAGTCGACAGACACTGGATGTTCACATTGGGAACCAGGCCGTTTTCTGCTCCCTGCCCGACCCCAACGTACCTTTTAAAGACAGTCGATACGAACAAGTACAGACCTTTACCGTGGACGCAGCGGCTACAGGCAACAACCGTGGCAGCCTCTGTTTGCTGGACTGGGTGACGGAAGGCCGGTCGGCCAGGGGCGAAAACTGGGATTTCCATCTCTGGCGCGGGAAAAACGAGGTGTGGTCGGTGGATGAGGCGTCAGGGTCTAGGAAGCTTCTCCTTCGCGACTCGATCATTCTGGACGCTGAATTGGAAGAGGGAGGTCACCAGGGCACCCAGGAGCAGTCGCACACGAAAAAGTTGATCCGTGATCGGGCCGGAACCAGCACCGTCCTGGGCACCTTAATACTCTACGGACCCGTTTTCGAACGGCTGATGACCTGGCTCCTGGATCGATTCAAATCACAGGCTCGTCTCGGGGCTCGCGACTGGTCCACAACATCGATCAACTCAACGCCTCAGCCTTGTTTGCACGATGATATCACTTGGACGGCAGCGCATATACGAGACAACTTTGTCTTGATGAAGTTTGGTGCCCGTCATGCACATGGAGCCAAGCAATGGCTTGGTGATCTCCTGCGGGAAGAGGGAAGCATTGAGATGGAGTTTGGCGAGGAAGCGCTACAGTGCTTATAGGAATGAACAATCATGATGCTGCCCCTGATGTTGGCCTCGCGTTACCTAGATATTGACCATCATGTTCACGTGCCGACCCTTATTACACTATGAGACCCTTCCCTAGCAGCTCATTCTACTCTCTTCCATGACTTTGTAATCATGCCATCTTCTGCCTTCCCTGGTCTGTCTTCCATTGTAGATCGTTGCTCTATAGATATGTAAAATTACCAGATACAATGCAGAACACAAGTGAGGAGGTGAACCAAGTTTGCCTTTTTTTTTATCAAAAGAAAGAAATATCGATCTACACCAAACTCGCCCTCTAGCTCGCCAGCAGACTACCGGTGGCCTCAGCCCAGCCACCTACGCGACCCATGCGTTGCATAAACCAGGGAATGACTGACGAACCCACCAGTGGGCCTGCTGTGTCATTCTGCAGAAGTACGACCGATGTCTATATGTATTATTGTATCAGGATGGAGGGTTTACGAACATACTTCTAGCTAGTGCTAGAGGTGTCCAACAGGAATAAGTCTCACCGAGATGCGGTGTGTTACAATGCCATACTTCTGAGTGCTCCGGATTTACCATACAAAACAGTATGAGATCTATCAACAAACCACCTCTGGTTCGACCCACTGCGGCCCGGCGGGACCCCACTGCGATGGATCTGTCGCAAGGTCCATGCGCCTTCTAAGACTTGGCGCAAAGATCGGTGGGGCGAGTACACTATTACTTCCGTTGTGCTGGATCTGGGCGTCTCTAGTGACGTTTCCTCCCCCTTTATCCCAACCGACTCCAAACAAAGAAGAAGAATGGCAATCAACCAAACACAGGATCAGAGTTTGGATGAGGAGATTGCAGATCTTGAGGAACGTCTGAAAAATGCGAGAGCTCGGCGGGCGCTGGCCACTGGGAAGGCTCCTTTCCTAGGTAAGCAAATAAACAAATAGATCTTAACCACCAAGAGCTGGTAGATAGTTCCTCGACTCTGCTAACTGTGCTTCACTTTTTTAAGATCCGTCCAATCCGATACCCGTCCACGCGCTGCTCCTTCTTTCTGACTCGGCGCTTCCCACCGGTGGGTTTGCATACTCCAATGGACTCGAATCGTACCTTGCCCATCTCAAGCTACAAGGACGTATAGCCAATCCAGAGGCAGCCTTTGACTCGTTCCTTGCGCTCTCGATTGCGTGTGTGGCGAGCACCTCACTACCGTACTTGTTGGCAGCGCATCGACAACCCGAAATGTTGGAAACCATCGATAACGATCTCGATGCATCCACCCCTTGTGTTGTAGCTCAGCGGGCGAGCCTCGCCCAAGGACGAGCTCTACTGGGGGTCTGGGAACGATCCTTCCGCGTGCCCTACACTTCAGTGAGCGATGCAGAAGCGGTGACGGCTGTCAAGATTCTCGAAAGGTTTTCTACCGGGCTCAAGAGCCGCAATAACCCAGACGAAGGATTGGGGCCGAATGGTCACTTGGCGCCCTTGTGGGCAGTGGTCTCTCGGGCCATGGGGTTGACGGCACAGCAAACGGCCTATCTGCATATGGTCAACCATGCCAAAGCCGTGCTCGGCGCAGCGGTGCGCTCCTCTGTCATTGGTCCTTATATGGCGCAGTCCATCTTGGCCAGTCAACGCTTGCAGGAAATGATTTCTCGCCGAATCGAGCGGGAGTGGGACACCCCCGTCGACCGGGCTGGACAGCTGGTCCCAGCAATGGACTTGTGGATTGGACGCCACGAGCTTCTTTACAGCAGAATTTTTAACTCATGAAAACATTACCTTTCTGTTCAATTTTAGAGACTGCAAACTCAGTATATTTGAAACTAGCCAAGAATTTGCTGTTTACCAATAACTTAGGCGTCAATATTCCCAGATCCTCGGGGTGCGCCCTGTTTCCACCTGTTCACACTAAGGCTGTATGCCCCACTAGCCTTCCACGCACTCAAAATCAGATCTATAATGTTGGCCAACCCCTTCCCATTCTTCACCTGAGCAAAAACGGTGGGTCCGCCCTCCCGCATCTTGGCAGCATCTCGGGCCATTACGTCTAGATCGGCGCCGATAATTCCGGCCAAGTCGGTCTTGTTCACCACCAACAAGTCCGACCCCGTAATGCCCGGCCCACCCTTGCGCGGGACTTTGTCGCCGCCGGCCACATCAATCACGTAAACGATGAAATCAGCCAGTTCTCGAGAGTAGTTGGCGGCTAGATTGTCGCCGCCAGACTCTATCAGAAGAATGTCGGTCTGGAATTGCTTATGCAGTCCCTGTAAGGCGAGCAGATTGGCGCTAATATCCTCGCGGATGGCGGCGTGCGGACAACCCCCGGTCTCAATGGCTTTGATCCGGTTGCTCGCAAGAGCCTTGTTCCTAGTGAGGAACTCCGCATCTTCACTGCATTGAACAAGAAGAATATGTGTAAGCAAAAAGAACAAGCCACTTATTGAATTGGAAGAGCGTTGCCTACCGTGTGAAGATATCATTCGTGACGGCGGCCAGATTGTATTCGTCTCGCATAGTCTGGGTAAGAGCGAGCATCAAAGCGGTCTTTCCCGATCCTACCGGTCTAGCATCAGTTAGCATCTTCGTGAAAGCAAGGAGAGGAAAGAAAGAAAGAGCCAGTGCTTACCCGCCAATTCCAACGGTGAAAGCACGGTCGTTCCAATCCCGCTCGTGCGTTAGAGGCTGTTCTCGCGTGACATATGACCCTGGGCCGTCCATGATCTCGTGCGAGTGCCCATGAGCCTCACCATTATCATGCGAGTGGGAATGAGTCATGATGTGTCTGAAACGCGACTTGATAATACCAGAATGAAGGGATATTGAGTTATGGGAGAGCAAGGTGGGAGAGAACCAAAATGCAGGTGGAGAGTTTGGAGGGGGTTTATATAATAAAAAGCAATAGTCGGCTTATTGCATAGGTCGTAACATTTTTGACAGTCCCAAGAGAGAAGAGACAGTAGCTGGGATTATGCAATTTTGGAATTAATGAGCTATCTTTTGCCGCTCAGTAACCTTCATTTCTTTTGCATATTAGGGCATATAGCGTGGAATCTGCGTCCAGTGACCGACTTCGGACATGGTGAAGTTTAAGATCTCTCGTTCGCATCGCCTAGTGGATCATTTCCCCTTCCCCTACCTTTAGTTGCATCTGGGCCCCGTCTATATTAGCAATCCTGTAGTTCATAGTCGTCCGTCCAGCTCTACTACGAGGAGATATGGATGTAGATAGACTTACTGGGTTTACAAGATTACCACGCTCGGGCTAGCTAGCGTCCCGAGGGCCCGGTTGATCAGCGGGTACGTCCCTGTTTCTGGAAAGTAAGGTATATATGCAGATAGGGCACAGCTCAATACAGATCGCGTCCATCATACCGCCATTTCACATCTGGTACGTCAATTGGATTGTGTAATATGGCAAGTTCTCCATTCAGCTGATCAATCATCTCGTGTGTTACTATTAGCGACGGAGCAATCCCGTGTCGGAGATCACAGGCTGGGCCCCTGATGATGTAATAGTGCATATTTCCATGCTTCCCTTCAGCTCGCATCTAATTCTGTCGGGGAGAGGGCCCGTACGTAGAAAGAAAGTTTGGGATCGATAAACAGATTGACAGGACTCGTGCGCGTCTAAGCAGCGGTGTGGAGAATCGCAGATGGATGTCTTCGCCTGCAGCGCCTGTCCGTACTCCTAGGTAAGGAGAGACGTAACGAGGTGTATTGCCCCATAAAAACCGTATTCATACCTGGACTGGAGCCATGGCACCTGTTTAAAGTTGGAATACAGTACAATTCAATACGATGGGTCTTATCAACTGAAAGGATTGCCATGCTAGGCAAAATTGGGTCTGATACTGTATTTTGGTTGGGATATGCTGCGGGGGGTAGGTCCACGGGTATTTAAGATGCCCGAATTGCATCGAGCAGCAAGAGAGTGCGCATGAGTAATCTCTGTCCATTTACTTCTTGTCCAGAATCCCTTCAATTCCACACCGGATCCAGGGGTCTTGAGAAAACTACACGTTCAAAATGCATCTGATTCCCAGAGAGGTACGTGGATTACTCGCTCCTCTGTTTTCCCTACAAGATAATAACCAGAATGTCTACTTCTAGCTGGAAAGACTCGCCATCCTCTATCCGCTTGGGAATCTGGCCCAGCGCCGTCTTTCACGTGGAGTGCGGCTTAACCATGCGGAAGCTGTGGTACGTACAGTGCCCATTCGGGCTGTTGATTGAGACGCATTGGCTCACAAAGAGGGATCAAAATAGGCCCTGATCTCCACGGTCTTGCACGAGGTAAATATTTTCCTAGAAAAACTGGACCTAGCTACGGCTTGATTTATTTACTTACTCGGACGCTAGCTTATCCGCGACGGTCACTATGCGGTGGCTGACCTGATGTCCATTGGGAGAACGATCCTCGGCCGCCGTCATGTACTGCCATCCACCTGGTTTACTGCCCGTCAGATCCAGATTGAAGGAACATTCCCGACAGGCACTTATCTTGTGACTGTGGTCGAACCTATCGCCACGGAAGCCGGAAACATTGAGCTAGCGCTGTATGGTGCTAACCTCACCCCGCCTCCTGATAACCTTTTTCCAGAGGTCAATTTTGAGGACTACGCACCAAACAAGGCGCCAGGCTACATCTGGTGTGAGGTTATTGATAATCCCGGTCCCTATAAGACCGACATTCTCCTGAATGATAAAGAGATTGTGAATAATGAACAGAGAAAGAGAAAGAGACTCCGTCTGAAAGTTGTAAACCACGGGACCAGGCCCATTCAGGTACGTCGTATCCTTTTATTCTGTTATTCTTTCTTCCTTTCTTTATTTCCTTGCTTGTTCTTCGCGGATGCTGATGCTCGAATGATGGTAGGTTGGATCTCATTTCCACTTCATCGAGACAAACAGAGAGCTTGAGTTCGACCGAATCAAGGCCAACGGATTCCGACTGGATACCCCATCCGGTAGTTCCATTCGATTCGAGCCGGGGCAATGCCGTCAGGTAGACCTGGTGAAGATTGCTGGTAAGGGGCTAATTGCCGGCGGTAACGGTGTCGCGGAGTACTTCAAGGTTCATCAGCGTATTCACCCCGAGTTTCGCCATAAAGTCCAAGACAATCCGGATAACGCTAGATCGGAACGTCGTATGAAACGCAACGAGTATGTGAAACTGTTCGGACCCACCAAAGGCGATGTTGTACGGCTAGGATCGACCGATCTCTACGTCATGGTAGAGAAGGATTATCGAGACTTAACCGATCATTGCGCTGAAGACTGTCCAAATGGTCAAGAGGAATGCCAACGAAGCCGTCGAGGTAATCGGAAATGCCCGAAATCCCGCACATACTACGGTGATGAGTGCAACTTTGGTGGCGGCAAGTCCGTTCGAGACGGCATGGCCCAGACCTCATATGGCTCCTCCAAAGAGCATCATGATCCAAACCGGAATGAAACTTCCGATCCGCCCCATTATGATAAGTGTGTCGACACGGTGATCACCAACGCGTTGATCATCGATTATACTGGCATCATAAAGGCGGACATCGGGATCAAGGGTGGTTATATAACAGCCATTGGACGTGCCGGAAATCCAGACATCATGGATGATGTGGACATCATCATTGGTGCCAATACCGACGTGATCGGGGCTGAAAACAAAATTGTCACAGCCGGTGGGCTTGACACACACGTCCACACTCTGGACCCGGCCCAGGTTCCCGAAGCACTCTGCAACGGATTGACGACGTTGGTCGGCGGTGGCACGGGCCCCTCGACGGCCTCGAATGCTACTACTGTCGCGCCAGGCCCCGAGCATATCAAACGCATGCTCCAGGCGTTTGATCATCTGCCCATCAACGTTGGTATCACTGGCAAGGGCAACAACAGTGATCCAGAGGGTCTGATTGAGCAAGTCGAGGCAGGTGCGATCGGCTTGAAGCTGCACGAAGACTGGGGCGCCACCCATAAGGCTATCGACACGTGTCTCAAAGTGTGCGAAGATTACGATGTCCAATCCACCCTGCATACCGATACGATGAATGAAGGTGGCTATGTGGATGACACGATCAACAGTATTGGCCCGGAGCGTACCATCCATTCGTATCACACCGAAGGCGCCGGCGGCGGGCATGCTCCCGATATTATTGCAGTCGTGAAGACGCAAAACATCCTTCCGGCGAGCACAAACCCTACCCGCCCGTACACGTTCAACACGGTGGACGAGCATGTGGACATGGTAATGGTTGCGCATCACCTCTCCAAAGATATTCCGGCTGATGTCGCCTTTGCCGAGAGCCGCATTCGTGCGGAAACAATTGCTGCCGAAGACTACCTTCTCGATAACGGCTCCATCAGCATCATGTCGTCGGACACCCAGGCCATGGGTCGTGTCGGCGAGGTGGTCCTCCGAACCTGGACCAGCGCCCATAAGATGGCCGTTCTTGATATTCCACCCCCCGAAGCCGCTAAGCGCAAGGGTAGTAAGGACGGATCATACAACAGCATTAATCAATTCCGCGATGACCTAGCAAATAAAGGATGCCATGATCAGGAACACCAGAAGGGCCTCGCGAATGATGCTCCTACTATCAACAACTTCCGCGTCAAGAGGTATATCAGCAAGTACACCATCAACCCGGCCATCGCCCACGGTATGTCGCATCTCATCGGAAGCGTCGAAAAAAACAAGTTTGCCGATCTGGTGATTTGGCAACCGAGCAACTTCGGCACCAAGCCTGATATCGTGTTGAAGGGCGGCATGATAGCAGTTGCTTTAGGTGTATGTCTCTCCTCCCCCAACTGTGCCTTTGTCCCCGTCCGGGATCCTCTAATCTGAAATCTTTCGCTTTTGATAGGGTGACCCCAATGGCTCGATTCCGACGATCCAGCCGAGGATAATGCGACCCCGGTTTGGAGTAAGTCTTCTTCCGCTGTCCTGAAAAATATTTGGCTTTTAACTAAGCTTGCCCTAGGCCCTTGTACCTGAAACTTCCATTACATTTGTTTCCCAGGCATCCGTCAGCGTGTATAACCGTGACGAAGCCCCACCCCATGCCCCAACCCTGGAGGAACTCCCCACGGTGCCTGATGAACCCAAGCCTTTTGTCGTAAAATCCAACACATCAATCGACACATACAAGCTCAAGAAACGTGTTGAACCCGTCAAGGGCTGCCGGGTTGCGAAGAAGAAGGACATGGAATTCAATGACACAACGCCAAGGATGGACGTAGATGCGGAAACTTTTGTGAGTAGTTATCCACATTTCTTCCATTATTCTTCTCATCCTTTCTGTCGTTTAACCTTCCTTGATGCATATTCTGACCATATCTGCTCGTTCTGTAGATTGTGAAAGCGGACAACTATGTGTGTGACGTCCCGCCGGCAACCTCAGTAGCATTGGCGCAGGACTATTTCATCTGTTGATCTCAGTTTGGAACGGCAGGGTCTGGCGTCGCAGACAGAAAATGAATGGGGGAAATTTGAATTAAACTCCTCTGTCAGAGACTTTAATAAATTGCAGAGTTTTCGGCTTTTTTGCTTTAATCCATCCTTTTTGTTCTGCAACTACTTGTAAATTACCTGTCTTGTAAGCATTTGAACAAAACATGAATCATGTCTACACACTTTAGATCATGCCTCTAGGTAACCCCAATTTATATCAAGAGACTTAAGATCGTGGCTCTATGAGTTATCATTTTGAAGGGCGAGATGTAAGGCAATCATGTTACTTCAGAACATAACTCCATGAATCTTTGCACCACATCGAGAAACTTAAGGTCGTAAGCACGAACTACGATTTGGGGCGTGAGGACGGGTGTGAAAGTCTATCGTCGGTTTAGAAGAGTACGATATCGCAATACTCAACGAGTTCACGACTAGGATTGCTATAAATCGACACAAAAAAGAATATTGATTCAAAGGAAACAAAGAAGCAAACTTCAACGGAAGAGAGAACCAAGGAATGGATAGATATCCTGTCAGGATTGGTCAGCAGCAGAGCTGTATTTGCTCCTGCCCTTTCGGTTACTCATCCTGTTCTTTCTAGACGGAATTGCGACATCCGGTGTGCCAGTCTCAGCGACATCCGGTGTACCCGTCTCAGCGGTATCCGGTGTGCCAGACGCAGTGCCCTGATTGACAGGCGCAGGGTCCGAATTGCCAGACCCAGCAGTGCCCACACCGATAGGTAGAGTAGCAACCGGACTAACAGGCTTCACAACGCCGGGGAGGAGTCTCACGACTTCTTCGTCATTCATGGTGTGGACGGGGTCATTATACACTCTTCCCATTCGGATATCCATTTTACCACCCCATCGAATGAGGACCCCTTTGCTGTCAAATAGCTTGATGTATTCTTTGGGATCCTGCTCCGAGCTAGGCTTCTTCGCTAGCTCTTTCAGCGCTTCCACCTTAAACCGGGCCGTCCATCCGGGGAGGACGCCCCATCCCACATAGGCGTCCCTGTTCAGCTTTTTGTCCTGGGGGCTTTTGCTCCAAGAGGTAATCCGGGGTTCTAGCGGGGGATCGGCAGCCTTCCTTTCCCTTGCGTCTTTGACCTGTCGGTCCTTTTCATCCTGGGAAATGCCGGGCTCGGGATCGACGACTTCTCCCTGAGACAAATCGGGGTTGTAGGTGTACTGCTCCAATTCATAGTCTTCCTGAGTGAAATCGAAGTGGGCATACATGCAAGGGTTGCCATTCATCGCCGCTTCGAGGGGAAGGTAGATGCCCCGCAGAGGATAAGTCAGGTCCACATAGAGAAAGTCATCCGGCGCGGTAAAGTTCCTGTTGTGGTCACACTCTGGAGAGTCCACGCCATCGTCACGCCGATAATCGTCGTCTTTGCATATTTCTGGATGGATGACAGGCACCAGTCTCGACACAACGTCCGTAGGATTCCTGACGTATCTGGCAGCTGCGTCGTAATCGCACGAGCCCTCGATGCGCTGCATACTTTGAATGTTATGGAGACTGGGCCCCACCATCGCGGTCAGGTTGCGGTAGCGCTGATAGACTTCCGGCTCCATCGGTTTGGTCAATTCCATCGCATGGCCGCGGAGGCAGAGGGAGTTCAAAACCGTATGGTGCTTGGCTGGTTCGTCATGTTTCTCGGCATAGTTTGTCACCACGTCCAGTAATGCCCATTTCTTGAAAATCTCCGGGTTGTTCGCATCGAACTTTTCGTTGGCATAGTCAAAGAATCTCTGATCCTTCGTAGGATGGCGTTGCCATTGGACCGGCCCCTTCGTCCCTTGGAGATCTAGAGCAGCGATGCTGACAAGTTTTCCAGATGGCATGTTGTTTGGGTTGCAACACTTGTAGTAACGTGTGGAAAAGAGATAGTGGAATGGTTGGGTTCAATAGTGGCTTGTGAGGCCCTATTTGTACTCGATGGCTGTGGTATTGAAATTACTGTACACTATGTTTGTAACGAAAGGTATTTTACGAGGTGACGTAGAATGATACCAAGTCTTACCATCAACAGTACTATTAATTATTAATTTCCTTTTCTTACGTTTGCTTTTGTTTACTCATTCACCACGTCAGCTACGTTGCACATGAACCCTGATCCCAGAATGCAGGACATGTGGGCAAGACCCGCTCCATCTGTCTATGTATTAAACCCTCAACATCCTCATGCAGCTCGAAGTGCAAGGGTGGGGATCATGCCTCTTGGGTTTCTCCCCCCACCAGCCCCGAAAGGTTCAGCCATAGTCAGAATACAACCCAACGTGCACGTCCATGCTGCCCTTGCTGATCTTCTACCGACGATCAGCTCAGTATACTCGCTCAGAGACTACCCATCCCTCCTGTGCTCCCCCTAGCTTTACAACGATAACCAAAGCTCAAGTGAGGCAGTTCCACTGACAATCATTTGATGGAAACTTTAAACTTGCATGTTCTTGTCTCGCAATCGGAATGTGAGTGGAGAGTTGTCCCAAACACTCAATTGTGCCACGTTCCAGAACAGTGTGAACTAGTAACATAGACAACCAGGCCAATGGGCCCAATACTCTCTTACACAGTAGTACTGTAATGCGGTGGATCTGCGGTGGACATGCGGTGAACTAGTATTGAGGGTCCGTGAACGATGGAAGACCTCAGGAGGATTTACCGATTGAGAATTCCTTCTAAGATAAAGGAAAGCATAAGACCATTCATGTTGGTCTAAACAGGTCTGTGTCTGCCACAAATGCCTAGGTGCAGCTGGGCTCAAGCAGTTTTGGCGATTCTTCGGGAGAAATGACAGGAAATTCGGATTAATCTCGACCTTCTCGCATTGAAGGAAGTGATCCAAGTTCGATCAATTGGACGAAAGTGATCTAAGATTGGTCATCTGTTCGATGAAATATCCCATACCGGTCCTCTCCATTGAGTATGTTGCTGTGTGTGCGCTGTCCAGGCATTTGGCATTTTTTTCTTTCGATTCAAATCGCGATACATTGAACATCCATCACAAGTGGTTGGATTTCGACACGCTGCGCTGGCAATATTCCTGCAGAGAGTCCGGCAATGTGGCAGCACAGAATGCAGTGTTTTATTGTGTCCATATAATTAAAGAGGTTCTGAGGATATTAATGGCGACAATTTAGTCGCCTAGCCCTATTTCAGCGAGATGGAAATGATGCAGGATGTCAGGCACAAGCTTCGGCTGGATGCCACATAAGATCATTTCAAAGCAGTCTCCATCTGGGTATTGGTGGTTATCCGAGAAGACAACGAGACATCATTATTTTGGAGACTTCATGGTAACAATTGGCATATCCTGTGGTTCTGCACAAGGGGGTTTGCATGGACTTGAGCTTGGAGCTTTTACATGGAGACCGAGGTAGGTTGTCTACCATCTTCTAGGCCCATTTCAGCAATCCTATTCACTCTTTTTCGCCATCCGTGCAGACGGACTCCATGTGGCTGTGCTCAGCGGCTAATCCAAAGTAGTAAAATGGCGGAGTACGCCCACCTGGATTGTTTGCCACGGTACTTTCCTATGGTCGCTCTAAACGCGAGATTGAGGACCTGTGGGCTTCTTACCAAGCCAATCTTTCCTAGGGACAAAATCCGTAAATACTAGGATCATAGACCATAAAATCCACTAGAATCCCGATAGAAACGATAGTAAAGGCTAATAGGTAGGGCTTAGTGCGGAATAGTAAAAGCACTACAGGAATGGTGGTCATCTAGATCAAGACTAAAGTGGCTCTCAACTCTAGTTTTTGCCAATCGGCCATATTATTGCCCCATAACGCGTCTAGAAACCGATAGAAGAGGCTAGACAAGCACTAGAAGATGACACCTACGTAAAAGGCTAGCATAGATAGTTAGCCTAGAATTCTTTCTAGGGAGGGAGTGAGTGAAACGGAGTAGCAAGAAATGAATCACAAAGAGGTAAAAGTAAAAAAGTCTAAAGACATTAATTATGGTGAGGATTGCGAAGTCCGTAGGGTACGCGCCTTTGGGTCAGCCATTTAGTTCGTTGGTTGTGTACTTATTGGAGCAAAATGACATGGGGAAAGCCGGGCTTTTTAAGCTGAGAACTAAGCACCAAGAGCGAAGTAGCTGTTGAATCGGATGCCGCATCAGTCCGTGTATATATTGTCTAGGAACATCATGACGATGGAGCAGTTTAGACATTGTGCGACGGTTAACAATTGGAATTAACTATTGGCACTTAGCTATGGATAGCTAAGAGACGATGGTCAAGACACGGTGGTTAAGACAGGGTGGTTAATATTCGGTGGTAAGCGGTGCCACCATGGAATCTAGCCATGCTTAGAACATAGACACCCAATTTAAGAGTAGGCATCATTTAACTAGCGGTCAGCAATAGCTTTCCTTGGTTTTACTAGCTTAACTAAATGTTATACAAAGGCCACATACGAAGTTTGAGGTTTTGCGACTCTTTTTAGCGACGTCGCTTTTTTCTAACTAAGAGTAGTCAACTAGCTAAGGGCGGCACTTTAGGCCGAGAGCGGTTAGATTGAGAGCGATCAAAGTTATATAGTCTAAAACATCTTAATTCGAGCTACTAAATAGGCTGGTGACTGAAATCGAAATTGTAGTTGCTAAACCTTGAATGTTCTTAGATCTAAGAACGTTTCGAGGCGTGAAGTTCTAAGTGCGACCTATCTATGTGAGATCTTAGACTAGGCGAGTGGGTTATACTTATTATTTGTGGCGATTATTTGTCTTTATCACTTCTATAAATGGTCACGTCCTTACGCTCCCGTTAGAAGTTGGCTTTACCAATGACTAGAATAAGTTTTTAAACGAACGAAAACTTATTATCTTATAGCCCGACTTCCACAATTTTCACTCTATATCTATATATTGTAGTGGTGTAACCCATGACAGTAGCGTATTAGTGGCCTGAGGTATCACAATTGCCTTAGGAAGCTTGCATGCAGTCTTTTCTCAGAGAGCAGCATCATCCGACCATCATCAATATGACTACAGTTTTTCCACCAGATTCGTCTTTCATGATATAGCTTCATTTTTAGTGCGATAGCCACTTACAGTGACTGCTCTCTACGTCTATACTGGACATGGGAGTGGTTGGTTGTGCTGTCTCCATTGATATCGACCTGTCTGTTATGTCAGACTGCCATCGTGCCATCCCCATTTCAATGCATATTTAAGCTACTTTCCTATTATTTAAAGCTCCCCTAGTAACCATCTCACCACAAACAAATAGAGGAAAGACGACCTTAGAAAGCATTCAAAATTTGACAATATACACTGCAAATTTATTACGCGATGGATCTCACTCTTAACCACTATGATAAGCGACATAAGAATAAACTCCTAGCTTGTGTATTACGCCTAAGTTCTACATTTGTCTTTTATCAATAAGTTATCGACATTCTCTTACTATAACCAAATTTTTGATCTCAAGGCTAATCCCCCTAGCTTTCTACTACTTCTATAGATACTACAATCCGACCGGCCGGGGTTTACCGACTTTGGCTAGTTCATAGCTGCTACAATAGTAGCAACGGTGTGCGTTATGTTTTCTTTCCCAATCAAGCTATTTTTAAGCCCCCAATACCGATACCACCATATCCGCGAATTCATAATATTGTGAAAGCATAGGCCTATTCTTAGAAGCATATTACTAAATATACGGCTAACCCACATTTTGATCTAGCGGATGCTATAAAGCTAGTAAGATAGGCTTTTTGAATATATCTATCTTCGTTCTTTTCGCACCGTAAGGTTCTTCGCGACTTGCTCTAACTAGTTAGACTTTGACTATTACCGTCACAATATACATATTATTATACTTTATCTTGCCTATGATAAATAGGACGATATATATAGATGAAATGTATAGGATAGATCGAAACCAGTTACATTATTCTTCACCCTTTAATTTAATCGACCGTAGTTCCATTCCTACCTAAAAGCTATACCACTATCTTATAGCCGCCTACTACGGCATATAATAACGGAGTTTGAACCAAATTGTCCCCATACCCACATCCACATTTCTATTTTTAAGTAAAAGCTTCACCACCGCCCTATATCAAGTACGTATAGCTACATAGATACCGTAATGTTGTTGAGCCCAAGCACATTGGGATCATTTAAAGGAATGTATGTTCTCATATGTCGAGAAAGTTAGTAATCTTGTCGCAGAATCAGGCTTTGGAAACCTGAAAGTGACTCCCTTAAGCAGAGCAATAGATGGTGCCGTCGCCACCATTGGGACATACACAATAGATTGGACCTGCACACTAATAGAGCTGTTTAAGTTCTCATGCAATTTGTACATGACGCTTCTCCATGGAACTAGTGAATGAACGGGTGTGCTTACGTTTCCTTCGTCGCAATCCCTGCAAAACGCAGTTAGCAAAAATACATCACTAACAACATCAAAGGAAGAGACTTACAGGTTTGATCCGACAATCTTGCAGAAGGCACCGTTGCATTCCTACGGGCCATACGTTTAAGAAAGGCTTTTTGTTGTTGGGGGGTGGGGTGGAGGGGAGGTGGCGCGATGAAGACATCTTTCAGAGGCTTAACATACACCGCAGTATGAGTATCGCTTGGGCAAGATTGAGTGGCAGCGCTATTGTCATTGAGAGGAGTAGCGAGACCAAGGCTGGCACCAACGGCCACAAGAGCGCACATAAGGCTGGAAACCTGCATGGTGGATTCGACGGTTGATCGTTGAAATCTGAATCCTTGGTGAATAGACGTGGTGGTTTGTTCAGAATGATGAAGACTTGCTGGAGCGAAATCACCACCTTTATAGTCGAATCCCAGAATCTTACCTCGCCAAACTCGGAGCCTTATCGGAAATAGAGAACGCGTTGTAATCAATTGTTTTCATTCACGAGTCATGTTCCCCAAGTGCCAGAAGCAAATTCAATGTAGGAGTGGACTTCTTGAATACGAGACTTGACGGTTTACCTCTTTGCAGTAGGGAGTTACGTCTACTAGGACCCAAGAGGCAGAGTAGATGCATAATATATCCAGAAAGGTAGCGGTATAGATCATATCCATTCTTGGGAAGGTCAAGCAGTGGTGCGTTTGCGAGGTACTTACCTCAATCTCAGTCATATCGTTTTCTGGGTCGAATTGTGGTGCATATAAAAATCTGTGATTGAAGTACGAAGAGTACGAAGACATGATGTCCAGGAAAATAAAAAAGAAAGAGGGATATATCTTCGACGCTTTACTTCACGCCATTCACAACCTTGGTTTAACAGGGTGCCAGGATATGAGGCTGAAGCTCAGACAGCGGAGCGGCTCCGCCTCGCTAGTCTATACTTACTTATTCGGGCAGGTCGACCAGGCGATTTTCGCTTCATACGGCTTTTGTTTGTGGAGATGCCTCCAGGTTATACCTCTAGTGCGTACGCTCGGAGAGGCAGGTAGTCAACCAACCGCCCTTAAACAAAAACCCCTTACCAAGGAGTGATGAGGGGTCCGAACGCGGTTGGGGGCGTTCTAAGCCTAGGACTGAGGATTCTCACGACCTGTATCCTATACATGTATCGTAGGTTAAATTCAACATGCGCCTGAGGTCACAAATCTCCTGTTGTGAGATGTTTGTATTGTTTGCGTTATGCCTGAATTCCCAGGCAATAACTTGATTAATAATGCAGTTTCAGTACCCGACATGACTAAGCAGTTACCCCTCCACCGCCACCCAGGAGGGGTTTTGGGTAACAGTTCGAGTCAGTCAGAAGGTTTGTGCAGGTGGCAGGCATGTTGTGAATCATTGGTGAATTGAGTATTGAGAGAGCCATGGATCCCCGGGTACTTCGTATTTATAGCTATCATGTCACAATAGTAGAGCTTGCATTGATAATATGCGTCACCGGAGTATCACGGAAGGCAACATACAGTGAGTCAAGGTCATAAGCATCACACCGAATAAGGATTTGAAATCAAGAGCAATGTCAAAATAGAATATACAGAGCTAGTCAGATGCACAGAGCTAGTCGTGTTGCAGTCAATCATATAGTGAGAGATAAAAGTCAGTGACCAAAACGCACAAAACCGGCAAAAAGTCCCCACTTTCGCTTTCTTTTTTTTCTCTCCCACTTTTCCTCCCCCTCCTCTTCTCTTTCCCCTCTCCATCCCTCTCCCAAGGAGCAGTTGCACATAGAACTTTTTGATCTGATCGAGAGCTCTCGGTCCCGGTCATCTGTGTGCTCTTCTTCTTTTCTACTTGTCCAAGTTTTTTTTTTTTGAAGATCAACCGCCATCATGGTTAAGTAAGTTCATATCGAGATCCTCGGATCCTCAACACAGCTTCCAAGAGTATGTTGCTAACATTCTGTCTCACAGCTTCACTATCGAAGAGGTTCGTGCTTAAATACCATCATCTATGGATGGCAGATTGGGATGTCCCCCCCAGACATCTAGTCTCGCCATCTGGGGTGGTACTTGAATTTTCCCCCCAACCTTCAGAAGACTAACATGGCAACAGATCCGGTCTCTGATGGACCGCCGGGCTAACATCCGGAACATGTCCGTCATTGCTCACGGTAAGCTCCTGTCGATAATCTCAAAATTTGATTGATGCTGACATCTATGTGCGTAGTCGATCACGGAAAGTCCACCCTCTCCGACTCCCTGGTCCAGCGTGCCGGTATTATCTCCGCTGCCAAGGCTGGTGAGGCCCGTTTCATGGACACCCGTCCCGACGAGCAGGACCGTTGCATTACCATCAAGTCCACCGCCATCTCCCTCTACGCCAAGTTCGCCGATGAGGAGGATATCAAGGAGATTCCCCAGGCTGTTGATGGTAACGAGTTCCTGATCAACTTGATCGATTCCCCCGGTCACGTTGATTTCTCGTCTGAGGTCACTGCCGCTCTCCGTGTCACTGACGGTGCCCTGGTCGTCGTCGACTGTGTCTCCGGTGTCTGTGTCCAGACCGAGACTGTCCTCCGTCAGGCCCTGACCGAGCGTATCAAGCCCGTTCTGGTCATCAACAAGGTTGACCGTGCTCTTCTCGAGCTCCAGGTCTCCAAGGAGGATCTCTACCAGTCCTTCTCCCGTACCATCGAGTCCGTCAACGTCATCATCTCCACCTACTTTGATAAGGCTCTCGGTGACGTCCAGGTCTACGCCGAGAAGGGTACCATTGCTTTCGGTTCCGGTCTCCACGGCTGGGCTTTCACCGTCCGCCAGTTCGCTGTCAAGTACGCCAAGAAGTTCGGTGTTGACCGCAAGAAGATGCTCGAGCGTCTGTGGGGCGACAACTACTTCAACCCCAAGACCAAGAAGTGGACCACCAAGGGTGAGCACGAGGGCAAGCAGCTCGAGCGTGCCTTTAACCAGTTCATTCTGGACCCCATCTTCAAGATCTTCGCCGCTGTCAACCACAACAAGCGTGATGAGATCTTCACCCTCCTCGAGAAGCTCGAGGTTACTCTCGCCAACGACGAGAAGGACCTCGAGGGCAAGGCCCTCCTCAAGCTCATCATGCGCAAGTTCCTGCCTGCCGCTGATGCCCTTCTGGAGATGATCTGTATCCACCTGCCCTCTCCCGTCACTGCCCAGAAGTACCGTGCCGAGACTCTGTACGAGGGTCCCCAGGACGACCGTGCCTGCATTGGTATCCGCGACTGTGACCCCACTGCCCCTCTGATGCTTTACGTCTCCAAGATGGTTCCCACTTCCGATAAGGGTCGTTTCTACGCCTTCGGTCGTGTCTACGCCGGTACCGTCAAGTCCGGTATCAAGGTCCGTATCCAGGGTCCCAACTACGTTCCCGGAAAGAAGGAGGATCTCTTCATCAAGGCCATCCAGCGTACCATTCTCATGATGGGTCGCTTTGTTGAGCCCATTGAGGACGTCCCCGCCGGTAACATTGTCGGTCTGGTCGGTGTCGACCAGTTCCTGCTCAAGTCCGGTACCCTGACCACCGACGAGACCGCACACAACCTGAAGGTTATGAAGTTCTCCGTCTCCCCCGTTGTGCAGCGCTCCGTTGAGGTCAAGAACGCCCAGGATCTGCCCAAGCTGGTTGAGGGTCTCAAGCGTCTTTCCAAGTCCGACCCCTGTGTCCTGACTTTCATCTCCGAGTCCGGTGAGCACGTTGTTGCCGGTGCCGGTGAGCTGCACCTCGAGATTTGTCTCAAGGATCTCGAGGAGGACCACGCCGGTGTCCCTCTCCGTATTTCCGACCCCGTCGTTCCTTACCGTGAGACCGTCACCGCTGAGTCCAGCATGACTGCCCTGTCCAAGTCGCCCAACAAGCACAACCGTCTGTACCTCACCGCTCAGCCCCTTGACGAGGAGGTCTCCAAGGCCATCGAGTCTGGCAAGATCAGCCCCCGTGACGACTTCAAGGCTCGTGCCCGTGTCCTTGCTGACGAGTACGGCTGGGATGTCACCGATGCCCGTAAGATTTGGTGCTTCGGTCCTGACACCAACGGTGCCAACTTGCTGGTTGACCAGACCAAGGCTGTTCAGTACCTGAACGAAATCAAGGACTCCGTCATCTCCGGATTCCAGTGGGCCACCCGCGAGGGTCCCGTTGCTGAGGAGCCCATGCGTTCCGTCCGCTTCAACGTCCTTGATGTCACCCTCCACGCTGATGCCATTCACCGTGGTGGTGGTCAGATCATCCCCACCGCTCGTCGTGTCCTGTACGCCGCTACCATGCTGGCTGACCCCGGTCTCCTCGAGCCCATCTTCAACGTCGAGATCCAGGTTCCCGAGCAGGCTATGGGTGGTATCTACGGTGTCCTCACCCGCCGTCGTGGTCACGTCTACACCGAGGAGCAGCGCCCCGGTACTCCTCTGTTCAACGTCCGCGCTTACCTGCCCGTCAACGAGTCCTTCGGTTTCTCCGCCGATCTGCGCTCCGCCACCGGTGGTCAGGCCTTCCCCCAGTCCGTCTTCGACCACTGGGCTATCCTGTCTGGCGGTTCTCCTCTGGACCCCACCACCAAGCCCGGTCAGATCGTCACCGAGATGCGCAAGCGCAAGGGTCTCAAGGAGGTCGTCCCCGGCTACGAAAACGTAAGTTTCTATTTTTCTCAGTGGTCTATATTACAGTTGCTAACTTTCTTCTTCAGTACTACGACAAGCTGTAAAAATGGTCACGGACAACCAGAATTGCGTCTCTGCCAGTCATTCGTGGAAACTTTTATGAGAATGATGAATTCAATACAATTTCTCCAGTTCAACAAAATTTTACCCCATCGTTCTTCGTTACTCGCTTCGACCGTTGCGTCTAGAAGGTTGGCCTTGAGTTGGCGACTCTCAGGTGCTTAGCTTTCGCGTCTTGCCTTATTTGCTTCAGGACTATATTTTGCTTTTTGTTCCTTTACTGAGTCTAGCTGCCAGTTTCGCTATGAAAATAAATTGGTATGCTAGACACGGTTTTGTCGTAGTATTTGAATTAGTGTAGAGAGATTCACAAAGTAGACCAGTAAATGTGCAATTGCGCCAGAGGGTAACACGTCCGTCTGGTGGGTTGGCAGAAGCCGAAGCTTGGTGTAATGACACGCATCACGTGATGGTATCCGCGCGCGTTTTCAAAACCGCTTTGCGCCGCGATGTCTTCACATCACAACCTCCCTCATGGCTTGGGGTAACTACTGACGAACTCGATACCTATTTTGTCGAACCCCTGTTTTAAGTCGTGTATTGTCCAATTCATACCCGCCTAGAATAATATCAGCGCACAAAGATATCGCCCGAAACCCGGCTTTGAGACTGGATCCTTGCATTTACGTTCGCGTGGATCTTTCTCTCTACGCAATTCGAAACTCACATCTCAGGATCATCCGAAAAACATATCCAGCATGCAGTTCACCGATGAGGAAGCTGCCGGGGTGAAGCAGTGGGTGGTAAAGAAACTGGAGGATATGTGAGAAATTCGAATTGGACCTTGACAGACAGAACGCACCAGACTAAGACATGATATCGTCCTCTAGCTCCGATGCCGACTCCGATGTACTTGCAGACTACGTTCTGGCGCTAATCAGATCTGACGCGCCAGATGACGAGATTAGAAACACCTCTGTGGAAAATCTGGAAGATTTCCTACGCGAGCGTACGTGCCACATCTCGATCGCATTGGCCCCGCTGAAATCGCTGACACCGTTCCAGACACTAAGCCCTTTGTCGAAGACCTCTTCTCAACCTTTGGCCCCAAGCCGTCTGCCCCTCCTGGACTGCAGCCTCAGATCCAGTCTCAGCACGCGAATGCCGCACCCCAATCGCAAGTTCCAGTCAATGTCCCCACGGGCCCTAGAAACGATACCCCCGCCAACCGGAAACGGACGTTCGGAGAGGGATTCCAGGGCGAGCCGGAGCGCGATGACGGTTCGCTGCAGAACCGCGCGATGAAAACTCCCCGGCGTGGGGGGCGCGGTGGTGGTCGTGGCGACTTCATGGGCCGTGGTATGCAGTCTGGACAGCAGTTCCCTCAGCAGCAACAGCAGCCGGGTGGGTTCCCCATGATGCCCGGGATGCCAGGATTCCCGCAGTTCGACCAGAACGACCCGATGGCTGCAATGATGGCCATGCAGGGAATGGGATTCCCCCAGATGCCGGGAATGCCTGGCATGCCCGGTATGCCTGGTGCACCTGGGCAGACTGGTGGTGAGCAGATGCCCAAGAGTAACGAGCGCTGTCCGATGTATGACACACAGGGTATTTGTTACCTTGGGAACAACTGCTTCTACCAGCACGGCGAGAGCGGTGCGAAGGATGATGGTGAGAGGAACCCGTACATGCTCGATGCGCCTATGCTAATGGCTGCAGAATATGACCCTAAGACTGCCGGTTACAACGGGCGAGGCGGTGGTCATGCCCGTGGTGACCGCGGTCGTGGCCGTGGCCGTGGTGGCTATGGTGGACGAGGACGCGGCCGGTCCGATTTCTCGTCGGCAGGACCTAATGAGGACCAGTCGATTACGACGATTGTGGTGGAGCAGATCCCCGAGGAGAAGTTCAATGAAGAATCTGTGCGCGAGTTCTTTTCTGAATTCGGCAATATCGTGGAGGTCTCATTGCAGCCCTACAAAAAGCTCGCTTTGGTCAAGTATGATACCTTCCCCGAAGCCAAGGCCGCGTGGTCGAGTCCCAAGGTCATTTTCGACAACCGTTTCGTAAAAGTTTACTGGTATAAACCAAGCCGGGAAGAGAACAACCACGCACAGCCCGAAGCACCAGCTTTCAACCCAGAAGAATTCGAAAAGCAGCAAGAAGAAGCCCAACGGGCCCACGAGGAGAAAATGAAGAAACGACATGAAACCGAGGCAGCCAAGCAAGCCCTCGAGCGGCAACGCGACGAGCTCCTCAAGAAACAGCAAGACGAGCGAGCGCGTCTCATGCAGCGTCTTGGAGGGTCCACAGACACAAGCAATGGCGGCAACGCCATGGACACAGGCAGCGAGCCTGCTGACGAGAACGTGAGCGACGAGACGAAGCAGTTGCGCGCCCAATTGGCCGCCCTCGAGGCCGAGGCCAAGAGTCTGGGTCTCGACCCTGAGGCTGACCCTGCAAGCGCAAGTCGCGGTGGCTATCGCGGTCGTGGAGGGTACCGCGGCCGAGGCGCATCCCGCGGACGCGGTGGGTATGATCCCTCGTTCCGCGGGGGATACCGTGGACGGGGTGGATTCGGAGCTCGCGGACGAGGAGGTGTCCTCCGTTTGGATAACCGACCTCGCCGTGTTGCTGTGTCAGGCGTTGAGCTCAACTCTGACAAGGACGAGGCACTTCGTCAGCACCTGATGGTAAGTGATATAAGCATACACTATCCCCAACTATCGCTCCCCTCCAACAGTATAGATATACTAACGTAACCCAGGGCATTGGCGAATACGAATCCATCGAAAGAAACCCAGACCAACCCAACTCGGTCGTAGTAGCCTTCAAAGAACGCTTCCAAGCCGAAAAACTCATGTTCTCCCCCTGGAACATCCCATCCGTCGGCGATGTCCAGCTAACCTGGATGCCCAACCCTCCCATCACTTTCCCACCGGCCGGATCAGCAGAGTCCAAGGGTTCAGGTGGATTTGACCACAATGAACCCGAAGACACGCCGATGTCTTCGGCGCCACCAGTTAACACTGCGCCGCCACGGGATATGGATTACGATGTTGCGGAGGATGATAGTTGGGGAGCGGAGTAAAAAGGATTGAATGATTATTGTTCATTGCGGATTGCTCGTTGCTCACATCTTGCTCATTCATACCTTGCGTCTCCCATGTACTATCACGCGTGTGTATAGGCTGCATTTAGCTCTTCGCATGGATACAAGATATTCCGGACTCAATAAACGATTGTAAACTATAAAATGCATAGATACTCAATCACAGCATGAGATATCAAATACTTTGAGGAATCAACTCAACCGTATACCCATCCTATACACGTCAGTAACCAGTACCCAATAACCAGCCATAGTATGCAAAGTATTCAACTCACCGGATCAGCAACCATAGCAAACTTTTCAAAGAACCACGCATAATTCTCATGAATCTCACCACACCCAACCCCCCTCCTCTGCTCCCACTCCGAAAGCGGCACCGTCTCTCTAGAAGAAACACCCACATCCTTCAAGATCGTCACACCAGCCTCCCTCAACCTCGCCACAGCAGCAGGAATATCAGGCACCGTAAAGCCCAAATGCGCAAAACCAAGGTGTGGAGGTACATTCCCAGTCGATATACCATTGCTACCCCCACCTCCCTCACCACCCTCACTCCCATGAACATAATACAACTCCAATAACCCAGCCGTGGCGGTCATATTCGGAATCTCGGCTGTCCTCTTCGCCCAGTTATCCAGTTCCTCGCCGGTTTTGAGATCAGGTGGTGGATGGCCTAGGTAGTAGATTGTGAAGGGGCCCGCGTTCATTGTGAAGATTATGCGCATTCCTAGGAGGTTGATGTAGAAGTTTAAGGAGGCTGTTGGGTTTGTTATGCGAATTGCGAGGTGATTTAGTTTGTAGGCTTTTGTTGTGGTGGAGGGGGGTGGGTTTATGTTTGGGGAAGTGTTGAAGTGGCCTTCTTTTTGGGGTGGGATTGGGGCGAGGGCGTTTGATGGCATTTTTTGTTTGTTTTTGTTTTGGTGGATTTGATGGAGAGAAGATGTTGTGTGCAGTTGGGTTGATTGTTGATGTTGGGCGATTGTAGTGAGGGGTTGATATGTGGGACTATGAGGTGGAGGGTTGTAGGTTGTAGATGGACATGTTCTACTACACTCTACAGGCTGGTATACCTTGTCTATAAACCGATACAACGTTACCAATAGAGATAATTGATCTCTAATTATTGAAATATGCGGAGGAAAGAAAGTGTTCCAGTAAAGTTTTAGCCACTCCATTCAATTCTAAATCCTGTCCTCAATACCACGGTAAATCGACTGCGTCCCGGCACGAGGAAGCTTGGAAATGTCGGCGTGGAGAATGAAGTGTAACTTGAGGGAACGTGGCACAGTAGGTACTTGCAATATTGTTGGAAGTCGGGCGATAGAGAAAGTTTTGAGTGACGATTCGCAGTAATGAATGTCGTTGCCTCGCCTATCTCAGAGGCAACTGTGTCTATATTGAGTCTGATTCACCGTATGAACGCTTTGAGGTATCTTGTAGCTCTTTCTGTGGACCCAAACGTGGATGTTGCTGGTGAATCGTTTGCGACTACGGTGTAGTTGTCTCGGCCAATTGGGATTCAAACCAAGACTCATACTCACAGTCCCAGTCATTAATCCAGTCATATCCGAACGGTACTACCAGATCGCCGTCAGCCCACCTCGACAGGGGTGATATGTTTTCCTTATCCCTGTCAAAGAAGAGGGCGTTCCCGAAATCCAGGAAATGAAGCTTTGTCGGATTCGTCGAGTCTGTCATCATGACGTTGCGGGGACTCAGGTCTGCAAGCTCAATGCCTCGTACGTAGATGTCAGTTTCGAAGTCGATGATCTTCTTGATCATATTCTGCTGAGTTTGTATCGAGAATCGTTTTGCGTTGACTTCTGCCATTGAGATCCCGGGTAGAAACTCCAGCAGGATAAGGCGAACTGTGCGAGATACGTGTCCCTGCTCCCGTACAGGAATCTCCCAAGTGAAAGATCCGTAGAAACTCGGGATTTTAGTCCCTTGGAGGTCGCATAGTTTCTGATATGCGGCAACTTCGTGGGTATAGTGCTTGTCCGTAAGCCGAATTGGATTGACTTCCCCTCCTTCCGTTTTGACAAAGAGAGGATCAAACACTTTAGCAATAAAACGTTTACCGGGGAGGAGTTTAGGAGATTCCGGTGTAGCTCCGCGGACTAGAACAACGAGTAATTGCGCGTTGCAGTTATCCTTCACTCGCAGCAGCCCAACAATCTCTAGCTCAACATCAAATGAACCATCAGTACCTGGCAGCGGAGGAAAGTCCAGGCATGTTTGAAGCGCGCCACGGCGGTTCTGCTTCTCCTTCTCAGGGTTTCGATTAAGGCAAGATTCGTAAGTCACTGTCGTTGGTGGTGGAGGAATATGTGAGCGAACAGTGAATTTCTGGCCGAGGCTATACGTCACGAAGGACATAATGAAGAAGATCGTACATGATGGATATGTTGTAAAGAGGGAGGATGGGAAAAGAAAGATAGAGGGAAAGATGAGAGAAGGAACTAGGGCACGTGCAGATGCTTATCAGATCGGACGGGAAGCTACTCTGGTTGATCTACGTCCTTTTACGCGCCTTAGCCTGACGTTTAGCTCATTGATCAGCAATTAGTTTACACCAGGTGATTATTGATTTGCAGTCGGGTTTGAGAAATTCCGCCACTTGCTTGTCGATTTTCCAGTTCATCAGAGCTCACTTGGGGACAATTGGCCGCGTACTTGGCCGCTTGCTTTGAGATAGCAACAGCGTTCTGATCGAAAACTGATTATAAGGAGGATTATAACAAGGATTATAGTAGGGACCATACGATAAGCTATATCTACTGATAAACAATCATATCAATACCACCACTATACGGCATTGTCACCCGGCGGAACCCACTCCCCTCAGCATCCACATAGTCAAATAGCTCCTGATAATGATCACCCAGCTTAACAGTGTTATCAGCAATAATAACCGCACCGGGACGGAAATACGGCTGGCACAACTTCAGCGCAGGGAGGGCGAGGGGCGTCCAAACTGAGAGATATGAGATTAGTATAATTACACGTTAACGGATATTGATATGTAGCACGCAGTCCAATACCCAGAAAGAAATCCCTACAATGCATGGTAGGAAGGAAGGGAAGGCAGAACATACTATCAAGCAACAAGAAATCCACAACCCCGAGTTCCTTAGTGAGAGTCTCTCTCAAATCCCCAACTCTAAGCTCAATAACCTCCTCAACTTCTTTACCAGCAGCAGCCCAATGGCCCCGTGCGATGGTAGCCTTGGTCTCCTCCTTCTCGGTAGCAATAACCCTAGGCATACCCTTTCCCTGGCCACCAGCACGCTTGGCATTCTCAGCAACAGCAAGTGCGAGGTAGATAGTGCTAACACCGAAACTGGTACCGGCTTCAACGACGTTTGTGGCGTCGATGCTGCGCAAGATATGGTAGACCAGTTCGCACTTGTCTTGGTCCAGTGCGATGAATTTGTCGCGCATGATATTGTCCCATTCGGTTGTGCATCGCGCTGGGAGGGTTGGCCAGCTCAGGGTTGATTCTTGGGTCAGGGATTTATTGTGCAGGTCTTTGAGGAGGGCATGGATCTTGGGGGTTGTGTTCAGGGCGGTGGGTGCCATGTTGGGTGATTGTTAATGTTGTTAAGTTTGATACGTGTCAGTCAGGTTGGAAGTATGAATTTGCGAAACGTTGGAGTTAGGGCTATTATATATTGTCTCATATGCGCGGAGGTGGCGGAGATTCAATGTGGCAGCTGCATCCGAGGTCCGGGTTTCTGAGTCATCTGCATACGCCCTGTAGGTGGGGAAGTACGATGTTGTCAGACTCGAAAGATGAAGCTGGAATTGGAGAAATGCCGAGTGGTCCCACAGCATTGGATGTGATTGAGAGAGAGGATCAGCCAAGTAAGGCCTGATTGAGTAGCCTGGCAAGTCTGCCGGAGTGAAGCAGACTGTCTACGGCAATCAGCCCTAATTAGACAAGTATTGTTTCATGCGTTGTTTCGCCCTCTTTTGGCCCCTCTTTTTTCATTTCTTTTTTGGCCCATTTCGAGTCCCTCGGGTTACAGTTTTTTAAAAATTGTGTATATAATTCATCTCATCTACTGCTCCAACAAATCCGCATAACTATTCAAAGACCTCCCAATCAAAGCAACCATCTCCCAGATATAATCCGCTGTAAACAGCCGCGCCCATAAGCGAGTAACAGCCGCACTGAGCCGTGTATTTGTAGCAAGCAGCCATTCCCGTGATACGCCATGCTGCACTTCCATCACCATCTCTAGCACGAAATCCCTCAGCCTGGCTTCTTGCTCTGTCAATGCTGGGTCTGGATGTGGCACTGTCACCGCTTCAAGCCACTTGGCAAGAAGGACTGCACACTCGAGGGAGCATAATGCATGTTGGTTCGACCATAGTGCAACCTGCGAGTGGGCGACGAAGCCGATGCCTAGCTTGACGGGTGTGCTGAGGGCATGGGCGCAGTGTAGTGCCGCGCGTGTGAGACGGTCGCCACGGCGGACGGAGAGGTTTTCGCGGAGACTAGTGGCGATTTGGACCGGGTCCCAGGTTTGAAGTTGGCGGGCTGAGCCGCAGTCAGCGTTGAGGCGGATGTATGCTAGTCGGAGGAGGGCTGCGGAAGTGAAGGACAGAGGGCCGTGTGGACTGAGTGGATCGATCGAGGACTCTTGATTGCGCTCCCAGCATTGGCACCAGCGTTCCAGGGCTTGCTCAACAGAGACAAGTTCTGGTGTTGATGAGATGCAAGAAGGATTGAAGCGATTTCGTCTCGAGACGGGCAGGCGACCCGCTTTGGTCATGAGCCAGATGTCTTGCAGGATGGCGTGAATTAGTACGTAGCCACCCAGCGAGGAGAATCGCTCCACGTTGCTGTTTGGTTCAAAAAGTGCGGAGAGGGCATTCTGGAACTTCGGCTCGCCGGGACTTTTCATGCGCGCTTTGTGCCAGAGGTCTGCGTGTGGAGCTTGCCATTCTTGTTCGGTACAGGGCAGCTCGATAGTGACTTCCTCAGTAAGAATCACGGGCGGAACGTCAAAGACGATAGTGTGAATGTTAAAGAAACAGAACACAATTAATCTCATCCGCTTCACAGATTCCCGTCGGATCCATCTGCGCCAGGTCCCGTCGTGCTCAGGGAGCCGGTTAAGCCCTCCATTTCGAAGGAGCATCTCCATTAGACTGCGAATCGACAATGCCTCGTGGTAAGGAGGGTTGTTGATAAACCATGCCGACACCGACGTCAAATATAACAGCGCCTGTAATGTTTCCAGTGTATCAGTGTCATCGGCCACATTGACAGGTGGCATTTTGCCACACTGAAAAACCCGCCGGACATGCTCCAAGGTCACCGGTTTAGCGATCTGGTAGAGACGCATGCTAGTTTCTGGTTCGCGACAGTACCGCGCACCCAATGCTGCCATCGATAGAAACAGCGGCAAGGTCATCGATTCCACATTGAGGGTTGGGATATGCACAATTGGATAGTGATCATGAAAACCCGTCAGATACCCAGTTAAGCACCGGGACAGCGCATGCCGGGATGGAAGAGATGGGTCTGGGACAACATTTGCATAATCAGATAACAGATTCATGAACTTCTCCCGACATTGCGCTGTAACAGGTACGAAACCCGTAGGCTGGCGCGCCTTGGGGGTAGTTTGATACCCCTCCGGCTGAAGAGAAGGCAATTGAGCCCCATGGCGAGGAAGGACCGAGCTAGAAGGAGTGGCCGGAGTAGTTTCAGTCAAGGGTGCTCTATCCGAAGACTGATCATAATCTGGAACGGGGGAGAAGTGCAGCGGGGGAAACAAGGGGAGAGGCTGGTAAGCCGGCGAGAACGGGTGACTAGGCAGGGGTACACTATCCAGAAAGGAAGTAAAGTCGTTCCCCTCGTAGTTACCAGGGGCAAAGCCACCAAGATAGCCAAAGTCCGGACCTGCAATGGGGGTGGGGCCTGCAGAGGGAGTGTCGCTGGCTAACTGCTCACTGATCAGGGGGGTGCGGTGTACAGCTGGTGACAGCTCAGAGAATTGGTCATTAGATCCTATTGAACGGCGAGATTGGGCATGGTCGGTGACAACAGACGCCAAGGTATCCAATCCGTCCAGGATGGGATGCGCGGAGGAAGGCGTTGTTTGACTCCGACTTGGACTGCCCTCCGTGTGGGAGAGACGGTCATGACGGGCTAGCAAGTCTCTGAAACATTGTCAATGGGGGGTACTTAGAACATTATGGATGTATCATACTTGCGTGTAAATGCCTTGGGGCACTGGGCACAGGTGAATGGCTTCTCTTTGGTGTCTGTGGGGTATCAGATGCCGGTCTCCCGTTCGAGCACAGAGACTTACGTGAGCGATCATGACGTTGGAGATGCTCGAGACGAGCAAATGCCCTCGGGCATCGCTGGCATTGGTAGGGCTTGTTACTCAACATTGGAGAATGTCGGAGTTCCAGTGACAATACGGAGTATGTGGTCGGGGAATAGAGGTTCTTACTCCGGAATATCCTTGCCTCCATGCTGGACACTACACATAGTTAAGCTTCTACATGTTGCATCATTATTACTTACCTTACCTGGAATGATAGACGGAGTTATTGATTTATTTTAATTTAGAAACATCCTTGCATATTAATTATTAATCATTCGCTGCATCCCGAGGTGTTCACTCTGCACTGGACAAGTAGATTGGGGTTCTTCAATTCTCCAATTCGGGGATCTCATGACTCAGCATTTGCCTCCGGAAGTATAGCCGGTCTGTGTACGTCGCTCGCTCAGAAGACCGAAAAGGATTTTGATGTTGTGTATCATTCCAATGTATGCTATTCTGTGTGCTGTTCAACTGGGAAACCCTTGAAGTCTTCATACAATTCGATACACCGATCACCAAATAAAATTGGTATAGCACATATTCGATATCAGATCGGGGAACCCAGACTATTTCGGCTCTTCATCCCCAATTTCTCCAATTTGTTTTCAAGACCCACGTCCTCCACGTTTAGTCTCTTATAAAATTGTCAGTGTCCCCCAAATCCATGAGTCAACTCAAACAAGCACCCTCAAATCCACCCCGATGGCTTCAGAGACATCTGTCTCCCTCAAAGAGTCGACAGTCATGGAGAAGCGCGAGGGGTCCCCCGAGTCCCAAACTGAGTCACAAGATATCGAATTCCGATACCTAGAACTGGAAACAGCCCTGCCAACGCCGTGTATCAGTTTGCCTCCTGGTCCAAACCAGTCGCCAGCACCTGAGGCGCCCAGCCTGGAGAAATACATCTCGCCGTTTTTATGGCCAACATGGCGCAAGTCTATGATGACTTACATTGCTTGCGCGGTTACTGCACTGGCTGGTTATGCTGCTGGTGAGGTCAGTCCTGCTTCGGAGGAGTTGACTTTGGAGTGGGGGATTAGTGCTGTTGTGTATAACCTCAGTATTACTATCTTCTGCATCGGCTTTGCTCTGGCGCCTATGCTACTTGCCCCATTTAGTGAGCTAAATGGTCGGCGGCCGATCTTCATCGCAAGTGGTATTGTCTTTGTCGGTAGGTCTTGTGATGGAAACAAAATCATCCGCATACTGACAAAATCTATGACAGCCTCTCTCTGCGGCTGTGGAGGAACAACTTCCTTCGCCGGATTGTGCGTTGCTCGATTCTTCCAGGGCATGGGTGGCTGTGAGTATATACTTAACCCAAGTCAAAACCTCAAATACTAATAAATACTCTACAGCAACCTTCTCAACAATGGTAGGCGGCGTCATCAGCGACATCTACCACGCCCACGACCGCAACACAGCAATGGCCCTCTTCTCAGCATCAGCCCTCTTCGGCACAGGCCTAGCACCACTAATCTCCAGCGTGATCGTCAGCCACACCACCTGGCGCTGGGTCTACTTCTCGCACGCAATCGTATCGGCAGCCTTCGTCGTGATCATCTACTTCTTCTTCAAAGAAACCCGCGGCAGCGTCCTGCTAAGCCGAAAAGCCAAGACCTTGAACAAGTACTACGAAAAACTCGAAGAAGCAGGCCACTACGGCGTCATCCTCTCAAATGAGGAATTCCCCGATGAGAAATGCATTCGACGAATCCGATGGAAAGTCAAGAGCGACGAGCAACGAGCTTCAATCCTAAGCATGGTCCAGATCTCCCTGTATCGACCATTCCGTACGTCAATCCCAATCCTAACCCCAACCTCATCACCACCCGCTAACAAGTCCCCAGACATGCTCGTAACCGAACCAGTCGTCTTCTTCTTCTCCCTCTGGGTCTCCTTCAGTTGGGCAGTCCTCTACCTCCAATTCAGCTCGGTACCCCTAATCTTCCGCACGAACCACAACTTCACAACCGAGCAAACAGGCGCCGTCTTCACATCTATGTGCGTCGGCGTTATCATCATCACTATCATCAGTATCTACCAAGAGCGAGTCGCCAAGCATTTCGGTCTGCACTCCACTGCCGCAGAGGGTCGACTGTATTTCGTCTGCATCGAGTCCATTCTACTACCTATTGGGTTGTTCTGGTTTGGTTGGACTTCTTTCCCCTCTGTGCCGTGGATTGTGCCGGCTTTGGCGGTTGGATGTGCTACCATGGGCATTTTCTCGATTTATTTGGCGACATTCAACTATCTGGCTGATACTTATCATCGGTATGCCAGTTCGGCGATCGCTGCGCAGTCTTGCTGTAAGTTTTTGGCTTTAGTTTGGCTTTTATGATATACTTTACTGACTGACTTTTTCTGGTTGCAGGTCGTAACTTGCTTGGTGGTGTCTTCCCCTTGGTTACGAATGCCATGTTCAACAACCTTGGATATCCAGAGGCATCCAGTTTGCTAGGAGCATTGGTAAGCTGTTTTGATTAGTATTTGGAGAACATATAACTGACGTATATGGATAGGGCGCTGTTCTCACTCTAGTTCCATGGGTGCTGGCCTTTTACGGACCTCAAATTCGAGCCAAGAGCAAGTTGGCAAGCGTAAGTGATCAACTCCTCTCCGGTACTATCTGCTCGGGACTAACCAAACCACAGGAACTTGCGCATTGATTGCCTACGTATTGAAGTACCGATACTAGCGCACAAGAAAAGCATAGACTTACGTTAATATATAGAGTACCCTATGAGGTACAGTCACATAAAAGCATATAGAACCAATTGAATGCATATTACGATTTACACCAGGCCAACAAACAGCCCAGTTCAAATTTCCAATACAGCCAATCCGGCAAAGTCCTATCCAGAAGCCCACCGCTCGTGATCACAGCATGACAATGCACTATGCAAAAAGCCCAAAAGGAATGCAACCTGGTTCCACCTGACCATTACATGCAACCGCCAAACAGCAAAGCCAATAAATGCAATTATCTCTGGCGTCCATGATGTCCTCTGAAAGGATGCGCGCCACTAATAGCTGGACGGTAAGACGCATACCGCCCCTCATCCTCGCTATCACTATCCATCTGATCCAAAAGGCGATCAATGTCATCGCCGGCATGGGCTTCCAGTCCCGGTTTCGTTTCGTATCCACGGCCACTGTAGGAACCGGAGTTTTGCGAGCCTTGGCTGCCATTGTGAGTGGTGCCATTGCTGGTGTTGATTGATTCGTTTAGACTGCTTTGTGTGCTTGTGGTTTGTAGTGGCCGAGGACTGAAGCGGTATCCTGAGTTCTCGGGACTGGACATGAACATGAGGGTTTCAATGGCGTCTTGTTCCATCGATGTGTTTTGGGAATTGGTGCGGGGTCGATAGAATCCGTTCGGGGTGGAGGTTGGTGCATGTGTGGTTGATGAGAGGGAGGGAGTTTCAGAACCTAGGACTGGACGGTTTAGTCCGTGCTCCTGGTGTGAATGGTGCCGTCGGTGACGGCGGACGGGGCTGTGATTAAGAGGGGTTGAGATAGCATTAGGGTTTGGTCGACGGCGTCGGTTGTCGCCATTACATGAGATGATATCAACAGGAGGTGCTAGTTTAGGAATTGATAGGAGGTGAGGAGATGAGAATGCTGATCGTGAGCGGTTATGACTAGGGAAACAATTGGAGTTTCCGTTGGAGGAGCTGGAGCTTTGGTGTGAAAGAGATGGCCGGTTTATCTCTGGTGCTGATGCAACGTCACTTGGTGCGGTGCTCAATGGTGATGCGCTGTGATATGTGCGGAGTGTGGGGCGAGGACCAGCTTCAAGTGATAGTCTGGCTTTCTCTTTCTCTTTCTCCACTTTTGCAGCCGCGTATGATAGACGCGTACGGATGTGAACCGATAGCTGGGTATTATAAATGAGCTATAGGTCTTCGGAGGGGATTGAGAGAATCAAATACCTGCGCAATCCTACTTCCGTAAACCGACGAGCCAGTGCTTTTTGAGCGTCGCCGCGTAGTTCCATTCGCATCACTGTGGGTCGCGGGGGTATCTAATGAAACGGGCTTGATATCCCCAGTTGCTGTTCTTTTCTGCCCTGGAGCCAGCCCATCAAAGTTCGACTTTGTGCGCGAATGCTTTGGCAAGCATGGAGGTGACCCATTGCCAGCCTCTATTGTTGGTAGAGAGGGCTGCCACCGTTCTGCGACATTCCCATTCACCGGCTGTGTCTGCGGCGCCATTGCCGACTGTAAAGACGTTTGATTGATTTGTGGTACTGATCCATGTTCATTCGAGGTATACGAGTTGCCAAGTTCTGAAAATCGGCTGGTATCATTGGACGAAGGAAGACTGGACAGGGAGTCTGTGACGATGCTGGCGGAGTAAAGGTCAGGTCGTCGACCATCCGAAGTATCACTACCACGCTCCGATTCGATATAGGCTGGGGTCGAGTTGCCCTCGCCGGAAGCGACAGCAACGGCGCTCAAGCCATCTACACGTAGTGACAATGGCGCTCTCCGAGTCTCGACAGGCACTGTAGGTGTCGCGTGATTCACGGGGGCGTTCGCACGGTTCTCCGCATGCGCCCCGCGACTCGAAGCATCGCGACCGTCCATTGTCAAAAGTGAGAGGTATTAAAAGATGGATATGGGATAGCGCTGATAAATGCACGCGACCTAGCTTAATCGCGAGTTTACGCGGCCGCTCTCAACACCTGTCTAGTCACCGCATCGAGACCGGGATGCACTAAGGGACAGTCGAGATCTCAACACGCGCGGGTGGTGGACGCTGGAACCAGGAGCATCTGCCCGATCGAGTGGCGACCGACTAGCACGCGCAAGGTTGCGACAGCACAAAGCAGGTCTCCACCCCGGATGAATAGCCAGGGTTGGAGGGATTGGAGGGGACAAGGGCTTTGAGAGAACAATTAAAGAAGCGCCACAGTCTGCCAGCGAATAAATTGGGTTGGTTGAGGGACGGCGGCTTTCCATCTGCGGCGACGCGTGCGAGGCGCGGTCACGTGGTGGCTTGTCGATGCGACTAGACTACATTGAGTGCATTTGGTGACGAGGAAGTGTTGGAAAAGAGGCTTCAACTGTATCTTTAGAGAGCTAATAGGCATTTGCAATTGAGAATGGGTGTGAGGGGTTTAGGCTACGGAGATATTCACGGTTGTCTATACCTCGACTGTATCCACATCTACTATAGCTACAAGTCTACAAGGGCAACAAGATCGAAGACAGAAAAAGTTATACATTTGGAGCTTGCAAACAGAAAAGACATATGTTAGTCATGGAAATAAACTTCAAAGCAATGACTCAACGCCAATGACGAAAATGACGACGGAAACTAATGCAACATGCATTCAAACTCAGAAACAAATGTTAGAAAACCAAATCAAAGTCACCGTGAAGAGAACAAGTGAGCATATAGAAACCAAAACGGACAACAGAAAAAAAAAAAGACAAAAGAAAAGAGTATAAAAGTCCCCGGGCCCAGTCTATACACAGACTGAGTCCTGAACCCCACCATCTACCGAGTATCCCCTAGAGACACCCCATAACGGCAGTGGTCTTCTTGAGATACTCCGGGGACAGATCAGCGGTGATGCGATCGACCTCAGCAATCTCCTGAACGTGGTGATTAGCCACATGAGCCGACTTCGGCTTCGCTGGAGACAGAGTCAGCATAAGAAACTCTCCAAAAGAATGACATGGGGTATAAGTCTTACCAATGACCTTGGAGGCCGTCGACGATTTCCACGTCATCTTTTCCCCCAAATCCTCCTTGCACTGTTGGAGCTTGGGCATAAGCTTGTCCTTGCGCTTAGCCCATCTGTAAGCTAGTTAGTACTTTAACTCTCTTTGAATCCCTGGGTAGATAGGAAAGGTACTTACATGAGTGCCAGAATGATAGCAGCAAGGCCAACCATAGCCCAGCCGAAAATATACCAACCTAGGAATTCCTCCTTCTCTGGATTGTCGTAATAGTCCGGATGAGAGCGGACAGACAGGTCGATGGGAGCCATGTTGATGAGATGATTGGTTGATTGCTAAGTGTGTGTATATAAAGAAGGTTTGATGAAACTTGCTAGAAAATGAGACAGAAGTTGATGAAAGATGTGTAGGATGGAGAGATAGGAAAGCAGAACGAGGGCAACGAGTCAAGTTAATATAGGTCTACGTGAGTCAAAACTAAGTCTGCTATGAGGAAAGAGTGAGGAAAAAGTGAGGTTGTATAGATGTTTGATATTGGCCGAGCTAGGGTTGGTAGATGTGGTATCCATGGGAGGGGCGCTCCAGCCCTGATATTAGACCACAGATCTTCCCCTGCTAGACGCAGGAGTACAATTCGAACCTAGGGTGCTTGGTGCTTTCACTTTGTAGTGCGCTATTGAAACCGTGTTTACTATGTGGCCAGATATAGGGGCAGAGCGAAGCCGGGGAGAGAACCGAGGGCTAGAGGCAGATGCAGGAGTAGTTATGATAACATTCAATATATGTAGGTACATAGGTAATTTTGGGTCCAAACGCCATTTATGCAAAGAAAGACCCATGTAGAACAATCATGTCCAAAACGAATAGATCACTTACGCTTCTTGCCGCGGCCACCACCACCCTCTTCATCGGTGTTCTTACGCTTCTTGCCCTCCTTGCGCCAGTAATCATTGCGCTCTCTCTTCTCACGCTCAGCCTTCTTCTCCAGGCCTTCAGCCACCTTAGCACGGTAGACCTTGCGGCGCTCTTCCTGCTTGGCAGAACGCTTGGCTTGCTTCTCATTGCGCATGGTGGTGAGCTTCTGCATGAGATCGCGGGCCTTCTTCTCCTCGCCTCCCAGGACAACGGCTCGCTTCTGCATGTATGTCTGGTCCTTGCGGGGCTTCATCTTGGTGATCTGAGACTTGAAGGGCAGCTCGGCGGCCAGCTGCTTGGGCACGCGGAGGGGGTTGAAGTGACGGGCTTGACGCTCGACGGGGCGATAGGCAGAGTCCTTGAGTTGGGGTGTGGGAATTCCCTGGGCGTGGCGGACCTCACCGGTCAAACGCATACCCTGCCATCCATTGTCGCCCTTCTGACCCTCAACCTGGTCGAGCAGGTTGGTCACGGGGTTGTAGAAGCGGTGAGGCTTGATGGGGTACCAGGCACGCAGGAAGACAATATCACTCATCAAGATCTTGTCCTCGAAGGTAGCACGGAAGCAACCCTCAGGCTTGGCAAGGGCACGCTTGATCTGACCGCGAATACCAGAGACTGTCTTGATGGATGCACCCTCGAACTTGGCAATTTCGAGGGAAGAGTTGAACATGTCCTTGATGAAAGCGGTGTTCTTGAAGATCTTGTAAGGGTGACCAGTGAGCTTGAGCTTCTTGACAATCTCGGTGTGCTCATCGACACTCTCAACAACACCGGTCGCAGCAATACGGAAACCGGGGTTTTTGTTCGAGAACGAGTTCACGCAACAGAAACCAGTGTTGGGCGCGACAAGAGGGCCGTAGAAGGTAGCGAAACAATGCATATGCTCAGGGGTGTACTTGAGCATACGGTTTCTTGTCCGACTGTCCGTGGTACAGTAGATAGGCATGGTCTGGAAGCGTCGCCAACCAAGCGAGAAGATCAACGGGTCGTTGCTCTTGAGGATCTTCTTGTGCCAACGGTGTCTCTTGATACGAATCCGCACGTAGCCGAAGCGATCCTCAGTGGGAGAGAGACCACCAACGATGACAGGGAAGCGAGGGTTGAACTTGGAGACGAACTCGTAGGGGACGTTCTCGAGGACGATCCGAGCGTATGTACCGGCCTTGTAACCTTCAGCACGAGCGCGCGAGGCAGGGTCGAGGTTCTCGAATTCGGCACGGTTGATATCAGTCTGCTTTTGCATCTTCGCCTTCTGCAAATCATACCAGTCGTCTTCGCCAAACTCGCCTTCTAGGCCATCACGCGTCCCGTCCTTCGCGTTTCCAAATCCTTCCCGATCTTCTTCTTCAAAGCGAAGCTTGAGCTCTTCCTTCTTCTTGGCATTTCGCTCACGTTCGGCTTCAAGATCCTCTGGCTCATTGGGCTCATCGTCGCCCTTCTCTTCATCATCTTCGTCGTCTTCGTCATCGTCATCCTTGATGCCGTTAAAGACTTCGCCAGATTCCAAGTCCTCGTAGTCACCATCACCCTCATCCTCGTCATCCTCGTCGAGATCGTCGTCCATGTCCTCATCATCTGAGCCGCCTCCGCCCAGCTTACCAGTGACGAAGCGAGATCTGATAGATTCAAGCAATTCCTCATCCCGCCACTTGCGCTCCAGCTCGTCGTAGTCGTACTCGGGGACGGCACGGAAGTCGGCTTGGTCTTTCTTCTCATTGTTTGTCTTCTTGAAGAATTCATCACCCTCGTCGTCGGCGGTTCCATCTTCCTCTTCCTCGTCGTCAGAGTCCTCACCACGCCACGTCTTTACGACATCGACCGGGGTAATTGAAGTGTCGTACATCATTCTCGACAGGTCAGTGACTCGGAATGGGGGGCGTTTTCCGTGAAGAGCTTTGGCATTGGCAAGCATGTTGTCCTTCCATCGCACATTGCCCTCCTCATCCTCTTCGTCGTCTTCATCCTCCTCATTTTCGTCCTCCTCGTCTTCATCTTCATCGCCGCTCTCGAGTTCCTGGTCTTCGACGGAAGAGATGGAGCCAAGATCGGAATCACTGTCAGCAAATGCCAAATCTTCCTCTTCGCCAGCCTTTCCGGTCTTTCCGTTTTGCTTGGCCTTGAAGCGAGCCTCAAAGTCATCCGGTGCTGACATGTCGAGTTCGCCTTCATCATCATCATCGCTCATGTCCTCGTCGAAATCTTGACCTTCCTCGCTCTCGGAAACATCACCTTCGTCGAGTTCTTGATCATCTTGTTCGGTTTCGGCAATGCGCGCGCGGCGTTGACCCTTCCGACCTGTCTCATCATCATCCGCCTGAGCGATAGCCTCGCCACCACGGAACAGACGGACACCCTGATCACCCTCACCAAGCATCTTGCGCTCACCCTGGAGGTTCACAACAAGCTGCTCACCAAGACCGCGGCGGTCCTCGTCTTCTGAGTCTTCATCCGAATCACGGTCAAAAGTATTGGTCTTGACATCGATGTAGACGGCATCTTTGTCAACCAAGACTCCACCAACATCGGACATCGGAGCGAAAAGCAGCTTTGACTTCTCACCCAGCTTGCGGGCTTTTGACTTTCCTGTCGCCTTAGCAATCTGCTGGTCCATAAAGGGGGTTGGGCATGGATCAGGCAAGCCCTCAATGCCAGCGACAGTCAAATCACCAACACCGGGTACATGGACTCGAGCACCATGCGCTGGGAAATTGGTACCACGAAGGTAACCGTAGAGAGCAACTGTGCGGTCACACTTCGGGTTCTCCTCAATCTGAGTAGGTGGGGTGATATCCAAGAAGCGATCGGCGAGGGAGTAAGGGTGGGAGTTGCGCCAGACGAGCGGACGAGGGTTCTTCATGACCGACAAGAACCGGGACAGATTGTGCACTTCACGATCGGGGTAACGGCCGTTGATAACTCCAGATAAGTAGAACAGCTTGGCGCCGGAGTAGAGCTCGCTCCAGAAACGGTGCTTGAGGCGCTTCTTTGCGTCCTTCAGGGTGCTCTGCTTCTTGAACTGATCAAGATGAGTAAGGATACCGAAGACGTTGCCTGGCATACCGGCGGTTGACAAGGCGTTCAAGAACTCCATAGTCTCCATCTCGAATCCAAAGTTTCCGTCAATCATGAGCAGCACAATGTCTGCAATCTTCGAGACATCGATGGCGGCTGCGAGAGAGTCGGACGGGCATTCGAGGAAAGTGAGACGCTTGCGCTTGGTCGTAACAACGGTCAACGGGCCTTGCGGCGAGCTGAGGGTTTGCTTGGTGTAGCGACGGATTAGAGATTTGAGAAGCGTGGTCTTGCCAACTCCCGGGGGTCCAACGATCGCGACGATAGTGGGAGGCGCCTCCTCGGGCATGCGATCCACAAGGGGGACATGGAGTCTCTTTTCCTTGACCTAGAAGAGAAGTCAGGTTAGCTTCGATTGACGAAGAAAATTTCTTGTACGTACGTCGTGCGATCGCGCCGCCTGCTTGTTGAGCTTTCCGGGCCTGGATGTGACAAAGGCCTTTGGATTGGCACCTATACAAAGTAAGTATCAATTAGCAAAGGGTCGATTTGGAAGTTCGCAGTCTCATATCGGAGTGATCTCGTACCTTCATATTTCTTCTTCTCCTTTGCAGGCCGATGCGACCTGTTCGACTGTTGCTCCATGCTGTCAATAGTGAGGCGCAAGACCTCACGGCTCCTCTCTAATATCAGAGAAAATTGAAGGCAAGAGCAGTCGAGGTAGATTGAGCCTGTCGACTGCTTGGCCCAAAATTATTTTGTCGGAGCGGAAATACTTGGATCCCGGCGCGGTGAAAAGTATCCAGATGTGGTTAGCGCCATATTTTAGCCTTAGGCATACATTCATCTAAGAAGGGACTAGTGTTATCGTCCCCGGGCCGGTGATAAGCTAAGATAAGCATCGGGCCGACGCTGAACGCCTTTCCCCACAAGCATAGGCTTTAGCCATTCTCCTGACTAAATGGTTCTTGTCTAACCGGAGCATTTCCTATCTATGGCTATAGTTTCCCCTCTCGGCTAGCTATTTGCGGGGACTATAGTATTTCGCGAACCCCCGCTTTCGTATAAATGTGCAGCATATCGCCTTAAGATCGCGCGAACCTTTCGTGTCTCAATCCTCGTACAACACCCCGCCTCTACACCCCACAAACAAGTGCATAATGTCTCGCAGACCGCCCCCAGCTTACACAGCACCCCCCGATTCAGGCGTGCATGCGACCTCACAGCTTTACCGCTCAATCTCCGAAACTGCCTCTACTCCTTCTGCGCGTATTCCGAAGGAATCATTCACTATCAGACCCTGTTCCGGTCAAGCGTGGGTTGTTCCCGCCGGGTCCATCTGCCGCCTGACCACACCGAAGGGACCTCAGGTAGGCGACTTGAACATCTGGAACGCGAACAACCCCCGAGAACGGATGTGGGCGGCGCGTACCCGCCAAATCCATGCCTCCCATGTCTCAGTGGGCGACCGGTTGTGGTCGAACCTGCCATATCTGCGGCCCCTCGTGACGATCACTGGTGACTCGCTGGGCGGCGGGCAGCTGCATAACGTGCTTGGGCCAGATGGAAAGCGAAAGCCAGAGGTTGTATTCGGGACTACGCAGTTTGGAGGGCGGGTGCATGACTTGATGGGTACTCGCTGTGATCCCTACGTCAACTTGCTTATGGGTGGGGAGACCTTTGACTTCCACTGCCACTCAAACCTGACCCGGTCTGTGGCTCCCTATGGGCTGACTGAGTTGGATGTCCATGATGTCTTGAATGTGTTTCAGGTGACGGGGCTGGATGAGGAGGGAAAGTACTTCATGGAAACATCCCCTGCAAAGGCGGGCGAATACTTTGAGTTCTTTGCGGAGGTAGATGTTCTATGTGCGCTGTCTGCATGCCCTGGTGGTATGTAACTGCCCATCCTACAATGTTTGCACTGCTAATTTGCCTCAGGTGATCTTTCCAACTGGGGGTGGGATGATAAGGAGGGTGATATGGGAGCCACTTGTCGCCCGCTGGGTGTGGAGGTGTACCAATTGGCTGATGATAAGGTCCTAGATGGGTGGAAGTCCCCAGAGTGCCCCAAATACCAGGGTATGCATGGCATGAAGATGCCAGCTCGTGAAGTAGATGGATATGTTGGAGTATGAATATAAAATAACAGTTATGGAACAAATGCAAGTATGGCTTGCAGCGCACGTGACTGCCCCGCGTTCGTCATCGGGAGATGTCATTGCCGTCACATCAACGTACAAATCTGTAGCCCCCTTACCCCCTTGCAGGGGATCAATGTGACAGCCTGCTGTTGAGTTCCTGTTTCAGCCACCGATGCCACAGCCATGTCAGACTGACATCCCTCGGGATTTTGGGGCTCCAGGCAGCCAGGGTAAGATTGGGTGTAGGTGTAGGGTGTAGGGTGTAGGGTGTAGGGTGTAAGATGTAAGATGTAAGATGGAAGATGTAAGAAAAAGAAGATGGGTAGGGTACAGTAGTTGCCTGTGTAGTCCCAGAGGTTCCTCAAATGGCAATCCCCGCCCCTCTCCTATAAAACATCACCTTTCCCCTCCCCACTTCTCTCTTTCACACTTCCCGTCATATCTATCACATCACTCAACATGCCTGTTTTCAACGTGAGTCTCGATCTTTCTTGGAAGCTTCAGACAAGCTCCATACTGACAATCTTGAAACTTGTAGATCACCCTCAAGGCCGACGCTCCCGCCGAGGAACTTCAAAAGTATGTCGCATTGCTCCTCTCTCTGACACTACACTACTAATCCGCTTCCTTTGAAGGGCCAAGGAGACCGCTCAGGAGAAGGGCGGTGTCATCCAGCATGAATACAGCCTGATCAAAGGGTTCACGTGAGTACTGCGGCTTTGTTATCTCGCCTGGACTGCGAATTGTTCCCGCGGACTAGGATGCTGACTGGAGCTACAGTGTCGCGTTCCCCGATGACCAGGTTCAGACCCTTGAGTCGAACGAGCACATCCACGTCGAGCAGGATGGCGTGGTCAGCACCAACTAGTCCTCCTTTTGATTGCGACAAGCTCTTCCCGGGCTAAAGAGCTTGCATTGCACCGGAGACGATCTGCCCTACGACCACTGATGGACCGAACGGAAATGCGAGAGCTGGATACCCAGGGTTCTTTTTATTCTTTTTTTTTATTTTTCCTTCAGCGAGATGATATGATACCAATACACGACCTGCTTTCCTCCGCGATGCCAGGCACTTATGATTAGCCAGCTTCCGAATGCGAGGTACAGGCACCCATGGATATGGAACCAGTTTCATGAATTATGAGCATGTAGAGTACAACTGTAGGACATAAGAGTGCGGCCGTGTATCACTCATACCGAGAGCTGCAAGCATCTTCTTCGATCACCAATATTGTGCCGATCTGGCGCAAGTTACAGATGTTGGACCGACGATACCCGCAGATCTGCCGTCACCGCCTCACTCGTTATCTCCCACCTCTCTCCTCTCAACCACACATCGCAATGGCAACACCAATAGCCATGTTGTCTAGGCCTGGTCGTCGGGCTTTGCCGGCTACGCGACTCCTCGTACGCCAATCGTCCACATCACAGGGTCAAAATTGGGCTGGTCATCCGTTCGATGTTGCCAAAGACAACGTTGCGCAACTGGCTGCCAGTCCTCGCCGGGCTTTGACACTGGCAGACTTACTCAAGTGAGTTGCTTACATTCAAATTGAAAGAGCCAAGTGCTAATTCTACTCAATTCAGACACGGGCGTCCACCACTATCCAAAGACGCACTTTTAGCTTCGGCCAACTTCACCCTCTCACTACTGCCCGCCCGCCTGGCTTCTCGGATTCAAGCCCTGCGAAACCTGCCATACATTGTCGTCTCAAATCCCCATGTCTCTAAAATCTATCATAATTACGTCCACTCGCTGTCGACCCTCATACCATATCAGCAACGCCGAATCACAACCCTCGAAGAGGAGAATCAGTTTGGAGATGTGCTTGCAGATCTTGTACAGACACACACAAACACAATCCCAGTCCTCGCACGTGGTTTCCTAGAGTGCAGGAAATACGTCAGCCCAGCCGACGTCACACGCTTTCTGGACACGCATCTGCGAGCTCGTATCGGCACGCGGTTGATTGCCGAGCAACATCTGGCTCTTCATTATGCTTCTCAGCCTCTGAGCGATACGCCCTCTGAAACAGCAGATGGTCCAAAACAGCAGAGCAAGATCCCGTCCAACTACATCGGAGTCATTGACACGGCGTTGCAGCCAGCAAGTATCATCCGACTGTGTGAAGACTTTGTTGGAGAAATTTGCGAGCTGAAGTATGGCGTGCGACCGACCTTGAAGATTGGAGGCCAGCCTGAGGCTTCGTTCGCTCACGTACCTGTGCACGTCGAGTACATCATTACAGAATTATTGAAGAACGCATTTCGGGCTACTATCGAAAACGGGAACGAGCGTGAACCGATCGAAGTGACGATCGCTGCTGCGCCAGATGTCCCTGGAAATGAGCGTCCCGTTCAGGGTGATACCGATGTCGGCTTTGAGCTTGATGTGGAAAGTGACGGAGGGAGCTCGAATGAGACGATTGGGAACTGGACCCCATCGTCTCAGAGCATCACAATTCGCATCCGTGATCGCGGTGGCGGTATTCCGCCTGAGGTTCTGCCTCATATCTGGTCGTATAGTTTTACGACATTCTCGGATATGGATTTCCAATCCTCGGATAATGGTGGCATGGATGCTTTGAATACTATCTCTGCCAGCAGTGGCCATCTCAGCAGTATTGCGGGTCTTGGTTATGGATTGCCCTTGAGCCGAGCTTACGCTGAATACTTCGGTGGTAGTATCGCCGTGCAGAGTCTTTGGGGATGGGGCACTGATGTCTATTTGACATTACAAGGAGTCGGCAGAATCGATTAAGGTATTGAGATAATCATCGATACTGTCGGCTTGCGCCATCACACATTCATGGCTCCAAGTCTGTCTGGTCATCTACAGTCTCGCCTTTCCCGTCGGAACAAACAGATCCACAAAGTCTGAGACTGGCAGACCTGGCTTTTGAACCGCCCCCAATATGCGACCGATCTCCCCTGCTAAGAACATCTGACCCATGTTCCGGAAAAACTTGTTCTGTGCCGCTGCCGGTGTTCGAGGATGCCGTGCGTGTCCCACGGGGTATTCAATCAAGATTTCAGGCATGGAGGAGCCATCTACCAGATGGACCGTCATTCCTGCGCCGATGCTCTTCTTATCAAGATCGAAATAATCCTGTGTGAGCTTGGAGTCAGGGCGCACCATGATTCTCTCTCGCAAGGATCTTAACTCCTCACTGGTGGCCCAAGGGCTCTTGTCTAAGTAGTCTGCAGCCTCTGGTGGGCCTTCCTTCAAGAGAGCCAAGGCGACAACATACTGAATGCAATGGTCACGGTCAGCGGCATTGTGCAGCGTACCTTGCTTGTTCACAATCAAATACGCAGCCGCAGTTGTTCTAAGATCAATCCGTTTGATCTGCCCAAGAGGATCGGACAGCCCCTTTTGTCGAAACAGCCGAGCGTGCAATATGGAGGCCTCCACAGCCGAGACCGCGTGCCCTTCTACGGGCATAGTCTTGAATAGCACATTCTGCACCGCCCAAGACCCAAATGGCCGCGGGAACTTAAACCCTGCCTCACCGAACGTCCGCTCCCAGAAGCCCCACGGCTTCGCACTCAAAGCCCCGGGTGACCCAGGCTGGCCCTGTTCAACAAGAAGAGCCAACTGCACAGCTCTCCTCGCCGCATCAGCCGCCGCCCACCCTTTTCTCGGGATAGTATTAGCACCCGCCCGGTACACCCGGTTCGGATGACCGTCCATCCAGACATGCGAAATGGTCGCCATGGCTTGCTCCTCACTCAACCCAAGCAACCAAGAAACAACGGCAGCGGATGCCAATTTAACGAGAACCACATGGTCAATCCCATAGGCATTGAAAGCGTTCTGCATCTGATAACACCCCTGTACCTCATACGCCTTGACAAGTGCAATCAAAAGCGTCTGCATCGTCAACGGCGGACCTTTATGGACCCTCCGCCCAGAAGCAGAGGAACAAGCCAACCAATCCATAACTGGAAGGATAGCAGCGAGATTATCTACAATTCACAATATTAGCCCTGCATCATACATCCCAAATCCAATCCCACATTTTTCCGAACCCTCCAAATCATGAAATAACAATATAATCATAATCGTCACTGTAAACAACATACCAGAAGGATGTCCCCACTCAACACCCCCCAGCGCATCATTAAAATCCAAGTACCGAATCAAAACCCCCATCCCAAAAGCCCCAGTAACAGGATCAACCATGAACGCCGTCCCAGGCACGCGAAACCCATCCGGTACAGTCGTCCCTTCAACAACGGGACCGAGGAGTCGAATGCATTCGGAGCTTGTTGCTGCTGTCGAGATTGCGCAGGCCATTGCGTCTAGGAGGGCTGTTCGCGCGCTGCTCCATATCTTCTCGTCGGTTTCGTCGAGGGTGTGCTTGTAGACGTAGTCCACTATGTCCATTATTGGTTTGTCGTAGGGGTTTGGCATTTTGGGCTCCAGGAGGTAAGATTTAGGTATGGGGGTGTAATGGTGGTGAATTGGTGATTCTTCATCTAGTAGAGCTCTGGAGGACTTCGGTGCATATCTGGAATGATCCGGTTGTACATGTAATGTCTCTTGAATGGATTGGGACGATGTGCTACCTCAAATTATGGAGTCTAGATTTGTCTTTACTTGCTGTATTGGGCAACTTTATTCAATGATCTTGAATTGTTGATTTGCTGTTAACAGCCCTATATTACCCAGCAAGATAGCCAATCATGCCGAAATATATATCCAGTGAAAATGAGCAAATAAGCAACATGCTAAAGCCGTTTCAAAATCCACCGACACCCCTCACACGCTGTACAGCACCAACAAACCCCTTCGCCCAACTAAACCTCCCTGGATCAGTCCCCATAGAACCAGGCGGAATCTCACCAGTCTCAGGATGATGCCAGCATCCATCCCTAGCACTAGCAGCACCATACTTAGCAGTATTCTGATTGCGACCAATAAGTTCCAGCCAAGCACGACAAACAACCGATGAATCGATAAGAACGTTGATTTCCTGGCTGTGGAAGAAGGACTGTGTATCGAGGTTTCCGTTGCCTGGTAGAAGAGAGAAATAGTGTTAGCGATAACAATCCAAGTCGCAATACATACCTATCATATATCAAGGTATTGGAAATGGAATGGAATAACCCACCCTGAATAGCAACCTGCTCATCAACAACCATCAACTTAATATGGCAACTCCTCTTTTTAAAACTGTTATGAATAGGCATCGTCTGATCCTTGGCAACATAATAGAAAACTCTTAGTTTCGCCTTCTCCTCATCAGACTGGAGGGTGTTGTAAAGCCTATTCGCTATCATCTCGTTTGTCCCATTCTGGAAAGGGAGGAGCTCGCCTGCGTCGTTGTAGCCTAGACAGAGATAGCAGGTGACAATAACGCCGCGGCGGACTGCGTTCAGGAGGGGTTCGAGGAGGGGTTCAGCGTTCATGTTTGGAGTTTGGATTATGATTGAGTTGGTTGCGTGGTTGATTGCCGAGATCCAGGCTGAGTTTTGGGGGGTTTGGGAATTGCTGTGGTTTGGGGCTTCGAAGTGTTAGGCGAGGCTGGACTTGAGGGGGACTGGGAGGGATTCTTACATCCGAATGGCTCTCTGTTTACGAGGGCCATTGGTACAGGTTCGTGGTGGGGGAGGACTCTGTATGGTGTGAAGATGGGGTCTTGGTCGGTGTCTGGTGCGTCGCCTGTCGTGTCAGGTTGGATTGTTGTATCTGGTTTAATGTCAGAGATGGTCATAAACTATCAGCTGGGCATCGGGGTCATACTGAGATGGCGGCTAACGGCCTGCGTTGGCTTCTCTTCTCCACGCGGGACAACGCTATCATTCACTCTTTCGGCCTCATGCTCGAGATCAAGATCATAATGCTCGGACTTGACAGTATGCTGAGGAAGAACCTGAGCACGACTCTCAGCAGAAGCACCACTACTCTCCTCCTCATAGCATGGAATAGGAGCATCCGCAGCAGGAGAATTCAAAAGGGGAAGTGCAGGCTCCAGAACCTTTCCCCAAGACAGCAAAGCAGCATCATAAAAACTATCCACGATGGGACCCTCGATATGAGCCAGCATCTCGACATTGTCGTTGTCCTGGATGTTACTGCTCTGCAGCAGCGCCATGCGCCGATCGATGACAGTGAACTTCGCATGGAATGTTCCAAAGATCGGCCGATGGAAGTTGATAACCTGAAGATCAACATTGGGGATCTCGCTCGCTGGGGGGAGTTTCACTTTCCCGCCGGTGTACTGGTCCTCATGGACGCTGAGTCGGTTTTCCCATGCCTGCTGATATATCAGCCCTGTCTCACAAGTACGTTCATTATAGGAACCAGATTATAGGGGAGACACCTGACGAGGATCACCACGATCATAGACCATCTTCATAACGACCTTCCGACCTCGTTCACCTGCCTGCTTAGAAAGTTCCCGAATAGCATTCGTCACTAAAGTCGACGCATTCGAGTAAACCCAAAAATTAGTCCCTAAGAAGACTTCATGTTCGGCGCGTGCAATGCAATTCGCTAAATGGCGACAGAGATCAGGTAATGGGGCGACAATGGTTAGTGGTACAACGCCGGTACTTCCCATCAGTTGGGGAGAGACAACCCCCGACGTGGGGTTCTTTTCCAAGGAACATAAGGCATCATGGTAGATCTGTAGGGGATTGAGTTAGATTTTACTTAGTGGAATGATCCAAGAAAATTACCTGTAAGAAGAGATTGCTCGGTTCGGCAGATCCAAAATTCCCACATGCGCGAGCTTTTTGTAAGTCGTCTAGCTTTTCATATTCCGATACTGATTCTGAGCTTGAATCTGACCCATGATTGTGTAGAGATGATAGATGGTGACCTTCGAAGAGTTTGTCGAAGAGCTTTGTCGGACATTGTGACGGGTCGCGCGCTAACTCCGAGGTGACGGTCTCCGGTTGGTGACACAGCTCGTAGACCTTGCGTGGGATCATAGTATATTGATATCTGCGTGTCAAGAGGAAGAAAACAGAAAGAGCAAAAATAACAAAAAGCAGAAGAAAAGGAACAGGTACAGGCCGAGGTACGGACATCTCAGATCTAGTTAAGTTCCATGGATATATTCCCCTCAGCGATGACGTAGATCTTAGCTTTCAAGAAATGCAATGGAGCAACTGGAGCAACTGGACTAGCTCAGAATGGAGACTGAGAATTGTGATGCCTAAATATGTCCACTTCATAGGAGAATTTCAGCCCTGTGGGGTCATAGGGGTCATAGGGCTACCGTTCGACGTCACCTATCCAGCCAAATGCACTCCACAATGCTTGTTTTCGCGAGAAACAGGGTTCAGTGGCACACATAGCCATGTGTGAGCCGGCTTCTGGCCTATTTTTAGGCCATTCTCTGAGGCTTCCTCGGTACTTCTCTATGCCATACTAAGGGCAAGTTTTCCAAGGGTGGAAAGCACCTGTATGCTCCTTCGGCACACAAGAGAGTCCGTCTTCCGTCTTACCTCGTTGCTATGTCAATTCGATGTTTGGCCCTCCCGAGTCCCCAAGGTCAGAAGCAATTGATATAAACATTAAATTGTGAAATAGTCATATACGGGGGCCATCCGGACATTTGGCAATATTGTCCATACACCCCAATCACCCTCGAGTCGCCGTTTCCTCAATCAAGATTTCCTCCGAAGTCATTTGGAAGCGTTTGCTTTCAAAGCCGGCCGATTGGAAACCATTCTGCTTAAATCCTCCTTGAGAGAATGGAGCTGGTTGAAATCCACCCTGGGTAAATCCTTCCTGCTGAACATCACCCCCACAGAACCCGGGGGTCTTTTTGATCCCCAACGCCTCATCCAATTCGGCGACATACTCGTAAGCCTTCTCGCCAGCAATAGCCAGCCTCTCATAAGAATCAGGTCCACCCAGTTGCCACTCCCGCAATGGCCTGCTTGCATTACCGATCTCGTACTCAAAGCACGGCTTCTCCTTATCATGATCCTTCGCGTCCTTGTACGTTGTCTGATAGCGGAAGTAATGCGCACCACCAATGGGTTTGTAGCCCTTCGTCTTCACCCTGTATCCAACCACCGGATGGATGAACTCGCAGGTATCACCGAGTGGCTGGTTGTTGCTGTCCAGAACGTCGTTTCCGGGAGTGCGTCGCAAAGATCCGTTGAGGTAGTATAAAAGTGTGAAGCTATCTTCCAGGTTACCGGTTCCCCAGCCGTATTTGCGGAATTTCTGGACGGGCTTGACGGCTGCTGTGAAGGGGTGACGGATTGCAGAGGCTGTTGCTGCGGCATTGCGTCCAAGCCATGATCCCCAAGACTCATTTTCCAGAGGGTCCTCGGGGATGGTCGAGATGTGGCGATCTCTGTCGCCTCTTTCAATGTATAGGTATTCCTCGTTCAAGAACAGGAAGGGTTTGATCTGGTCCAGCATCCATGAGAAGGTGATGTTGGACATCTCTTCCATGTCACCTTCTTCCTTCAGGGTTGAGTTCGAGCCGCCACCGATGTGAATGTGGTAGCCGGGGAACCACACCTGTTTTAACGTACGAGGGTTGAGCTGGTGGTTTACATCGTCTTCCATCCGCAAAAGCTCGCGACTCGCCTGGTTCAAGGCTTTTGCCACTTTGTTGAGCTCGATGGCAGCATCGTTGACTTCCTTGTCAGTAGCCTTTCCACTCGACTTGAGGTCGATTGCAGCTTGCAACAGCTTGTCCCATTCTTCGGCTTTTTCTTCGATCACTATCTTCTGTGCTTCGATATCGCTCGCCTTAGCTTCGCCGAATCTCGGGAGATACCATAGCGTGGGTGAAAAGGCCTCGCGGTGCTCATCGAGGGCCAAAGCCTGGAAAGCATGTTTGACATCTAAGAAGCTATAGTCAGTATCTCAACAATCGATGACCAAAGAAGAGGGGTCTTACTTGCTGAAAGTGTAACATTCTGCCATCCAGTCTGATCCGCCCACCACAACCAATTCGACGGCAATTTAACACCAAGCACTGCAGGCAAGCCAATGGAACCAACAGTGTCATAAACACCCACAACCTCCACAATCCGAGAGCCCGGCTGAGCCCAGTCACCCTTAGCGCGCTCTGCAAAAACAAAGTCCTCGCCTTTAGCGCCCTGGTGCTCATCAGCCTTACCCTCCATCCACTCAAACCAGCGATCACTGTAATAGAACCGTTCTCCCCTTTGCGGTCGGTTCTTGTAAGCCTCCCAGAGATCTGGGAAACGGTTGAGATCCTGCTTGCTGCAAATACCAATATCGGAAATCAACCCGGCAATAGTACGAGCCGTGTACGCGCCTCTCGAGAAACCAAAGCACATAATCTGGTCGCCGGGAGAATAGTTCATCACGCAGAAGTTATATGCTTCGATGACGTTGCCTTCGAATCCTTGGCCGATGGCTCCTTCAATCTTCTTACCAATGGCAAGGGAAGTAGTGCCGACTCCGGAGTCGTACCACACGATCTGTTGCCACTGTTCACCATTCTCATCGATTCCAAACCCGTTCAGAGCGCGGCAGAGGCGAGTGACATTTGACGGGACGTTCTTCTTGCCCGATACGGAGGACTGCCATGTCCCATCACAGCAGATGATGATACGTTTGCGAACGGGGGTTGTCTTGATATTCTCATGGGGCTCGCGACATAGCGACATGATTGCGAGCAACGAAAGAAGCGAAAATATATACAGGATTGTTGAGAAGGTCTCTGCCCAGCGAACAGCGCGAACACAGCCTCTATTTAAAAAAATCCCTCCCCAACACGTCCACACCCCTCAAAAAAGCAAACAATAGAGCTAACCACGAACCTCGCTCTAAATTATCACCTTTACTCACAGTTCAAACGAAGCTATCACATTCTAGCCTGCGCACCGTGCACGAACATCAACGCCACATTCGGCAGTCTAAGCCCAAAGCGGGCCATTCAGCTTGCCCCCATTTTCACTTGCATCTTCAGCTGCTGAGGGGATAGTGGCAGTGCGTAAATCAGGCAAGCCGATTTCAGCAGTAGGCCAGTTAGCGTCCAATCATGGCCGGCTATCGTCGTTGGTTTTCCTCAGGCGTCCACCCCCCACGAGGTTGATCCCGTATTGATTCTGCAGAAATAAGCGAGAGCGAGGCTTGGGGTTCTCGGGAAGGCCGTTGGCTTTGGCATGGTACTCTTAGATAAGAACTAGTAGAGGACTAACAACTAGAACGACAGGTGGACTTTTTGTGACTCCAGAGCTGGGACAGGCGAAATCCGGGGAAGCTAGCCTGATTGGGAAACAACCTTGAGTTGCTCACATGGTCAACACTTTTTCCTAGTATACAACTCAATTTCGACTATCCTGGTTAACTGTGTAGATGTCGTGGTTACACAGGAAGTTCTATTTCGGTAGCTCTGTAACGACCTGTTCAAAGGTCTTCTGGATAGTAACATGGTTTCTGGAGAGCGTCAAGCCAAGCTCAGGATACAAAGCCTCCTCACTGCTATTGGTGAGGTTAAATTGCTGTCTCCGCGGCGATGAAATAGTAATAATGATACTTTTGTTATCGTCGGGATCGAGGTCAGGCCTCCAGTAGCTGGGGTCCCGGGCCCCTTTCGAGCTGTCCAGCTTTATACTGGACAGTTGGTATTTGCGTGAGCTCTTGATTGGGCCGGGGGTATTTCGACCGTAGGCCATAGTTCCGTCCAGGAGCCAGCGGAAGAGAGGGCGGAGGGTGATGAGGCTGCCTGCTGTGATTCCGAGGCCAGTCTCGATGACGGACCAAATGGCGATTTGGAAGGTTGAGTCTAGATATTTTTTAGTTGTGTAGGGGTACAGGTGGTGGGTAGGCAGCGTACATAGGAAGTCTGCATCGGCGTAGGATTGTAAAAAGGGGATTCGGATGATTACTGCCACACTTGCGCTGGTGAATGTTAGCAACTTTCTTCCACATGAAGTATGGGTCAACATCACATACAGCGCAGCCAAACTGAGAATTCCTCCCACGGCCAGCTTTGTCCTGTGGTTCATTTGCAGGTTCCATACCAGGAAAGCGGGTAAAATGCCGAGAGTCAAATCACACAATATAGTCACAGAGCTGTAAAAATAGGTAATGCCCAGCAGAGTAGACAAGGGCAGACAGCTCCCTTCACTTCCTGGATCCACTTGTTGCCAGAAGTAGCCAATTGGTTGGCAGTTGAATAGTAAAAAGAGCCAGAACAAGAGTCCAATGGCAATAACAGTACCAATTAGGCCCCAAAGGATCAGGCGATGAGATTTTTTGATCGTCAAGCGAAGGAGGCCAAGTGCAATGGATATTTTGGCGACTGAGCCTGCCCAGATGTAGATCATTTGACCAAGCCACCACCACTATTCAAAAGGAATTAGCAAGCCGTGAAAGTATACTCATAGGAACACCTTACCACCAGTGCTTTCTTGAAGACAACAGTGCTTGTAAAGTCTTCGTAGGGGTGGCCAACCCCGTTCATTGATCCAAGAATGCAACAGGTGTTCAACATGATAAACAGCGCCTGCTACAAAGTCAACAAACAATTTTCATACCAGGGTAACAAGTAACTGACCAGCGCTGCTACCATCAAACCATCATCCCAACCAAAAGCACGAACGATGCTTAGGCGAACGAAACTCCTCAATGAAACCGCTATAACGGAAATCGACATTATGATAATCGACACGAGGAAGATCGCCAGACTCCGATCGACAAGGGGCATCGCAGGACCCATTTTGGCGATGTGGATAGGTAATGACTCGAATGAACCTTCGTAAGCTAACAACTCACTGATACCGCTCAAATAGCATCTTTCAGGTACTGAACAATGAGTACCGTGTTCAAACGAGAGGAATCAGCGGGAAACTGTCAAAAATAAAGATTTCAACATCCCCCGGATGGAAGGGACCTCAAGGGACCGAAGGCTTCATATAGCGTTTCAAAAGGCCCAACTCCTCGAATAACCCCGGAGCGAAGGATCTGTGCCACGCACATGGCAATGATTGAGGCGATATCAGGGATACCTGCAGCGCTTCTAGCCTTAAATGAGACCAAAAGCCGTGCGCCAGTGTCAGGTACTAGTCCCGAAGGATTGGTCTGGGCGTGTCAAGGTCCAATTATAATTGTGGGTTCGCGATCTAGTGAACTAGCGATCGGGTTGGGGTGACTCGTGCCGAGATCGCGTGGCCTTTTTAAATTGCGTTCTAGTTCGGATTTTATTGGCATTGTATAGCATTCTGACCTTGAATTGTACACGGTTTGCTATTGTGACATGCATGGTGGCTTCATTTTTTATTGAGATCTTCCAAGTTTGTTGGGTTCCGGGTAGATAAGGAATTTTCTAGAAGATGGGAGGGTCCATAACAAAGGCATTGTCTTTCTTGGATACGAAACAGTGTTCGTTTTTATTTGAAACCCCATCTCATTCTCTTGGGAAAGGGCAGGAAAATGCGACAAAATAAGAAGACAGCCGGGCCGAGGGCGTTCGGGACGTTTGTCAAACTGAGATAGACCATACGTCCTTTCACATCCCCACCTCATACAATACCATTTCTAAACAACAACCGAGGCACTTGAAGATAGATAAAAAGAGGTAAAAAAGAAGAGGCGAAGGACGGCGAAAATAATGTATGAAACGGTATACTCGCTTAAGGCTTCCGTGTAGAAACTGTCCAATACTTCATGGCGCTGTACATTTACTTATGACCCCTATTGTAGGTTTTCGGGACAACATGCTAATTTGCCTTGGAGGTTCTTAAATTCTAGAAGAATGGCTAGGAGCTTGATTCAGCTCTAGTAAGTCCCAAATTTCCTCAATACTGGCCTGCAATGATCCTTCATCTTCCATTTCTTTCTTCCAAGTCTCTCTCGAGATGGCACCGCCGAGAAACAAAGCAAGATCGACATCACCAATTCCGCAACCCATTCCATCGTATGGACCTTCAGTGGTGGATCCTGGTTGAACCGGGTCATAGAGCCGGACAAGCCGGGACCGATTTGGGAAGTAAAGATCCCTCGCAACGTAGTAGTCCCCCCACCAGTCGCTGTTGGTGTGCGGGGTTTTGAACTTTTGAGCGCCGTCAGGCACAGCTGCTAAGATGTCTTTTTGGAAAATTTTGTTTGATGAGGCAGCTGCTTCCCCCCACAGCCCGTAGCGAGCATGTTTGGACAGCCACCACAGCTTGGGATCTTCGGGCTCGCTGGAGTCGCGGGTGAACTTGAAGATGTCAGGCGCGGCGCGTAGCAAATCATCCCACGTCCATGGGTCGTTTGCGACTATGCAGGCCCGTAGACACGTTTCAAACATAGCGGGTCTCATGTGGGCTAGCTTCTCATAGGTCACACAGTGAGCGACAGCTGGATACCAGATAAGATCTGGTAGTAGTTTCCCAGGAGTATCCGCTGTGAGCCAAGACAGGTCGTCGGACATGATGCGCCGGGCATTGATCGCGCACCGGATCTTGATCTCACGTCTATCTTCCGGGTGCTCAGCGATTTGTGTAGTCCACCATTTGGCAAAAATTGCATTGTGGTAAATACCATGTATTACCATAGCCCATTCATGTTTAAGCATCTGCGGTCTTCGAAGTCGTGCGTAGCGATCGATATCGCCATTGTATGCGGCAACATAAATGAGTTTGTCCTTGTTGATGAACGGGAGATCTGCAGGGAGTGGGCTAAACACCAGTGGAAGATAATCCTCTGGTGCGTTAGGAGCCTCGCAGTCATGGTCATCTATTCCCCAGTCTTCGGTGATATTGGAGTAATAGGGATCCGTGCAAAATCTGTGCCATGGCTTGGCGTCGATTTTAAACTCCCGAGGACCATAGTACTTCGACCTGGCAGTAAGGCTCAAGTAAGCAGCTGTATCCCCATTCAGAGATGCAACTCGACGCCCGGCAATATTGACCATACGTGTATAGTCGTTCATGATCTCGAACTTCACAGACTGGGAGAGAATGTGCTCATAAATTTGTTGACTGCCGTTGCTGCTTTTCTGCATGCTTGCGTAGCCAGCCTCCTCTGCGACATGGACCTCCGGAAGAGGATCAAGCTCTTGATACAGATCAAAATATCCTGCGACGGCACAGGAACGAGCGGCATGATAGAGCATATCCGGGTATCGTTGGACCAGATCTCGGAGAGTATCCTCTTTCGGGACTTCGGGATACCAGATACAATAAGGTGTCTCTTCGGGCCGCGAGATGGTTGGTATGATACCGCTCATGATATCCCGGGCATTCAGGGCGCGCGTGAACTCTGGAGTGACTCCACGGAGCTCCTGGGCAAAGCCATAATGATGTCGTATGCCGCGAATAGTGCACAGTCGATGAACCTGCTCGCCCATAGTCTTTGGAATTCGAGATCCGTGAATTGCATCCTTGCAATCCTCTGCATCGTACTTGGCAATCGTCAGTCTCTTTGCTATCGGCAGCTGGTCCGGGTTGTTTTCCAGCTTGGCCATGCTGTCAATGGATTGGGGGGAAAGTGAGTAGTTTAGATAAATCCACGACGAGATACCTGGTGGACTCCGAGTCGGAGTAATAAGTTAAAAGTAATAAAACATCCTTGGATCGCTAAGTGTAAAGTGGGGCGTGGCGTTTGGCCCCCAGCGGGCCATCAAGCTTCTAATGGTGCGGCTGATCTACAATATTGTACGACGTAAATACTAGGAACTAACTTACATCGTGGACCGACAAGCTAGATAGTGCTTGTGAGAGATGTGATTCCCACCAGCTCCACTATATCACCCATGTCAGCTAGATCAAAGAAGCAGATTTGGTTAGATGGTCAAAGTTTCTATGCGGACGCATAAGCTCCAGACGTTCGTTGTCCACGATGAGGTGAGTGGAATATCGCATAAAACAGCAAATTATAGCATCTGAACTGTATTTATTATGATCAGAGTAAAAGCTTAACTGGCAAAAAAGCCGGACGACCACAAAGAGTACTAAGGCACCCATAGCAATCAGTCGCCACAAGCGTTTCGACGAACGGTTATAGAGATAGTTTCGTAGCAGCATCAGACATACTAATTGAGTGAAGCAGGATAGTCAGGCTAAGACCATTTGTTTTACGTGTATTGGTTAGCGAAACTCGTGAAAGAGCGGTAGGAGCATCCCTACGGTAGTCTATAGCCGCATCTATACTTCACCTCCCAGCCATACGGTATACCTTTATATATAGTACATTAATATTCTACTGGTAGAATAACATTTGACATAGTGGCGGTAATAGACTACCGTAGCTATCTAACCGTTATATTGTTAAACCCAGTGTCAATATCGACTAGTTAATAACTCAGCTCGGAGACCGATTCCCGTTTACAAATTACCCCTCGTCGACCACGATACAAAACCAGCAGCTAGCTACTTGACAACCTTAAATCCCCCAAAATGATAATAAAATGATAACAAAATGAATCGAACATAGTTTCCTTTGCAAATTATAACCGAGAAATATATTTTTGTATTCATTTCAGCCAGTCGGCGTTAGTTCGAACAGCCCCCCCACGTCTCCTCATCGGAGTTGTGGCCGAAATCCAGTTCCGCTTCCCCAGAATTTGGTGTTTTATCAATATACTTTCCCCTCCCCGAGATCTCTTTCTTCATAACTGCTAGGCTTCTCTTTGGAATTTGGAAGCAGACTACCCCTTTGTGTCATTCAACAGCTTAGAGTCTTATAGAACTCCAACATGTACGAGCTCTGCTCCTCTCGTACAAACATCGTCATCATTGCTCACATAAGCTAGGGTGTATACAGCTTCCTTTGCTTTCTTCGAAGCTCTCTGGGAGGTATGTCACAAACAAGTCTAGCTTCATTATCTCAAAGCTAACTGCTCTGATCTATAGGGCGGCGTCAGCCATGTCTTCGTCAATCTGGGATCCGACCATCCCTCGATCCTCGAAGCAATGGTAAAAGGCCAGAAAGAAAAGAAAGACCAATTCCCTACGATAATCACTTGTCCCAATGAGGTACGCATCATCCGGCCTACAACATATCCCAGACTAGTTGCTCCTCGAGTGGGGATGGAAGTATACGGACCCCGCTGAACATGTGCACACGTATAGATGGTCGCACTCTCAATGGCAGACGGATACGCCCGCTTAACCGGCAAACCGCAAGCAGTGATAGTGCACGTCGACGTTGGCACGCAAGGATTAGGAGCAGCAGTGCACAACGCCTCATGTGGACGTGCCCCGGTTCTAATCTTTGCTGGTCTATCGCCTTACACGATCGAGGGCGAGATGCGAGGCTCTCGCACGGAATATATCCACTGGATTCAGGATGTACCAGATCAGAAGCAGATCGTCTCTCAGTATTGTCGGTATTCCGGCGAGATCAAGTCTGGCAAGAATGTTAAGCAGATCGTGAACCGGGCTTTGCAGTTTGCAACTAGTGACCCGAAAGGTCCTGTCTACCTTGTTGGTGCTCGGGAGGTTATGGAGGAGGATATTGAGCCATATCAATTGAACCAGAGTGTCTGGGGTCCTGTTTCTCCGGCTGCATTGCCGAGCTCTGGTGTTGAATTGATTGCATCTGAGCTTGCGGCTGCGAAACAACCTCTTATCATTGCTGGGTACAGTGGACGGAAGGCTCAAGCGGTGACAGAGCTGGTGACATTGGCGAATAACTTCAAGGGAATCCGCGTGTTGGATACCGGTGGTAGTGACATGTGTTTCCCTGCTAACCACCCAGCCTGGCTGGGCTTGAGATATCCCGGGCATGACGTGGTCAGAGCGGCAGACCTGATTCTCGTTATTGACTGTGATGTCCCCTGGGTTCCAACACAGTTCAAACCGTCTGAATCGGCGAAGATAATTCACATCGATGTCGACCCTTTGAAGCAGCAGATTCCGGTTTTCTATATCCATTCCATGGCGACATTCCGTGCCGACTCTTCTACCGCACTGAAGCAGATTAATGACTATGTTGCTGCCCAGGGGTCTTTGCAGAAGTTCATTGGATCAAAGGAGAATATTATCATGGGACAACGCCGGGATGAAGAATACTTGAAGCGCCGACAGGAGATCGCCGATCTGGCCGTTGTTCCTGAGGGCGGTGATGGAGCCTCCTTGAATATCAATTATCTTATGGCACAGGTCCGCCAGGGTGTTCCAACTGATACGATCTGGGCCATCGAGGCTGTAACCAATACCCACTGGGTTGCAGATCAGGTTTCAGCCACATTGCCCCACTCATGGATCAACTGTGGAGGAGGTGGACTGGGTTGGTCTGGTGGAGGTGCACTTGGCATCAAGCTGGCCAGCGATGTGCAGCATGGCGGACCCGGAAAGGGCAAGTTTGTCTGTCAAGTGGTTGGAGATGGCACGTTCCTATTCTCAGTCCCTGGATCTGTCTACTGGATTGCTCGCCGTTATGGAATTCCCATTCTGACGATTGTGCTGAACAATAAGGGCTGGAATGCCCCTCGGCGGAGCATGCTCCTCGTTCATCCTGAGGGTGACGGGTCCCGTGCTACCAACGAGGACCTCAATATCTCTTTTGCACCTACGCCTGACTATGCGGGAATTGCTACTGCTGCGGCGGGTGGTGAGGTCTGGGGTGGTCGTGCAGCCACTGTTGCTGAGCTTACACAGAAGCTTCCTGAGGCTATCCAGAGTGTTTTGAGTGGGAAATCAGCGGTGTTGGAAGCGCAGCTTGATGGGACCACGGGGAAATATGTGGAGAGTCATAAGGGTTAGCCAATATACTCTGTTTCGTTTAGCTGCAGCTCTATACAGGCAAGTAAATGGAGACTTCATAATTGTTGTTTAGTTGTGGTGGCAGTTGTTTACTTCGCAAAGCTTATCGCGCCGATGCCGGCGGTAGCCTTATCTAGACGGCGGGGTGTGTTTTGGTATTTCCGTATTATTCTCCAATTCCTCACCATTTCGCGGACTGTATTGTAATACTAAAACCACGCAAGAGCCCCGCGCCCTACAATTGACAAGCAGTTGGTGGCATTCAGTGAAGTTTAACTATAACCTGTTTCTCCGAACACTCCGTCATTAGATAACAGAAATATATACATCGTGACTGTTTAACTATCACCAAACGGACTCATCGGAGTGTTCGGAGTATGAGTCATGTGCCGGGGTGGATAACGTTAAGATAAAAAGAATGCCGAGATCAGTTCCTTGGATATCGCCAATTCTTTGCCTCCTTGACACTTGCATTGTTTTGATCTCTCGAGACCTACGGCTCTGTCCTCGCACGCAATAGCACGACACTCCGACGTTTGTGCGTGAAGCTACCCTCCACCTACTGTCGCACATAAAACGCCGATTCCGCTCTTGACAACTACACCGCTCCGATCACAATGAGTCCCCCAGCACCTCTCGATGTCGACCTCGTGGCCGTCACTGATACCACTGCCGTCCCTGTCCCTGATCCCTTGACCGTCAATGGCATTTCTGCATGGAGAGCGAAGACGGCAAAGATGCCCACTGGCGTGGCCGCGGCATGCAGCAGTGATATGTTTAAGAGTCCGGTATGATACCTTCAGATTGGACGGAGATTGGAGTGAGGGATATAAGACCAGAATGCTGATATGTGTTTTGGTTCACTAGATCTGCTATACCAAGCCCAAGGCCAAGCGGTTTGACCGTAAGTCTAACTATTCTGATGAAATGCCGGACGCCATATTTCGGTCAATAGATGTTCATTCATACTGACTTGTTCTCTTGCTTAGACCGCTTTTCACTGGAAGCCAAGTCTCGCAAGGTGCGCACGCTCAATCGCGTAATTCAAAGTCCCCCATCGCTAATGCCCTTCCACAGCCTTCAACTTTGAAGACTGCCGCTCGGTACCTGAAGAACCCTGGTGAGAAGAACAGATTGTCTTGGCTGAACCTAAATGCTAATTATTATTTCAGGCCTTATCTCCCTTGGTGGTGGACTGCCCTCGCCTGAATACTTCCCCTTCGAGCACCTTGATATTAAGGTCCCCACTCCCCCCGGGTTCTCCCCGGAGGCTACTCGCGAGTCTGGCACCGTGCTGCGCGCTGGAAAGCATGATATCCAAGATGGAAGCAGCACATTCGGTGAGTATCTTGAAATTATATGTATAGATATTGCGCAGGACTGATTTATATTGCGGACCTGGAAATTGCGCTTAACTACGGCCAAGCCACCGGTGCTGCGCAATTGCTTCGTTTTATCACCGAGCATACAGAGGTAAGTCCAATATCATCTTCAACAACTCGCTCAATACTAATAAAATCAGCTCATTCACAAACCTCCCTACTCCGACTGGCAATGCACCATGACAGCCGGTAGCACCTATGCTTGGGACACCACTCTGCGCTTGCTCTGCGAGCGTGGCGACTACATCATCATGGAAGAGTACACATTCGCCAGCGCAGCTGAGACCGCATTCCCTTTGGGCCTGAAGGCCGTAGGCATCGCAATGGACGAGCAGGGTCTCCTCCCTGAGTCCATGGACGACATCCTCAGCAACTGGGACGAAAAGGCCCGTGGTGCCCGCAAGCCATTCGTACTGTACACCATCCCAACAGGCCAGAACCCCACTGGCGCCACCCAGTCCGCCGAACGCCGCCGCGCCGTCTACAAGATCGCACAGAAGCACGACGTCATCATCGTCGAGGACGAGCCTTACTACTTCCTGCAGATGCAGCCCTACGTCGGTGAGGATGCCGAGCCCGTGCCTCCTCCTGCCACCCACGAGGACTTCATCAAGTCTCTTACCCCGTCATTCCTCAGCATGGACGTTGATGGCCGTGTCGTTCGTCTCGAATCCTTCTCCAAGGTCGTGTCGCCCGGCACGCGAGTTGGCTGGATCGTCGCCTCGGAGCAGATCATCGAGCGCTTCATCCGTAACTTTGAGACCTCTTCGCAAAACCCTAGTGGTATTTCTCAGATTGCTCTCTTCAAGCTTCTAGACGAGCACTGGGGTCACTCGGGATACCTGGATTGGTTGATTAACCTGCGCATGTCGTACACTGCTCGTCGTGACTCGCTCGTTCACGCTTGTGAGAAGCACCTGCCCCGTGAAATTGCCCACTGGGTTGCCCCCGCGGCAGGCATGTTCGTAAGTTTCCCAGTAACATTTTCTCCGCTTTTAATCTTACCATATTAACCCCTTGCTTAGCACTGGATCGAAATTGACTGGCACAAGCACCCCGGCATTGCGGCCGGCAAGACTCACGCCCAGATTGAAGAGGAGATCTTCCTGTCCGCCGTGGAAGCAGGTGTCCTCCTTTCCCGCGGTAGCTGGTTCAAGCCTGACCACGACACCATCGAGGAGAAGATGTTTTTCCGTGCGACATTTGCCGCCGCCTCATCGGAAAAGATTGATGAGGCGATTTCTCGCTTCGCTGGATCTCTCCGGAGTCAGTTCGGCCTGTAAGTCAAGAGTGACTATATGTCTCCCTTTTTCTTACGACCGGGTTAGTAGTGGTCTATGATTTTGACGAATCTCTCTCTATTGGACGAGGGTGCATTGATTCATTTGGTTTCGGGTTCTAGATAGTAGACTTGCAGTTTTCAAAAAGGTGCTTTGATAGTTCCGTTGAAGGTCGCCTTTAATGACATTTTAAGACTATATTTTACTTTTCGGTATATTGGCATTTTCAAGCTACGGATTTCCTACAAATACTCTGATCCTCGACCATGAAGCAAAAGAAAGGACTTTTATGATCCTTTGATGCAATGCAATGCAAATGAATGTACAAAATAAAATTGGTATCAGGCAATGCAGACAGACAGGGATCAATAATACAAGATGAAAAAAACCAAAGCCGCAAGGACCAACGACAGTCACGAAGACCAGTAAACCAAAAAGAAATCAAGCCCCCAGAATCTTCCCATAAGCATCCTCAACCTCCTTCGCAATCTCCAACAAAGTAACAATGATAATCTGGTGCGTAACATTCGGCAGCTTATCCCTCTGCAACCCAATCCACTCCAAAGGCGGCGTAGCCTCACCCATATCCCTTAACTGCGGCGTCTCAATAACAGGCGGCTCAAGCGCAGTATAAGTATACTTGGACTGCGGCACATTGACAACAGCTGTAATCTTCTCCTGCTGCTCAGAGCTCGCAGCATCGCCTTCAGCACTACTACCAGGCCCGCCAGTAATGCGCACAGCAGAGGGAGGCAGCGGTTTTCCAAGTCTTGAAGCAAGCGCGCGCGAATGCGTCTCCCACATATCCCGCATAAAGCTGATGCGCGAGTAATTCCAGCCGACATCGACTTTGCCTTCGAATGTGCTGCGGAAAATGTATTCGATCTCGTGGGTTCCGGGTGCTTGCCAGGTTTCCATGCCGGCGACGAGACGGGGTACTTTGAGGATTGTTCCGCCTCGAGAGGCGGCGGCTCGTTCGGCGATTTCGTCGACAGAGAGCTCGTCTAGCTGTGCGGAGGTTGGTCGTGTGATGCCGGATAGGGCGACGCGGAGTTGGCCTAGTGTTAGGCCTAGGGCGCTGTGGATCTTGCCTGCTTCGAGGGAAACGGCGAATCGGGCTTCGGCGTCGTAGGCTTCTACCTTGAAGATTTGGTTGTCGAAGAAGGTGCTGGGGAAGGCGCCGAGGTTGACGTGGCGGATGTTGACTACCACGCCCGTGTGTAGGGATATGGGTGCTTTCTCTGGCTGGTCGTCGGGTGGCTTTGCGAGGTCTTTGGCGCCAATATCCGGGAGTTCGGTTAGAACGGATGATTTTCGGCGGAGGTAACGTTCCACGTCGCGTAGGGATGCTTTGTAGGCTGCTTGGACGTCTTGGATTAAGCGCTGCCAGGCTTGGAAGAGAGCTAGGGCTTGTGATGCCGTTAGAGACGTGCAGAACAGTTGGAGTTTGTCTCCTTCCAGAATACTGAAAAGGCGTTGGCTCTGTTCGCCGGATGTGTCTCGGACGTTGTACATCAAGAAGTTGAACCTGGCAATGTGGGCAACCAGGAAGGGTTGGTAGTCGAAGGAGACCTTGGCTTGGAGGTGACGGAAGGCAAGCGAAGCTTGGATCAACGGTGTTTGTCCAGTTTCTCGAGATACTTCAGGCCATTCGATTGAGGTATGTACTTTGAGGTTTCCGAGTTCGACAACTCCACTCATGCGGCCCTTGCTCTCGATCGCAATAGAGCCGAAATTGACACACATGTTCTGCTCATTGTCAGATGTCTTGCTAGTAGACACCCACAAGTCCTTGATGCCGAACTGTGCCTTGCCCAAAGTCGAGCCAAGGTCCAGTTGGATTTCAACCTTTTCAATCGCGATGGTGGTATTCCAGGGGAATGCCGATGCCGAAGCAACCTGCTGGTATCGCTGCACGATGTAAGGCTGCGCTTCGGACGACTCCGGCTGGGGAGTTGGATCTGAGGCAGGTTCATCATTGGAGGGAAGCCAGATCTCTCGGAAGAGGAGAGAGTCTTGAACCTGTTTGGCGTTGACGGCGACCTTCATCGGGCTCACTCGCAAGATAGCTGACATTCCGCTCATCCGGCCAAGATGCTTGCTGTTCATCAACGACAACACCATTGACTTGACTTCAAAGCTTGCCGTTGATTCATTGGAGTAGACATGTTTCACAGAAGCGGACAAGCTATTGAATGCCAAGGACAGAGCAAGGAATCGGCCCTGCTCTTCTGACAGGACAGTATTGACGGTCACGTAGACACTCTCAAATCGTGCGGTGGCTGCTACCCTTGCGATGGGTTGACAGCTCAAACTGAACTCCTGCTTGCAAAATAGTAATCCTAGATTCACCCTGCATCGGCCAAGAATACTGGTTGGGTCCTCAGCATCGAATGGTGCATCTTGCATCAACTTCTGCGGCTGCAACTTCGCGGTTGTAGATGGCCTACGAGGCTGGCTCTGCTGACACTGCTGGTCTCCCATGATCTCCTTCACCGTGGCAGTCATTTGCTTGACTAGGGGGACAAGAGTGGGATATAATGTGTTTGTAGAGGGGTCAACCTTTAACTCAGCATTGAGTACTGGATCATCGGTACCATTATCCTCAAATTGAACCTTCAGAGCCACTCCGGGCGCCTGGAGTGTTGCAGTGGTTGCCGTATCACCTTGGACATATTGGCCATATTTCGCATCGGAGAGCCGGCTGCCTTTCCATGTGGCTGCGAGCAATGTTTGGTGATCATGACCAAGCTTGCCTTGAAGTGTAACAGTAGCACCGGCAAAATCAACATCAATGAGAAGAGACCGCAATCTTCTCTTGCCGAAAAGGTTGCGGTCTTTGTTGGTATCGGTGTTGTCGGGGGACGATGCTCTGGCTGCCCAGACAGTCTTCCCTTCCCGAAGTGCCTCGCTTGCTGTAGCAATCGAGTCTCGCAACATGCTGGCCGGGAAGATAAACTCCGACGTCGCACGGATATCAAGGGATTTACCAGCTGCCTGGAAAGCAAGCCATAACTCTTTTCCTTTGGATGAGTACGCCACGTTGAAAACTAGTTCGGGCATAAGCGCGGAATTGAGCGACCGCTTTCCCCTGTCTGCTCCATATGGGACCATCTGAAGTTGCATGTTTTCAATCCGAAGTTTGGCTGCATTCTTCTTCTTGTTCGACAATTCAACTTGCTGGATTGAGAAGACCAAGTCCTCTGGGTTTCGGCCGGATTTGCTGTGCCTCGTTGCCATGTTCCAAGAAACCTGAATATGCTGGAATTGAAGGGAGTAAAGAGAATTGAGGAAGGTCTCCTGGGTGGAATCATCGTTGACATGAATCTCGGGGGCAGCAGCACTCCCATCTTTCGTGTCGTGACCACCATGTCTCAGTTTCCTAAGACGCTTGACTTCATGGGAAAGGTCTAGCGTCTTAATGCGCTCTTGGGTATAGACGGCAATGTCGACAACGAGGGCTGCTGTCTCAGCAAATAGTTCGATATCGAATCGGTCACTAGTAAAGTGGTAGGATCTTGTGACTTCACCATTTTCGCGGACTGCTGATGTTCCCTGCAGTTTCACTCCAGCAGAGAAACCACCATACGGGAGGCTCCTAGACTTCTCCTGTCTGCGGAGTTCAAAGTTTATTTGAGATGCATCAATGTTGAATTCGGGATACTCCATGGCGTAGCCTCTGTCTAGGCCGTTTTGAAGTCGCATCCGCATCATACCAAGACTGAAGATCATTTCCGCAGAGTACTCCTTGCTATTCAGGCCAGGTGCAGAAGCATGGATCTCAAATCCAGCCAATGTGAGACGACACTTGTAAAGAACCTCTTGGCCATCGGACACTGGCTTGGGCTCGGGCTTTGGTGATGGCTTCTGTAACGCAAGTACATCTTCCAAATGTGATTGGAGAACGTCCACATTTTGCTTGAGATCCGAAATCAAGTGGGAAACATCCGGTCCCGTCAAGACAGCCAAGAGACTGCGCACGGCGCTGGCTTCCAGGCGAATAAGTTCAATGGTGACATCAACCTCCACTTCCTTGCGGCCTGACAAGAGGTTTGCAAGTACTCGGCCGTTGACCGGAGGAATTTCCATAATCGACAGAGCATGGAATCTGTCCTCTTCACCTGACAAGAACATGTGGGTATTCTTTTTCACGTCGAAGTCAACCTCAACCTTTGAGGCTTCTGTGGGCATCACCGACATCCGAGCAACGTCGCCTGAAACAAGGTAAGCTAAGGATGGCAGCAGACTAAAGTTCAATCGATAGTCTTCCAAGAACATTGCCACATGGAAGGTATCATGAATTGGCTTCTTTGGCACCAAAATCTCGTCGGGTTGCGACTTGTTCGGGAGTTTGACGCTATTCATTAGTTGTCGGATGTACCTGACTTCGTCGGCGATAAGTCTATCTGCTGTGTGTACTAGGCTGAGTGGATCTTCTTTCATGTCATATCGAAGTTTCCTGCAGGAGGCAGCGACCTTCCAGCCTCGTTTGCACTCGGTTTCGTTTTCTTCCGAGGTGAGAGAAAAGTACATGTAGGGATCGGCGATTCCTGACAGCATCAAAGTGGTTGACTGACTTTGGAGCTCGGAAGAGCATGCTTCAGCACTGAACAGCAGGGTGAGATCTTCTTGTTTTGTCTGGGCTACACCAAGAGACCTATGGACGATGGACCCTCGGAGTGCTTTGGATATCAAAGCGAGCTTAACATTAATGCCGTCGAGTGTAATGGATCCGAAATCAGTGCCAAACATGAGTTGAAGTTCGGTCGGTTTCTCATCTCGAACGGAGTCACAGGATTTATGAGCCGGTGCAGACTCGAGTGTGATATTTGACATTACCTTGATCACGCCCTCAACAAGATCTAATATCTCCCATCGCAGCCTCAGAGCTGCAGAGCCACAGTAAGACTGTAAAGTGATGATTTTCTTGTGTCTCTCCTCATTGCCGTCGCGAACAACCTTATCCGGAACAAGGGACGCGAGGGTTGACAGGTTCTCGATGATGAAATCGCTTTCTCTTGGGCCAGGGTCCATAGAAAATCTGAAGGTCTTGATTGTGGATGAGAGGAACATTAAAGGCTCCGCGACTTCTCGTTGAGGTTCACAGTGTGGCCAGACCCGGCGCATGACATAGCTTTTCGCAACGTGGGCCAGATCCCAAGCTCGCCAGTGATCGAAGCCAGATAAAACTGTTGACTTGGCATTCGCGGGCAAACAAACGTTGCCACTCGAGAACTTCTGCTCCAATTCACGCTTGTGATGGATAGGCAAGCGTTTGTAGATGTTGCGGATACGAGAAATAATTTTCCAGGAGTCATGCTGTCGCAAATGCGTCGAAGCAACTCTGAGAACGTAGGAGATGCGAGCGAGAAAGATGGGGTCTGGTATGTTAACGGCCGATTGAGTCAGAGAATAGATGAGGTATTGTAGACGAATTTTGCTGGATGTTGAAACTTGCTGGAAAGAGGAGGCAACAGAATCAAACATCGTTGTGGCTCGACGGACGAGGAACGCTAAACGCTCCACGGACTTCGCTGATGTGATTGTATTGAATGTTCGCATCTGGAGGTTAGAGCGAACATCGGGCGTAGTCACCAGCCAAAAGTTCAAGTATTTCAAGTGGGAACTGAATTCAGCTTTCTCATGAAAAGCATCCGCTCGACTGCCCTCGACGGCAATCGAGAGGTGATCAGCCGCTGCATGGACAGTGACATCTTGCTTAACGCCTTCAAGCAAATCTCCCTTTCGACGGTGGACCTTTTTCCTGAGCTCAGTCCGCAGATGACGAAGCTCGATGCTATACTCATCTCGGAACTCAATATTTTTGTTGTTGGGAGACTCTGACAGATCCACAAGGCGCAGTTGTATGGCAGGAACACGTAGGGAAACAGCTGCGGAGTTCTTCGGTTGATTCATAGCTTTGTCATAGCCAACAATGTCTGATATCACGTCTTTTTGAAGGGAATCAATAATTCTAACAGGGTGTTTTGGTTCCAACCCATCCAGCAAGGCAGCTAGACTCAGAAGGAATTTCGGTGTGCAAAAGCCTCGGACACCAAGAGGGAGATCGCATGCGAGGTTGGTGTATGTGGTTTTATCATCATCGAAACTGAGGAACACGGACTTTGGATTTACGGCAGGGTCGTCAATCGTTGAGGTACTATCGTCATTCATGAACGGCAATGGAAGCTCCGATGTATCCAACTGAATCTTGTGGTATGAGAAATGCGGCATGATCCACGGGTTCGCATCTCTTGCAGCAGAGGAAATTGCACTTCCCCGGGAACCAGGCTGTGTTCCATCTCTTGATCGGCTGGTATGTGAGGCCCAGCTCGCTTCCCGTGAAGGCGGAAAAGGTCGTAGGTTAGAGCCCGGATCTGAAGCTGCTCCGAGGCTATGTGCGTTGTGCATTCTGACACTGTTCAGGCTTGATACTTCTGACTCAACAAGGAAACTCTTGGCACTTCTATTAGGATGCGATCCTGAAACTCCCATGTAGGACGGCGCATTGAGCGAGCGAGCCCTATTATGAATAGGCTCGGGCATGGAAGGTATAGCCATTGTTGGAGGGAACACGTCGTCGTCAGGAATGGTTGAGGCCGGGCCAGTCTCTTCCCAATCAGAAAGTAGCCATTGTGCTCTATGAGTTCGTTGGTCGTGAATTTTGATATGCTCTTGCTGAAGCCGTCGACGTTCTGCAATATCAGATTTGCGCAATGCCATCTTCAATCTGATAGTCGTTTGGAGAAGACCTATGGGAGCCACTGTTGCTCTTGTCGATACATTAGATTGAGTGGCATGGCCACGATCAATGGCGGCAATTGAGATATCTGGGACGAGGAGATTCAGGCGTTTCGAAAACTTGGTGTTCGCCCAATCATTGAACTTCACATTCAGTGGCTGTGTGCTCAGAATGACAGCTACTTGATCCAGTAGTACGGAAATGTGGATTGCATCAATCTTAGCTCTCAAGAAGGTCACATCGTAGAGAACCTCGGGAAACAGTGTCGGCAAAGCATTCTCCTCGTTATCAAAAGAGAAATCGAAGCTCTTCAATGACGATCCCAGGCAAGCCAGGAATTCCGTGGAGCATTCTCCAACGATTTTGCCAACTTCAAAATCCCAATTACAGACGTAGGTTGGTTCAAGAGGCGGCAAACCAAACAAACGGTGGCCATAGACCGAGACACCATCGATGAATAGTTGAGTGCCAGAAACGGTCGAAGAGTCGTCGGAATGTATGGAAAGCAAATCAAGTTTCAGTGGGCTGATAGAAAATTGCAAATCCATGTAGTAATTAGTGAATCGTAGATCGACCTCGAGGGACGCAGCGCTAAGTCCAGTGCATTTTGAAGTGTCATAGATGTTCACAGGAAGCAAAGCACATGGGCTGTCGACTGTGACACGAACGAGGATGTCCATGTCATTTGACTTTCGGTTTGGATTAATTCCTGTGAAGTTCGATGGAATTTCATCGGCGTAGATCAGCTCTTGGTATTCTTCCAAAGTCTTGAAATGCATTTCTTCGCCAAAGTAATTCTCTCTGATTGTCATGAAGCTCTTGATCAAAAATCCAAAAAGATACAGCCGAGGTGACTTTCCGTCGAGGTTGAGCACCAAGGTGTCAGTCAATTCGTGTGAAGTCGACGAGAAGTAGTTGTAGGAGCCGTCAATGAACAGGCTTTGAAGGGTAGCCATAGACTTTTGGGGCAGAAACTCGTGTAAGGTGTCCCATAAGGGAGTCACGTAGTCCACACCACCGTCTTCGAGGTTGACCCTGAACTTAATAGCAGTTTGCTCGGGTTGATATTTGTTCAATGGTATCATGACACTGGACGTCAGACGTTTGCCCTTGATGACAATGAATCGATTATCTTCCAGATCTGAAGGATTGCTGATGATGTTTCGGTCATTCACGTTGATGTAAAGCTGGAAGTCAGAAAAATTGAGATCGAGGTTGTAGATGAAAGGAACAAATGAGTAGTAATCCGAAGGCGGACCCGATGCCCAATCGCTCACGAGATCCGTAAGAAGGAAAATGTGGTCACGGAGAAGAAAGAGCTGCAGATCCTGGCTCTCAACGGTGAACTTCCAAGAGCGGAGGCTGTTCCAGGAAAGTGGGTTGGATAGATCACAGGTGACCAACTGTCGCGGACATTGCCAGAGCAAGCCATGGTTGATACTGGATGAAAGTTTTGACTCTCGGAAGTCAAGAGAGAGTTCATTCCGAAATCCTAGGCTTGAGGCCACCATATCCATGGTGTATTTGATAGTAGAATCGGCAGCAACGGAGAGGGAAAGCCACCCAAACGGGCGAATTTCAGGTCCAATGTGACCCTTTTCGCCCTCCTTTGCTCGTGGTTTCTTTCTATCATTTGGCTTCTTAATCCTTGACGCGCCTCCAATGGCATCAGCACGACCCTTCCATTGCCAATCCTTGGACTGCTCTCGAGTAGGGATTCGCAGGGTCAACTCTTCGTTGATTTCAATGCGTAAAATGAAGGATGTGCTTTGCCGCAGAACACCAGGTGCCAACTGCTCTGCCGGTTCGGCGCTGCGGTAAAAGTTCGGGAAGAAGACATTTTGCAAGCCAACCCGCTCCCTGTCGGCCCATGGGCCGTAGTTTAGAGTGCCTCCATCAATCTTAAGATCAATTCCCCATTCAGGAGGAAAGGCCGAGTTGATATTTCCCTCCACTGGATCTGGATGTGAATGTTCAACGGACGTTGGGCCTTGATGGCTGACTCGCCCAGGAATATCCCAAAAGTACGTTATAGTCAGACTAGAGCTGTCCAAAATGGTGGAAAATCGGGCATATTCCACCGAGCTCCATTTCTCGTGATCATCTTCATCGGCTTCGTCCAGATACCGCGAAAGACCAGTCCAACGAACTTCAGGGAACTCCGCCTGGCTTCTTGGCATGCTGTCGGCATTCCTGCTGTTGGCATGGAATGATTCGACAGAAGTTTGGAAATAAGGAACAAGGTCACGGATGCTGTGCCACACTTTGCGCCTTTGGAATTGATAATTGAAGATGTTTTGTCGTTTCTTCTTTGATTTGGGCTCATCCTCATGCACAGCACCTATAGCTTTTGCAGTTGCCGGTTGGTTTTGTTTGAAATCGGGGTTCGGCCGCATCTGAACCACGGGGTGGTCAAGCTTAAATGAAAATAGTTGCCGGTATAAATCAAGCGGACCCGAATTGCAAGCATCAATGGTACCCGTTGCAGCATCGAACGTCGTGGTTAAAACAGATCGAGTATGTTCGTTACCAAGTACGATGGCACCCTTCTTGCAATCCAGCTTGATTGGCAAGAGTTGAAGCATGTTGGACACCTGGTCCGATAGTTCTGACTCGCGCATAGCTGTCCTCTGAGAGGAATTCCCTCCCCTCTCGCCCATGCTGCGCTCCGACATAGTTTTCAAGGTAGATTGGTGATCAGGCGCCTGTGGGAAATCAAAACCATTCCTGGTGCCTTGGTCTTCCGCCGTCGTGCGAGATCCTGGGGGTGTTGAATGATTGTTCAGGTCAACGTTCTTCGGCGAGTAACCGAATCCAGCGAGAATACTTTCATATGCTGGAGTCCGATTGTAGACAAACCACTCAAGACCGTAGGCTTTGATTGTTATCCGACAGGGTAGCTCGGTTGTCTTTCCCCTGCCACCTTGCTCTCCAAGACTGTCATCTTCAACCCCATCTGGCGCGGAGCATCCATGTCCCTTTCCGGTGGCATTATGAAGGCCAGTTTTGCGTCGAATTCCAGTCAAATCGTTTCGCTCCACGCTGCGCGTCCAATAACGCCAAGTTATGAATCCTCCATGGATAAAGATTGTCTCGTTTACACCGTGGTATCGAATGCCCTTGAAGAAAATTCGACCGCCAAGTAAAGAGATTTGAAGCGCGTTGATGTCGACATATGCTCGGTAGTAGTGCCAGGTGTATGCTCGAATGGCGTAGGAAAGGAGAGTCGCGAAGAGCCGGTTGAAGTAGAGCAGGAAGAACAACGCACTATGCGAACTATCAGTATTGTCCAGCCAAATGAAGTGCGGAAACTCACAGAATGGAAGACACAATCAGTTCAAGCAAGAAGAACCTAAGTCAATCAGTATACTAGCCATCCTCGCAGCAAGTCCGACGCACCAATTGAAGCTCGGATCCGGCGTCAGAAAGGCCGACGTCAAGCTTGTACTGGCCATGTCTCTCCGCCATGGACGCGCAATAGGCGCGAATAAGCCCAAATCAAATCATCGCCATCCAAAATGGCTGTGTTCTGAATGTCGCAAAGTGAAGATGCGTCGGGCGGTGTCACGCGAAGATCGTCATCCCTCCTCCTTCCAGACCCCAACATTTCTCCAACTTCCCCTTCCCCGTTGAACACCATGTTTTGTCCCTCCTCCGCGGAATGAGACATATCCGCGTTGGCAGTACACGGCTATAGATTCGTGTTTGTCTCGAATTTACATCATGACTGCCGCCGGTGGAGGAACAGGCTCCAGCCTGGCACGCGCGATCATTATCGTCGCAGGTGTCTCGGCTTTGGTCTCCTCGCTGTTGTCCTTTGTGTGAGTTCTCCAGCAATCTAACGAGAGCTATCATTATAGACTCTCAAGCTGACCCTTGATATCAACTCGCAGGTCCATCTGGTTCCAAACGTACGAGTTTCTACCATCCTGTCACACGACTCCATGCTTACAATATATATAGCAAAAACTACCGGAAACCACTCCTCCAGCGCTATGTGGTACGCATATTGTTGATGTCAGTACTGGCTTGGACATTCAGCTCGGGGTACACGGCAATGCTGATAACGCTTAGGGTCCCGATTTACGCGGCATCATCATGGACGAGTATTGTGTCGCTCAAAGCAGCCCAATTCCTCGATCCTATTCGTGACATCTATGAGGTAACTTGTATCCGAATCGCCTGTTGGGGAAGCTCATATTAACTGGTGGCTTTCAGGCATTCACCATCTATACCTTCTTCCAGCTCCTTATCAACTTCCTCGGGGGCGAACGTGCCTTGATCATCATGGCACATGGCCGACCTCCTATCTCACATGCCTGGCCTCTCAACCACTTCCTCCCAAAGATCGACGTCTCCGACCCCCACACCTTCCTCGCTGTCAAACGCGGTATCCTGCAATATGCTTGGCTGAAGCCCATTCTAGCTATTGTCTCCGTCGTGATGAAGGCGACGGACACATACCAAGAGGGCTACATTGGTTTAGGCTCGGGATATCTCTGGACAGGCATTGTGTACAATGTCAGCGTCACAATTAGTCTCTACTCCCTCGCCATGTTTTGGGTCTGTCTGCACGATGACCTGATGCCGTTCCGGCCGGTCCCCAAATTCCTCTGTATCAAACTCATCATCTTTGCGTCGTATTGGCAAGGGTTTTTCTTGTCGATTCTGCAGTGGCTGGGTGCGCTGGGCAGCGTTGCTGGATATACTCCAGACAACCTTGCAGCTGCAATTCAGGACAGTCTCATCTGTTTCGAGATGCCGTTCTTTGCTATTGCCCATTGGTATGCATTCTCGTGGCACGACTATGCGGACCCCACCATTTCGGCTGCGCGTTTGCCTGTGAAATTTGCGTTGCGCGACTCATTCGGCGTTCTGGATCTGGTTGAGGACACTAAGATGACCCTCCGCGGTGAGAATTATGAATACCGACTCTTTGACTCGGGTGATAACATCATCCCGCATGCGGAATCGGGATCACGGGTAAAGCGAGTCATGGACGGCATGAGATACGAGCGAGGAGGCAAGGCGAAATACTGGATTCCCAAACCGGGGGAAATCAACAGTCGCACGCCTCTGCTTGCCGGAGAATCCAGTGAGCGTGGAAACAGAAGCAGTCAAAGCTCGAGGGAAAGATTCCGATCTTTCAGTGAAATTGAAACATCAATGGATGAGGAGGACGAACACTTGTTCCTTAACGCTCGGGCGTTGGAGTTTGGAGACTGGAATGTAAGTTCGCGCCATATAGCCCATCATGATTGAGATTCTGACCGACAATAGTACCCGGTGATTACGGCCAACGAGGTGCCAAGGGACCAGCGGTTACCGCCGTCAAGGAGCTATCAAGATTCAAACCGAGGTGGGCATGTCAAAAAGGCCCGCAGGCACAGAAAGGGCCGGGCGTCAGACGGCGAGAGCGGGCGAAGCCCACAGCCAAAACCTAATTCAGGCGCAAGCTCGAGTACCCCTGGTCCCTTGCAGCGCAATGCCAGCTCCACAAGCACAAACACGCGAAAGAGCCAGCTGGTGGACCTTGTGGTGGAGAATCGAGAGGCTGAGGAGGAAGACCGAGCTCAGGTACAGCGGGAGCTTGGTTCAGCACATGCTGAACCTGAAACACGGCGATATTCGTAAGTTTAAACCATTGGCTGAGAGATGAACAATAACACATGGTGCTAACCCTGGTCTCAATTTCCAGACGACCCTCAGGAGAGCCAATCGAAGAAGAAGCTGAAACGGACCCAGCAGAGTCTAACAACGACCGTGAAGACCGGTCCAAGGCATGGGCCTACGATGGATTGGAGCAAGACAATGTCTGGGACAAATAGGGTGTGGTCCTTTTTTACGATTTCTGGAATATCTCTAATTTGGGTCTGGTATAGACCTCTTAACGTACATATACATCTTCACAAACTGAATTCGGATCATGTACACCATCGGCGTACTCGATAAATGGCCTAGATCGTAAGAAATTTGCATATGGAAACCCTTTTCTGTGTTTTGGTCTCAAAAAGCCATATCGTTGCTGAAAGCCTCGAAGGTCTCTAGAACCGTTTGGCGCCACTCGTCCGTCACGAGTAATGCTGGCTCAACACCATCTTTATACGAGGACGAATATTTTTTGGCATCGGCCCATTGAGCGATGCCTTGATCACCCAAGTAATACATATAGAAATTTATCCTGTCCTACTTTCCTTCGTCGGTAAGGTCCCTTGCTTCGGGCTCATCGATTCGGTCCTGGAGAAACTGCCGATTTGAGGCTTCCATGATGCGGTCCATGGCTAACAGAGGCGACCAATATCTGACTTAGCATAGTGGTTGAAAGAAGAGGAAAGGCTTCAAATTCCATTCGGATGTTCACGAAGTTTATTTTGAGAGTAGCAAAATCAAGATGAACAAGTGCAATTTCCGTAAGCGCCCAACTCTCATCACCCTAAGTATAGAGTGATAAGCAAATGTGACAACTCCACCGCGCATCAACGAATGACAACCTCACAACCAACTCCATGGGCGACGATCGTTGGAGCTAAGAAGGTTGGCGCCAGGATGTCTTTCTTTCCTGGGATTAGATCCATGTCCCTAGTGGCGCTATGGTGTGTACCTGGTCGAGTTCGGTAAGGCGATCAGCAGCCTGACAGGGCCGTACATGAAGGCCCGTCCCCCAAGGTGGGGGTCTCTTCTTTGTCTTTCTTCTATCCTGTCTGTGTCTGTGTGTTGATTTTTGCCTAGAAGGCCATGGATTAACGAAGCGCTGGTCGCCATGACATTGGCTTTGGAGCAAGCTGGCTCGCTATTCACTGGTTGGATGCGATCCTGCTTGTCATGTTTGGTCCCTAACGATGATTGTCAGGGTAATCAGACTGAAGGGCGTGGTATGTGTGCTACGAACTACCGTCAATGTCGTTGTATACTTGCATATGGAGTACTCATTGACATATTCCAGGCGTCGAACGGGAGATGACAGTATGCCATACTCAACCGCATCTAGTTCCTCCCATGAAACTGGTGGTATACGATGACCTCCCCAGCCCAACTATACCCGGGCACCAGCATCGGAACTCGTTGTCGTCGTGGATCAATGAAGGCAGGCACTTGGCCTCACGAGCCTCTACTCGCGCGAGCATGTCCATGAAGAGACAATCGACGCCGTTGAAGGCGCCTTTAAAGATCAGCGCGCCTTCGGACTTCCGCAGAGTGCAGTCCTTCCAGCCCCCTCGGTCGACAACGTATCAACCTTTAGAGCTCCGTATACATCGATCAGGTAATCGATTATCGGACCTACCTTCGTTCGAATCGTTCCAGCTTAACGATGGTCATCGCAAGACACTGCCGGCGCCCGCGCGTGCCCTGACAGTATCGACCGGTGTTCGAGATCGACGCTGCCAAACGACCTTCGTGGTATCTCGCAAGCCAGTTGGGTCTAAGAAACGTCGCTCACTTGGAAACCTAGAGCCGTTACTCGCCGAGCAGCCCATTCGCATCACCAGTGCTCTGATCCCTCACTTCTCGACGGTGACCCCTGTCGAGATCTCTTTCAAGGAGGAGCAGGCGTCATCTCCCCCCCACGGCGGATCTATATCTGAAGGCAACGGCTTGACGCTGAACAACCCGTGGCCCAGCCAAGGAGCTGACAGCGAGCCCTGGGGGAAAGCATCGCAAACACCCAATGCCTTCAACGGATTACCCGCAGGATCAGCGGAGACATCACCATCAAAGTACTCTCCAACATCCAAAGACTCACCTTCAACAGCCAGCTCGCAAACAACACCATCTCAAATCTCATCACTCCGTCGACCCTCCATGCCATTCCCAGAAACCAAAAGCAGAATCATAGAGTATCCCTCTCTTTCAAACCGCGTTACTCAATGGATGCACCCTACATCTACCGAGTCCACTCCTTCCCCCAAGCAAATCTCCCCACCCGGCGAGTCCGACTTTACCTGGGAACGAACCCGCACACTGAGCGGCACGACCGTCGCATCCACAACCACCACCATCACCGGGGGTGGCGCAAGAGCCCGGAACAACAGCTCCATCTCCAGTGTCTTCTCTAATGCTATAACCCCTCGTACTTCATTCCAAGGCCCGTCACCGACAACGGACAAGGGTCTGGACGCTGGGATCTGTCACCCGACTATATTGGAGCATCAGCGGCAGGATCTTCCTTTCTCTGCTTACCACGACGATGAACATACGCGATACCGCGAGACCGGTATTGGATTGGCTTTTTGAATTCTTCGAAGGGGGTTCAAAGTCTTCGAAGTCTAAGTGACTATATCTTTTCGGGGTAATTTGGATTTTGATAATCTTTGTTTCCCTCTCTGTCTCTCTTTCTATTCTTTTTCTATTGCAATGTGCTTTTTGATCTTATTGAATGTTTGGGTTTGGAATACCCCCTGTCGATTCTGGTTGGTTTATTTGCTTGCTTTTCGAGGGATAATGCCTACGAGTGTTTACTCGCATAGGAAGTACTAAATACAACCCCGAAAGGCTGCTTCTATGTCAAATTCGAAAATTCAATGTAGCATGCGGTCTAATAGAGATCTATCTTCGGTAACATTATCCAGTAAGGGAAAAATAGCTTAAAACTAAAATATAAAGATAAGGCTGTCAAGAACAAGGTAAACCCGATTCCCAACTGAGATGTCCAGAGTCCCCATCAAGTAACAGTCAACGTTAATTGTACACAAAGTCCAATGATAGCTATATGCGGGTATCTCAAAGAAGAACAATATAGCATCCAGACAAAATAGGGCACAAAAAGCGAAAAAAAGGATGAAAAGTATGTACTACAGCAATAAGGTAACCAAAGCAACCAGGCTCAGTCACACTCACGCTCATGCTTTCGCTCAATAACAAAAGCAACATTTCAATCCGTAGATACAATCTCCACTCCATCCGGAGCAGGAGAACTAATAGAGGCATTCTTGCGGTGCTTCTGCATCCCCAGAATCTGCCACGCTCGACCCATCATACCATGACCCAAGCCCTGAGGGAATTCAACAGAGCCCTTATGGGCATGTTTAGAAACACGATCGCGCATTGCGCGTTCCTGCTTAGCGGCAGCCAGACGGTCCTGCTCACGCTCGTGGTTGACGATCTCATCACGCCATTCAGCCCAGTGCTCAAAGTTCTCGCGTTGCTGGAGAACCTGGTATCGAAGACGAGTCTTGGATGGACGCCATGCGGTGCGGTTGGCGGTGCTGTCGTCGCCGCTGGCCGGGCGAGTCATTGTGGATTTGAGATCGGGGACGTGTGACTCCTTGGTCAGCTTCAGGAGATGGGACATTACATCTCTGCTTTCGAGGGCGGTGCGCCGGACCTTTTCTTCTTCTGGTGTGGGGTTGGCGCGCGTGAGGGGCATGTCGAGCCAGGCGTGCATTTCTGTTGAACGCTGGACGGAGTATGGGTCGAGGATGTTTGAGCGGCGGTTCTCCTCGCGCAGGAAACGCACGGCTGCTTGTAGGCTCTCTACTTCGGCGCGGAGAGATTCGTTTTCTTGCATTGCTGCCAATGAGGCCTCGCTGTCGATTACGACGCCATTGCCTGTCGTTTTCACGCCGGCTGTACCGGACATGCGCTTCATGCGCTCAAGACGGGCCATGTACTCGTCTCGCTCTGTTTCGGCTACTTGGAGCTCTTTCTTTTGTCTTTCAACGGTTTCCTCCAGTTCGCTTTCTGCTTCCTGGATTTGCTCGATTCGAGCCTCCAGGTCCTTAACCAAAGCTGCCTTCTTGCTTGCTTCCCGCATCCTTGATTCAAGGTGCTCGATCTTAAGGCATTGCTCTTCAAGGGTGGTGTCTTTCACACCAAGTGCAGCAGATGCCTCATGGATTTCATTCTTCAATCGACGAATCTCGTCATCGGCGTCCGGAGAAATTGTTTTGTTAGACTTCAGCTCCTCGGCACGAGCAATCCAAGGATTAGCGCCTCTCTCAAATTCGGTTGTGCGAGACAAATCTGACGAGATGTGATCCAACTCTTCAAATTGACCGCTTAGGTCACGCAGTTTGCTGAGCAGTAATGAAACCGGGTCGTTGCTCTCTTCCGATGTTTCGGAAGATGAAGCAAACGATGCAGAAGCCTGTGACAAGCAATCCAGGATTTCCTCCAAGCTGAAAGCCTCCGTGCGACCTTCATCACTAGTAAGACTGACAATGCTCTCACCGAGTAGCCGAGTAAATTCTGAAAGTTGCTTGGTACTGGTTTCGGCATCCTTGAAGGGCTCATCGGCCTCCTTTGGAAGAGCAAGAGACCTAGACTGCAGATCGTCAAGAGACCGGCTGATTTTGCCCATCGCAACCTTGCACCCGCGAGCCTGAGAAACAAAGGAATCCAGTTTGTTAAGAGCAAACGATTCTTCCTCCCTGTCCTCTTCTGAGGTAAGCATTTTGGCCTTGATGATGAGCTTGAGGCGCGCAATCGCAGTGCCGGCATGGTCAAGGTATGACTGAGACAAGTGGGCACGCATACACAATTCATCGGCAAAGATCTCAAGGCTAGAAGGAAGAAGGGTTTCTGCTAGGTGCGCGATAAGAGCGATAGATCGCTGCAATTCCATTGCGAGCTTCGGAAGATTCACTTCGTTCTTCTTCGCGTTCTCGATCCAGAAGTTCAACGTGCGCTCGACTGGTTCCATTTCAAACATTGCGACCTTGATGTTTCCGAATTGTTCGGGAGAACAGGTTGTAATGAAGTTCACAAACCGATCACATACATTTGAGATCCACATAAGATGTTCCAGCACCTCGTGGGCCTTGAAAACTTCTTCATGCGCCGAGAGTGCCGAGTTCTCTGAGCCCCGGTCTCGAATGGTGCTGCTGATAATAGTGGCCTTGAATCCAACACGCTTGAAGCGGAGTAAAGCCTGGACAGAGTTCCTTTCGCCGTCGAAATACTCTGGCAGATACAATTTGACCATCGAAAGATGTTGTGCGGCTTCCTCCGACTCCATTCGGCTCAATTCCATGTCGATAGATTTGGTCTGGGCCTTCGATGCGGAAGCTTGCAACTTCATATTTAGATCCATCATGGCCCGGGACCGTGTGGTGAGATCGGTGGCCTCCGCCTCGGTGATCTGTTGGGTTGCCCGCATGTCTTCCAAGTCAGTTTGTAGGTTCGTCACCAACTCCCTGAAGCGAGACAGCGTGTATTCAAGATCTTCAATGACCTCGTCCTGCTGGTTAATTTTTCGGCATTGGTCGCCGAAAACGCCTTCCCGGTAGTCAATCTCTTCCTGGAGTTGTTTCTCGGTTTCGATATGGGTGTACTCCATTTCATCACTGATCTCCTTGAGAGATTCTAAATCCTCAATGGCAGCTTTGAGCTCGTTGATCTCTTCCTGGTAGCGCATGTTCTTGTCTGCCAGCTCTTCGATCATTTCTTCGGCGCCTAACGCAGTTTCCAGCTGCTGCTTGAGATCCTCCACATTGGTCTCTAGGACCAAAAGCTTCTCTTTCGCCGCCTCATAATCAGATTTGACAGCGGAATATTCCTCGAGGTCCTCTTCCAATTCCTTGATCTGGGCCTTGAGGTCTGATTCCTGCTGTTGTGTCATATCTCGCAAACGGATGAGAGCTTCACGAAGACGTTCATTGGTTTTCTCCATCTGGAGCCATCCATGACTGGATCTCTCCTCTGGACTTGTAACCTGGCTAAACTCTTCGTTCTCCTCTCGGAGAACCTCCACCTCTAGACTAAGCTCTTCCATCTTTGATCGAAGTGCTTCACACTCGTGTTTGAAGGCCTCGGCTGTCTCCTCCGCCATTTCGCGGTCAAGGGCAGCCATTTCCATGAGTGATTCATGCTCTGCCTGGATTCGATCTAATTCATCAAAGCGAGCCTCAGTGTCTTTGAGCTTTTTGCGAAGTTCCGTAACCTCCATTTGCTGCGGTTGATATTTGGCCTGCAGCTTCTGAATGATCGATTCGAACTTATCGCGTTCAGTCCGAATTTGTTCCAGGGTCTTGAGTTTCTCCCTATCCTCGACTCGTTTCTTCTCCATCTGATTAAGCTTCAGCTGGAGCTCCTCGATTTCTCGGTTCACTGCAGCATTCGAAACTTGACGTTGCGACGTAGATACCGGAGCTCCAGCAGGGCGTGTGGTCGCTGGACGAGTTGCAGTCAGCGACTGTCGAGAGGTCTTGGGTGCCAGTCCTCCACTTGGCGCAGCCTCCCCTTCAGTGCCAGGTGACTCAAGGTCGGTTGTGTTCCCGGATTGCCCACCTGTACGGCTACTTCTTCCATCGGATGCCTTTGTGGCGCCAACTTGCCTTGATGTAGTAGTAACCTTTGACGCCGCAGGGCCTGTTGCGCGTGTCGTAGTTTGCGAGCTTGGCCGTGAGGTCCGGGCTGCTGGCCCAGATACTGATGGTCGCGCAGTTTTGGGGGCATTTAGTGCTGCAGAAGAACCTATAGAGCTTCTGGCTGTGGTAGTTCCTCGGGGTCGGGTCGTTCCCACAGTAGAGGTGCGTGGAGTAGGGGTAGTCCCGATTGAAGGGCGGGAAGAAGCGGTGGCTCCTAGTTGTTTCGTCGGGGACTTCGTGGGCGACTAAAACGATACAACGTGTTAGCAAACTGGATGTTGCAAGCTACCATGGGCCATAACACACTCTCAGAGATGGGCGAGCTGCAGCACCCCTCGGCGCTGGGGTAGGAGTAGAGTTTGTGCTGGTGCTTTGTCGCCTTACTGCTGTGGGAGGCAATCCAGGTTGTTTGCGCAAACCAGCTGTGAGTCCGGGTTGAGGCGCTTTGCTGCCGGCCGCGCTGGCAGCCGGTTTGGCGGTTTGTTTACTCTCCCGCACAGGTTGTCGTTGGATGACCTTTCCGACGATTGATGGTCGAACAAACATGCCGTACCCTGGCTCGCAATTGAAGTATCGTTCTCCTTGTACTGCACCATCATTCTTTCCGGTGGCTTCATCCAATTCAAGACCGATCCATTCTCCTTCCGCAAAGTGGGTGGTACCGATGAAGCGCACCGTCGCTTGTCGTCCATTGGCCAACTCGACCACCGAGCCTACAATCATGTCTTGCCCGGACATCGTGAATGGTTTCAAGAGCCACAGTGAGCCCTTGAGCGATAGCCGGTGGTGTTTGCTGATGTTGAAAGAGAAGGGAACACGGAGTCAGGAGTCTCATTTGACGCGCTCCGCTGATCTATGTCTGCCTGAGGCAGCAATTTATACTTGAACTTGACTTAGCTGCACAAAGAACTGGAGAGGGTCCCTGAATTGTTTCTCTATCATTAGGTTGAGATGTAGTTCTACTATACACAACTGCCAGTCTCGTATTTATGTAAGTTTAAGCGTATCCGTAATCATATGCTTGGGCATTCATAGTCGTAAACCAAAGTCTAACAAAAAAGGAACAAATAGTCGTGCTCTAATCTAAGCAGTATCGCTTTGCTGTTTAAAGACGTGTGGGAAATGAACACGTAGCTCTTCGAGGCTGGAGATCACATACTTCGATGCCGGGTTGGATGGTATGGGAAGCCCCGGTTCCACCAAGTGAGCCGTAGTCCAGCCCCGAGCGGTCGAATGGACACAATTCAAATGGGAGTCGTCTGTATTTTCTTGTTAATTAGGTGTCCAAAGACGGAATAGGTGTACAGCGACATACCAACGAAATAGCACCCTTCTGTGGTAGGAGCGCCAGCTTCCTTCTCCGCCTTAGCGTACATATCCTGGCTTGGCTTGCAAACTAATGGCAGTTGTCCGTAGTCACAATAGGTAATACCCTCGAAGAGATCCTCAACGCCGAGCAGCTTTATCACCCGTTTCGCGTGGGTGACATAGGCGTTCGTGAGCAACCATGGCTTCACCTTGGTTGTGTCCAGGTCTTCGAGCAGTTTGCGCAACTTGGGATCGGGCTTGAGAATAGCATCAAGAGGTAAAGCGTCGTCAACTTCGTAGTTGAATGCAAGCGGGTCGATCTTATGGTGGCGAGTGAGGCCCTCAATAGCTAGTCCATACTCTTTGTAGTATTTCTGGTGCAGCATGTGGGCATCTTCCGAAGTAAGATCAAGATGTTTCACGAAGAACTTATCTAGTAGAGTTATAAGGTTAGTGACGAGTATCAGAAGAGTAATTAATGTCCCTTACTGATCAATTTCTGCATTTCATCGTGGATGTTGCAAGCTGCGGGCATATACCAGTCAGTCAGAGCTCCAGTAACCCGAACTAAATAATTCAACCTTTGGAATAGAGCTGTAAAGCAAGCGCATGGTATTAGCGACCCTAATTCATCACATTCAACTTTCATTGACTTACACAGTTGTCAATATCGAAGAAGAAGATCGGCCGAGAGTCACCGACTCCATTTGCGCCGTTGGTCGCCATCGATCTGGAATTGCAATAACGGAGAGGCAGAAATGCAGGAGAGAATCTAGAGACAGTCACCGGTCGAAGAACCCGAGGCACAAACAGACGATACATGAAAGAAAGAGAGAGAGAGAGAAGTGAAGGTCGAAGTAGACCTCCTTATCGCCCCGTGATGTTTACCTAATCGGACTTAGCGCCGGAAAACATCGTGGACTCGCTGCAACCCTTCATTTGCTGCTGTTTTTTTTCCAACTCTCAGATCTTCTCTTCTCTGTAGGAACTGAGCCGTGAATATCTCACGTGCTCTGCGTTGGCAGTTGGAGTTATCTGAGACTAGTTTCAGAGCTTCTCAGCCGATTTCTCGGTTTCGACCGTCTCCCTTCCCCCAGGCGCTTCCCTTCAGTCATGCCAGCTCATGGGACAGCAACTCACCTTGCAGCAGGTCCGATGGCAGTTTCAGCACCGCTACCAGGCGATGAGGTACGGGAGTACGAGAAAATCCTGACCATCAGTGATGAAATCTTCTCGGGCTCTCATCCCCGGCTCAAGGTCCCCCAACACCTCGTGCGCAAATCTGGATCGCGCAACGGCCAAACTGTTCCTGTTCGGACTCAGTTACCTAAATCGACACCGTCGAGGATTGCCACGGAGAAGGTACCTTCACTTGAGACCACCAATCAACCTTACAATAGCTCGCACAGTACCCCGGCTGGAAATGCCCTATCTGCAGCAACACAGTCTGCCCGCGTGGCTTCAAAACCTACATCTGAGATTGATCCGATCTTTTTGACCAAGTCGGATGATTTGGTCAGAGCAGAACTACAGTTACAAAGACAGAGAGTGGAGAGACAACTGCGTGATCAAGTGGAGTTGAGGAGGATGGAGATCAAGCAGAAAACTGCTGTCCAGGACACGAAGCCCGAGTTTGATGTCTCGGAGGTCTTCAAACAAGCCCTTGAAGTGGTGAAACCTGTCTCGCTGAGCGATTCGTCCGAGGCCAGTGGCCCAGATGGTCCTACAAGCGACTTTGACAACAATTCCTATTACTCCAGTAGAGCTCCTGATTCGCCTTTGCAGCCCGGCGGGCAACACAAATCTTCCCCTGTGGCTATTGTTCCACCAGCAGGCCCTGCTCAGCATGGCCCAGTAACCCATTATCCAGATGAGTTGCAGCGACTTGAAGCTCTGAACCAGCCGGGATCTGATCAGGAAATGCAAGATGCTTACCATGTTTCTGACCAGCGTCCCACGTATTCTCAGAATCAACCCCGCTACCACAAAGCAGAGGATCCCAACCAGTACCGCGAGTCACTCCAGATTGAGACCGCAGATGATTCCGAGTACTCCCCACCTGCTCCAGCGGCGCCCCTGGCAGAAGCTCGCGACTATCCTCGTGAGATAGAAAGTGGAAGACAACTCAGACCAGATGGTAGATACATCGATCGATCCCGTGGCCCCCGCAAGCCTCCATCCCCTGCAAATGTGAGGGTGGTTCAAAACCACATCACATCACCGGCAGCTCCCCGACCATCTCGCGTGTCGCCTCTTGCTACAGCCAAGGTTCCTCCTGTTCAGCAACTTCGCGATGAACGAGTTGAACATGGATCCGATCAAACATACTCAGATCCTGATTCTGCTCGCGGCAGTCCAAACGTACCAGCCGATGTACCAACCCCAGTCATCATGTCTCGCAAACGGCGCAGACTCCGTGAAGGTGGTGAAGAATCCCGCCAGGCTTCTTACAGGACAAGAAATGCAGAGCCTGTGGAGACATACATCAAAGAGGAGCCTGTCTCTCCGCCGCCTTTTGCAGACGACCCTACCACTGTTCGCAGTCGACACCCACAAGAGCGCCCCGTTTACATTGATATCGCGTCTCCGCAATACGCACCAGTGTACGAAGGTCGTGGTCCGCCAATTCGAGAACCGGTGTACGAAGTTGATCCGTACCACGAACTTCCACCGGACTCAGGGCCTCCGCGCGCAATCTCTCGACTCAGCACCAGACGGCCAATTCGGGAGGATGCAGATCTTCGACGAGTCGCCAGTCTACAGTATGCTCGGCAATCAGACTATCCTCGTGAGTACATCGAGGCCCAGCCACGTCCAATTCGGGCAGCATCGTATGTTGTGGAACGCCCGGTCCAAGAGCGGCCCAGGTATTACGACGAAGCCCCTTCTTACTCCCAGCACCGTTACATCCCTGTGGATGACATGCCACCACCAACCTATCGGGAGCCTTACTACGAAGAGGCGCCACCGCCACGGGTCATGGCACCTCAGCGTCGGATCGTGTATGATGAGCATGGCAACCAGTACTATGAGATACTCCCAGCACCAAGATACCAGCCAATGGCTCCCCCGCCGCGACCCGTATCTCAAATGTCGAAAGCCAACATCTACGAGGACCAAGTTCCCCACCGCACTGCCAGTGTTCGCGCGCCCTCGGTTGTCCAGGATCCATACGTTGAACGCCGCTATGTACAGGAGATGCCCCCGCCCCAGCCAATCTACAGGCGAGTCACATCAGACTATGCTCGTCCCGTTGCTCACGAGAGACAACCCTACGCAGCTCCACTGGAAGGCCATGAGCCTTACTCACGCAGCGGCAGCGTTCAAGTAGAGTACCTCCCCCCTCGCCACCCAGCTTACCTCGATGAGCGCGGAGTGCCCCAAGAGAGAGTCATTCGAACAGCCAGTGTTCGTCCTCCACAGCCTCGATATGAGGAGCCGCATGAAGTCGTCCAGCGAGTTGGGAGCGTGCGTCCATCTATCCCGGGTCGTGAGGTCAGTGTTTTCATGGAAGACAGGCCGTTGGGGGAGTACGTCGAGAGACCGTACTACATCCGAGACAGACGGTACTATGACGGTGAAGGCGAAGGGGGAGACCATCTGGCATTGGATGGCGCAAATGATACGGTTCAGCGAGTTCGGCATTATCAGTAGCGTCTTGCGCCCTGAGTTTCTTTGCACGGCATTTCCTGATTTTGTACCTGAATTTGTTCTTGAGCGGCTCATATCCAAGCAAAAGCAATCCAAGCAAAAGCGATGCAGACCTTCAATGTCTTAAATCTATTGTTCTGTTAAAGTAGTCTCTAGTCTACGGCTGTCAATGAGACCATTGGTCAATTCAATGGTTCTAGAAGCAACCCCACCAGTCGCAGAAAGTCCGGTACATATAGATGCATATGTCCTTGACACTTGTCCTAGTGCTGGTTAGACAAAAGTAATGAAGTATATACAAGGGTTTTAGACTTTCCACAAATTTCAAATTCGATCACCGAGGGTATAACTATAGTGATATAGTCAACTCAGTATGTATCTGCAGCATGTAGACTGGTCACGCTTTTATGCAGTTTCTGTGTGTACTTCCGATGGTTTCTAATACCAATGTGCATATATGAAGGTCATTTAGCAATATACGGTGCAATTCTAGCTCAATTAATGTAGCCGATTGTATGAAAAATAGCTATTTATGCGACTTAAACTCAGATATATATTATTTCAATGAGATCTGAATAATTGGTATACCTCACGCTCCAGAACTGTCTTTCCTCGTTCTTTATTATTCTGTTAGCTTCATTAAACATCAAACCATACTTTATAAGTTAGTCAACATCATAGATTCCGGGACTGACGCAATACCGTCGACACAATCACGTGATGCCGGTGGATGACTTGGAAGTACACTTCCTGCCCAGAACAAGGCATAGAATTAATATATTGACCAATCCTGCTGGCAAATATCAAAAACTGGCTAAAATGATCGACAAAAAAAAGTACCAAAAAAAGTGAAGATAGTGGCGACTGGATTCGAGGGGAGACTATACCCGTAACAGTTGGTCTTCTCCCCTCAACCTTCATTAAACCGGGGGACGGGAGCAAATGCAGTCTGGTTTCAAAACACACGACTCCACGGTCCACCCAGTCGGAATTCATTTCGAGGCGTCAAATGTGTCTTGACCCACTACGTCTATACGAGGGCATGACGTCGACTACTTGAGGGGGTCGGCAATGTGCATCCCTACATGTACAGAGTACATTTGTCACTTATACTGTAGCTCAGCACACGCCTACAGGAACCCCTATGGAGACCGGATGCACGACGGAGTGCCCCGAGTCCACAGCCAAAGGTGTCTAGGCATCAGCATCCAAGCTCCACATGCCTCAGTTCCCTCCGGTCCAGCCGGTGTATGAAGGTGCCCTATCAGGCCCAAGTGCCAGTGGATCGGGAGTACGGAGGCATACAGGGTTCTTTGTCCCGGAGCCTATGAAAGGATCAACCCGCGTATTACGGAATGACTCGGATCCCGATCTGGCCAGTGCCTGAAAACCGGGCTTACACCTGGGCACGGTATGGATAAGTTATGGCCAATGTCTTGCACAGCCTGGGAGGACGCGCAAGAGGATCAGCCAGTCCTGTTCAGCTGAGCTGTTCCTGTAGGATCACGTGACGCTCGCTAGAGTGAGTGCCAAGAAGACCCTTGCGAGTGCCATTCTCTCTCTGCTCTGGCAACCGTTGGGTATTGGGCTGAAATGTAATAATCAAGTAGTGAACTGTTGTATACTCAGCTTAATTTGACTGTCGTTAACTAGACGTATAGACTTATAGCCAGGTGATAGAGCAAAGTATTGTAGACCCGTACTGGCTTGATTTCTCCATTCTGATTTCTACCTATTCTTATTTGCATTTACTTATCTGTATTTATTCGTATTTCAAGCCTCTTCCACCTAATTCCTATACTATTCCTTTTGTGTTCGGTCTAGAAGGTGTTGGTTGGCCCGATCTTGGTTTCCACCATTCCCGCGAAACGCCCACACTGGCCATTCCCATCCCTGTCGAGAACGGCCTTCTTCCCACTCTCTTTCCCCCAACCCCATCCACCCTCTCTATCCCCTCGACTTGCTCAAGGGGTTAGAGATCTTACCCTGGTCATGCACAAGATCTCCAACTTTACGGGTCAAGCCCGGCATGGTTGGGAACGAATGACGCCGACTTTCGGGATGTCCAGACCTCACACCGACATGGCCTTTCGCCGACCACACGGGGCACCGCCCATGACGCCGCCGACGAGCATCGATCCCACCGTCAATCTGTCCTTCAACGTCCCTTTCTCATCAACCTTGGCCGGTCCCGATGTAGAGGACGTGCTCCACGCCAGTCCCGGCGCTCTCCAGCGCTGGACCTTCCCCGAAGGCACCCCAGAAGGCACATCCGTGCACCAGCTCCCTGTCCATACGAACAACGTCGAAGGTCTGCAGAGGCTATGCCGGAAGATCACGGAGGAGAAAGGAGGCCGAGTGGAAGCAACGCTTACGACCTCCGAGGCCAAGGCTGTGCCTTCGCTACAACGCCGACCAAACGGCTTGGTGACCAACGTGTGTGTCACCGGAGATGGGGAGATGGCGCGCAAGATGCGTGCCAGAATCTTGAACGAGACCCCAATCATGCTGGTACGTGGATGAATTTTTTTGGTTGAGGCACTGGCAAGATTTTCAGCTCCACAGACATCCTTGCTAACTAACCGGTGGAACAGCGATGTGCGACTGTCGACGTGGATATGCATCTTATTGTGGATGGATCACCCAAGGGTATCCGAGCTAGTGTCCTCGAGCACATGGACACCTTGGCTGCCTACACCGGGGCCGACATTTTCCTGCTCACACCCAAGCTCCACGATGCGGACAGTGCTGTGGTTTCTTCCTATGGATATGCGTCGGATAACGGACTGGACCAGCGCTTCCGAGTCGCTATATACGGTGATTTGGAGAGCTCGGAACATGCCAAAACCCGGGTGCTGATCATGATCGATCAAATTGTACGTCTTGTGTGTGGGAATCCTGAGGTCGACAAGCTAACTGGAGAACAGCTCAAACGCCATGTGGACGCCATTAAACTGGACTCGACCATGCACACTTTGGTTTGCGGTCGTACTCGCAAGAACATTAAGCTTATTGAAGCTGCTACCGGCACCGCTATTTACTTCCCTCCCCCCTTCCCCCAGATCTTCGGTTATATACCTCCCGGTGCGAATCGTCGAAGCGAGGACGAGGTCTATATTACTGGCGAGACGCCAGAGCAAATTGCTCGTGCCAAGCAGAAGCTGCGGGAGCTGGTGATGGGAGTGAAGATTTTTGTCAAGGATGTGGTTGTCAGCTCAAGCAAGATCGACAACATCCTGCTCGACCGTCTGGACAAGGTCCGCAAAGTCATGGAGATGAACGGGTCTTACGTTTTGTTCCCTCAGCTGGGCAGCCAGCGTGGACTTGTTCGGATCCAAGGTACCGAGGTGTTGCACGTCGAGCGGACCGTCAGAGAGATTATGGCCTTGGTGCGTGGTGCCACAACATTGGAGTGGAACTTGCTAATATTTGTCTAGGCCGGTCAATTCTACTCTGCTTCATGGTGGATCATCATGCCGGATCCCGCGCAAGGTGGTCTCCGTGCTCCATCGACCGCCGACATCCGCTCCATGCTATCGGATATCTGTACGAACTCCGAAGCGGAGGTCAGCTTTGACAACCTGACCTTTACGATCAACGGCTCTGATGATGCAGTCAAGGCTGCCATGACGGTCATCAACCAGATTCCCTTCGTGATGCGCAGCCAATACCAGATGCGTGTGAAGATTGAGCTGGCCAACGAGCACAAGGAGTTTGTCAGCGGCAAGAAGAACGGCAAGATTAACAAGATCATGGGACAGAGTGAGTACTTTCAGGAATCTACGTATGGAGTGTGTTGCTAACTCGCATACAGGCAACGTCCAGATCATCTTTGACGGTTTCAACGAGTACAACTTCTACATTGACGTGTGCGGCAACCAGTACGAGTCGACTAAGAACGGCTTGGATCTGGTGGAGCAGGAGATGCCTGCTTCCATTTCCTTCCATGTGCCGGACCAGTACCACAAGCGGATCATCGGAATTGGTGGACAGCATATCCAGCGCATCATGAAGAAGTACTCTGTCTTCGTGAAGTTCTCCAACGCCATGGACCGTGGTGGTATGGGCAAGGAAGATGATGACATCAAGGTTGACAACGTTATCTGCCGGACCCCTGCTCGCAACGCTCAGAGCCTGGACCTTGTCAAGCAGGAGATCATGGATATGGTCGAGAAGGTTGATGCCGAATACGTCTCCGAGAGAGTCGTTATCAACCGTCTGTACCACCGTGAGCTGTTGGCCCGCATGACTGAGATCGACGAGCTGGAGAAGAAATGGAACTGCAAGATCGAATTCCCGAGCACCGAGCTTGCCAGCGACGTGGTGACCATCTCCGGCCCCGAGTATCAGGTCCCTCAAGCGGTCGATGCTCTGCTTGGAATGGTACCAGAGAGCCACGAACTTCACTTCCAGAGCTCGGTGGAACTTCGTGACTACTTCAAGTCCGTAGACTTCATTGCCGATGTTCGGACCAAGCTCAAGGAACAATACGAGGTTGATATCAACGTTGATGTTGGTGCTGATCTGCCTACCACTCCTGAGGAAGAAGGCTCCTCTTCGCCCACCCCCGGACCCGAGGACCGCGTCGTCCTCGGCTACACGCGTAACAACGCTGGTGGCCTGAAGGATGCCATCGACTTCTTGATCTCCCGTCTGGTTGGTCACGGACTCGATGCCAACACCGTCAAGGGTGCGATCCCTCGGCCCAAATCCGACTCGTTCGAAGAGTCTCTGCCCTTCTTCGACTCGAAGCTCTTGCAACACGCCCCGGCGCCCCTCTCGACCGACTCGCCAACCCGCCCCAACTTCTCCGATGAGACTAGCGAGCGAGGCTCAATCTTCGAGCGCCTCCGCAAACCCGGAAGTATCTCGTCCTTCTCCTCGTTCATCGGCCGCAAGAACCACTCCGCCTCCCCGGGATCGTTCTTCAAACACGCCTCGAGCAATGCCTCCAAGGCCTCGCTCGTCTCCATGGAGTCTCGCGACAGCGGCTACCGCAACCCATGGAATGACTCCGGCGTGAACCTCGCCGAGGACGACTTGCCCGTCCTCGGCAGCTCGCACAGCCATAAGTCCAGCAACAGCAATGGCTGGCCCACCCGCTTCGACGCCAAGTTCCCCTTCGGCACCGCGCCTGGTGACATGACCCCCAAGCATGACCTGCGCACCTCATTCGACTCTGGTCGTCCTAGCACATCGAATTCTACTTCTGGATACCCGGCCCCAATTGGGCCACCGCGTTAAACCCAAAATATCCATTCGCAGCAGTATACCCTTTTTTGGTCATGAGTTGTTTGTTCTATGTTTTGTTTTGTGCTTCTTTATTCCCAGCGTGATTTTACTTTCCGGTTGTCTTTTTTTTGTCCGATTTGTTGATTGATACCACGGAACGCAAGCAATGAAGGCGTCAGAAAAGAAAACGAGATATCCAAGATCTGCGATAGAGCGGCAATTGTCGTCCTGTTGGACTATATGATTCCGCTTGAGATTTGTCTTTTTACATGCGCATTTGTCGGAGGAATTGGATAGTCTGAATTTCTTGATCTTCGGATCGGGACTTCCGATTTGGGAGTTTCCCATAGTTTGTTTAAATCTTTTGATATCCCCCCATCAATGAGATTTTGCCATTAGATTCTACAGTACAGTACACGGAGTAGCTAGCCCTAGCTGGAAGCTACGGAGTACAGTATGGGGCCGGGGAAGAGCTTGTTTGAGCCTCACTAGCCAATCCTGGCTAGTCTTTAGTCGACCGAGCAGAATATTTCTATCCAGATCCAAGATAGAATACACACACCATATGGTCATGCAATGGCCTCAACCCGGCCCGAGATCTTCAACCCCACGAGTGACGTTGACGTGGGGCCAAACTACATAAAACGAACGCGCAACCCTCCAGACGCTCACTTCACCCAAACAAAACCTCCATTAAACAAAGAACCATAGCCCCTAAAAACCCAACCCTAATATCAATATCAAATCCCTCAAAAATGGCAACCTACCCCCGGCCAGACTTCCAACGAACTCCCCTAAACTGGAGCAGCCTCGACGGCCCTTGGAGCTTCACATTTGACGACGCAGACAGCGGCAAAACCGAAAAATGGCACAAAAGCAGCCTAAACAACACCAGCTCCAAACGCGAGATCCAAGTGCCTTACGCCTTCCAAACCCCAGCCTCGGGCATAAACCTCTACGAAGCCCACGAGGTAATGTGGTACGAGCGGACGATCACTGATATCCGCAGCGCAGATGAAAAGGCGAAGGGACACAGACTCCTCGTCCGCTTCGGTGCGGTCGATTATGAATGTCAGGTATGGGTAGATGGGCATTTCGTCGGTGGACATCGGGGCGGGCATGTTCCCTTCGATGTGGATGTTTCCGATGCATTCGGTGACGGCGATGAAGTTGGAAAGGAAGCTCGTCTCACGCTCCGAGTGAGAGACTCGCCGTATGACCTAACCCAGCCACGAGGCAAACAGTTCTGGGGTCCTGTTCCCGAGAGTATCTTCTACACGCCATCGGGTGGGATTTGGCTTTCTGTTTGGCTGGAGAGTGTCCCTGCTATGCGATTAGCGTGTGGGAGTGGTGGGACGGTATTACGGGCCGACGATGTCGATGGTGGGGTGTTGCACGCCCGGGTTGGCGTTCTCGGACGACGAGTTGGCTCTAAATTCGCAGCCAAGGTCGAGGTCGAGGCGAGACTTGGCGGAGTGTTTGTTAGCAAGGGTGAGGCCGAGCTGCCTCGGGATCAGGATATCGCCACGCTGGATCTGAGTATGAAGGTGCCTAATGCTGCCGAGTTGCAGAGTCGGGAACCGTTCAATGAGGTTGGTGTCTGGCATGAGGGTGTGGCGCTCTGGGCTCCGGAACATCCTATCCTCTATGATATTACACTCCGACTCTACAATAGCACAGGTAATCTGGTCGATACAGTCGAAACGACCACGGGCATGCGAAGTCTGTCCTGGCAAACGGGTGACGGCACATTCCGATTGAATGGCAAGCCCTACTTCCAAATGCTTTTCCTGGATCAAGGCTACTGGCCCGAGACAGGACTGACGCCTCCATCATCCGAAGCGTTGAAGACGGACATTGAACTAGCCAAGAAAATCGGATTTAATGGCTGTCGCAAGCACCAGAAAGTCGAGGATCCCCGATTCTACTACTGGGCCGATCGACTTGGCTTCGTCGTCTGGGGTGAGATGGCGAATGCGTATGAGTTCGGAGGTGAATATGTCGAGCGGTTCACGAGCGAGTGGATTGAAGCTGTTAAGCGTGATATCAATCACCCATCTATCGTTACCTGGACACCGGTCAATGAGTCCTGGGCTGTTTCGTCGCTGAAGGATAATATCGAGCAGCGGAATCATGTTCGCGCACTGTATTACCTGACGAAGTATGATCGCATCCCATCCATTCATCTGATCCATATCCATATCAGAAAGCAAACTAACAGAAACCTAGAAACCTCGATCCAAGCCGTCCCATAAACGACAACTGCGGCTGGGAACATATAAAAACAGACCTAACAACCTTCCACGACTACAGCGACTCCCCAGAACTGACAACTACATGTGCCACCATGGGCGGAATCCTAGGCCCAAAAGGCGGACACGCAATGTTCGCACCACCCATCTACAGCGGTTACTCCGGCTCCGTCATTCTAGACGAGGGCGCGAGACACATACCCGGTGCGCCGGTCATCTGTAGTGAGTTCGGAGGTGTGAATATCACCCCGCCGAAGGATTCTGCGGAGGCTGGCGAGCGGGATTGGGGGTATACCACTGCAAGTGACCCTGCTGATTTCTTGGTGAGATTTGAGAAATTGGTTATGGGTGTTGTGAGGGGTGGGCACGTTTGTGGGTTGGTTTGGACGCAGTTGTGGGTTTTCTTTTTCTTTTTCTTTTCTTCTTCTTCTTCTTCTTCTTATTATTCTTTTTGTGGATTTATGTTTTATATTTTGGGGCTGGGGTTGGGGTGCGTTAAATGTCGAAAAGGGCTCATGCTAACACGAGCACAGGTGTGATATCGAGCAGGAGGTTAATGGGTTATACACTTATGACCGCAAAGACAAGGTACCCGCGGAGAAGGTGAAGGCTATTATGGATGCGGCGAAGGATCATTATTATGGACATGTTACTAGTCATCATTCGAGGGGTTTGAGGAAGTTGTTGGATCAGTATAAGCATGTTGTGCACCGGAAGTAGGTTGGGAGTGTGGAACGTGGGTTAGAGTATCAAGATAGAGAAATATTCATATTCTGCTGATTCATACAACAAGGGTTAACTTTTAATTTGTACGCAGTGCCGCTTGTGAAGTATTGGACTGTCACTTAACCAAATCCACCTAGACAACCCCAAAGCGCGTATACCGTTTCATGCATTGTTTTCGCTCTATTTCTGCTTCTCATTTTTCACCCACTTCTAGTGCCTAGAGTACTCTGACTACTTATCTAAACATATAAGGGCTTCAATGTATGCTCTCTATCTAATTATAGTGGCATTTATGATAGAAATACTGCAAGGAATCCACAACCAAAATCAATTGGACAATGACCATTTAAATACATTTTAATCCGCTAAGAACATATTTCCCATTAATGTAAGACTAGTAAGGGCAGAAAAGGTCGATGACGCTGAATGCTTCCCAGGGAAAAAAATGAGAACCCAAACCCGAATGAGGAACTCCAAACATGCCGAGAGCGGAAAACTCCGAAGAAAAGCAGAGATAGGGACAGAGACATATGCGGAGTGATGAGGATGCAGATTGCATATTACAAGAAAGGAGATAGTAATCACATGTTGGCCAATTCCTGGTCTATCTGTCGGTCCAGGAAGGCTCGTTTATCGCCCGTGAGGGAGGTTTGCAGGCGTTGTTCGACGAGGACGCGGACTGAAGAGGAGAATTTGTTAGTGAGACCTTTTTTTATGTTGGGGAAAGGACGTTAAGTAATGACTTACCCTGCTTTTTGGTGACGGTGTCTAGATCAACCTCTGCCAGACAACCCCGGATCGCCTCGGTGATGGAACCCTCGTCGGGTCCGCCGCCAGCACGGAAATCGAAGGCGGTGCTAGCAGGGCGGGACGGGAATTGACCCAGTGGACTGCGAGAGCGGGAGATACCACCGAGGAGGTTATCAGTGCTTTGGCCCAGGCCGACGCTGTGGCGGCTGGCGTTGGCTGGGTTATCCTGGTAAGCGCTGAGACCGCCCATGGACATGTGCCGCGATGCCGAGGCAGAGTGACCCATCTGAGCGCTCATTTGCGGCATATCCGTGTACCGGGAGAAATTGGACATGTGCGAGTTGCGGTTGCCGGGGACGTTTCCGGGGACGTTGCCGCCGACGAAGGGGGCGGGGGACTGGGGAGGCATGTATGGCTGGTGACGGCCTTGACCGGGGAAACCGGTCAAAATTGTGGATGCTGGCTTGACGGATGAGTATTGCGAGTGCATGTCATCCATCTCCATGGCCATGTCGTCGTACCGGCCAGTGTAGTATACCTTCTCCTGGCTGGCTCCGAGGTCACCACGGCGGCCGGGGAGGTTGTTCGCCAAGGCGTAGTCGTCCCAGCGTTGGAGAGGAATGCTGCGAGGGTCGAATGGCTCGTCCTCCACGGCAATAACGCGCTTGTCACCCTTCTCGCCAATGACGACACGGGTGTTACCCCATGTGAAATCGTCCTGCTTCCAGAAGGAGTACAGGGGTAAGATGAAGTTGTAGATCGGGAACGCAATAAGATAGATGATCATCCATCCAATGTGCTGCCACTGCCGCTTGACGATGAAGATGATTGCCTGGAGACCATACACACCAGCCAGCATGACGATTGAAATCATAGGGAAAGGTCCTGTGTGACTGGCGACACGGTAGATCAGGTAACCAAGGTAGACACAAGTGGCGGGAAGGATGATAGTTCCTAGCAAATCCACAAGAACGACGAAACGCATACTGAAGCAGCAGAAACCGCAGAGATCATTCAGGTATGCCAGTTCGACCAGATTGTGAATTGTCGAGTTGATCCAGCGACGTCTCTGTGACAGAAGCACACTCCAGGCTTCGGGTGCAGCTGTACTGGCATAGGCATCGGGAATGAACTTGTACGACATGGCTGGGAAATGCTTGGTCATGATAGTTGTCAGGTATCGATCCTCACCAAGAGAGAGTAGGTTCTTCTTGTGGAGCGTATCCACGTCGTTGTCCGCGTAGTCATGAATGACTTTGTCCGAAATGATAAGAGGGCGTCCTTTGTCCGCAGTGCGAAGACGGTACATGGTGAAACTACAATTGTTAGCATAAGTTGGTCAACAAAGAGAATGAGACTTACCATCCAGGAAGACAAGTAACACTGCCGAAAAGCGATTCGAATGCCTTGGCCAGGTGATGCGAGATGTAGTACTCGTAAACCTGAATCATGGTCCACCAACTACGTTCCTCGTTTTGAAGACTAGTCTCACCACAAATACCGGCAATTTTAGCATCTGCCGCACATGCAGCAACCAGACGATTGAGAGAATCCTCTCTAACAGTGGTGTCTGCATCGACCATGAGACAGTATTCGTACAGCTCCGGATCCACGCCGATAACATTGTTAATCTGGTGGAAGATTTCCAGTTCGAGAGGAGACATAGGTGAACGATGGTGCACACGGTTGAGGAACTGCATGAGAAGAACCTGGGTGTCACGCTTTCCACGGTTACCAGGCTTAGATTTCCGCTGTTCAGACTCCTTGCCAACCTTGACCACAACAATGTAAGGCACGACGTTACCCTCGTATTCGTAAAGACCGGAGTAGACCTTGCCGTAGTTCAGCTGTTCACTTCCTTGACCGAGCGACTTGCAAGGCAGCGCGGGTGGGTCCATCTTGGGATCAACTCCGAGGATGTCCAGGACGATCTTCGGCGTGGGACGGTCATTTCCGCCACCAACAATCATACCGTCACAAATGACGAAGATTAACTTTCTCTTGTTGTCATACTGCAGAGCAGTCAGAGAGTCGAGACCCTTGCGAAGATCGTTTTCACCTTCGGTGTAAGCAGGAACCATGCAGATGACAAACTTGTCCTGGGGAGTAGGCCGACGCTTGGATCCCAGCTGCAAGGCTGCTAGGAACTTGACGAGGATGACAGCGCAAATGAGAATGGTGAAGGAGAGCATGATCCAGTTGTTCACAGTGCAGCGTGGAGTATCACGGAAATCAACTTTGCCTTGATAAAACACATAGTCGAGACACGTTTGAGCATTTTTGAAGTCCGCTGTGTCCTGCCATTTATCGGTGACATCCTCACCCATGTTTTCCTTGAAGAGCTTGGTGACAGCCGATGGCAGGAAGTTGTATTGGGCAAGGTTGTTCTGCACTTCGAGGGTGTGAAAATAGTCCGTCAGGTCGTAGACCTTTTGGTTCACGATAACCCAATAGCGAGCGTCGTCGTTGGCCTGCTGCTGAACAGTTTTCCGGGTCCAAACCAAAGGACCCTTGTAATACTCGCCGATCTTTGGCAGGAAAACGTCTTCATACCAGGTAATCTTGTGAAGCGCTGTAGTTGTGATCGGCTGTTGAGTAGGCCCCGACTTGTGCTCGGCCGTGGGATAGAGAATTGCGTCGGTGTTGTTGTGAGAAAGAGTCAAAGTCTTGTCGGTGACAAATGGAGCACAGTAGCGGATGAGAGGAGGAGGGAAGTAGGCATCCAGGTTCAAGCCTGCAAACGGTTCCATGTTTGAGGCACTGGTGTCCTCTCCAGTAATATCACTGTGCTGTTGACGCCAGAACTTGCTGATGTCGTAGACACGGCCGTGGATGCTGACGAAGAAATCATTGTCCGTTGTGTGCCAGCCGACTTCTTTCTCATTCCACACCTTGTCCTTGTTGGGACACAGGAGATCACCGAAGGCGATAATATAGAAACAGACAACTCCGTTGAAAAGTAGAATCAAGGCCACAAGGACGACCTTTTCACGCCAGGCCATGCGTACATCAGGGCGCTTCATGCGGCCAACGTATCGAAGCACAAAGGAAGGAATCCAGAAGGTCATGGCCCAGACGAAACCAGCCCAGAGTTGACGGCCCACAGTGATTGTTTTCTTCTCAATGTGCTTCGGATCACCAAACTCAGGGTCGTATTCACCTATATAGTTGCCATACTCGTCGTAGTATGCAATGTCCCCTTTCTTGTCATCACCCTTGCGGCCGAGTCCATAATCACCGCCAGCAGCAGCACCCTGGGTGTATGGCGCACTGGGGGCAACGGACTTGGCACCGCCCATGACACTGGGTGCCATGGTGCCGGCATGTGGCATGGCAAGAAGGTTGGTTGATTCACCCACGGGAGTGCCCTCGGGAGTGTAGCCCGTTTCGTACATGGCAGGGCCATACAAGAAAGGATTGATGGGAGCCTCCTCTGGCTTGAGATCCAGCATACTCTCCGCCTCCCACCAGGCACCTTCCCGCATCCAGACACGCTGTTCACCCACAACGGCATCGCCATTGCTCCATCCTCTCTCAATGATCCAGTTCTCGACACCGTCCTGGCCCTCGGCACAACCGAGTCGTGCGTACCGAGCAACAAACTCCTCGACATCGAAGTCCGCGGTGAAATCGAGTTGCTTCAAGCGGCGGTTGGCCCATTCTGGGAGACGCCAGTCACGCAATTGACGAGACACTGCACCGGCGGACCATGCAGGACCAGTGGCCGATGCGAGCTGTTCTGGCATGTCATCAGTGGGGTGGAGGGAGAGATGGTACCACACACGACTGCTGTTGAGTGTGGTAGGAAGGTCGAATCGGCCCCGCTTGCCCACAGAGATACCTTCGGTATCAACGGGGAAGAGAAGGCGCCTGAGGAAAGTATCTACCTCAAGCTCCACTCCAACCTTTTCCAAAACACCCTGCCGTTTGTCGAGATCATGTTCGCGTTCTCTCCCGGCAGGACCAGTGGTGATTCCAAGGTCAGGTTCCACCTGCGCTACCGCAGAGTTCATTTCACTGATGACGGAACCGCCGATGGGTGGGAGTGGGATTCCATCATCCTTCATCTCGGCGTTGAGTCCGAGGGCATCGTCGAAGACGCCTCTCATCATAATCGCCTTGGCCAGAGCGGGTCGGGGAACATCAACTACAGTGAGACTGACTGTGTCGTCATTCGACCATTGCGCTCCGTTGCCTGAACCATCCTCCAAGGCAATTTGGAGATCGGTCGCGATGGCTTCGTTTGCTTTGGTGATAACCCAATCGACGAGGGCTTCGTAGATTCCTGCAATCAAAACCTCCCGCTCATCAGTGGAGCACTTGTGCAGGAGGATCTCAGGATCAATTCCGAGAAGACCACCGGCATCCTCGCACACCTCCTCCAGATCTTCTTGGTCCACCTCGAACCCGGCTGCATTACCGAGCTTCAAGAGACCAGCGAGGACGGAGAGCAAACCACGTTGGGCAGCGCCTTTGATTCCAATGGCCTTCATACAGGCACGGAAATCTTCTGCAGCGGCAGCATCGTCGGCTGTGGGGAGGTAGGAGGGAGGAGTGTAGGTGTTGGATCGGTTGAGCAGGGTGTATGCAGAGTGGTCTTTCAAGTCCAGGAATTCGCGCTCCGCGGCGGTGGATGCGGATGTGAGGAGATAATAGAAGGCATCGAATGCACGATAGCCTGTCTCAGGCTGGATTTCCAAAAGACCTTTGCGTACATTGATGCCAGAGGTGGAAAGGGCAAAAGAAAGGCCAACGACGGATCCTGGCAGAGTCAAGGTATATGTAGCAGCCAAAGCAGAGTGAAGGGAATACGAAGGATTAAAAGAGGTAACTGCAGTGATGAAAGGTCGAAGGGCGCCGAGTGCGGTAAACGCTACCCCCGGTGTTTCAACGGGGATTGATGTGAGGAACGGTTCCAGCAGAGATGGGGTGGATTGATGGAGAGCGCTGTTCAATGTTAGCACAGGAACCTTTCATCGGCGAAGGTCACATACCCCAAGACGATGCAGCCATCTTCAGCTCGGCGCCGGGCATGTTCCCAAGCCCGGATGGCCAAATCACGGTCAACGGTGGCACCATTCCGACCATCAGGTAACGTGGTAGCCGCGGTCACCCATGTGTTCACCACCAAACTGGTAGCAGAGTCTAGTTGATATGGCTGGCCAGCGGTATAGAACGAATGCAAAGCATTCAGCAAGGTTGTTGTCGAAACTTGGGACCCATGTTGTGGTCGCGGTCCGGCCGAAAGACCGGCGGACTGCGTGGAGAAGACCGAATAGCGGTTCGACATGACGGACCTGTGACCGGAGGGTGATTTTCAAGGCAAGATACGATGTCTGGCCTACGCTTTATCACAGCTGCATGAGGGCACTTGCTTCTGTTTTGTCCCGAGGCTGAGAGATGGGAGATCGAGAAAACGCAGGTGTCAGATGGGCAAGTTGAGGCAAGTCGAAGGATGATCGGATTGAGAAACAGGTTGAGCGAGTGGCTGGAGAAAGGACTCCTGAAGGTTGAAGGTGAGAAAGGAAAACAGATGGGGAGAGAGAGAGAGCTGTGGGGAGAAAGAAGGCGAATTGAAAATTACGGCAATACCGGCGATCGTGATCGTCCCCCCAGTCTGTATAGCTAAGCTTTGAGTTTCTGGCAGATACTGATAAATACACAGTCCAGGGGTTGTAAATTGGCTAGTATTCGGATTGAAAATATAATTATTTCTGCTCATTTACAATGAATTCATGTATATTTATGTCCATTTGTGTGTGTTTGTTTCTCTTTCACCCTGAACAGTTTGTATATTCCAGCCAATGAGCATTAAGCATTAACCTAAACAGATCTGTATTCGGTACTGTCACAGCTATATTTGGCATGTCTCACTCTTTTTTTTTGGCGGGTTTTTTTTGCATATGATCACTTTGCCACTGTTCAGGTGTTCCACTGTGTGACTAGCTCGGGCTATTGTTAGTCGGGAATGTCATCTGTTTTACAGGTAATCCTGTAGGCCGAGCGCCCCTAGTTTCAGACGGTTCCAAGTCTAGCTTGCGATCGGTCCACTTTGGACTGCACATGTTACAGACCTATGTTATGCTCGGCTACATTATTTGGGCTCTTTGCCCATCTTCTTTTCTTTCTCTTATTTTTTTTTAACTTATTAGAATTCGATATCCTGCAGACAGCAAGGAGGTCAATGGGACAGGGACTAAACTGACATGTCAGGTTCTGGACCCTCAAAGTATTCTCCTGTCGGATACATATCAGTGGAGAACTATACTTGAGACCCTGATCCGTCCTAGCGGGAAATATCTCCTCTCTGCTTCTTTGCTTTTCTCCCCTGTTCTTCCCCTTTGTTTTTCTTATTCTTTTCCATTTTTTTTATACCACTTCATACCCTATGTTATGTGATCCTGATAGTATGTGTCAATAGTTAACTTAGTTCAAATAGCTGAACCATAAGCATGTACTTATAATGGGAATAGAGTGGGTTCTGAGACATGTCCAATAAAATAATGCAATGTCTATTCTTAGCGGGCCTAGTATTTTGCAATACATGTATGGTACTAGACCTTATCGATTTGTTTCGTTTTTCCCTCTCTCGACTCTCTTCTTTAGCCACACTCGTTCACTGTGCACCTATACATCTCATCCCCATGTCTGCCATCTCGATCTGTTTCTAGGGGCCTTCATTCCGCTAGAAGCTTCCGACACTCTCACATTCTCCCTCCTCCCACGTTCATTCCGCGGGCGTATCGAGCAACCGCCTTGATTTCGTGACATCTCGATTGTTTCTACACTTGTTCTTATTCTTCAGAACTGAAGGGGAATTCAAAGATGGCGGGTACTTTTGCTGGCAGTGGCCCGGCACATGCCCAGTCCTCGCTGCCATCGCTCCCCGCCCATCTCCAGTCTGATACCCACCTCACAGCTCATCTCGCCAGTCGGTATGGTCTCAATTCTCGTCAATCAATCAGGTACACTGCTAACCGATGCTAGGTTTCACGTTGGCTTACCGACTGCCCGCTTGTCATCTCAGGCCCTCATTGCCCTGAACACATATTCCTCCGCTACCAAGGGCCCGGACGGTGGAAAAGAGGGGAGTGCTGCAGGCGAAGCGGAGGATCTCGCCCGTCGTGCCTTCACTCGGCTGGGTGCTCGCGCTGAGAACCAGGCCATTGTATTTTTGTGAGTGGAGCCACACAAATGACAGGGTTCATCGTATCTAATCTTCAATCACAGGGGAGAGAGTGGATCCGGAAAGACGACTCTTCGCTCACATTTGCTATCTTCGTTCCTGTCCTTTTCATCGACTCCGCTATCCTCCAAACTCTCATACGCCGCCTTCGTCTTTGACACCCTCACAACCACAAAATCAGTCACTACACCTACGGCCTCAAAAGCAGGTCTCTTCCTCGAGCTGCAATATGACGGCTCATCCTCCGTGAATCCCACTTTGATTGGTGGTAAGATCATTGACTACCGATTGGAGCGAAGCCGCATCTCTTCTGTACCTACGGGAGAGCGAAGTTTCCATGCGTTGTACTATCTGCTAGCGGGAACAAGCGCAGCAGAGAAGTCCCATCTGGGACTTGACACGGCCATTCATGTCCAGACTGGGAAGTTATCTGGCAGCAGTGTGAGCCATAAGCGCTGGAGATACCTCGGTCACCCAACACAGTTGAAGGTAGGAATCAATGACACGGATGGATTCCAGCACTTCAAAACTGCGCTGCGGAAGCTGGAGTTCTCGCGCGGTGAAATCGCCGAGATCTGTCAGATTCTGGCTAGTATCCTTCACATCGGACAGTTGGAGTTCGCGACAGGTCAATCGACTACCACCGGTGCGGAGGAAAGCGGTGGCTACTCCCACGAGGGTGGTGAGACAGTCACAGTGGTCAAGAACAAGGATGTTCTTGACAATGTCGCGGCTTTCCTGGGTCTCAGTGTTGCCGCTCTGGAGAACAGTCTGGGATACCGGACCAAGACCATTCACCGTGAGCGAGTCACGGTGATGTTGGACCCCAAGGGCGCGCGAGAGAACGCCGATGCATTTGCACGCACTATTTACTCTCTTCTTGTAACCCATGTGATTGAAACGGTTAACCAGAGGCTTTGCGCGGCCGAGGACAGTATTGCCAACACGATTTCGATTGTCGACTTCCCCGGATTCGCCCAGGCCCCGGCGACTGGCTCCACCCTGGATCAACTTCTGAGCAACGCGGCAACCGAGTCGCTTTATAACTACTGTCTTCAGTCATTCTTCGACCATAAAGCCGATATCTTGGACAGGGAGGAGATCACAGTGGCTGCCACCAGCTATTTCGACAACACGGATACCGTGCGCGGTCTCCTGAAGCATGGAAACGGCTTGTTGAGCATTCTGGATGACCAGACGAAGCGTGGACGCTCTGATGCCCAATTCATCGAGAGCGTGCGCAAGCGCTTTGAGAACAAAAACCCCGCCATTTCCGTTGGAAGCACGAGCGGAACGGGCTACATGGCACAATCCCGAAGCGCCTTCACCGTCAAGCATTTCGCGGGTGAGATCGATTACTCCGTTACTGGATTGATCGAGGAGAATGGCGAAGTCATTTCTGGTGATCTGATGAACCTGATGCGCTCTACTCGCAGTGACTTTGTGCGTGAGCTGTTCCACCAAGAGGCTCTTCAGACCATCTCCCACCCACAAGAAAAGACTGCTATTATGCAGGCCCAGGTCAGCTCCAAGCCCCTACGGATGCCCAGCATGGCTAGACGCAAGCTTGGTGCTCCATCTCGTTTTGCCGCCCCCTCTCATGCCGATAGTGATGAGACGGAGGAGCATGAGAGCCAAGTCGCGGGCTCCAAACGGGAGACTGGCCGAAAGAATGGCATGCTCTCTGGTCCCGCTCAGGGAGCCGCTGGCCAGTTTCTTTCTGGCTTGGAAGTCATCAACAAGTGCTTGAGCTCCTCCAACCTCAACCCCTACTTTATCATCTGTCTCAAGCCTAATGACCGCCGCATTGCCAACCAGTTCGACAGCAAGTGTGTTAGGATGCAGGTTCAAACATTCGGCATAGCCGAAATCAGCTCGCGGCTGCGGAACGCCGATTACAGTGTTTTCCTTCCTTTCGGAGAGTTCCTTGGCTTGGCTGATATCGGAAATATTGTCGTCGGCAGCGACAGAGAAAAGACCGAGGTCGTCCTCGACGAAAAGCGATGGCCCGGCAATGAAGCTCGGGCAGGTAGCACTGGTGTTTTCTTGAGTGAAAGATGCTGGGCAGACATCGCCAAGGTCGGCGAGCGTGTATTCCCGACCTATGGCACTGCCGGTGCCGATAGCGACGGATTCCAGACTTCTGGTGGAAACCCAGATTCCAAGGTCCGACTTCTGAATCCCAACGACCAATCCCCTGGTGCCTTCATCTATGGAGACGAAGCTAAGCATGGCTACTTTGGTAGCCGTGAACTCGATGGACGCTCGGACGCTGGTGGCTCGGCCTTCAACTCTGGTGATATGTTCCACAATCTCGAGACCAAGGAGCAAATGCTCGAGAAGGGCAACAATAAGGACATGGAGGAGGTCGACGAATCCACCATCTCCGGCACTCGTCGTCGCTGGATGTTTTTGGTTTACCTGCTCACGTTCTGGATTCCCGATTTCGTTATAAAATTCGTTGGTCGGATGAAGCGAAAGGACGTGCGTGTTGCCTGGCGTGAGAAGCTCGCCATCAACATTATTATCTGGTTTGCTTGCGGTGTCGCCGTGTTCATGATTGTCGGTTTCCCCGGTGTGGTCTGTCCAACTCAAGATGTCTACAACACTGCAGAACTCAGCAGTCACAACGGCAAGAATGGGCAAAACTCTTTTGTCGCTATTAGAGGTGTAGTCTTCAATCTCGGCAACTTCATCCCATCCCACTACCCCAGCATCGTCCCCGAAAAGTCGTTGCAGAACTATGCCGGCACAGATGCCACCAATCTTTTCCCGGTCCAGGTCTCTGCTTTGTGCCAGGGTACCACCGGAAAAGTTGATCCTAGCGTTCCACTTGACTACCGATCAAACTTGAACGATTCTGCAGAGACAACCTCCAGTACTACTTTCGATGTCAACGCCAAGTATCACGATTTCCGCTATTGGACCAACGACTCTCGGGCCGATTGGTTCTATGAGCAAATGGTTATGATGCGCGCAAACTACAAAAAGGGATACATTGGATATACGAATACAGCTATGAAGAAGTTGGCCACCGATGATTCCAAGAACGTCGCGAGCATCAATGGGAAGATTTACGACATGACTTATTACATCGCTGGGCCTCGTGTGGCCCGCTTCCCTACCGGGAAGAATGGCAGCAATGTCGATACCGACTACATGGACCCTCTGGTTGTCGATCTATTCCAAGGACGCTCTGGTCAGGACGTGACCAAGTACTGGGATAACTTGGACTTTGATACCGCGCTCCGCTCCAGAATGCAGCTTTGTCTCGACAACTTGTTCTTCATCGGCAAGGTCGATACTCGAGACTCCGTCCGCTGTCAGTTTGCGCGATACTTCATTCTTGCCATCTCTATCATGCTGTGTTCCATCATTCTATTCAAGTTTTTGGCTGCTCTCCAATTCGGAAAGAAAAACCTTCCGGAGGACTTGGACAAATTCATCATTTGCCAGGTGCCGGCCTATACCGAAGACGAAGAATCTCTGCGCCGTGCCATGGACTCCATGGCTCGTATGCGTTACGATGACAAGCGCAAGCTTTTGCTGGTCATTTGCGACGGTATGATTATCGGACAAGGCAACGACCGCCCTACTCCCCGCATCGTCCTTGACATTCTGGGTGTTCCTGAATCCGTGGACCCCGAGCCTCTCAGCTTTGAGAGTCTGGGCGAGGGTATGAAGCAGCACAACATGGCAAAGATTTATTCCGGTCTATATGAGGTCCAGGGTCACATTGTTCCTTTCCTCGTCGTCGTGAAGGTTGGAAAGCCTTCCGAAGTGTCCCGCCCTGGTAACCGTGGAAAGCGTGATTCTCAGATGGTTCTTATGCGCTTCCTCAACCGTGTCCACTACAACCTGCCTATGAGCCCCATGGAGCTTGAGATGCACCATCACATTCGCAATATCATTGGTGTCAATCCAATGTTCTACGAATACATTCTACAGGTTGATGCTGATACTATGGTTGCCCCGGATGCTGGTACTCGTTTCGTCTCAGCGTTCATCTCGGATACTCGTCTCATTGGTGTCTGTGGAGAAACTTCCTTGTCCAATGCAAAGACCTCTATCGTGACCATGATCCAAGTTTACGAATACTACATCTCCCACAACCTGACCAAGGCCTTTGAGAGTTTGTTCGGATCCGTCACTTGTCTGCCCGGTTGTTTCAGTATGTACCGTGTCCGTGCAGCGGATGGAGGAAAGCCGCTCTTCGTCAGCAAGGATGTGGTTGATGCCTACTCCGAGATCCGTGTCGATACTCTCCACATGAAGAACTTGCTCCACCTTGGTGAGGATCGTTATTTGACGACCCTGCTCATCAAGTTCCACCCCAAGTACAAGACCAAGTATATCTTCCGTTCCCACGCCTGGACCGTCGCACCAGAAAGCTTCGCAGTCTTCCTTTCCCAGCGTCGCCGATGGATTAACTCTACTGTGCACAACTTGATGGAGCTCATTCCTCTCGACCAGCTGTGTGGTTTCTGCTGTTTCAGTATGCGTTTCATAGTCCTCATGGATCTTCTCATGACCATTATTCAGCCTGTCACCGTCGCCTATATCGTCTATCTGATTTACTGGTGTGTCAGTGAACCAGACGTGCTCCCTATCACGTCTTTCATTCTCCTCGGTGTCATCTACGGTCTGCAAGCATTGATTTTCATCATCCGACGCAAGTGGGAGATGGTCGGCTGGATGTTGATCTACCTCTTGGCCATCCCTGTCTTCTCTCTTGCCCTACCGCTTTATTCCTTCTGGAACATGGACGACTTCTCCTGGGGTAACACGCGTGTCATCACCGGAGAAAAGGGTCGCAAAGTCGTCATTTCTGACGAAGGAAAGTTTGACCCCAACTCCATCCCCAAGAAGAAGCTGTTGGACCACCAGGCCGAGCTCATGGCCGATGCCCAAACCTCCCGCGACGACCGATCCGAGTTCTCCTCTCACTCCTACGGCACCAAGTCGCACGCCTTCCCCCAGTCCGAGTATGGCTTCCCAGCTTCGCGTCCCCACTCGCAGCTGGACTTGCCTCTTGGCATGGGCTCTCGTTACTCAGTCGCCCCGTCTGAGATGATGAGCCACATGGACATGGGCATGGAAGATTTCAGCCACCTGCCCCCTGATGATGAGATCCTGGAAGAGATCCGCCGGATCTTGGAGACTGGCGACTTGATGAAGATCTCCAAGAAGACCGTCAAGCAGGAACTTGAGAGACGTTTCGGTGTCAACCTCGATGCCAAGCGGCCTTACATCAACTCCGCCACCGAGGCTGTTCTTTCAGGTGTTCTTTGATCACCACAAATATTTTGATTTTCTGTGCTTCAAGCACTGTTTGGATATGGAGTTCATTGGACCAATATGTGTTATTAATATTTTGTTTTGGTCCCTTTTATTTTATTTCGAGCGACTTTATGCATGGATGAGAGGTTTGCCCAGCGATTCAGTTTCGGCCTTTAATTTTCTTGGATATGCTCATTTGCCCCATAAAATCATTCCTGCATCAATTCGATAATTCCCAGAAGTCATCTGGTGTTTCCAGTGTGTTTAATCTACTCGTTCTCGTATGTATTTACTCTTACCCTTCGTAGTAAATGGTGAATCTCCAATCGTAGCCCGCGTTTCATATTAAGCTATCCTGAAACACCCAAGGGTCCAAAGGAGTCCCCTGATCTCATTAGCCCTACGCCATGGCGCTTTCAGAGTGGCCGGCAATTGCAGTCCGGCACTGCTTCATCTGCGTACAAAGGCACCGGGGCAAGTCTCCCCCGATCCTGGCGCTACAATCTTGCCTGTGAACAGACTGTGGAGTTCTTGGCTTTGAGCCTGGTCCTTCTCTGTCAATGAAATGAACTTCCCACCGAGATTCATCCTGGTCATGATTGACATTATTTACCGAGAACGAGCACAATGGGCGTCTATATAACAATGATTCTATGGCCTATTCATTTTATTTCCTCAACAGCGTTCACGCTTTTCTCTCTCGAGCCGGTACACGAGACTTCATTCCTTTCTGCATTGCTGTATCTTTAGACAGCGCATAGTCCTTCTTTTCTCCCTACATCTGGACCCATTCATCCAAAAACCGCCAACATGCACCACAAGACAATCATCGCCATGATAGCTGGCCTATCGACAACCATCCAAGCCAAAGAAAGCCGGACCTTCGCCGTAAACCACTTTTACGGCAAGGGTGCCCTAGTAACTGGCCGTATGGACCCAATCACCAACCCAGGCGTCGCAGCGTCTCACGTCCACACGATCCAAGGCGGAAGCAACTTCAACTTGACAATGACGGACGACGCTCTCCCATCCTCAAACTGCACCTCGTCCCGCGTAGATGCCGACAAAAGCAACTACTGGACACCGTCCCTCTACTTCCAAGCCAGTAACGGAAGTTTCCTCTCCGTCCCAATGTTCTACATGAACGTCTACTACTTCTTCGAAGCAACGGATGACGAGATAAAACCCTTCCCAGTCGGTCTACGCATGCTCAGCGGCGACAAAGATCTACGCACACCCCCAGCAGGCGGTGCATCCAACGTCCTCGACACAAACGAAGGAGTGATCCAACCCGTTCAATGGACTTGTCCGCGCAAATCCTACAACCCACCCTCCTACCCAGCATCCTCAGACGGACTCCACGGCGTCGGAATCCAAGACCCGAATAACGCAGGTCAGGGCGCTGGATTCCCGCATGTTAATTGTGATGGGTATGCGTCGCCTCTGCGTGCCGATATCCATTTCCCGTCTTGTTATAATCCCGCTGCTGGGCTGCGTGATTATAAGAATAATATGGCTTGGCCTAGTAGTAAGGGGACTACGGGGGGGAAGGCGAATTGTCCGGAAGGGTGGGTTCATGTTCCTCATATCTTTTACGAGGTTTATTGGAATACGCCGCTTTTCGAGGATTTGTGGACGCCGGGGATGGGAGAGCAACCTTTTATTTTGAGTAATGGGGATCGGACTGGGTATTCGCTTCATGGGGATTTCGTGAGTTTTATTTCAGTGCATATGAGAGGATGTGGGCTAACGTGTAAATGCTTAGATTGCCGGTTGGGATGAGGCTGTTCTGCAGAAGATCATTGATAACTGCGATGCTGGTGATGCGGGTATGGATAAGTGTGCTGATGCTGGATTCATCAATGATCCGTCGACGAGTTGCAATATCGCCAATCAGATTATCGAGCCCATCTCAGGTGTTCTGGATAAGCTGCCTGGTGATAATCCCCCAACTGGATGGGGTCAGGGTGCAGAGGATGTGCCTTCTACTTCGCCTAGTGGAGAGAGCGTCTCGGTCACAACTACTGCTCAGTCCAATGTCAAAACTGCTGCACCTTCAGACTCGACCGGAACAGACAGCTCCATCTCCGGCTGGTCATACCTTGGCTGTTACTCGGATAATGTATCTGCTCGCGCCCTGACAGGAATCAAATTTGCAAACCTCGGTGTCGGCAAAGTCACTTCAACAGCCTGCACAGATTACTGCGCCAAAGCAGGCTTCAGTTTGGCTGGAACTGAATATGCGGGTCAATGTTTCTGTGGCGACAAACTGGAGGGAAGTGTCAAGATTGGGGAGGAGAAGTGTGATATGAAGTGCAATGGCGATGACTCGCAGATTTGTGGTGGTAGTGCTGCACTGAGTGTGTATGAGAGCACCGAGAAGACTTCTACCCGGAAGCTGAAGAGACATTTGCGGAGCCACCTGCGTGGAGTTCACGCCTGAGTGCATTTTAGGGATTTGTATTTTTATCATACATAGGAAACGTCTTTCAACACATGTGGAGGAAGTTTCATGAATACCGGCAGGTTACAAAATGAGATTCCTTCAATTTGTTGATCCCTTCTTCCTTATTTAAACCTCCACATGAGTAGTTTCAGTCTCGGCTTGCTTCTCAATCCTCTCGGCATTCATAGTCCGATGATATCCAGGATAAACGGGGAATCCTCTAGTCTCAAATACACCGCCGGTAATACCACCTTTCTCGAAGAGGTGATCCACATCCTCGAGCTCCAAACCTTTGGTCTCGGGGAAGAAGAAATAGACCATAGGAATCTAGACCACATTAGTTTAGTTCATTAATTGAAATGAGCACAGGTGACGGCTGACTTACCCATGCAAAACAGAAACAGGCAAAGATGATGAATGTTCTCCATCCAATATTATCTATAGCTGTCGGCGTTACTTGAACGACGATGACTGTGAAGGTCAGTACTGACACATAATTTCAATGGGGCAACCAATAATCAGACTCACAAACGCAAATCCAGTTGACGAAACCACCGAATGCTTGAGCTCGTGCTCGAATCCGTGTAGTTGAGATTTCAGAAGGATAGAACCTATAATTCTGTCAGAGACAGACTTTACAGGAATGAAGGATAAATAACCCACCATGGAACTGGCAAATATCCAATGCCGAGGAACAATTGGAATACAAACACAAACACGGTCGCTGCGTATGCACATGGTGTTGTACCAATCGATAGGAGAATGGCAGTCATGACGAAGCAGAAGCAGAGACCGGCAGCGGAAAACATGAGTGATGCTCGGCGACCGAACTTGTCCATGCTCCATAGAGGAATTATTGATCCAACGAGGTATGCGAGAGAGGTACAGCCGCCGAGGATCAGGGATAGGTTGCGGGATAAATGCATGGCGTTCTATCATAGGATCAACGTTAGAAAGTCTTAAAATATATATCTTGCCAGGGACGTACCTGGTAGACAATAGGTGCATAGTAGTTGATCATGTTGGAACCTAAAATACTTAGTAAAATGATTATCAACCCATGAAAAATGATTGTATACCTGTAAATTGCTGCTGGATATTGACAACAGCGGCCAAAATCATCCGACGAAGGTTGCCCATCTGACCACCCGACCAAAGCTCCTTATATTTGAAAGGACCACCAGCAGACTCAATCTCAATAGACGACTCAATCTGACGACGTAGATGAACGACATCAGGATGAGACTCGTTGGCAGGTTGAGCCACCTGAAGACGAGCCAGAACAGAGGCAGCCTCATCACTCCGATCTTGCTCACAGAGCCAACGGGGCGAGTCAGGAAGCGGAATCATCTGCAAAACCAAAAAGACAGCAAAGAATGCCTGGAAGCTGATCGGGAACCGCCACTGAACAGGTGTATCCACGAAGCTGAGTCCATAGTCTAGCCAGTATGCAATACACAGACCGAGGATTGTCACGGTGCCCTGTGCAGATAGAAGCATACCGCGAAGTTCCGGACGGGCTAGTTCGGACTGGTAGGCTGGAACAGTGCTGCTGTTAATACCGTTCCCAAGCCCGGTCACAATACGACCGACGAGGAACTGGGCTGTAGTATAAGAGCTGCCGAGGATGATTGTGCCAATAATCATGATTGAGCCACCTGCCATGATCATCTTGCGTCGACCGAAACGGTGGCCGACGACCAGACTCAGGAGACAGCCCACTGCACAGCCGATATCATAGATCGAAGTCAATAACCCTTGCATCGTGCTATCGGGGTTGTTGAACGTTTTCCCAAACTGGTTGTCTGCACCGACCAGCCCGCTCATCACGCCCTGGTCATAGCCCAGTAAAAGAAAGGCTTGACAGCTTGCAGCTGTCACCGCCCAGTGTAGATACCTTCCTCGTAGTTGGCCCATATTGTTGGTTCGATAGGAAAACTGGAGAGATTGTAGAATCCGGGGCCCCAGGAGTTCTCCACCATTTCAATGATTTCACCCCATGGTACCTCGCTCTCTTTTGGCCCGAGATCGACGGCTCGGTTAATAATAGCCCGAAATAGACCGGGGTAAAGCAGAACTCTTCCAAGGTTTCCCCGCGAGAAGACCCCACATGCCGATCAATGTATACTCTGGGGTCCGCGGGTGGTGGAGGACAAGCTTCAGGGGGCTTCAGGGGGCTTCGGACTAGGTTGCAGAGCGCCACCGGGCGCTACTTAAAACCCTCAACGTCGGATAGTAGGAGCTCCCGTGCCGATGTTGGCTTCGGTATTGGACCTGTCAATATATGAAAAGCCCGAGCACTGACGATATTGCACTCAAGCCTCTCGTATGCTTGAGACATTTTATGGTGAAGTTACATTCAATCACTGTCGTATAGAATTTAGGGGTCTAATCACTGAGTTGAGCTGGCGGTGTGCAGATAGGGACACGAGCAGAGGGAAACATAAAGCAGGGAGTTCCAGAAGGTAATGATGAAAGAGCAAAAGCAAAGTCCCTTTCGAGATGATTTCCCAGTTCCAAGTTGCTGCTTTTGCAGCTTCGGCACTGTGCAGCTCTCCAACACAGGGACACTTTGACAGTCGATATCCAATGGGATGATGCCCAGATCGAGTGCAGAACACCGGCAACTCTACAATCCGTTGCAAACCCACCCCACTTACTGCCAGACAGTACTACTCGAACAAATGCTTTGGATTCCCTGCGCCTTGTTGCTCCAGGCTACGTCCGTTATGTTCCGTAGTTTCTGTACCCCAAGATGAGCGTGCCGGAAATCGATTCACCGGTGTTGAATAAGACTCACTGGTCGACTAGCTTCGATTTTACTTACGCGGATCGAACGCTGCTTGATCTCCTGGCGAATACCCCTAATGTATCTCTTATCATCAATTTCACTACCACCCCTGGTTGGATGTGGGCTACGGACTCATATACCTATCCCGAAGATCCACACTAGCCTTTACGGCTACAACTTACCGCCCTGAACATCCATGACCCAGGCTGGCTCCCAGCCTACCATTATCTATTCAATAATTTCATTTACGATCTGACCTTGAGCAGAGCACGGACAGCCTCCTAGATCATCAATATCAAAGGCTGTAGCCATTACCACCATCCACAGGAACGTGGCACAAATTGCTTAGACTAGAGCTCCTCCTATTCGAGATAATATTTTCGGTACTATATAGCCATAGGATAGCCTGCAAATTTTGAGCAGGAAGTCGGTGAATCGGTATTGTGTAGGATAGGAAAATGCTTTTCTTTGCATTTCACTATGCCCAGCTACCATGGCTGAGGTCTGGTTATACACACTAAAAAAGACCACACCCGTCAACCAGAGAGGTTAGCTAATTGCAACAAAAGCTAGCAGCGATAATTTTTATCGACACATGGGTGCAACAACCCTCCTTTGAAAGTTTCGGCACGTTGACGTTGGAAAAACTTCTCCTCTCACCAGCCGTATGCCACCGAACAGCGCACGCTAGCAGCCGTACAAATAGTAGCGCAAGAACGTCGTAGATGAAGAGGCACAAACTTGACTGGCGCTGAAAACGCAAAGGTCAATGGGAAAAGGAGAATAGCAGGCAGCTTGAAGCTTAAAAACAAGGGCGAAAAGCTGCTGGTTAAAATATCTTTCTCTAAGTAAAGAAGGTAGGGCGAGCATTGAAATCGATTGGCTATATAACAATACCTTCTTAATCTAGCTGTCAAGCCACATGCAGTTCCTATCACCTTCGCACCCTCTGTATCTACTGAAAGCAAAACGATGTTCTGAACCGAGCAAGTCCACATTCGTGGACATCTGTCTGCCGTGTTTCCTAGTTTCCCAATTGTGATGCCTCATAAACTCCGCGCCCTGGCTGGCGATTCGCCCACGCCCCAAAATTTCACGGACAGTAGGGGGTTTCGCCAGCGGCTTAGGATGTGGTACCCGCGTTCATTCCCTTTCACAGTCCACATCCACGCTCATAGTGGGGCGGGTAAGCTCCTGGCCAAACCTTGGATACATAGACTTCCCACCGCCCCCATGTGTGTGGTAGCTATATATAGCATAAGGCTATGGACAAGGACAGGCCCGCATTATAACTGGCCGCTTCAAAATGACCAGCGAAGGTCCGTAATAAATTGTATTTGGAGGGGCCAGGAGGAAGATCTGTGGCGCTTACTGGCTTGTAAGCCTTGTGGAAAGCTTGACCAATACTTAAAACTGGCCGTGATTACTGGCCCCAGTGGTAAGCACTAAGGATATTGAGCTTATTTGAAACTTAAAACATAAACTCTAACTTGGCTTGCGAGTTAAACGTTAGTATTTAGTGATCTAGAGCGCGTGAGACTGTCGATCAAATCATCCATCCGAACATTAGCGCGTAAGGCACGAGCCTCAATACGAATCATAGAGGGCCAAGTCATCTCATTATAATTAGTTTTATGCATTTGGATGCTAAGTGAACGTATCGTATAGTTGCGGCTGAAACTGGGGGCCTAAATGCGGACCCTAGATCGGCTCATTCCGTCATTTCCCTCGTATTCTCGTGCCTCAGAGGAGGATATGATTTTTCTGGGAGGCTCATTCTCATATATTTAAAGGCATAGTTGCTAAAGTATCTGAAAGGACAACAATCTTCAGCCTCCAACATCGATATAACCCAATACTCTGTTCAACAACATGGGTGGGCTACCTCTATGGAGAAGCCCATTGGTAACCAGCCACCAGACTGGCTCAATTTGAGAAGCTGACCGGTCCTTAGTCACAGCCAAATGACCGGCTGGGTCAAACAGTCGAAGGCGTGGCCGACGTTACAACCCAAGACGAGACGCTCTTTGAGAACCCTCAGTTTGAGCACTATGAAGCAACCTCCAATATTCAGCTGTTTTTCGATCTCTTCTTCGTTGCTAATTTGACCTCATTCACAAATGCCCATGAGATCAACAGCTCACAGAGTCTGTCCCCGATTCCTTGACTGGACTCGTCATATAGCTAACTTCTGCGTTTTACCCGCAGAAATGGCCTCTTACGTCGGTTTCTTCTGCATCTTGTGGTTTACCTGGGCCCAAGTGACTTTGTACGATGTCCGGTTCGCCACAGACAGTGTTCTGGAACGTGTCGCCCATGCATGCCATTTCGGAGTTATGGTTGGGCTCGCGATCATCGGACCCGAATTTTTGATGGAAGCTGAGGGGTGGGGTCCCCTGCAGCAGCTGTCACTTATCCTAATGGCGAGCCGCGTGGTTCTATTCTGTCAATATGGTTCAACTCTGTTCTTTGCCTGGAGGTATCGCGCCACCCGTGTACCATTGATAGCAGTGATGGTGTCCCTATTCATTGCCGCCTTCATCTATCTTGGTGTATCATTTGCCTTCTACCGACGAACGGCTTACAATGCCTATGTCGCGTGGTATGTGGTTGCTGTGATAGAAGTTGGGGTTAACTTGGCCCTTGCAGCCCAATGGAAAGCTATGTCATTTGAGAAAACACATCTCGTGGAGAGGTTGACTTGCCTGACACTGATCATCGTACGTTGTCTGGTGCCATTCCAAATCAAAATTCAGAAATCAGAGGCTAACCGGAATAGCTCGGCGAGGGCATCATTGGCCTGACTAAGACAATTGTCAAGATTGAGACCTTCGACCTCAAATTCACCGCTGCTGATATTGGCTCTATTATATCGGCAGTACTGGTCATTGTAGGAACCCCGACTCCCAGAGACTAAAGCAGAAATACTAATACCTAAGACAGTATTTTGTTTATCAAATATATTTCGATAATGTCCGTATGGAGCCATTTGGCTCCGTCCGCCAGCAGCTATGGTCAATACTCCATTTCCCTTTCCATCTGGCTCTCGCTCTCATGATGGAAGGGACAAATCAGATCCTATTGTGCGCTCACGTCGTTCAAGACCTTTTCAAACTGACGGCTCTGTTTTCAGAAGAGGCCCCGACACAGGATCTGCTCACTACGCTGAATGAAACAGTTCATACTGTCTACGAGAGATACCCCTCCACACAAGCCGTGTTTGACGAGGTCGAAAAGTCTTTGAATGCAGTCTTGAACGGTGATGCTAACAACACGGAGGAGACACTAGCAGACGTCAAACTCGTGTTTAGCGAGATGACCAAAACCATCATTGAAGGCTTTGGCTGGGAACCACCAAAAGAAGTACCCGAGGAGGACTTTACTGCATATGGAAACTCGATCGTATCAATTTTCAACCTTACCTTTGGTATTTCATCATATTTCCTCCATCCCTTTTCAGTCCTCTATCAAAAGCCGCCAGTCTAACCAATATTTTGTACCAGGGTACTTCTGCGTATGCGTTGGCCTTGTGTGTTTGATAATAGGTATCCTCACGCTACTGTCACTCAGACATCACGCTGGTTATTCCCGTTTGCGGTATATCAGTATTGGTGCCAACATCCTCGTTGGGCTGGGTCTTGCTCTGCTGAGCACCTCGGTCTTAACCGATGCGGCAGGGAACCTGGGTACAACGCCCTGGACACTTCCTGCGCTCACATTAATATTGCTCGCTTGTTCGTTAATCATGCTCTAAGCGGATAGTTTGGTATGATGCTAATGTGATTCTAGTGCTTCTCTTACACCATTTGTCGGTTGGGCCTCCGAAGCCTGAATCAAAGGACAACTAGGCAGCTTGATCCGAAGGCAGTCACACAAACGCCGGGTGTGGGTGGAGGGTAGCACCATGAGTGAAAACATCTTCAGTTATCCTGTACTCCATCAAAGTGTGGACATTTTTGCCTGAGCCGAAAACCGTTCTATGAGACAACTTGTCGGCAATAGCAGAACTGGGACTGGTATGCCATTTCCAGTGGAATTAATCTAATTTTTCGTTTATCCATCAACCAGAGGCTCGAGCCGCCTCCCGCCCTCCACTTATACCGAACGGCCCCCACGACCCCCACTTTTTAGCCGTGGGACTGAGGCTTATACCTCAAGGCGGAGCGAAAAGTACGTTCACGGTAGATTCTTGAGACGATCGCCGGGGGAAGATCGTATCATAAAAGGTAGAGGAACCCGGTAGAGGCGTAGAGCACGTAAGGAAGACTTCGTATAGAACAATAAAATTACGATTGGGAATTACATATCGGGACTATACTATGACGGACTTACACGATATGATGGAAAATATCGTGGCAGCGTCCACATACCTGCATCTTGTTAAATATACAGGTGCGACAACGAGGGGAAGCATGGAGGATCATGTGAAGTACAAAACACTGGATTGTATAATGATATGCAGTTACTAAGGTTGCCGCAAAGATATTTATACGGACTGCTGGAGAAACTATTTTACCTGCAAAGTACACGTAGAACTCTTCTCATGTTTCTCCACCTATTGGTCCATGCGAAAATATAGTGTCAACCACTGCAGAAGGTGATCGTCAAGCATGGAGGAATTTAATAGCTCCACCAACGACATTAGCCTTCCAGAGAGTGATATCGAAGCTAATATTGCACGGTGTCCTAACCACTTGGGCTGGAAGTGCTTCCAAATGGTCTGGGTCCCTGACCAGAAGGTCCGCCGTTGGATCCATTCTTGAATGGGCTTGCAAACCCACTCAGTGACGTGTTAAAAACTCCATGGTTAGGCGTCGGTTGAGCACTTCCACTACTGCCTTTTCCAGCACCGAATACTTTCGAAGAAAAAGGGGTTTCCTTGGCATTCGAGCTTCCTCCAAACGGTGATGGACTAGGAGCTGCAAAAGGACTCGGAGGTGGCTTGCCTATTGCCAGGTCAGCAAGTTCTCTGTTGCTCTAGTTCCATTGTTTGCTTACTGGTGGCCGTTGAAGTCTGTTGGAAGAGACCTGAGCTGGGATTATTTTGCGTTTGTTGTCGGCTAGAGTTAGCGGTAGGTCCGCTGTATGAACTACCGTTACTTGAAGTCCCTAGTTTTTCAGTTAATGGCAAGGCTCTGGCTCAAAATAGGAAATGGCGACAATACGCCGAAGGCCCCGAGTACTCACCTTGTTGAGGCCTGTTCGCCTGACGTGAGGGGCTAGATTTCTCCGACCGAGACGCCAACTGTGAGGCTAATTGATAAGCTCTGTTAGATTGAGAGGCAACAAATCTCACGTTGGGGTAAGCATACCGAAGACAGGCCGAGATGGCATCGAAGGGCCATCCGTACTGAAGGCGCTGAGGGTTTGCCTGCCTGCATTCAACTTGTTCAATTCCTCGTTTAGACGTTTACGATCGAGTTCGACATTGGGCGGCTCTGCTGCAATGCTCTGGATCTGAGCATCCTCCATGCCAATGATAGACTGGCCAGTGAAAATGTGCTCTAGGGGTCGGAGCAAGCAGTTCTCAATTGCAAGTATCGCGATGTTGTCGATGAAAGTCACGATAGCGGTCTAAAAAGGGGCTTGTGAGAGATTGCTCGGTACCTTGACAATGTAGCATACTCACATCGTAGTAGGCCTGCATCTGATCAATTATTTCAGCAGCTGCAAACTGGTCACTGGATGACTGCAATTGAGAAGCTGCTCGGTCAAGATCACTGGCATTGAAGGTTTTATCGAGATCTGCGTTTGGGAAGAATGGGGATGCAACAAGACCAAGCTCCTTTTTCAACACGACGAGTTGACGCTTTTTGCGCGACTCCTGGATCGTGGAAAGGAAGTTCTTTCCCAGGGGCAGAGGATGACCACATTTCCTGTAGGAGGTCAATTCTTGAAGCTTTTCGAACAGACGGGCTCTCAAGCGGTCCATCTCGGGGATGATAAGGTCGCGCATCAGTAAAGGGTAAGTGTGTTGATCCGTTAGATGCTGGAGGACAAGGCCAACAAAATAGTTGACCGAGGTCCAGACATCCTTTAAATGAGCCTCAGCAAGGCTTTCCCAGGGCTCGGACTGGTCACGGAACAAACTCCCCACCAGCATCTGATTTGCGTTTCCTGGAAGCTCTATACCGCGGTATTTGACTGCCTGTTCTTTTATTTCGTCTTGAAGGGTCGCTTCATTGACGTATTCAGGTACCCAGTCATTCATATAAGGTTTAGACCTTTGCTGCTGAAGGGTTGGAAAGGGGAGACTTGTATCAGTTAGACGGATGATTCTTCGGCAGCCACGAATACTGATGGCTTCCGCGAAGTTCTCATTCATCTCACGAATGACTGCCCGCAATCGACGGAAATCGTGGGTATCCTCCTTGTTCGCTTTCTGATCGTCGAATCCGCCGAAGAAATCATCGGAATACATTCCGTTCAGAGCCTGGTCTGTAATGCGACCAAACTTGCTGCTTATGTCGACAAGGAATCCTCGCTGATCTCTAACGGTTGACCGTGCGGTGCCCATCTTTGCTAGCTTTTGTTCATGACCTGAGATCTTGTTCTGTATGTCCGAGATCAGATCTGGGAGGCTGCGGCGAACGTGCTTCAGCAGAATATTGCTCAGGCGACGTCTTAGGCTGTCGATTCCCACAATCTCACGAGAAAGTGAAGCCCATCGTCCCTGTTCGAAAACATCGCGTTCGTTTCGGTCTCGCTCATCGTCCGAAGTGTTACGCGTCTCAAACTTCCGATTGCAAAGTACATGCCATCCGAGCTGTAGATTGATCTTTTCATTTTTGATGAACTTCAGATAGGTTTCTTCCTCTTCCGAGCCGGGTGAGAGAGTATCGGGCTGGGTCACTATTCCAAGTGTTCTCTCGTGCCCTGGGTCAATTTTCCCTGCCAGGTTCAAGACCCGCTGGTGATGATAGTCAAGTTTCGTGCTGATGACAGCAAGGATGATGCTCCGCTTATTCTCCATGTACTTCTTAGTCAACTGCTCAACTAACATCATTCCTTCTTCGTTCTGGTCATCGCTGACGGAGCTGTAGAGCCCCGGAAGGTCAACCAGACTGAGCTCTGGCTTTTCGGGGCCAGAGATCTCGACCTTGAGAACATCATCGCTGAAGCCTGCTGTGGAGAGTTGGCCACCACCAATCCTCATGCATTCTTCAGCCTCCTTGATCAATTTGGGAAGGTCGTCACTGGTGGAGAACGACTCGGAATTGAAGGCTTGGAGCTTCGCTCGCTCTTGATTGTCGGTGCGTGAAGCGCCCGGTTCTATAGATACTTTGACTCGCGCTTGTGGACTGCGACGAAGAATGACCTCGGTCGCGAATCGGGTGCAGACATTTCCCTTGGCTGGAAAACGCACTCTGGAGATGGCTTCCAGCACGGAACTCTTTCCACTTGACTGGTTGCCACAGACAATGAGTTGAGGTAACTCCACAAGGCCACCGATACCAAGGCTGCGTAACTCGTCAATCTTGTCCAGTAGTTTCGACTGCTCCACCTGCAGTTGGTTCAAGGCGTATTCTTCACTAGAGGGCGACATTGTGGTCACCGGAGGTGAAGTGGTTTGTAACAAGAAAATTGTGATAGGAATTCCGAGCAAAGATAAATTCCTGCTGCAAGTCTCCAGCTCTCAGTGATCTTAAGCAAGACTTGGTTTTGGCCCCCATTTTGGGATCCCTGTAAGGCACAGCTCGTGCATTAGCTCCATGTCACAGCACAGCTATTGAATGCTGCGCCGCAGAGAAAAGGTATCCCCGAGGTCGATTGTATAGCTTCAGCTTTCTTTACATGTTCCGTGCCTAAATCTATCTGGCGCAATGGCTTATATCATCGTTCTCGGATACTCACAAGTCGATCACAAGTATGGATAGCTCTCTCATATGAGCGGTTGTCCAGGTGATCAACTGCATATTGCCAAGACACCGGAGGTTTCATGGGCAGTATCAATCCCCTAAATAAAACGAGCCAGAACATGGGCAAATGTAGTCTCTTAGCAGCAGGTTCAAAACACAGGCCATAGTATCTGGAAAAGCACTGTAGCGACAGCCACCCAAACAGTTGTTTGAATTACGATTTGTCTCCATCGGGCCGCACCACATTGTTTCTTGGGGTGTGACACCCCATATTGGTCTTGGTCTTTCTCAAGCTTCTACCCCTGAGAGATCTCCTATCCACACTGTGGGTCAAAATACAATAAACACGCTAATCCAAACTCAATTGGGAGAACCGCACTAACAGAGAGCTAGCATGGATATATGTACACCATATGCACCTAGTCGGTTCCCCGAAATGAATCAGTCGCCTTACCCGCCTGCAAGTCATTCCGAGAGTACTTGAGACTGGAAACAACAGGACAAGGCGGAGAAGAGTGCTTCCCGCACTTCCCTGACATGTCAACTGGTCTAAGCTATTCCCTTGACGACGTTGCATATGCAGCCCGCGAAGCAACTATCATCATTGGGCCTATAAGAGCCGAGAAAGAGGCCCGTAATAGAAGGCTAGCATTGGGGCGGCAACTGCGAGATAGCTAGCGCGCCTAGAGCAAGAATGAGCGACATTTGTTGTGTCGTTACAGCCTGATGGTGGTTTTGGATCATCTCTACACTGATTCAGGCACAATGCTGAATTACCACCGCGAAGGGTGCAACCAAAATTCCGGTTTGCAAATCGCTTCCCTACTTGTGATCACTGAGCACTCAGTGAGCACAAAGTAAAAACGGGCCGAAACAAGTGGCGTGCTGTTTTATTGAATCTGGTAAATAGGACGCTTAAAATGGCGTTACAACTAGGCCTTTTCAGGGTCCGATTTACCGTCCCCTAGCGTTGGGTGTAATCTTTAGACTATCGCTAGAGTTGTTGGCAATCTATTGATGTTACGCTACTTTGACTACTTATGCTTCTACAATATTAATATCGGTGGTAAAAGCAAATCATATCAATTGAATCCAACTATCTAAATCAGCTCTTTGGTCCTTTTCAAGGCTTTATAGTGGTTATGCATTCCGCCATTCCCGTCCTGATCAGTGCGGAGGTCGCGGCTGAGAGCAATAAGGACATCAACCAAAGACTCTAGCTTTTTCTCAAAGATAGACTTAGAAATGGCAAAGTATCCTACAGGCTTCTCTGTTACCGTAAGACACTGCGGCATCTTCTTGTGCATGTCAAGTCCATTCTTGAGTAAAGTGGGTAGATCATCAATGAGGTTAGCTATTACTTCAATAGCTACCTTGCGACGTTCTGGGGTGGTTACCTTCCGTTCTCTGATAGCCTTAAGTTCTCTATGTAGACATTCCTGAAATGCACTATGGTGTGTGAGATAGGTCAGCTCAGCGCCAGTTGCTTCTGTTAGCTTGGTTGGCATGATGTTGGGAGAGTACTAGAAAGCGACGGGTACTATGAAATGACTGAACCTGGTGGTAAGAAGTAATGGAATTTGCAGAATTTAAAGTCGTCGCTGACCCTGCCCATGAGGTCATACTATTTTGTTAGAGGGGAAAGAAACAATGATGGTCACAAAGCCCATTGTTTATCTTTTGCACCTCTTTCAATGATATTACCATTTTTTTTTTGACTCGGCTTAGCCCATGATCTTTCGCGAGGGCGACTTGTAAAAAGCCATTTTCACGTCTTTTGTTCTCTTTGAGAGTGGTCAACTGGGAATTGCCTAGGTATAAAAGCAACCAAGTCGGCTGCATAAATTAATTCCACGACAATCCTCAAAACAATCATCGCAACGATTACTTCATCCTATCTAGTCTACTTACTGTAGATCACAAATAAACATGGCGTCCATCGACCGGCACCATCTTGACCTCTACCTGGCAATTTGCAAGCCACAAGACCCAGAAGACCCTCCTATCCACTGGATGATGATGATGGCCCACCCAGGCGCAGAACGATGCACGTGGCTTCACTGTGAAGGTTTTCGAGGCAATCGTAGGACCGAGATTGAAGAAGGAAAGAGATTCAATAGTTGGGGTATCGGCACTAAAGACTTTCTCTGCCGGATCCCAGTATCTGAGGGCATTACAGTAGTCCAAGAAGCTTTGGCTCTTCCAAAACAGAGCTGTCGGTGGTGGGTTTTGTACCTGATGCTTAGGCTTGAGGATAAGGGTCTGATGCCCGAAGGAACTCATAACCACTGGAAGGGACACCGTGACACTGGAAGTACAGAGAATTTTGGAACCGGCTGTCTCGGCGAAACTTATTGACTAACTTTTAGGATCCAGCCATTGCATACTCGCATTTCGTTATTCTGAATGTTTTTTTTTTTTTTTTTGGATGCTTTGTTTGGTATTTCTTAGATATAGCATTCCGTTCTACAATTCGTCCCTTCAAAAGTAAGAATTGAATAAGAAGAAACGTCTACTGCTTTTCAAATTTATCCACACCGTGCTCAATAATCCTAGTAAAGCCATCCAGGTTCAGTATCATCTAATTACTGCCTGCCCAAGCCAGTAGTTGTTATCTAGATAGTATTGCCTGCCTTCAAATTTTGCAATACCACTATGTATTTAAAGATATTTGCCAGTGGGTCTGATCACCTCTGTCAAAATTGAAGTCGGTCATTAGACGAAGTAACTTAATTGTTGTCCATCTTGGCTAGAATGTTGAAAATCACCAAGCCTTATAAGCAGCCCGAAGAGGTCTGTAATCTATAGCAACTACCTAGTTGACTCTATCTGGAGATGCTGAAGATTAAACTGTGTCTATAATGCATCGAAAAACTACCCTCTATCTGGTGAATCGCCCATAAAAAGGTCCACGGATACATCAACCTTATGAGCCAGAGAACAGACTTGATGCGTATTTCAGCAGGTCGAGCCTTGCAGACGCAGAAACGGCTTTGATTGCTGCAGCAAAATATGGAATATCCTTTCCGTTGAAATCGCAGCTGTTCCCTTGACGTCGATGGTCACAAAACCAAAGTCGTCATCACCCAACACGGCCTCGTGGATTAACATTGACTTATTGATCGAGCCAAAAACTTCAGTAGTAGTGCCGATTTTGTCCAAAAATAGATAGGGAAGATCAACGTAGCCCAAGTCTGAGCCACCCATAGACAGATTGAATGTCACATACCCCTGAATGTGTTAATTATGGTCGTTGTGTTGTCAGTGAGAAGAAAAGGACATACCAGCTCCACGATGTAGGGGCTCGGATTGCGAACAGTAATGGTAGCATTGAAGTTAAATCCATCCACTGGCTCATCTAGGATATCCACCCTGGTAACATTGAAAGCTCCATCGGTGTTGATGAATTCTGTGAACGTTAGGAATAAGGACACCTACAAGGTGTATGAATCTATCAGTTCTCACCTGTAACATTATAACCTGATTAAAGCTCGTTAATTCGCTTTTCAAACACACAATAGACGGTAGACACTCACCATTCACTTTCATGATCTTATGAATATTCAAATGAGCAGTCGGGAGACCTCCGAACTTAAGATCCGGTATACCTTCAAACAATAGAGAAGAGTTCTTTGATGATGCGAGGATATGCATTCTATGCTCATAGATCACACGTGATGTCAGGGAGACCCACTTTTCCTATCAACTTCAAATGGACCGAACATGTCGTAACACATATCCAACCTGTGGCATATCCTTGATTTACACCTCATTGCCAATGCCAGGGACCGATAGGCGCGACCATGACCGGGAACGTACTGCTTCCCGACCTAACTCGGCTAATGGAATTGCCGAGAACAATCATGTAGATGAGACTACAGCCCTCTTGGGTTCTGACACTCGGGACCACTCGCCATCGCCGGACGGCGACAGCACCGATGATGATGATGAGGGAAAGCCGTTGCCCAAGGTCCAAATCCTGCTCCTCTGCTACGCCCGAATAATAGAGCCACTGGCCTTCTTCTCTATCTTCCCGTATGTCAACCAAATGATCCAAAGCAACGGAGGCATTGCAGACACAGATGTCGGCTTCTACAGCGGCCTTATTGAGTCATTATTCTCCCTCACGCAAGCCATCGTGATGATATTCTGGGGCCGTGCAGCCGATCGCTTCGGGCGCAAGCCAGTCCTAGTTTTCTCGTTATTCGGCGTGACCTTCGCTACAGGTCTTTTCGGTATGGCAAAGACTATCCCTCAGATGGCCCTGTTTAGGTGCCTCGCCGGTGTCTTCGCCGGTACCATCATCACTATCCGCACCATGATCGCCGAGCACAGCACGCCAAAGACCCAAGCCCAGGCTTTCAGCTGGTTTGCGTTCAGTGGAAACTTGGGTATCTTCCTAGGGCCTCTGCTAGGTGGTTCCCTTGCCGATCCGGCGCGTCAGTACCCGGGTGTTTTTGGAGCCGTCCGGTTCTTCCAAAATTATCCCTACGCGTTATCGAGTCTTGTGGTGGCACTAGTGGGAGCAACCGCTGCTATATCTAGTGCCTGCTTTGTTACAGAGACGTTAGAGAAAGACCCTGATGCTACGGACGGTGACGAGGAGGAGACAACCTCCGACGGGCCGGTCTATAGAGGCGACCTCTCTACATGGCAGCTTTTGAAATCGCCAGGGGTGGGTATGGTGATTTACACCTATGGCCACATCATGGTCCTGGCGTTTGCATACACAGCCGTTATTCCGGTCTTCTGGTTTACGCCCGCGAGCCTAGGAGGATACGGCTTCACGCCACTGCAAATCTCTCTTATGATGGGTCTAAGCGGCGCCGCACAAGCTGCATGGCTCCTCCTAGTCTTCCCACCACTGCAGCGAAAGATCGGGACAAACGGGGTGATACGCCTCTGCGCTACAGCCTATCCGTTCTTCTTCCTGTGCTTTCCATTAGGCAATGTCCTCCTCCGGATAGGGACCGAGGCGTCTGTCAAGGCTTTCTGGATCTTTGTGCCGGTGGTGTTGGTCGTCGGTTGTGGAGTCAGCATGAGTTTTACAGCAATCCAACTCGCTGTCAACGATAGCGCACCCTCACCGAAAGTCTTGGGTACGCTGAACGCGCTGGCCCTGACTGGCGTCAGTGGGCTAAGGGCCTTCTGTCCAGCTCTCTTCACCGCCCTCTTTGCGATAGGCGCGAGGACCCAAGTCGTGGGAGGCTATACAATCTGGATTCTGATGCTTCTATTTGCTGCTGGGTTCTCAGTGGTAGCGAGATACCTACCAGAGCCCCAGAAGAGCCGGAAGCGCCGAAATGTCTAAGGAATTTCACACAATCCCAGTTTGCGAAGCTCACAGCAGGCAAAAGCTGCTCAGTGGTACTCTGTCCTGTTGGAGGCGGAATGGCGCCACATGGACAATGAACCACACACGGTAGCGAGCTCCGTGTCTTCAACAATCTGGGGTTTCACTGTATATAAGCATGTTGCCAACAAAAAAAGTCGGCACAATGATGTGTAGAGTTGCATTTTGTATTGCCTAGTTATACATTGCTAGATTAAGGACAGATCATGAAATGACAAATGCACTATGACCAATACCGTCGAGATTCCCCGAGTATTCCTAATATGACATCCAGATTAAAATCCACACTTCCACGCAGCTAACCTATGTGGTGAACAAGACACTTTAGCAAATTGTAGCCTGTAAGGAAAGCTGTTCAGGCAAATTGCGCGCACATGATCTTTGCTTTGATGGCGAGCCTGAGGTGGACAGCATTTCGAGAGGCCACTATAAAACCCTTCGCTTTTTCGTCCACCGATTCTCTTCCTCTTCTTCTCCTCATCTATGCATCGTCATTGTGAGCCACCCGCATCCCTCTCTCCTTCTTCATGTTTCGAAGCTTGGAATATGCTGACCTCCTTTTTACATTATCAGACATGACGCTCGCGTATTGGCATGTGGGATTTGTCGGAGTTTCTGGGATTTGTAGGAATCTGTGGGAAGGTTGGATTGTGGGATGTTGGAAACTTGATCTGAGGGAGAGGTTCCAAGCAGCTACTCGACATCCCAGCTCAGAGACACCAACTCAGAGCTGGATGTCGTGTCCTGCTTGTTGGTCCTAATAAGCAGGATCGAAGGTTGAGATTTCTTCGATCCTTGAGTAGCTGGCCGGATATCAAAAAGTTCCAATGCATTGCAAGAGTGAAGTGGCCTCTTCCCTTCAATCGGCTCTGCAGGAATACATGCCTATACCAATAGATCAATAGTTTCAGCTTCAATTTCAGTCCCAGTTTCACTTCCACCGTAGAACCAGAAATCAAGCTAGAGAACAAGACAATGTCCATCTCACATCCTCCGGGTGTAGCGACGTTCAGACCTGCGCAGCAGGTGGTTGCCTGTCTCTATCGACCCCTCCAAATCGGGAAATTCTGCAAATTTCCCAGCCTATAAATGCCCAGTCCTCCACCATTTCTCTTTTTCTTTCTTTTCTCCTTCTCATCCATCCGTCCTTGTTCGAGCTCAACGTGAGTCATTCCCTCCCATCCCCCACCCCTCCCATCCCCCACCCCTACCCTCCTCCAAGCTAACCATCTTCCTTCAGTCTCGGGCCGGGACTACTTGCACGCGTTTCTTTTTACTGCGGTCACTGACACAAGGCTGACTACGCTTCCCTGGCTTCAACACAAGGGGAACGCGGAAAACGCTAAGTACTCATGACGGTCGACACGCCCACAAATATGGCTTGCCAGTGGTGTATGGGCAGAAATTATGGGTTGGGGGGGGGTGAAACTACCCCCCTATACAAAGTCCAGTGTGCTTCGCCGAGGTATGTTAATTGTGAAAGCGATGGGTCGTGGTGTTGGATTCGACGGGCAGCTGATCTCTGTGGGCACGAGGGAGAGACAGCAACCGAACTGCTTGCACGGGCTTCAGAGCTCTCATCTTTGGAGTCCTGTGCGGGTTAGCAGATCGGAGATCAACTTTCCTCTGCAGTGTGATTTGGTCTTGTGGGCTGATTGTGCTTGCAATCTTGATCTCCTTGACCATTCTTGCCTCTGGAATACATTCCCTTTTTAATTCATTCATGGTGTCAATACCAATAAATTCCATTTCAAGTAAACTTCACGAGGGCTGGTTGGTATGTTTCTTGATTGAATAGGACAACAACCACGAGACTCAGCCCTCCAGCCTCAAATCTACTCCATCCCCATATACCTCCCTGGTCGTAGTATAAACAAACCACCCATGGATTAGAGCGGGGAAAGCACAGACCAGCCATGTGGCAGGTGGGGTTCAAGCTTAATCTTCAATCGAGATCGCTCTCTACAGACCACCAACACATACACATACCAATAGTATACCAATCCCCATAAGTAAAACCACAAAAAAGCAATGGCGGACCAAGCCCAACCCCACACACCACCACCACAGCCCCAAACTCCAACAGACTCAACCCCCAGTCCGACAACAGACCAACACCAAAAAGAAGCCCTAGCAGCCTTCACAGCAACCCTGCACTCAGTGGGCACAAACCTAGAAGCGCCCCTCCGTGACCGAGCAGCAAATATCCAATCCAACGCCGCAGCACTGGAAAGACAAGAAGCCGAACTAGCAGAGAATACGCAGCGGCTGGCGCGGCAGAATCAGCAATGGCTTGGGTTTGCGGATGAGACGCGGGATGGGTTGAAGGAGATTGGGGATGTGCAGAATTGGGCGGAACTTATTGAGCAGGATTTGTTGGCGCTGGAGGATATGATGGATTCTGTTGAAGGGAGGGGCGGGAGTGAGAGTGATTCGGGGTTGGATCGTGAGTCTGAGGATGGTTGGGATGTTGATGTTGATGGAGATGGGGATGGGAATGGAGATGGTGATGGTGCTGTCAGTGGTGATGGTGATGGGATTGTTAATGGAAATGGGAATGGGAAGAAGGTGGAGCAGCAGACGAGAAGTTGGTTGCGATGGTGGTGATTGTTTTTGATCTCTGTTCATTTGTGTTGGACTTCGACTGTTCGTACTATACATTTATAACACACAGTATCGGGTATCGCTATTTTATTTACTCTTCCTCTCCCTCTTCATCCTCCTCGACCTCCTCTTCCCCTTCAGCCTCCAAGTACTGCCTCCAAGGATCCAAACCGGCACTCTCATTCTCATTCTCATTCTCAAACTCATCCCATTCATCCCACTGCCCGAGACTCATCAAATGCCGCATAGTCGGCCTTCCATGCGGACAGTTCCACGGTTTATCAATAGTTCCCATATTCCTCACCACACGTTCCATCTGCCGCCCCGTCAAAGTTTTACCAATCATAATACTCGACCGACAAGCACGCATAGCAAACATTTTGCGCACTTTGCTCGGCCGCGGGACGGAGACTTCATGCGAGACAGACTCGGACAGCAGAACGATGAGCTCTTCCAGGTCACGAACGCCGAAGACAATTTCCTTGCTGAGTGGTAACGAGACTAATTGGCATCGACGACCGATGGGCTCGTCGCCGCTTTCATCGACCGTCACCACAAACCCGTTTTTCTCTAGCGCGGCTCGATTTTCGAGGACAACCTCTTCCTCGACGGCGGTGAGGTCGAGGCGCTGTGGTCGAACGAGGCGCTGGTGTTGCACAACTGTTTCAGATTGCAGTCGTTCAAAGTTGAACTTTTCGTCTGAGGCGTGTTGGTCGATGATGAAGAGCTCTTCGCCATCTTTTGCTGGACGGACGGCGATGATAAATCCAAGGTTGAACTGGCCTACGATGCGCATCTGGGCGAAGTCTTTCTTGCTCACAGTGAGAGACAGTCGGTCCTCGGCAGTTTTCTCGTCGAGGTCGGTAGCTTCTTGATCTGTCGCCTTCGCACGTGTTTGAAGACCCTGGCGCAGTGCTGCGATTTGGGACTGAAGCCTTGAGACGGATCCGTCAACTGTGCTGACGAGGTTTACAGTGGCATCGCGATGGGCGGCGCCTTTGTTCATCTTATTTGCACGACTGGCGTTATTTTCCTGGGGTAGCACGGCATTCTCTTCAGCTTCATGGATCAAGCGGTGAACAACTGCTTCTTCCCGTGATTTCTTCTCAGCTTCATCGAGATCGTCATCCGCGCCGGCATCATCTTGGTTGGCTTTTGTCTCGTTTCCTTCCATTCCTCCCAGTTCAGGCGGGGCATTTTCAGGAATATACTCGGCGTCCTCGGACGGTGAAGGATCGGGTTCTTCTTCGCCATCTTGGGTCTCTTGCGTCTGCTCGATCTCGCTTTCGCCTTCTTCGTCTTCCTCCATCGGCTCGGCCTCACTCACGGCTTCTTCCTCCTCCTCCTCCTCCTCCTCCTCTTCTCCTTCCACGTCCTCCTCTGCTTCTTCTTCTCCTTCCACCTCATCGTCTTCCTCAACCTGCGACCCCGGGGCAGCAAACGCCTGCATATGCTTGCCGAAAATGTTAGGCCGTGATGGCGTATGAACCAGCCTCTTCCGCCGCGGCGGTTGTCTCATAGGAGGTGGATCTACAGATGCCCGCTTTCGCGGTAAACCACTCCCAACCATAGAAGTGACAGTTCGATCGCCAATAGTTATAGTAGCCATTTCAGCAGGCATGCGTCGAGGACGCATTCTATCAAATGCATTCTGAATGACATTTGGTGTCTCTTCATTTGGGTCGCCGCGTGTGTGACTAGGTATCTCATCTAACGCTGAGGGTTGGGAGGATGGGTCTTCTTGTGTTTGCTCCTCCAGTTCCTCTTCCACCAGGGAAGAAGGCTCGTTATTCGTGGTTTCAGCGGCAGATGATTCTGGCTCATTTGCAGATGGGATTGGAGTCGGAGCTGGCGAAGGCTTTGATGCAGCACGAGGCGTTCTCAAAGATGGAGCTGGAGATGATGTCGCTCGCGATGGGCTTTCTGTGCCTTCTTGCGAGCTCATGACTCGCTTGCTTGCACTCGGCTGACTAACAACAGGTGTCTCCGCTGGACTATCTCTGCTCCGACCTCGAGTCGGGCTGTCAACTTCAGCGCTTTGGCTGAGCTGCCGAGCAGTGACAAACCCAGGAAGTGATGCTAGTGGTTGTTGCTTTGCCGAAGCCTTGGATTTGACCTGTGACTGCGGCACCGTCTGATCCGCAGCCTCGAACAACTGAGCAAGAGACGCCTTAAGGGACTCAACCAAAGCTCCCGCATCGTGTAGCAGAATCATGCGTTTATCAGGCGAGACATTGACATCATAAGCATCGGTATCCATCTTGAAATCAGCAAAGATAAACGGCGACTGGGAAACATTGAAGGATTTGTAGACTTCGTTAAAGGCCTTGGCAATCTGCGGCAGACCACAAGGCCTCGTATTCACGAAGAACATCTGTCTATCAGGCGTCTGCCGTCCCTCGCCAAAGACAGGTCGTGAGATATGACCCTGGACATGGATTCGATTGAGCCCCTCATCTCCGGCCCGCTTCATAGCAGTAGAAGGCTCATACTCCAAGTCCAGATCCAGCGCAATCAGCGCCGAAAGCGTCTTTGCTCCGTAGACATTGGCGATATTCTCCCTCGTGGTGGCATTCCCATTTGTAGAAAAGACCACCACGTTCCGCGTCTTGCCAACGGTATTCTTGACGCTGAATTTGACCCCAGTGCTGATGCAAGCGTAAGCATGGAGCAAATTCAACACTTTGCCATATTCCCGCTTAATATTCTTCTCCAGTTCGCGTCTGCGCACGGGAAGTCTCTTGAAGATCCCTTCAACGGACGCAGTTGTTCCTTTCTGTCCAGCAACGATCTGCGGTTTGCGCAGTTTCCCAGACTGCTCGAAATCAAGTCGATTCGCACGTGGGGCTTGCTGCGCTTGCGCGGTGATGATGTGGAAATCGGCCAGAGCGCACAGTGAGGATATCGCCTCGCCTCGGAAACCGAAGGTGTTTAGACTGGCGAGGTCATCGTATGTGGATAATTTGGAGGTATAGTGTTTCAAGGCTATCGCACAGAAGACTGATTAGCTGGAGACTGAAGGTTTTCCAAATGTGAAGGAAAATCTCACCAACGTTCTCATAGTTCTCCGGTGCGATCCCGCTGCCGTTGTCTTGCACCTCGATCAGATCCAACCCATTATTCTTGAATCGGACCTCTGTCGAACCCGTATGCGTTAGAGTACGTCTTCGAGCACTTCATCCCAGTTGAGATCACCCACCTATCGAGGTTGCACCAGCATCGAGACTGTTTTCAATGAGCTCTTTGGCGACGGAACATAGGTCAACGATGACCTGACCGGATTGGATTTGGTGGACCTAGCAAACGCGATGGTTAGACATTTGTGGGTAGAGCAGTATCAGAAGTCATACCGAGCGAGCCTCGATGGCCTGGATTGTCGCCATGTTCATTCCATGGTGTCTGAGGTGGGCAAGTTGGGCGCGTCGCACTTTACGCGTGGGTTTTGCCAAGACTTGATAAGATATGACGGAGGACTCGGAGGCCAATGTCCCATGCTTGTCCTGTCTTTGGATTTACATTCAATATATTTGCTTGTCACAGACAAATTTGCTATTGCAGCTATGAACTAAAATATAACAGAACCAACAACATTCCAATATCGAACAGACCTAGTAAACACCGAAGCGATCCGGCAGAAGAACAGGAGCAACCAGGGTCCACAAGTAGATAGCATAGCAGACCCAGGAGCTGACAATCTTCACCCAGCTGGCCCAGTATGTGCGGCCTACAGGAGCGAAATCGGTGGTAGTCTCGAGTGACAGTCCCTGGACCAGCAATGTGGCCACCCAAGTTGTGGCCAGGAAGAAGATGACGTGAAAGAGCGAGTAATTGTACTGGGTGGAGCCACGCTCATCATCCTTGGCGGTTTCATACTCGTCCTCATCATCGCTGTCATCCAAGGCACTGGCAGGCAGACTACCACTCTCAACGGCAGCCCGGAGGGCTTCGGCGCGCATCTCACGACGAGCGGCTGGTTGTTGGGTCACCAATCCATGCTCGTTATCATCTACACCCAGCTGGACGTAGTTGTGGCCACCCTTGGATCCCAGCGCAATACCTTGTGTGGCAGCGCGGGTAGTGGTGTATGCAATTGTCGCCATAGTGACGATAGCTCCGAGAACAATAGTGGCAGTTCCAATTCCGCGAGACCGGATCAGGGGGTTGCAGTTGTTGTCGTCAGGCTCCATCGAGACTGCAGACATGGTGAGATAAGTACAGTACACAGTAACCATCGCGGCCTGGGCCAATCCCGCGCGAGAGTTCGACTCCTGAACTGCCGGCTGTACAGAGATGAATGAGATGATCAAGAAGACAACCAAGTTAATCTGGGCGAGTCAGTTTTGTGCCAGAGTCTGAGAACGGGTAGCTTACCGTGATAGCAGCCTGATTCATAGAACATCCGCTGTTGGCGAAGAAGATGTACATCAGGATAGTCATGACGAAAGATGCCAAGTACATGCCGAGGGTCGAACCGATAAGCAAACCACGCCACACACGAGAATCGCTGTCCTCGATTTTCTGTAGGCACAACTCGGCCCAGGAGTGCGCGAGGTCCACCAGCAGGATCAAGCCCAAAAGTAAGAAGAGCATGGCACAGAAGAAGGCGATGTAATTGCCATAGACGAAGAAGAAGGGTTCGGGGATGAAGAACGACATGACGACGAATGCCATCCAGAGGATAATCTTCGGGCCCCAGTATCCATTCTGAAGGGAAGCGCGGCTATCTTTCGAGGTTTTGACACCGAGGAGCAAGAGGGCAAAGATCAAGTGGAAGAGACCGAGAGCAAAATTGATGCGATGAACCGCGACCCAGCCGTAACATTCCTTCCCGTCGCATCGAATTTCCATGTAGTCGAGGGTCAAATGCTGCAATTTCTTCAAAGCCCATGGCGTGAGCATAATCCAGGAGATTATCGAGTTGATCAAGAGGATAAACGCATAGGCAATTCTCGTCGCCATACTGTTTTCCTTGTTAGTCCGAGGTTCTCCGCACTAGGCAGCCGATGATAGGTACCTGTTTTGGAACTTTCCGCAGGCGCTGCAAACCATCGAGCATGTCGCTGCTCCACAGCATGAAGTTCCGATTGTCACGAGCTGTGCGAGGAAAGCAAGTCAGTCAGGCTGCATGTTTATGGTGATAGGCGACAACGTACTGTGCCAACACTCGGCACGGCCAAGAGCGGCAAAGAAAGGAGGGCACCCATATTGGGATTATAGGTATGAGGTATCCCAGCCCAGTCGAATAGTTGATTGTGTGTATGTACCTAGATGCAGGTCTCTGCGTGCAGTATGGGAGAGGAGAAGTTGGAGATCACCTGGTCAGGAACCCGCCGCCTTCGTCATGTTATGTAAGCACCAGGCCGGTCGACGGGTGTTCGGAAAGAAAGTAATTAGGCACAATTGCGGGCACATGACAGCCCTAGAGAGATGTCTTATCGGAGAATCGGTGTTGATAAGTTAGTCTTAGTATGGTGACGTATAGGTTAGGCTGGATTCGCAATATGTAGAGATATTGATGCTGTGCATATGCAGCCTGTTATCTAGACCACCTTAACCTCCCCTCTACTTTTCTACCCATTGCCATTGCTACAATTCCACAGTATTCCAGTATATTGAAGTTCTCCATAACTTGGCACATTTGACGTTCCGACGCGGGTCAAGTGTCCACAGGTGATCTCCAGATTCCTTACCTAACAGGTCCCCCCCAGGGCCGATTACGACGCTCCTGAAAAGTCCAGTTGGCCTCCGATTTCACTTTCGACTTCTTCCTATATCCATTCGCTCCTTTCTTTCCTTTCTTTGCTCTTTCTCTCTTTCCTTCCTCCGATGTCCCTCCCGTTACCTTCTTATCTATCCTGGGCCTAATCGTCACAACATTCCGCCCACGCGTACACACCGGGAAACAACTGGGAGGACATCCAGTCGAGATAATGACCTCTCTCCATAAAACTGCCCGGACTATTTCCGTCATTGCGGGGACGCTGGTCGCCCTGTCATGCGGAACGAATGTGCGTGATATCTCCGAGCTTATCCCCTTTGAGGATGATTAAGGTTAACAGCATTGACAGTATGCATACTCCGCGTGGGCGCCGCAATTCGCCCAACGGATGAAGCTCTCATCGACTGAGAGCAACATGATAGTGAGTTGTGGTGTGTCTGTCGCGGGGAATGTGTCCTAACAAGCCCTAGGGTGTTGCGGGAAACTTGGGCATGTATGCCATGGGAATCCCCATGGGACTATTAACTGATGCGCGGGGCCCAAGATTGGTCACGCTAGTCGGTTCGATCTGCTTGGGTCTGGGATATTTCCCGATATACTTGGGTATGCTCCGCTACTGCCTCTATATTGAATGGCACTAATGTTAGTAGCATATGAACATGGCGAAGGATCCATGCCGATTATCTTCCTATGCTTATTTACTTTCCTGACCGGAACGGGTGGCTGCGCTGCCTTCGGTGGTGCCATCAAGACAGGTACGTTACACGAGAGACATGCTTGAATTATGGTTAACCAAATGTTACTAGCGGCATCCAACTTCCCCGATCACCGTGGCACAGCTACTGCTTTTCCGCTGGCCGCCTTTGGACTCAGTGCGTTGTTCTGGTCCAACGTATCCACACTCATTTTCAAGGACGACACCGGCCGCTTCCTTCTGCTCTTGGCCCTCGGTACCTCGATCCTGTCATTTGCATCAATTCCATTGCTTCGAATCCTCGCCTCCGAGCCCTACTCAGCTGTCCCACACAACGCAACCGAGTCTAGAAGACTGCATCACCCCACAGATCTACGATCTGTACCGGAGGCCGCAGAAGACTCCGGCCTACATGGCTCAACCGCTTTCGAGCACGGGCAACACCCCGCGCACGCACGATCTCAATCAACCGTCTCAAACTCCCACGGTAGACCACTTGCCAACGACGAGACATCTGTCCTAGTCTCCAAGGACGACCGCCCCCGCCCATCCTTTGACACCCTAGACGACGACTTCCTAGACGAAGTAGCAGACGAGTCGCACTACCTAGACATCAGAGGCCTAGCAATGCTCAAGCGCGTCGAATTCTGGCAACTCTTCCTAACAATGGCCCTGCTCTCCGGAATCGGCCTAATGACAATCAACAACATCGGCAACAGCGTCAAAGCCCTATGGCTCTACTACGACGACAGCGCCACAGACAGATTCATCCAACACCGCCAAGTAATGCACGTCTCTATCCTCTCCTTCGGCAACTTCCTCGGCCGTCTCTTCAGCGGTATCGGCTCAGACCTCCTAGTCAAGAAACTCGGCATGTCCCGCTTCTGGTGTCTCTTCATCTCAGCCGTCGTCTTCACCCTGACCCAGCTAGCTGGTACATCAATCTCAAACCCGAACAGTCTGGTCGTCGTCTCTGGTATGACGGGTATCGCCTACGGCTTCCTCTTCGGCGTCTTCCCTTCCCTCACTGCTCACACGTTCGGTATCAACGGTCTATCCCAGAATTGGGGTGTTATGACCCTCGCCCCTGTGTTCAGTGGTAACGTCTTTAACATCCTATACGGGAGCATTTACGATGGCCATTCCGTGGTCGGGAAGGACGGTGATCGGGAATGTCCTGATGGTCTGGGCTGCTACCGCTCGGCATATTTCATGACTTTCGTCTCGGGTATCTTCGGTATCGCCGTTTGTCTCTGGAGTATCTTCCGTGAGCGGTCGATTCATAATGCCATGAACAGGAAGGCTGGTCACCGGCTTGCGTGAGCTCTGTTTGCATAACGATCATTAGCAGATAGTGACCTTTCTTGGTTGCCTGTCTATCTGTCTCCCTACTTCTTTCTCTTTGTCTTCTTTGTCCTTTTTGATATCTTTTCGGTTTGTTATGACTTGGTATACAGTAGAGTGCATTTGGTGGCATGTTATGTGTCTGGTCTCGACACTAGATACCCACGATGCATTGTTTCTCTTATAGACTTGATACTTTGCGCCTGGCGGGTTTCCCTTACTTCATTTTTCCTTCGTTTGTGCGACAGCTTCAGGATTCCTTGCTTGTTATATACATGGGGAGTATCGAACTTATTCAATACTTATGTATGTTCACGTATTTGCTTGGGATCATATGCACTAGCTATGGGATTTATATGTCCAGCTAGTGTAGGCGGAATACAACCGTTGAAGGCGTATAAAGTATGTCTGTACTGCAGGTAGGCACATTGTCGATAAACATGTGATCATCCATGGATGACAGAAGGTATGTATATCACATCTATCGCATCTATCACATCCATAGCATGTGATGCCAGAAATGGGGCAAGAAGATACCACTGCAGTGGTAGTACAGTCTACCATTAGAATAACCCTATGGAGCCGCCTACCAGCGAGCTGGAACATGACAAAAAGAAGACTCAAGATTGCCAACTATCATAAGTTCCAAGACAGAGCGCCCAAACGAGAACCCTCCAACTATATCACGTATCAATCTCCAGGTCCTCGTAACCACTAAAAAGCAAAGGATGTAAAGAATATTGTATTAGAAGCATAGAGAAGTTCGTACAGCACAGCGCAGGAAAGCAAATTATAACAGAGAGGGTTTGCAAAACATCCAGACATAGGGAAAAGAAAGGGGAAAAAGAATTGAAACCATTCAAGAGTATGAGCTTTTTTTGTTAAGGCTCCAGCCAGTGATGACAATGGAGCCATGGAGGTGAAGGGTATCAAAAAAGATCAGAAGGAACCGGAATGAGACCAGCAACTGAGTGGCCGCGTAGAGAGCCAACCTAGTTACGATATACGCGTGGGTGGGGGTGGTTAAATATATTTGAGTATAGCGGACCTAGACGCTCTTGGGAGATTGCGACTTGGTCTGCGCTTCCTCGCTGGTTTCCACCACGTCTGACAGGCGGATCTTCTTCGCGGAGGGCTCGCCGGACTCGGCGTCGCCGGCGCTGCTGGTTCCGATCTGGCGCTCGAGATCGCTGACGCGACGCTTGAGATCTTCTTCGCGGCGCTGGGAGTCCTCGAGGGATCGGCGGAGACGCACCTCGGAGTCTCGTACAATCATCTCCGACCGGCGCGCGCTGGCGTCGCTCTGTTCGAGTTCTGTCACGCGGCCGCGGAAGAGCTCGTTGACAAACTCCAGTTCACTGACGCGGGTCTTGAGGGATGTGTTGAGGGCCAGGAGGCTTTCGAATGTGTGGGGGGAGTCGAGTTGGCGGTCGACTGCTGAAGGGGAGGGTTGGCGCATCTGGCGCGAGGGGAGGCTGCTGGAGGAGTTGATGTTATCGCCCAGAGTGACGCTATCGAACATGTGCTGGGGTGCGATATTCGAGTTGTGCGCGTGCATCGAACCAAAGCCAGGCGTCTCGGTCCGGGATACGGGGGAGTTCGAGCGATCCGAATGGCCCGGTGACATCTTACGCGACGCGCGGCGGTATCCATGCCCACCGAGAGGAGGAGTTCCAGCCTCCGATCTGGAAGGAAGGCCATTGGTATCGACAGGGCCGCCGGACTATGTTCGCAACCTCGTATCAGCACATATCTTATCTAGGGCCAGATAGAGGCTGGGGAGGGAAAATTTTTGATCGCAAACTCACCTTGCGCTTGGGACCTTGGCCGGTCTTGACGCGATTGCGACTCTTGATCACATCGGTTTTCAAGCTTATCGGACGAGGACGGCCATGAAGTTTCAAGAACAGTCCACAGGCGTTGCAGAGGACTGAGCCCTGTTCATCACGGCGCCACAAGGGAGTAGTGGAGGTGCCGCAATTTTGGCAAACCGGCTGTAATTGAGTACGATTGTCGTCAGTCAATGTAGTGGCCATGGTGGAAGTGAGGAAGATGGGAGAAGATAGAATGATAAGATGAGTTTGAGTCGATAAGGAAAGGGAAAATGCGGGTGCACGGTCCAGGTGCCAAGACCCGAGATAAGCGGATTCTTACAGGGCTCCCTCCAGTGGTTGCGGCGGGCGAGGTATAGGTCATGTTAGCCATGCTCATACTGGCATCGCTTGATGATCTAGATAGGAGTTAGCAGGTTGACGAAAAGTTGCAAATTTGCACGTTCGCAATTGGCAAATTGGTGGGTTCGCAGCCTATAACCTCATTCTGATACACCTTATGCACGAGAGAGGGGCCAGATTACTGCCATATTACTGATCTTCCAAGATTACGCAATATAGATAGCCCAGGTGAGCACCAGGGCAGGTGATCCAGCTTGTGTTGTATGTCCTCACGTACCGGAGATTAGAGGTTGGTGCTGATGCGACAGAAGCCAGAGCTGCCAATCCAGGAAGCGAAGTGCTGACAGTGGTCGAGCTGGAGTAATCACTCTCGAACTTTGCCACACTTTTGATATCCGGCAGCGTGGTAGAAAAGGGTATCGATCCGTTGGAGGGCTGACGCGTAGTAGAGGCTTCGGACGGGGAATCGTAGGGAAATTCGCGGACTTGAGGCGAACCAGGTTTGAGAGCCGGGTCAATGGGCGACGCCCTGTAGAGGATGGAAGCCACCGTGGAGGTGGGAAGGCGGGTGTCGATTGAAATCCGGCCGTGAACCGAATTGAAGGACTGGGAAGACAACGATCGGTCGAATCACGCGACAGTTGCAATTGAGTTTCGTTGATTTGGAGAATCAAGAAACAATCGAGGCAATTGAGACAACTGAAGCAATTGGAGCAATCGATCAGATCAAAGACAAGATCTCCCAGGTACTCGGACAGGTCGAACGACGGTCGAAGATCGAACGGGTAAGAATGGAAAGAGAGGATGGGAAGGACCCGAGGATTAAACCAAAGATTAAATCAAGAAGAAACAGTCAGATTAGAGACATTAAGATCTTCGAGATCGAAGGTGGGAAGGGGAAGAAGAAGAAGATCTTATCCTCCGATTGTTATTATCGCGTGTCTTATCGTGCTTATTTAATACCACTGCATGCCTACTAGGTATAGGAATGCCCTGCCTCCTCTGTCATTCCCCTGCCACTCTAGACTTGCGAGACAAGTCAATTGAGTTCTGCTGTACACCTCTAGTAATTTTCTAGACCGGAAACATTTATCAAAGTCCCCTGTATATAGAGCCAGAGGCTTAATAGATGGATTTACTAAACATAGATAGCATAGATATGTGTAGGTAACATTTCACTTCTACGGAGTCAACTTAAGCATTGTTAAACCGCTATACTCTGCCGTACAAACCTGTATAAACCGCCAATCTACATAAGGAGAGACACCCCTTTTATGCTTAACTACGTAGGGGGTGGAGACGTGGCGGTGCGTATTGGTATTACCGTATTTGGCACACCGGACCAGCCAACCGCAAACAGGTGGCCGTTTCTGCCCGCTGACATTTTCACCGCCCCGGTAAATTAAGGGTATCCCGTACCCCGAAACGCCCCCTGCCCTTAAGTGTCTAGCCAGTGTTATTTCAGCTGCCTTCGCCTCTAGCCGGTCCTTCACTTTCTCACCTTCTTACCTTCCCTTCTTTGTAATGGATTAACCTCCTTTTTGTCTTAATTTGCCGTCCTTCCTTTCTACTGGCTCCTTCCGTTACCCCCTTCCATAGATCGATTCATCACAATGCCGAAAAACCGCCCTGCCACCTCGGGATACGCCCGACTCGCCCAGGAGGAAGAGGAACGGGGCTATCTTCACTATGATTCAGAGGAGGAACAAGGTGCTATTTCGATAGCATCCACCTCCGCGCCCCGATATGCCCCCATCTCCTCCCGAGCCCAGATGCAGGCATCCGGTCTCCATTCGCCCAACGGTCATCGACGCCGGCATAGCGGATATCAATACCCCCGGGGACGTCGGAACTCCGGTGTAGATATCAAGGCCATTAATGCGCGTCTTGAAAAGTGGGCGGATGAGATTGCCTCCAAATTCAAGATCAACAGAGTCAAGGGCAAGAGTTATGAGGAGGAGAAGCTGGAGATCTATCATTCGGTCTTCCAGGCTCCTCCAGGTATCCGCCCTGTGACTGCCGAAACTCTCGAATCAGATGAATTTGAAGGCGAGCAAAGGCGAGCCCGAGCTGAATACGAGGAGATCATCGAAAGTGTTCGCCTGGCCATTGAACTCGACGTACACCCGCGGATGATCTCACAAGGAAGCTCGGGCAGTTACTTTGCTCGAAACCCTGAGGGGAAGGTAGTGGGTGTGTTTAAACCGAAGGACGAGGAGCCCTACGCCTCACGAAACCCCAAATGGACCAAATGGATTCACCGCAACTTGTTCCCCTGCTTCTTCGGCCGTGCATGTCTCATTCCCAACCTTTCCTACGTCTCGGAAGCCGCCGCCTACGTTCTCGATGCTCGCCTGCGCACGAACCTCGTTCCCTACACTGGTATTGTGCGGCTATCCTCGAAATCATTCTTCTATGATTTCTGGGACCGAAGAAAGGCATGGAAGGGCAAGAAATCGTTGCCCCCCAAGGCAGGGAGTTTCCAAGTTTTCCTAAAAGGATTCAAGGATGCCAACATTTTCCTACGAGAACACCCCTGGCCTGACCAGGCCAACACCGGCTTCCGCGCCGAGGATGCCCCGAAGCGCAAGAAGCGGCCGTGGAACGAGGCCTGCCGTCCTTCAGGGACCCAGTCAGACGACGAGGATGACGAAGATCCTGGATACGTACCCTCACCACCCCCCTCGCGTGACCCGAGTGCCGAGCGCCAATTCTACTGGACGGAGAATCTCAAGCAATCATTCCGCGAAGAGCTGGAGAAGCTTGTGATTTTGGATTACATCATGCGAAACACTGACCGAGGCCTTGATAACTGGATGGTCAAGATTGACTGGGGGACAGAGTCGGTTTCTATTGTGGCAGACCCTCCCAAGAACAACGAGCCACAACCTAGGCATGATGAGGATGAACTCTTGCCTCCGCCTCGTCCAGTTTCCGTGAACTCGAACGGCACAAAAAGCCCTAATGCTCCCTATAAGCGACATGAAACCATGATGGCAATCAGTCGCACAGGAACCCCCCTAGCTTCGTCTGAGCAGTCAGCTTCTGTTCAACTTGGTGCCATTGACAACAGTCTGTCTTGGCCATGGAAACATCCAGACGCAGTAAGTTTCCGGTCCATCCATCTCAATGATCAGTACTAACAATTCGCAGTGGCGCAGTTTCCCCTTCGGTTGGCTCTTCCTGCCAGTATCCTTGATTGGACAGCCCTTCTCGCAAAGAACCCGCGACCACTTCCTCCCCCTCCTTACATCGACAGATTGGTGGAGCGGAACACAAATGGCTCTGCGTGGCATCTTTGCACAAGATGACGATTTCAAGGAGAGCATGTTCGCTCGCCAAATTGCGGTTATGAAAGGTCAAGCCTGGAATGTCGTGGAGACATTGAAGCAACCGGATCACGGCCCTCTCGAACTCACTCGTCGTACCCGGGTCTGTGTCTGGGATGATCTCGTTGATGTTCCCGTTGCCATCCCGATGCGCGCTCCTTCGACTGACAGGCAAAGAAACCAATCTATGAATTACGACCCTTATGAAGAAGAGATGGACATCGGCGCATCTGCCTCTTCCCAACCAGCCCCTGAACGCGAGCGCGACTTGTTAGGATTGAACTCGTCGCCCAGCGATCTCCCTAACCCGAACCGATTCGAGCTCTCTCGAGGTCGTGCCGATGGCGACGCTGGCGGCTCGATCGGTAGCCCTGCTACTATGAACGAGCAGGATTTCGCTCGAAATGCCGATGGTCCAGCTGGTGGGTCTCTCGACGGGTGGCCTTCACTTCCTCCGCGTCCTCCTCACAAGCACCGAAAGCAAGGCGGGTCCCTGTCCTACCGCGTTCCCCACGTCAACACATTTGGCAGCGATGACCTGGAAGGAGACCTTGGCTACGCAGTTGCTGAAGGCATGGAAGGCAATCAACGCAAGGTGATCGTTGAGCGCCTCGAAGCCGTCAAAAGCAAAAATCCCGTCTTCACCTGGTGCTAAGGTTATATCGACCTTGCTCGGCCTTGCATCACCTTTTATTTCCACACCTTCGCATTTTGCATTTCTTTTCCTCATTAATCTGCACCCATCTTCTGCAGCGGTGTATTGAGCGGGAAACCGGGATCCAACCACTCACTCGCCGGCCACCAATTTCCCGCTCAAGACATATTGACTGCGCTTCTCTTTCTGTGACCTTTCACACGAGTCCTTTACTGGACATGCTCATGATTTGGGGAGATTCCCGTGTTGTATATAAATCTTCTTTGGCTGTTCCGGTTGCCTTGGGTTGTGGCGCATTGATTGAGCGAACTGCCTCATGTAGCATATATGACGAGACTTAATTCTATGATACCTTTGTTGTCCCTTCTGTGTAAATTGTTTTGGCTGCATTTAGACTAGTAGGCATTCCATAGATTCTGTGGTGGTCATTTGTTCGGCGCCTGTTCGTTCGCCTGGCTGTGGGGATGATTGTGTCTAGGTCACGAGTTACTGTTCGATTTTCTGGAGGTACTGGCTTGTGGAGTTTGCAGTTTATGTCACTGGGTATGACGATTTTGCTTTACGAGTGACTTATATTCACTGATGTATAGAGCTGGTTTAATATAGATCATGCTAGTATCCACTATCAACGATGAGATGAGATAACATCGTGGCTATCACGAAAACACCTAGGCTAGACTCAAATATGGCTGGTATCAGCTATTGCCAATAAATAGGTCTAAGCATATATGCACTATCGAAGAAGGCTCCGGAATGTCTGAAGCTAAACGCCCGTTTAACGTTATATCATTTGATCTATAAAGCCTCGCCCGGGCGACTAAGCGCGGGGACATGTCACACTTTCCATAAATTTTCTTTTTCCCTTTCTCTCATCTCGACCATCTTTCTCGACCGTTCCCCCTTTTGATTCCCTTTATCCCCTTTATTCCCATCTATATCTATCATCTAGCGTATAAAGTACGCCAAACGCGGCTTCAAACGCGGCACTGATAAGAACCTTATCGGGATTATCCGAGATTGAGGTCATTTGCTTCATTCTCTGCCTCTACAAACGACTCGAGACGAATACAGTCGCGCACGCCGATATCCCTAACAGCCGCTCGAGGCCAGCAAGTACCTCGAAAATCCCCAGGTGCCACTTTCGACCTGGTTATAATCGACCCCACGGGCAGGCAAACGACAAGGCGCCGACGGGATTGCGACCAAGGAATCGACACCATAACCACTGCCATAAATATTACCCAGGACCCCAGACTGAAGTGGCACGATACTATCCCGTGCTCTGCGCCTGTATCGTGAACTTCCAATGACGAGAGAGATCCTGCGACTCTCGCGTCTGGAAGGCGCTCCCTTCGTTCAGCAGACAATTTGCGCCGTCATCGTGTTCCAACATTAAACGGTACTACATTCTCTCGAGGCTCAAGATTTCGTTACTGCCGACGATCAAGTTGCGTTCACAGCGAAACCTACAAAACGTCAGGCGGTGGATTTATCACGAATCGCCGTCGAGTCTACACCTACAACCTACAACCCACCTGGCTCCCGTGAACGCTGTTCACTGTATCATAAGCCTTCAAGCTTTGACTCATACAGACTCGGTGCGGTGCAAACCGTCCACAGTTTACGGTGAGTGCTAAAAAGAAGCGATCACGTACTTTCGCCAGCGAAACCGGCTTTCTTTCAAGCCACTGACACTTGCGTCCCCCGTCACTTTAGGACTTGCGTACGTTCACTCCAGGACTTGCGTACCGTCACTTTAGTCCCACCATCCGAACAAAACTTTATCCCAAATCCTCGAAGCTCGACGACGAAAGATGGCTTCCCATCCGTCCATTCTCTTGGACCCAAAGTCCTACAAGAAACAGGTCCAGAACAATGGTAACCATCCCGCTTCTTCTACGTCTTCCCTTTCCCCGGCGGGTGATCATATTGAAACGAGACCTGCCACTATGCCCTACGAGTCTTTGCAAGTCCCTCCTGGGTCTTCGACTTCGTCTCCTATTCCTGCATCACTTTTTTCTTCTGCCCTTCCCTCGCATGATTTCTCGTCTTACCATCCGATGGATACTTCTGTGACGACTGGAGCGGTTACTCTCGCCTCAGTTGAGACTCATGCCCCTACTGCGCTTGATTCGTCTTCGTATCAAATGGACGCAACCATGATAACTGGCGAGCCTCCTCTCGCCTCAGTTGAAACTCATGTCCCTACTGCGCTTGATCCCCCTGGCCCTATCACACATTCTTTCCATGATTATTCTTTTTATCCTGGCGTAACAGACCCCATGTCTGTGGAATCGGCATTGACTCTTGGCTCACTTCGCGAACCCACAGGAAGACGCAAGAAAAACGATACGTCTCCAGCCCATCCCATGGCGCCACCCGGTACTGCCACGACAAGCTTCCGAGGACCTTCTCCAATGGCGTCTCCGAACCAACCAACTAGCAGGGTTTCGAGCCCGGCCCCGAAGCCAGAATCCAATCTGACCGTGCAGTTTACTACAGCCCTCGATGAAGCGAATGAGAGTGACTCAAAACGGAGTTATCACGAAATGAGCGACGAGGAAGATGTTCGTCGGCCAAATCTCATCGAAGATGTCTATGGCGTTGAACATCGGAAGAATCCACCGACAAAGAAGGTCAAAACTGATGGCACAGACGAAAAGCCCAGCATGGCTAACATACCGATCGCAATCTCCGGAGATACTGGACTCGGCAAATTCATGAAAGAAGGGGAGAGCAATCAGACTGCAACTCCAACTGCTTCTGCTGTTGTTGATTTGACCGCCGGTAAAGTATTTCTCAGCGTCAAATTTGTTCACTGCAGGCTAACTCTGTATTAGATGCCACTAACGCGTCCAACGATGATGATGACGAAGTGCAATGCACAGGGTCCGCTGACCTTAGCACCCAAGAGGTCTGCTTCGGAAGGATCGAAAACGCCTTCATCAACGCCCATCATGTCCCTCAACCCCCACCAAATCCTGTCTTCAACGACTCTGCTTCTCATTGGACTTCAATAAAGCTCGACCTTCGGCGTCAGCCTACGGGCAATTTCCAAATCGATGCCATTGATCCTTACGGGAACAACTTTGGCATGGTTGATGCGAAGACTGCTATAGCACTATGCCCATTGCTTGACTCCACTGCATGGCCCGTGGGATTCACTGCGCGACTCGACACTCGGAAGAAGGTGCCTGGAGAAGTGATTGGGGGACCGGTATCGGGTATCTATCGTGTATCCATCAACCTCTATGGCCAGAGACAGCATGCCACTGGGATTGGGAAATTTCTGGGCCAGAAAAACGTCTGGCTGGGAACTCCAACGGTCTTGGGACAAGGAAGTATACTTTTCAACCCACACGCGAATGTGCGCCGTCAGATGAACGCAGCAGCAGTCGCCGGCAATAACGTTACTGGACGCTCGACCGTTCGCTATGAGGTTCGAACTGCTGAGGAGGTGAACGATGCCGTTATGAAGATGTTTGATCAGCTCATCACTGTGGACATCCCAACAATGGAGCCAAGTTCTCACATCCTGACCCCCCTGCTACCGCATCAGAAACAAGCTCTCTGGTTTATGACAGAGAAAGAGAAGCCGCGCAAGTTCGGCCCTAACGAGGAAGACAACAACTCGTTGTGGCGAATGGTCCGCACGTCTGGTGGCAAAATTCAATACCGCGAGATCATCACCGGACTTGTTCTTGATAGCAAGCCCGAGGAGTCTCTGGGAGGCCTATTGGCTGATATGATGGGTTTGGGCAAGACTTTGAGCATCCTATCGTTGATAACGGCCTCTCTTGAGTCATCTCTTGAATGGAAAAGATTGGCACCTCACCCCAGCCTTGTTCGCGCGATTCCTGGCATTCGCAATACGCGCACTACCCTTCTAGTTGTCCCTTTGAGCGCGGTCAGCAACTGGACAACGCAGATCAATGAGCATCTCGCGCCAGACTCTCTCAAGTGTCATACATTCCATGGCCCAAATCGTATTACTGATTTGGACGAACTCGCGAAATATGACGTTCTCATCACCACCTATAGCACCGTTCTCAGTGAGATGAATGGGCGGGGCGCCAGGCGCGGAGACAGCCCTTTGAGGAGGATGAATATGTTCCGGATTGTGCTTGATGAGGCTCACACCATCAGAGAGCAGAATGCAAGGCAAACAAAGGCTATACTGGATCTCAACGCTGAGCGCAAATGGTCTGTGACTGGAACTCCGATCCAGAATCGCCTGGAAGATCTTTTGTCTGTCACCAAATTTCTCCGCATTTATCCTTACAATGAGCGGAGCAGTTTCGTCCAGCATATTTTGAGTCCTTTCAAGACAGGTGACCCCACTGTTCTTGCTAGCTTGCGAGTCATGGTGGACTCGTTCACTTTGCGCCGCGTCAAGGATAGAATCAATTTGCCACCCCGCAATGATAACATGGTCATATTGGATTTCACCGAGCAGGAGAAGCAACTGCATGAGTTCTTCCGCAATGAGTCAAATGTCATGATGCGCGTCATTGCTGGAGAATCCAAGAACAAGATGGGTGGCCGGATGTACCACCACGTTCTGAAGGCCATGATGATTCTTCGTCAAGTCAGTGCTCATGGCAAAGAGCTTCTGGACATCGAGGACCGCGAGCGGATCAAGGGGTTATCTGTGCACGATGCCATCGACCTGGAGGAAGGTGAACCGGCCGAAACACCCGCAGCCTTGGACAAGAAGGCGTATGGCATGTTCTCTATGAGACAGGACATGGCAGAGGATCTGTGTGCGACAGAAACCTGCAACAAACCCCTCGAGCCAATCCTCGCTGCGAATGGAGAAGTCGACCGTGACGCCCCGATGGCGATATACCTGCCCTGCGGCTGTGTCTTCTGCCCGAATTGTTTCTCTGGTTGGAAAGAAGTGTTCGACTCGAACTCCGAGACTCCCATGGAGTGTCCCGGCTGCAAGGGATGGACCGCCATGGCCTACTCCGTAATCACACCCTCTGGCCTTGACGAATATCAGGCCCAGCAGGATCAAGAGCGCCGTGACCGCCAAAATGGGAAGGTTGGCAAGGTTTTCGGTGAATATGAAGGCCCGCACACTAAGACCACCGCACTGCTTAATTACCTCAAGGGAAGTGTCGAGGACAGCAAGAAACTCGAAGGCGAGCCACCCATCAAGAGCGTTGTGTTCTCCGGCTGGACCTCCCACCTGGACCTCATCGAGATCGCCCTGCGAAACAACGGACTGGACGGCTTTGTCAGACTGGACGGCACGATGACCCTTGCCGCACGAATGAAGGCCCTCGAACTGTTCGCCAAAGACGATTCGATCACCATTCTCCTGGCTACCATCGGTGCAGGTGGTGTCGGTCTCAATCTAACCTCCGCATCGCGTGTCTTCATCATGGAGCCACAATACAATCCAGCCGCCGTTGCACAGGCCGTCGACCGTGTCCACCGTCTCGGACAGACCCGACCCGTGGAGACATACCAGTTCATTATGAAAGGCAGTATCGAGGAGAAGATCCAGGAACTCGCCAAGAAGAAGCAGCAGCTCGCAGATATGAGCATGAACCGTGGTAAACTGGATAAGCGGGAGGTTCAGGAGGCTCGTATGCGCGAGTACCGTTCCCTCTTCAAGTGATGACTCTTCATGATTCTTTCCTTTCTTTTCTTTTCATTCTTTTTATTTCTTACTTTTTTTACGGCACTTTTTTGCGTTTTTCAATGTTCCCCATCTCATTTGATTTCTTCTGCCTAGATCCTGGCGGCATGCTGGTTTCGTTTATATGATACCCGGGAAGGAGAAGGCGTTAGTATAGTTATTTCGAAGCATACCTCTTTCATCCTTTGATTCTCCTTATGGGATGGCATACAGGATGTTTCTTCCTTCTTTTCTTTTTATTGCTTTTACTTTATCCCATGCGAGCTTTATACATGGCTGCTTGCTTTTCTGATAGATCGTGCTTTGATGCGTCTCTCATCACGTTCCATTGTATTTGCCCTGCCCTAGATCGAGCTTGTTTATAATCCCGGAAATGACTCTTCCTACGTATATGGGATGGTATAATGATCTCTTTTTTTATCCTATCCTATCATTCTTTCATTGAGACAAACAGTGAGTAATGCTGCTTCGAATTGCTGGTAATCCCAAGCTGCAGTGTATCCTCGTCGCCGTAGTAAATTGTCTTTGTCAAATAATTGCCAGTTTAAGACAGCTTCTTTAAGGCGTCCTGTCCTAGCCTTTCTCGTTCAATTCCGGATACTGTCTAATGTTAAGCAGATCCGTCCGAAATACCTTGGCATCTTCATGAGCCTCGCCCTGTACCCCCAGTCGCTCTCGGAGCAACTTCTCCATCTTGAATCATGATAATGCCCAAGTTGAGATCGCAATGAGTGAGTACGTATGGCAATGAGTGAGTACGTATGGCTCACATTTTGGTAGGACCTTTTTCAAATTCTTCAATAATGTTTCAGGGTGGTGGTAAAGGCTAAGACCGACAGAATCTCTGAGTTCTTTGTCCGAATGAAAGGGCTCACGAGGATCAAGATTGAAGAACAGTATACTAGGGTAGGCTGGGCTTTGATCGACACATTGGATGGAAGTAAATGTGACAGATCGAAGCCGCTTACGCACTTAAACGACCTCATCTGCGATAGCTATTTTCTGAGCTTCTAATAGCGAATGCCACGCCTCAAGTGTCTGACCAGATATAAGTATCGCCCATCGCGATCAACTCAGTCATGCAGAACCTTTGGAACTAGGATATTGGCATGGGTTGCCAGATATTTCAGTGTCTTGACTTCGATCTTCGCCTTTGGACCTTCATCTCCGCGGTCTTTTACATTACGTCTGAGCCGATGGACCAAACTCCCCGTTGAGAGGCATCCTAAAATAGTTTGCCGATTGACTATCCCATAGCTTGGGGATATCAAAATTGATGCCATCATGGGATCTATGAATCATACTTCCAAGCTTCAATGTCAGCATGGCCAGTTCCAGATCCCTCTCTTCGATATATCTCAATTTTAAAAAGGTCTTTGCGTTGATCCATAGATGCATAGACAAGAATTATACTCTGGCTCTATAATTCTATGACTGGATATGGGCCACGTGTAACGTGGAGCGATTCGAACTGGTTCCATTCATGCTACTCTGCTCATAGATCGGTGAATATCGAACCTTGCACTTTTGCGGCCTTTGGTGCCTTTAAAACCTACCCGGTCAACAGGGCAAGGCCCAAGCCGTTCTTATAGTTCGTGACATTATAATCGGTCACCCCATTGAACCTTGGACGGTTAGAAACTTTGCTTTGACCTTATGGGTTAAGTAGGCCGGTCATGACTCCGCAACTGAGTCTATAATCTCTAACCAAGTGAACACTGAGCGGTAACAATAGAGCCGAGCTTCGACTTAAGCGGGAAAACAATGGAAGTCGAAATCAGCACAAGATGACCGACGTCCTGACCAGGTTTGAGGCGCATAATCAAAAGATGAATTTCACAATTGGGTCCACAAGGCCCATTCTATCCTCTATGTTCGTCTGAGTAAGCTTGACCGCTCCTTGTGTGAATTCCCGATCTCGCTGCGATATAACTTAGATCTTGGGAGTGGTTGCAACGGAGTATATCAACAAAGTCTCTTGGAATTTCATGTGCTTCCCACTGGATGCAGATTCATAGATAAATTGAAGAGGAACGAACGAGCTCTATTGATTCAAGATCTACATCTCATCATCGTTAAATGTCCCTTGCCTTCCCAATCTTATCAAGTCCACAGGTCCACCAAGCGCAACATGCGTTTCCACATTTTGACCCTCGCCATAGCTTTCATTTCAAATGCATGGGCTTGCAACTACCGCAACATCGCCGGAGCCTGCACTTGGTATGGAGATGGTCCCATCTGTGGTAGCTCCATAGACGATTCACACAGTTCCACAGAATATGAGCGCTTCGATCACAATCCCGTACTGGGGTACATGATGGCCACGTCTAAAGGGGACAACGCGGGAGCCCAGTTCTGCGCGGAAGAGAGAACGAGCTGGATAGGAACCTGCTGTGGAGGCTTTGGAACTGGCTGTGTCACTGGCTACAAACGGCTCTGGTGTCGAACCTGGCCGGGAGCTCCTCACTCGTGACCTGCACCATCGGCATCACCATCCTCGTCGTTCTTGTGATGCTGATTGATATGGTCTCGATCTATAGCCTCCAATTGCTCGAAGCACATACAAAGTGCTGGGGGTTTGCAACAGTGAAGGGGAGGGGTGGGGTTGAGAATGGTAACCTTAGGGCTAATTGATGTTGTAACTGAACACGACGTGGGAAGACATAGGGTAAGAATATACCATCTGCAGAAAATGTCCACTTGAGATATAAATCACCAGGTGTAGTGTAGACCTATTGTCTAGAAACTTAAAACCAAGTTCGAGATTCCAATATCGCTAGAGACCAGACTTGATATCATGCTGTATTCATTAGATCTATCCATGCACCTCTGCAATTCGTAAATGGCCATCCACCTCATAACGCCAAAGTAATATCACACGGAAAAAAAGATGACTTGCTCATTCCCATGCCCGTTTCCCACCCCCAGCCCCGGACTGTATATCAATATGCTGAGAAAATTTACTTCTGATATTGACTGTCTCCATAAATACCAACAGAAACAGCATTCAAAACACTCTCCAAACGGGTCCTCAGCTTCTTCAGTTCCCGCACTTTAGCAGCCCGCTCCGTCTCGACACTTCGTAGCTCAGTCTCCAGCTCCCGAATCCTGGTCTCCTGCTCAGCCTCGGAGGCACCGATACCAGGCAGCACAGAGATAAGATATTCGATTTGCTGTTCCTTGATAATGAGGTCACGCGCAAGTTCCCGCTGCCGGCTCGCAAATGTGTGGGGTGAGTCCGGCGCCGGGGGAAGATTAGGGTCTTCTCCTTCTACTGGTGCTTCGGGTGCAGCGCCAGGTTGTTGGGGCCGCGCGAGTGGGGGAGATCCAGGTCCTTGTGCGGCTGCGGCGCCTGCCGCTGTGTTTGCGATAGCTGCTGGGACTGGTGGTGATGAGGAGTTCTTGGTTATTTTGGCTAGGGCTGGTGCGGCGTCTGGGACATCTGGGGGTGGCGTTGTAGGTGCATTGTCGTGGTATGTTGTGAGATAGCCTAGTGTTGCGTAGAATTGGGTTGCGAGCTGGTTTGTTCGTTTGTTAGCAAGGTTTTGAATGTAGGCTTTGGAGCGGTCTACCTGGTCAAGACAGGTCTGGAGCTGGGTGAGGATGTCGGCCATGATGGCGACTGGAGCTTCAGATGTGCAAGTTATGTTGCGAAGAAGCAGATCCGAGGGAAATAGCGAGGTTGGCTCGTCGAGAATGAAAGCGCGGAGCAAATGCGGAGAGAAGCTCCAATGCGGTGAGGCGTTTTCTTCCTTCACAACACTCGATGCGCCTGTTGCGACTACACCATGGCCTCGCTGCCGGAAAGTCTAACTTGAAGCTCAGATACAGTTCTCGGCGCTGCTTTTCCAGCACCCGCATCCATCATGACCTGACGCCCTTCTCGCGCCGACTGTTCAAACTACCCTCTGCACCGTCTCCGCCCTCACAACATCACAATGACCTGACTACCTTCCTCTCCTACGCCAAACACATATCCCTTCCAGAGACAAGCACAGTATACGTCGGCACGCACTATGAATATACAGTCCTCCAAGCGCTCCGCCGGTACGCCCTAGGACTCCACCGCATCGGCGGCCGCGACGACGCCGGCATCGACCTAGTGGGAACCTGGCACCTCCCAGAGCGCGAAGGAGAGCGCGCACTACGCGTACTAGTGCAATGCAAAGCACTCAAAGCCAAACTAGGCCCGAACCTCGTGCGCGAACTCGAAGGGACGTTCCGCCAGGCCCCTGTGGGATGGCGCACGGGCCAGACAGTCGGCGTGCTGGTCGGTCCGCGCGAGGCAACCAAAGGAGTCCGCGATGCGCTTGCGCGGAGCACTTACCCCCTATTTTGGATGATGATCGAGCGGGACGGGACTTTGAAACAGGCTCTTTGGAACGCTCGTGCCGAGGAACTGGGGCTTGGGCCTCTAGGCGTGGAAACGCGATATGGGGCCTCTGAAGGCGAGTCCGGCTCCGTTATCAAGGAGGTTGCTTTGACCTGGGATGGATGTGATATTCCTGATATGGATCGCGTGGAGCTTGATCTGGCTCGGTTCGAAGAGCAATGGGTCGCATCTTGGGCTGCAGACTTGCCGGAGATTGAGAAGGGTGAGCTGCTGGATATTGCTGAGAGGGTGCTACCACATGGCTCGTCGGGACTTTTGCCAGATGGGACAATCTCGGATGCAGACCGGACGAAGGTCCTTCGGGCTTTACAAGAGCGGCAACCTGATCTATCGATACCGGTGTGAATACAGTGAATACACTACTGGGAGGCCAGAGCATCCATGAGCAGTTGTGTGGCCAAAATTTTGAACAAAGTGTACGATTTATGACATGAAATAATCCAAGGGTATAGAAACACCAACAACCAATAACCGTTGAAAAAGCACGGCTCCCCCCCAAGAAACGCCAGAGAGCATAGACTTCCACATAAACAAACCATCGTGATCTTCACCCTTGCATCGTCGACCAAAAGTAGTTTGCGTAGAAGAAACGGGAGAATTTCGGGTCGATATTGACCACATGGACATCGCCTTTGCGGCTGTTGCGAATGACAGCTCGGTTGAAATTGCCAGCCTCATCAGGCTCAATATCAACCCCCAGAGAACGGAAGATTTTGAGTCGCAGACTAGATATAAGTTAGCAGCCATACCAACCCCAAATAAGAGCACAGTCACGCACATTGTCGCATCATCAGCCTCCCGCTCGCGTCGCGTGGTTTCGTCACCCTCGAGACCCTGTGACTCGAGGTCGGCCAGTCTCTCCTTGAGCATTTCGAGCTCACTCTCCAGGCGCTCACTTTCAATCTCCAGCTCCGAGGCCGCTTTGGCAATGCGGAATTTCTTGGTGTCCAACTCCACGATTTCCGCCGCGTGTTTGCCCGAATCGTGCACTGCCACGGCTTCCTCGTGCTGGGTAGAAAGAGAATTCAAGTTGCGCGAGAGTTTGCGCAGGGCAGATTCGGCCTCGCGAATGCGCAAGTCGCGCGACTGCTGCAGGGTTGAGAGCGAGTCATTGATGCGGGTGACGGCTTGTTTATCGGGTTGGATGTTGAAGTTACCGATCGTGTGGTGGATGAGCTAGAATAGTCAGTAAATTGCAAAGTATAATCTCAGAGTAATCAGAGAAGTAGATACCGTTCCAGGCTCCTCGTCGAGCAACATTGTGTCTGATGTTGGGAGAAACGAAGAGTTGTTTTGGGTTGTAGCGGCGGCAACAGCCAGCCACAGCACCGCCACATGTGTAGCTCCTCCGCAAAGTGACGTTGCGCTTGGGATTTCTGACTTGGCTTCCTCAACGCTCTCTTCCTACTTCTCCTAATCATTAAGCCTCACTCGTCCGCCTCACTCTATCTAAACACCAAGTTTCTATCCTACCATGTCCAACCTCCCATGTAGGTGGTTTGTCCCCACTGATGCCTGGCGCTTAATGGCTAACTCGCTCTCTCAGATGCCGCAGATGCGGAAAGGTTCGTTCTCGGTGAAATGTCTATCCAAGTGCCCAACGACAAAAGCTAAATACCTTGGCGCCCAACAGTCCCTTGAAGCCCGCCGAACTACAGGTCCTCCGGGCACAGTACGAGAAAGAAGGCGACTATGTCGGAATCCAGACAAAGTTCAACTACGCATGGGTATAGCTCCTTCAGCCACTCCGGAGTGCCCGCGCTAACTGGTACTCTCCGCCTTGCGGGGGTGTTCATTATAGGGTCTGATCAAATCCAACGCTCGGTCCGAGCAACAAGAAGGCGTTCGCCTTCTGTCCGAGATCTTCCGCGGAGCCCCAGAACGCCGACGTGAATGTCTATACTACCTAGCACTTGGCAACTTCAAGCTTGGGAACTACGGCGAGGCCCGTCGATACAACGATCTGCTCCTCGAGAAAGAGCCCGCAAACCTGCAAGCCGCCAGCCTCGGGTCACTCATTGATGATAAGGTCGCCAAGGAAGGTCTGATGGGCATTGCCATCGTTGGTGGCTTAGCGGTTGCAGCAGGAGTGGTTGGTAGTCTGATTGTCAAGGGAGCCAGAAGACGGTAAATGCGTTGGCGCCTGCAAGGGCTGTGGCACAGAACTGTCCTTGCGTCTGGAGTATAACCAACTACCAACTGTATTATGGGCTTTTTTTCTTTTCCCTTTTCGCTCGCATCCAAGGCGTTACTCTCTTCGTTGTACTCTGTACTGGTATACATAACATGATAGTACAAAATATAAGCCCGATCTCAGACAAAGGTGTATAAGTCATGTCTCGAAGGTTCCAATGCTCAAATGTTCTTTGTTCTTCTGTACCCCTTGCATTCGTAAATTTCCGAAGTAAAGATTAAGAAAATAAAGCTGCCTGATGCAAGTTCTACTCTATTTTTGTGCACGAAACGTGTTGGTTTGGCCTTTTTAAGGCGATCGAAGGCGATTGTCGATCAACGTCATTGCCTCCACCTCTATCTCTCTATCACACTTGCTTCATCTTCCTCTCTATCTCTCACTCTAACTTTCTCTCTTTCAATCATAAGACACCTTAGACACCTCGTGTTCTTAAGAGAGACCCCTGCTCTCACTCTCACGTCAACAATGACTATTTAAGCCACCAACACTTCTTAGAGCCTCTCCCCGCAGATAAGGCACTGTGACTGCTCCACGCAGCGTTTATCGACTTGACCAGCTTCAACCTTGCGATTTCCACTTACCTCTCTGCTCGCTTAAGCATGGAAAGTGACTCTGATCGCATGTTCTGTCATGCCTGTGGTGGGGTTTGGTTGAAAGACGAGGCGCATGGCTTGACATGCCCGCATTGCGAATCGGATTTCACAGAAATAGTAAGGATAATACCTCACTTTTGTCTTATTTTCGCACTTCTGACTGTGCTTTGCTCCTATTAAGGTTGAAATTCCTCCCGATATTCCCTCCGATAGTCCCCCTGAGCACCCCGCAAACCTGTCGCAACCACGCGTCAGCCCATGGGGAGACCATAATCCATGGGGAGTAGACGAAGAGCTCCCTGGAACAACATCAAGAGATATTCCTTCTGGATTTCATCGTACATACACATCCCCCGACGGGCGTTTTACTTTCAGCAGTACCACGCTCGGCACCGGACACCCCTCAAGCCCGCGCGCATACGGACCCAACGCTGGGATCCCGATGATGATGCAGAATTTCGACAGCATTATTCGAGGTCTGGTGGAACCATCAAACCAACCAGCAAGAGGCTTGGGACTTGATGATAATTTTCATCCTAGTCCCTTTGGCTGGCCCGATTACGAGCGTGCGGGAGACCATCAAACGGGCCCGGCTTCAATTCCATCTCCTGGTCTATCCCCTCGCAATGCGGATGCACCGCAACCACGAGCTCATCAGCCAGTGGGTCTAGCTGAGTATGTGTCTCTTCTTTATGTATTAAGAACTAGCAGACTAACCCCGCATCCCAGCCTTATAGAAGCCATCCGTGCTGATCTAGGGACACCAACTACACGAGCGACCCGCCGAGATCGCCAAACGCCAAACCCTCTTGCTATACTGTCGGCCCTACTAAACATGACTCCAAACGGAGATGCAGTATACTCACAAGAGGAGCTGGACCGTGTCATCACTTCCCTAATCGAGAACACCGGGCCCGGAACTGCGCCGCCCCCAGCTTCTGGAAGTGCCATTCGGTCTTTGCCCAAGAGGAAGGTTGACATGGATATGATGGGCCCGGAGAACAATGCGGAGTGTTCTATTTGTATGGATGCCGTGGAACTTGGCACGGAGGTCACTGTGTTGCCATGCGAGCACTGGTTCCATTTCACCTGCATCGAGGCATGGCTAATCCAGCATAACACCTGCCCGCATTGCCGGCGGAGCATCAACCAGCGTCCAACGTAAGTGGCGCGACACCAACACAACATGACCGGACCCAGAACACCCAGCTGACAGCCCCGTTCAGGCATAATGATGGAACCAGTGACAATCCGGTAGTCATCCCGGATAGCCCTGAGCAGCCGAGATCTCGTCGACGTCTCAGTTCAGCTCGAACTACACGCAGTGGCCGCTCCTCTTTATCTTCTTTGCAAAGTCGACTCTCCCCACGACTTTCACCCCGTCGCTCCCCTACACCTGAAGGACAAGAATCTAACCATGCTCCTCGCCGCTCTAGCCGAAGTGAGGGGAGCAACGGTGGGTTTACTAGCTGGGTCATGAATCGATTTGGAAGCAGCACATAACATTAACCGCGACCTTGATCTGATATGCACGCAGTCCGTCTTTTGGCTTTTTCCAGGGATATGTTTCTTGGTGCGACCTTTGATTTGTTTTAGCGGCAAGACTCGATGTCTTTTTTCTCTTCTTTCTCTTTTCTCCTTCTCTTCCTCTTCTCACCAATACCCCCTTTACCGAATGTCTTTCACTTGATGCGATGGAGCATGGTTCATGGATGATTTTTCAGCGAAGCCGCTTTTCTCAGGCTAGGCCTTTATACACCATGTACATACTTCATCTGATTTGATAACACAATGTTATGGTGATATCTCCCCTATGAAATCTCGAAGAACTTATATCCTATTCCTCCCTCCTCATTCACGCTTGTAAACCAGTCACTGATTATCCCCAACCTTAACAATCCTCCCCGTCTCAGTCTCATACAAATAGCCGGTAATAGGAACATCCAAAACAAGCGGACTATCCTTCAATAACAAAATATCATCCAAAACACTCTGACGCAGATCCCCAAAGGGCAAGAATGCAATATGATCAACATTCTGCTTCAAATCCTCATGGATCTTACCGCGAATCACCTCATCAGTGAAAGTGAGCATCCCACAATCCGTCTAAAGAGAATAAGAGATCAGCAAAAGCTATAAATAGAACCACTGGATGACTGAAAGGAGGGATGCAAGGGGACATGGCAGGATGTATATGCACATGCACAGTGTAAGCTAAGTTACATATACATACATGGTGCACGATGATGATCTCCCGAGTACCAAGAAGCTGCTGCGAGATTATGATACTGCGCAGCGCGTCTGAGACCCTACCGCCCGCGTTGCGGATGACATGGGCGTCGCCTTCTTCGAGGCCTAGGGCGCGGGCTGGATCTATATTTCTGGTGTTAGGGGGTGGTTGGGTGCATAGTTCAGCTCAGTGGGAGGTGATATAGAACGTACCAAGGCGTGCATCCATGCATGCTACCACTGCTACTTTTCTAGAATTTAGATATTGTTTTAGATACTTTTTCTCTTTCCGTATGCTTGTCAGAGGGTGTATCGCGTAGTGTATTGTAGTATAGACTTACCGCTGTGGGGGGAGCTGTAGGTCACCCTTAGTGAAGGATGCCGCGTAATTAGCGTTGGCCGCTTCGAATTCCTTTGCAACCGACATGTTTGGGATAGATTAATTCGGGGGACCTTGGGGTGAGACCGAAGTATATAAATGGGATGCACACCCCGCTTCTGATGTGATATTTGGTTCCGAGACGCCCAGATGGCGTGCTGGGACTTAGATCCAATGAGTATAAGATACTTGCCCGAGTGATATTTGCTTTTTCTTGTACTCTTGGAGGCATGATGTATCGATTATATTTGATTGACTGATTCTAATTACTGGTCATACGGTAGAATGAACAGCATTCCATGCAAAAGGCACCAGCTCAAGCCTTAAACTCCTTCTTCGCAACTCGCTCACACAGATCCTTCAGAGAACCACCAACAGCTTCGAAATCACTGGTCTCAAGGTAAACCTGTCCACTCAGACGAGTCCACAACCAAGCCCCATGGCGGAAAACGGGCAGGAAAGTACGATACTCATCAATCAACTTACTCTGAATCCAAGAAAAAGCACTACGAGCCTCATCCTCAGACAAAACAACAAGAGGAGTATAATCAAAAGACTCAGCAGCCCCCTCCCCGGCAGAAGCAACAGCAATAGGAAGTCGCACAGTCGTCAAAGCACACTGACGCATACGACTTTCCTGACCAGGCTTGAGATCAGGTTCTTGGAGAACATCCGTGCCAAGTGTAGCAGCGACGGCATCAGCACCTTCATTTGCGACCTTTTGACAATATGAGATGATAGCGTCTTCGCCGCCGCAGACTTCAGCGCGGAACTTCAGCGCGGCTGGGAGGCAGATGTAGGCGGAGTCATCGCTTGTAGCGACGAATTCGAAGAGTTGCTCGAATGCGGATTTGGTTGCGGGCGCGTTGGGGTCTTGGAGGACTGATGCGATAGTCTCCGGGGAATCCGGCGCTGGGATGAAACCCCAGGAGGTTGGGAGTGTTGTGCGGAGGAAATGTTGGTTGCGCTTTGGGACGTAGAGGACTGCACAGCCGCGGGGTGTGTAGAGCCATCTTGGTTGAGTTGGTTAGTTTGATATGATATGGTGTAGATAGAGAGTGTGGTCATACTTATGACAGTTCGACGTGAGGAAGTCAGGCTGTAGTTTCTCGAGGTCGAGATGGATATGTCCAATACCATGGGCAGCATCAATGATGCTCAGAATGCCTTCTTCACGACAGATAGCAGTCAACCGCTCAAATGGGAAACGCACACCGGGGTTGCTAACAATGGAATCGAAGACAGCAGCCCGGACCTTGAGACCCTCCTCGCGGGTCTTACGAACAACCTCGCGGAATCGGCGCTCCAGCTCATCTTCAGCAATGGGATATTGGAACGACACTTTCCGGGGCTGGAAGGAGGAATGCTCTTGCAGAGAGACGACGCCCTTCTCGACGGCGCCGTAGACAGGCTCGAAATAGACGAGTGCTTCATCGGGCTGGAACGCCAGGTTGTAGAGCACAGTTGCAACGCCGGTAGTGGCATTCTTGACAAATACGCACTCGTCTCGTGGAGCATTTAGCACCTTTGCGACAGCTTCTCGGGCTTTGTCTAGGTGCTCTGCGTGGTATCGCCGGATATATGGATCAGGTTGCTGATCGGCCAGATCCATGAAGGCGCGCTGGACCTCTTTGACTGGTGCAGGGTGAGCGCCAAATGATCCATGATTGAGGTTCTTATAGGCTGGGTCAAATAGCCAATGCTTCAGCATTGGTTTGCCGAAGGGCGTTAATTGACCTGTTGAACCCATGATGTTGCTGTGGGGAAGGATGGGGATGAAGAATGTATCGTCGCGATATTCACGACTTGACGGATTACACCCAATTTATATGCGCCCAAAAATGAAGTTATGACTCAGGTGTCAATCATCAACCAACCTTGGAAAAGATACATGTAAAAAGATTGAGGGGATCGAACGACAGATGACTCACAGCCAATGACTCTCGTAGCCGAAGCTCCACATGTCAAAGGGCGTGGACACGGGACATGCAAGTATAGTTACACTGCCATTGTACCTAGGCTACCATTGTATCTAGGTAGCAATAGCAGTTGGGGTTGTGTAGATCTAACAGCTTTGCATGGATTGCAACACTGCAGTTGGCCCACTTGTGGCTTGTCACATCACTTGAACTTCTTTCAAACCAAATGTTTACTTGCAACCTTGTAAATTGTAATTGTATCCTCTGCGTTGTCATTAGTTCATATTTTTATTATTGTATTACAGATTAAAGCGTCATTAAATGTCACAAATATTATCAAACCCCCAGGACCCATTAAGAGTGGCCGTATGCAGAGCCTTTTCCACGCTTTGCCGTCGGAACGTCGGGCCATATCCAACACATACCGCTTCACCCGAGAGGACTGTAATATATTAGCAGACGCCAAAAGAACAATTCGTATCAGCAAACTCACCCTTAATAAAGGCTGGTAGATCAAGTGACGGCGAGACAGAATAACCAAGACGACCAGAAGAACCCGAGAAGTCATCAACAATGTATCTCTTCTCCCGTAAGTACTTTTGTACCCCATTTGCATCCATCCAAGAACCAGACGCCGACTCAAGCGCAATCTGCAAGACCCTAGACGACAGCTGCAGTTGTCCCTCCGAGAAGTTCTCTATACTAGCCCGCAAAAGGCTGAGCACATTGGCTTTGACATCTGTTACGGCACCAGTCTTGTCCTGCGTGACAGCGTAGAAACCTGAAATGAGACGATTGCGTTCAGCCGTGCTAAGCGCAGATCCGAATATCTCCGGGATTCTATCGTGATTTGGTTGGTCGACGAGGAGGCGATATCCCGTATGACAGCACGTCCGGACTAGACGTTGTGCGATAGTCCAGTGATGGTCTAGTAATATTGCATTGGGGTTCGTTTCATCTGTTGATGAAGAGCTCGACAGTGACGGTGTATAGGAAAATGGATCCGTGGATGGCGACATGACGATGCCGAATGGTAGGACGTCTTGGTCTTGATATTGATATGGTGGGGTAGGAGGTCCAGGCCAGCTTTTTACTGCCGACCGGATAATATCCTCGACATCTGTCGAGGTGTCTGATGTGGGGATATCAAATAGCGAGACCTGCCGTGTATCATTATCTGGGGTAGTGGAGGTCTTGACTGGAGCATCCTTTGCTATTGTAGGTCGGACCAGAGCGCCCTCCACCAACTCATCGCTTCCGGACTTTGCAAGGGACACGCATTGCTGAGTGATGTTCTGTAGGGCCACGGCAATTTGTGGGTATTGCGAAAGTAGCTGCTCTTCTAAGAGAATACTACTAAAAGAGAGGAACGATTGGCCCAGACTCTCGATGCCATTCTCTAGTTCGTGTACGCGGTTCTGTAAAGTGCCGATCGTATTCTCCTTTCGTTTGCGATACGCTTGTTGCGCTAGGCGTAATTGTTTGCGACGTCTCTGCTATTTGTGAGCTCGAGCACCATGGAAGCTTGCGATCTGACCCACTTCTGGCACTTCTTGATCATCCGTCACAGTTCGAGGCCGACCGCGTTTCCGGCCAACGCTCGGCTTCGGCTTGTCTTCCATTACTGGCATTTTCTCAGTTGTATTCATGCTTGTAGAACTCCCAATGTCATGGATGTGCAATGAAGAGGTCGGAGAAAGAAAGCAGGGTTACAAATGGCGCGCGGGGCGAATTATTTACGTTTATTCATCAGGCCGAGCGAGTCGGAGTAATGAGTAATCCGATTCTGCCCCACCAGGTGGATGATGATTGGACAATCGGAATAGCTTATTTGAGCCCTAGAACCCCATGGGCCCTTGGAACTGGGGAAGAGTAGTTAGTGACTAAGCATGTTTTGAAGTATTCTTGTTGCAGATTGGTTACCAGTCCGAATTCTGCCAAATGGATGGTATCAAATCCTAACCGTGGACAATTGGGGCATACTAAGGGAGATATCTTTGTTTATTTGGACCGATGTTGATTTCCAGTCGAAAGGTCCACAGCCGTATCTCGCTATTTCTGTCGACTTTGGATAAAGCCATGCGATAGACGAATTCAGTGAGAGGGAAAACATTGAAACAGTACCATGACTCCTGAGTCGCCGCAGAAGAGAGAAAACAAGTACTCCTTGTAGACGGCAGAGATCTTAGCAAACGGCCCCATCCCTAAATGATACATGCACTTTTGTTTTTACGGAACTTGCCTGTTACTAAATAATCCTTCAATTGAGTCCCAGCAGCGGTTAGCTTGGAGGTGTTCGACATCAGCCTACAATCCCAGCTTTACATGTATTGATTACTGCTTTCAATGTCAACTTTTGACCTCCAATCATGTTCTATAAGCGCATGTCCATGTGTCATGATCCTCCAGACCCGCAACCTAGAGCTTAAAGATTGAAGGTTCTCTATTGCTAAACTATAAGATTTGCACGCGGTGATCTCGAATATCATTTTCCCGCATTCAGGAACCCGACAGCGTGGTAATGAACTATGAACACTATTCTGATACACCCTATCTAGCTTCTGAGATAAAGCAAGGTCTGGGTATCGCTATCTGGCGCTGAGGAACGCCCTTCGCGGCCTTCACAGGGTTTGAAGGACCGATGGGTTTTGCGGGGTTGGAAATATGAAAGGATTTGATGACCATGATAAATCTTCCCAGGCTTGGTCATGGGAAATTATATCGTATGGGGGGCGCGTATAGTTAGTATATACTCCAGGCTTGACGAGATGAATGCGCTCGAGTACACATGCCTGGTTATTGCTTTACAATTCTACAAGAAGCCAGTGCATTCTTTATTTACAACAGTCAGCTTAAGATCAAGTTTCTACATTCCAGGAATGAAGCTGATTATATCGATCTGTCATGGGAACCTTCCATGAAAAGGTTGTTCTTTTGAGTAACGAATGGTATATAAGTGGTAGCCCAGAAAGGTATCAATACATGAAGAATCATAACATGTGCAGGTCACATCTGTCACCAATTGGGGTTTCCAATGGTACAGGTGTGCGTCATAATAATAAAGCATAAACAAAAAAAGGCAACTTGCCTATAAGTGCCCGTATGCTGCGGTTCTTCTGTCAGAACCGCCAAAGATCATCGCTCATGCGTCATGTCCAATAAAAATGAGTCAACGCCGGGTCCGTCTAATCATGAATAATAATACAAATGTGGATGTGTTCAAAGCAATGGAATAACACCAACAAACAGGGCGCAAAAGACACCTGCAAAGACCGGAACCTTGGATCGGGCACTCGTACTACTCATCGTTGGTGTAGCACGAGGACCAGAAGGCGTGGCCGTGGCCGTGGGATTAGCAGCAATGTTGCCAGTTGGCTTGTTGGTGGTAGTCATAGTAGATTTCGATTTAGTCGAAGTGCTGGTTTTCGTGGCTATTCGAGTGGTGTTTCTCTGAATAGTCTCAATGCCAGAGCGGGAAAAGGCAACCGAAGAAGAATGCGAGAGTGCAAATGTAAAGCGGAAGGTAGACTGTGGAGAGAAAGATGCGGTCTTAGTGGTTGATTGCAAAACAGGGCTGACAGGTGTGTGGGAATTCTCACTGGTGGCGCCGCCTGGTGCCTGGATGCGACTGGAGCGCGACTCCCAGTCATACTGATAGCCCGTTGACGAGGCAGTCGGAGAGTCACTAGCCACCCAAGGCCAGACATTAGGGGTGACCCAGCTCGAGGTCTCTTTGTGTGTTCCGCTCCAAGGAACTGGGGCACCGTCTGCAGTAGCGGTGATGCTGGGTGCAGACTGAGTAGACGAGGGCTCCGCACCACTATTGCCATTGATCTTGCCTCCTTCAGAAATGATGGACTGCCATGAACCACTCGTGTCACCGTATTTGTATGAAGTTCCAGTGGAGTAGTCGGTCACAGTCATCTTTTTCAGGTACATCTTGAAGGGACCCTGGCTGTAATCCGTTTGGCCACCAGCCCAGTCTGCAAAAGCACAACTGTTAGCAACACACCTAAAATTGGAGGTCACGAATTACTTACCAATGGTACCCTGTGCGTTGTTCGAGTCACCACCAGCCCACACGCCGACCTTGACCATCATAGGAGTCTGAGGGTACTGGTTTGCGTCTGCCGACTCAGGAGTGATGGCCCGAACAGTCTCGCCATCGATTGCCCACACAATCTGGCTGCTGGTCCAGTCAATGGAGTAGGTGTGGAAGCTGTCTTGATTGCCTGGGTTGGAGTGGAAAGCGCCACGGTTGTAGGAGCTAGTATCTCCTTTGCCAAAGTAGTTGGACTGCACCTCGGTGCTCTTGCCGCCAAGCCATTCCCAGTCAAGTTCATCCAGATCATCGGACTGCAGAACTGCGCTGCTCACGATACCGGTTCCTGAGGCGACCTTGATAGTGAACTCCACACGGCCGAACATGATGTACCAGCCGGACTGGATCAGCGGGCCATCCCCCTGTTTGGAGATCGTAAAAGTTGCACCATTTGTCTCATCATATGTGACGGCCCCTGTCGACTTGAAGGCGTTCGAGGCACCACTTGTAAAGTCGAAAGTCTTGTCAGACTGCCCAAATGCGGGATCAGCGGGGCACGCTGATGACTGTTAGTACCTTGCTGACGTTGATACTGGACTGCACTTACATTTTTGGGTCGGGTTGCAGTCAGTGTATGTCTGGGCTGTCACCAACACCGTGGACGACAACAGGCCCAAGGCCGCAAGAGCAAACCGCATGGCGAAGGTAGAATGTATGCGAGCTTTGGGTACAGGTATCCAGTAAGGTAAAAGAAATTCACGCTTAGAAGAGATAATTGTAACAGGTGTAGGAGGAAGAAAGAAAAGGGGAGGAAGAAGAAGAAGGTAGAAATGAGCGACCTATCGGAGGGAAGGTGCAATGGCTCTAATTATATCACAAATGGAAGTGGCTGGGGGTGGAGAACGCCCGACTTTTGTGCCTCGTTTCGTGTTTGGGCTCTGCCGCCTTTTCTTGGAGCTTCCTTAGATCTTCCTTGGATTTCTTGGACTTTGAAATTGTAATGCATCATCTGATGAAGTCAGGAATGTATCTCATACATCGAGTGTTCTGTGTCACCTGACCCAAAATAACAGACTATCTCACGTGTCATTGAAATCCGGGCTGCAGTGAAGATATCAATATATCACATTGGACTACCATCAATAATCTACTCTGCTCTACTCTACTCTAGGCAAACTATGTTCACTAACATGACTCATATACACCGTACAGTTTCCTAAGAGAATCACTCCACCAGCCAACTTCGGACCCACTTTTGGGTCACTTTTTACTGTACACCATTTTTGGCCATCTTTGAGGAAGTTTCGAACTGTCTTAATTCCTTTTGCGTCTTGTTGAGTTCTGAGCCTGATTGGCCTTGTTATATACCCTGTACTCTATATATTTGGTCATGCCCTCAGGGGACGGGTCACCCAATCACATGTCCCTATGAAGTAACGGACCCACTTGCATCTATACCATCTCCGTCTTGAATCTAACCTTAGGTACTCACTCATGTACCCCTGCCATTAAAGGTGTCACAAGATTATATTCACAGGTATTCCCTCTTTCCGGCCTCCCGACAAGCTGTTAGCTAAAGGCGAGCGGCAGTATTATCCCTGCCTGCTGCACATGTACACTCCATAAATAAGTTAACTTTAACTTAAGTTAACTTATTACATGTCCGAAATATGACCTTGGATAGACGCACGATTTAAGTGCTCAACAGTACCGATTCCATAGTATATAGTTGTGTCCGGCTGGCCTAGACTACTGCTCAGGTAAATTCAACCGCCGATTTCTTTAGTGGGCGATTCATATAAAGAGACCGGCGCTATATATAAGCTATGATGATGTCATTGCAGAGACCCAGAGGCATACCAGATAATTGGCATGAGATCTCCGTTGTCCTCAAATGGTAGAGAGATGCTTGTCCTAGCGGATTTTTTTTCCCGCCCTCTCACGTATAGCACCGGAAATCCGACGCGAAGAACAGCCTGAAGGCACCGTATCCAAGCTCTGAGAGTTTAGGCGATAAAGAAGCTTTGCTTGGTCGTCCGCAAATAGCAACGTACTTTCATGGAAGAAAATAATTAACAAAGTTAAGCATCAAGGAACGCAGGGATTCACAAGTACGCCAGTTGGTTGCAAATACCACAGATAAGATCAATACATTTTAACAGATGAATGTGCAGGTGAGTGTCATCGGGCTTACCAAATAGTATCAGTCCTTATATACTGATATAAAAAGCAAATAGTATGGAAATGCATACCACAGCAGCACGCCCACCCAATTGCGACATACGTCTTGTTCGCGCCTTTTGGTGGTGTTGATCCGATTTAGTTCCTATCAGGGATAGCTTAAGCTCCTAATACATTGTAAAAAGCTATGAATGAGAAGTGATAATGGCTTTGATATAAGGGGTCCACAGGTTCATCAGGGATATCTTTCAGCTCACTTCAATCTTCGTTATAGTAGAAGAGATACATGGGGAGTCAGATATCTCATGAACGAATGTGACGATATCATTTAATTAGTGAGTGACAACCTTTTTTGTGCTTTGGTGAGGGCCGGAAGAGTCAAGCTGTCCGGCCCAGGTAGGTTCATCGGGGCATAGGGCTAATATTTCACATCAAGTTTGAGCTCACGAGAATCCATGAAACAATGCATTGCTGTGATTCCGAAAACCAAGAGCTTACCTTGGCTTTCCCGCTACCTTGGATATCCCTGCGCGGGACTCTCACAAGCTTCTTTTGTCTCAGCCTGCTGACTGCCGTCATAACAATCAATCTCATCCTCGTCACTATGCCCGAGGACATTCCTCTGACGCCCGAGGGCACCAGCCTGGCTGGCAAGACAGCACTTGTCACCGGTGGCAACAAGGGCCTTGGTTTCGAAGTTGCCAGGCAGTTCCTGCTGCTAAATGTTTCCCGCTTGATCATCACCGCACGCGACGAGGCCAAGGGCAGAGCCGCAGTGGCTGCCCTCAAGTCTGACCCGGAAGTTATCGCGGCCAGCTACCAAGACGAAACCGAGCCCAAGATCGAGTTCTTTCTGTTGAACCTCGATGACTACCAGTCCGGTGTCCTGTTTACCCGAAAGGTTAACGCGGAAATCCGTGAGCTCCATATCCTGGTCTTGAACGCCGGTATCAATATCTTTGAGTATCAAACCAGCAAGACCGGCCATGAGAAGATCATGCAAGGTAAGTCAACAGCCCTACAGGAAATCAGACCTAACAACAAACCAGTCAACTGCTACACCCACTTCCTCATCGTACTCACCCTGATGTCCCTGCTACGCAAGACTTCCAAGAAATACTATACCCCGAGCCGCATCACCTTCGTGGGTTCCTACAGCCAGGACCAGCACAGTTTCGAGGAGATCCCAATTCCCGCTAGCCAGAGCATCATGGATTACTACGACGACAAGACCATCTTTCGCCGTTTCAGACGATACCAGGATAGCAAATTTGTGGTCAACGCTTTTGTGCAGCAGCTGGCTCGTATCACGTCCTCTACTGAAGTCATCATCAACAATGTTTGCCCTGGTGTGGTTCAGACCAACCTGAACCAGACTGCGCCCCTTTGGTTCAAGCCTTTTATGTGGGCTTACACCAAGGTGTACAGACGGACTTTGCACGAGGGTGGTCGGATTATTGTCAAGGCTGCTGTGGTTGTTGGTAATGAGAGTCACGGTTTGTTTGTTCAGAACAGTCTAATGGATCAGTATGGGCTTGCTTTCCTTGCCATGAGGCCATGATACTAATTGAAAATAGGGGTGCGCCGTTCCTGGCGGGAGAAGCTGGTCGCCACTTCGGACAGGAGCTCTGGAATGAGGTTGTTGATGATGTTGAGAGAGTCTTCGCCCAGCCCCGAGTTTGATTGACAGAGGACTTACGCAAATTGACGACATGATGGAATGATGCGTGACGGAATGATGCGAACGGTAATTGCAGGGGAAAAGGGCCGGTCTAGGTCACTGGTTTTACTATGTATCATTATGGCAATACTGTATGTGGAGTAGGGGAAACCAGAGACTACTATATCGAAATGGACATTCTCTCTTCCAGTATCCTTGCATAGTGGCTGAGTAGAAATGGATAAAGGAGCTCAGATCGAGGTGCAAACGATAGCAGAAGCAGAAGCCCTTTCACCGCCACAAGGGAGGAATTAGCCGTGGAAGGGTTCTTTGTATGATCTGTCATGTTCGGGATTTCAAGCAGAAAGGAGTATACACCCGTTACACGTGAGATCTGGGCGTTTGAGCAGCTGAGCTGAGCTAGACTAACTAGCAACTAGTTATCTGCAGGGATGGTTACAGCCTGAAGTCAAGGCAGCCAATGGATCAAGAATGCAGATGTTAAGTGTCATATATCATACTTGGGAGCTCCACAGGTCAACTTCTGGGCACGGACAGCATCACGGACCATCCCCAGAGTATAGAAAATGTAAGAAATATAATTGATATAAGAAGTGTAAAAAGTATACAAAGCAAAAAGCATAGAAATAGAAGGAGAAGAAATAAAGAAAGAGGAGGTTTCAGAGAAGGTTCTTTCATCACGTCGGGACCAACGATTTCTCCCGCCTTTGTCATCCCCACTCAATCCTGGACCTCGAGATACTGTACTTCCCTGCATGCGCCCGGGTTACCCTTGATTTGCCCACCCATCTCATCTAATTTGCCCTATTTCACCCTCTCGACTTGCGCTGGTCACGGCTTTTCAGGCGTCTCCTTGCGCCCCGCCCGAACCCGAACCCACGCTGTCATCCCCCGTCGATCTCTACAACTCCACGATCCCCGAATGCCCTCCACGCTTCCTTACAGCTTTTGAACCTATTACCGCGTCGCCGGAGACGACCTCCGCACAGCGCCAGTACTCGAGACAGCAGAATCGATACACGTTGCAGCTCCGATCCTCCACACCTCCCGGGCATCATCAGCGTCATTCATGCTGAACTGCTCCGGGATTCTCATACAACCCAAGATACAGCTGGCTGCAACTTGATCAGGGCCGCGGTGGGAATCGGCCGAATCACAGAGCCGCCATGCCGGTGCGGGAGCGCCCCCATTCCGAGAATCGCCAGGGTTCGGGGAGCTCTGGTAACAGTTGGATATCACAGGAGACTGTGCGGCATCCCGAGAACCAACCTGGCGATCCGAGCAAACCCTCTGCTGGTAATCGCAATGCCGACCCTTTCCCTGGTTCTTTGACAATGGACACCAAGTAAGCTCCTCCACCCTTTGAGATACCCCGCGGGATTTTTTCAGCACCACGGGGAATTATCTCCAAGCTTTGAAAGAAGGAGCTCATTGATTTTTTGCTAGATCGGACCCTTCGAGACCCCCACAGATTAACTGGGGGACAAATCTGTGGTCATGGAACTCCCCCGAAATCTCCCCTACCGAACAGCGCAAGGCTTCCGGCTTCAGCGACCATCGCGAGGCTTTATCTGTACCCAGTAATCAAGACGGTCCGTCTCAATCCTCCTCCACGAGTCCCCGACCTCCACCTCTCAACGCGTCTCGCCTTGCCTCCGATGATATCGAGTCGATCGCCCCATGGAGTACAGGTCCAGGAAGTGGACCCCCCGATGCTCCCGGCACGTTTTACAACGACTACTCCGAACATGAAGCTTCCCCTGCGTCGTTCTCGTTTCGTCCCATGACTGGACGGACAATCGCCAGCGAACCTGCCGAGTTTGAATACCATGGAGAACCGCGACGGCCATCTGCTGCGAGCGCAACCACTGTGAGTAGCTCGGGTTCGAGATCTAGCATCAGTCAGAAGCTTCGGAAGAAGCATTTGAAAGGTCTACTCGGGGATGACTATCCCTCGCCTGGAGAGCGCGAGGCTACCGACGATGGTTCCCAAAATCCGCCCAGTAAGCGTGGCGGGCTAGTCGATCAGCTGAAGGCGCGAGAGCGAGCGAACTCGGATGGTTCCCGGCCACCCGATGGCTCTGGATCACACCGTCCTCAAAGGCCACGAGCAGCTACGCCTTTGCCCTCAAGTGACATCACTCCATGGGACTATCAGAGCATCAATGATGTTTCACAGTATGGAGAAGCGCCAGTGCGTCACGTTCCAATCGGACCCAATGGGGAGCGTCTTGATCCTCCTGATATCGGTGCTTCAGGGGGCAACTCCAGCCGGCGAGGACACGGCAGGCATCGTCCTTCGCGAAGCAAAGACGAGAAGCCGACTCTTGCTGGTGACCTAGCCGGCTATCAAAATCGGCCGGCTACGGGCACAGATGATATTTCCTTACGTCCGTTTAACGAGAACTACTTAGCATCATCGTCGACACTCGGTGGCCGATCTACAAGTCCAACTCCCAGCGTCCGAAGTGCATACCGTGATCGCGACAACGATCAGAACTCAGGACACCCCAGAATTGGTGGTTTCATCAAAAGGGTTTTCGGCCATGGATCGAAACCGCACGACAAGTCGAGGACCTCTTCTCCTCCTCCTAAAAGGGGTAGGCAGGGAAGTATTGAAGGGAACACGCCTTCTCGTCATGTGGAATCGACAGACTCCGACCGGAAGAAAGAGTCCGGTAAGGGCCTTATTACAGGACGAAAACTCGGTCCTCGTCGTGTCTTTACCAATCAAGGTGGCGACTCTCACAGCACCAACAAAGATGACAGGAATCAAGAGAACAAGCATTTCTTCCCACTTGACGTCGATATGGGTGATTTGAAGGGAATCGTTCGTTCAGCTTCGCCAAACACTATGAAGCGTGGAGTCGATGGGATGACCACACCGCGTGATGAAAATGCAACTGAAAAGCCATGGAATGCCCCAGACAGCTGGCATGTCAGGGGACCGGCTGACCTTACCGTGGACCAAGGCTATTTCGGCCCTCGCGAGCGTGAAGTCTCGTTCTTCATTCGAATCTTCCGGATCGATTCAACCTTCGCCACGCTATCAGCTGGTGTTAACGCGACTGTATCTGAGATTCTCTTGATGCTTGGTCGGAAATCTTTCTTGCAGGATCACCTCAACAATTACGAGATTGTTCTACGAAAGAACGACCTTTCACGGCAGCTTGATCACAATGAACGGCCAATCCAGATGCAGAAGCGACTACTCGAACAAGTTGGTTACACGGACAAGGACCGGATTGAGGATATTGGCCGTGAAGACCACAGTTATCTCTGTCGGTTCATTTTCCTGCCGACTAAACTTAGCGGCTACAGCAGTCTTGAGAGTGACCCCGGATTCAACAAGGTGCAAAAGTTCAGCCATGTGGACCTCCAGGGCCGCAGCCTTGTCACAATTCCGATTACGCTATACGCTAAATCCTCCGAAATCATCTCGCTGAATTTATCGAGGAACTTGTCATTGGATGTTCCGAAAGACTTCATTCAAAGCTGCATTAATCTGCGGGAGATCAAGTTCATCGGAAATGAAGCCTCGCAGCTCCCACAAAGTTTCAGTCTGGCAGGCCGGCTGACATACTTGGATATTTCCAACAACTGTTTGGAGGAACTGAGTCACGCACATCTCGATCGGCTGACCGGTCTTGTAAGCATCAAGATGGCCAACAACCGATTGACCGAGTTGCCCAGCTATTTCGCAAACTTCCATGCCCTGCGAAGCTTGACTATGTCATCAAACGGATTCAAGGTCTTCCCCGAGTTCATCTGCAACTTGAAGAGTCTAGTTGATCTCGATATCAGCTTCAATGGCATCGAAGAACTACCCAACATTGGCCGCTTGGTGACCCTCGAACGCCTGTGGATCACAAATAACAACCTCAGTGGGTCTCTGGATGAGTCCTTCCGGGACTTGGTGAACCTCAAGGAACTGGATGCTCGCTTCAATGCCATCACCAATATCGATAATCTCTCTTCTCTCCCACGGCTGGAGCAGGTCTCCTTCGGTCACAACCTAATATCGCGCTTCAAGTGCTCGTTCCCAAAATTGCGCAGTTTACATCTGGACCACTGCCCTCTGACACACTTTGATGTTGATGCTCCCATGCCGACATTGACATCTCTCAACCTTGCATCCGGCAAGCTTGCACAGTTCCGGGACACCATATTCGAAAACTGCCCTAATGTGACCAAGCTCGTTCTCGATAAAAACCACCTCTCTTCCGTCTCGCCCCAGGTTGGCAAATTGCGCCGACTGGAACATTTCAGCATGATCAAAAACCCTCTTGCTTCTTTGCCTGCAACCATCGGTTGCCTCGTGGAACTCAAGCACCTGAATCTGAGAGAATGCAATTTGACGTCTCTCCCATCAGAGATTTGGCATTGTGCGAAGCTAGAAGTGCTCAATATCTCTTCGAACATCTTGTCCACATTCCCCAAGTATGGTGCTTCGCCGCCCTTGGTGCCTGGTGAGCCCGCCCCCACACCCACGACTACACCGGGTATCCCAGGCAGCCCCAACTATGAGGACATTGGGCCACTGGACGAACCAGATCTGCGTCGACCTAGTCAAGCCTCCAATGGTAATGGTGTTATGAACTCCGTTTCACCCAATGGGTCACATCGGAATCCTTCCACCGCGACTTCTGTTTCACAGCAAGGTGGTGATAGAAAGGTATCGGCTGCGTCGCGCTCATTCACAGATCCAAATTCCGCCTCTCGGAAGGACTCGAATTTCTCCCAGCAGATGGCAATGACATTCGCTGCATCTCTTCGAACACTCTCCCTTGCTGACAACAGACTTGAAGATGATGTTTTCCGAGAATTGTCTTTGCTCCCTGAGCTGCGCGTTGTTAATCTGTCCTACAATGACCTGACGGAACTGCCTCAAGGAATTCTTAAGAGATGGCCAATGATTTCTGAACTCTACCTTTCCGGTAACGAGTTGACTTCTCTCCCGTCTGATGACCTGGAAGAGGGAAGTAATCTCAAGATCCTCCATATCAATGCGAACAGGTTCCAGGTCTTGCCTGCAGAGCTTTGCAAGGTCAGCAAGCTCTCGATCCTTGATGTTGGAAGCAACGGATTGAAGTACAACGTATCCAACTGGCCTTATGATTGGAACTGGAACTGGAATCGCAACCTTAAATACCTGAACTTCTCGGGTAACAAGCGCCTGGAAATCAAGCCTAATATCGCGTCACTGGGTCCACCGGCTGCCAATGGTGCTGACTTGACGGACTTCAACTCTCTGACCCATCTCCGGGTCCTGGGACTGATGGATGTCACCCTTACGATTCCTACGATCCCCGAAGAAACGGAAGATCGACGTGTGCGAACTTCTGCCTCGCTGGCTGGTACACTTGCCTATGGTATGGCAGACTCTCTCGGACGAACCGAGCATTTGTCCATCATCGATATGATCGTTCCACGGTTGAAGCAGGACAATGTGGAAACACTGGTGGGTATGTTTGACGGACAGACGCTTTCTAGTGGTGGTTCTCGGGTAGCGAAATACTTGCATGAGAACTTCACTCCCACCTTTTCTTTTGAGCTTAAGAAGCTTCAACGGGATCAGGATGAGACACCGCTAGATGCGCTGAGGCGGGCATTCCTCGCCTTGAACAAGAACATGGCAGGATCTGCCTACCGATCGATTGGTGACCGTGAAGTCAGACAGTATCACAGAGGCTCTACTGCAGCCAAGATGCTCAACCCGGCTGACATTCAATCCGGCGGCGTTGCCACTGTCCTGTACCTGAACAACATGGACTTATATGCCGCCAATGTCGGCGATGCTCAAGCCATCTTGATCAAGTCGGATGGTTCGATGCGTTATCTGACACAGAATCATGACCCCGCGGAACCAAACGAGCGCGCGCGCATTCGTGCTGCAGGAGGCTTCGTATCGCGTAACGGCAAGCTGAATGATGTGCTCCCCGTGTCAAGATGTTTCGGGCATTTCACCATGATGCCTGCTGTCATTGCGGCTCCTTCCACAATGCATTGCACTTTGACGGAACAGGATGAGATGATCGTCTTGGCATCGAAGGAACTCTGGGACTATGTCACGCCCGGGGTCGTGGTCGATATCACCAGGAGAGAACAACCAGATTTGATGTTCGCCGCTCAAAAATTGCGTGACCTGGCGATCTCCTTTGGTGCTACCAATAAGCTCATGGTTATGATTTTGGGAGTTGGTGAACTCCAAAAGCGACGACCGAAGCCTCGTCCTTCGCTCAACACTGGATCATCTACCTTTGCTGAGGATCAGATTATCCCAACTGCCAAGCGTCCCAAGAAGCGCGATGGTCCTGGTGATTCGCGACTTGCTCGCTTTGACTTTGTTGATGCTCCAGTCGGTGAATTGGCTATCATGTTCACTGATATCAAAAAATCTACAAGTCTGTGGGAGGTCTGTCCAGATGCCATGCGCTCTGCTATTCAAATCCACAACGACATTCTACGCCGACAGCTTGGTATCTTCGGTGGCTACGAGGTCAAGACAGAGGGTGATGCCTTCATGGTAGCTTTCTCGACCACAACTGCCGCCCTGCTCTGGTGTTTCAACTGTCAAAACCAGTTGCTCGAAGCAGAATGGCCTACTGAGATCCTTGATCAGCCGCAATGTCGAGTCGTGGTCGACATGGACAATAACGTTATCTTCCGTGGTCTGTCCGTTCGCATGGGAGGTCACTGGGGCGAGCCAGTATGCGAAAAAGACCCGGTCACCAACCGAATGGACTATTTCGGTCCCATGGTGAATCGTGCCTCGCGTATCTCCGCTGTCGCCGACGGAGGACAAATCTTTGTCTCGTCGGATTTCATGAGCGACATACATCGCAACCTGGAGATCTTCGCTGATGCAGAACGGTCTGCCTCCACCAGCTCAGCTGACAGCCACCCTCGTGGTGATAGCCTTGGACATAACATCCGCCGCGAGCTGACCCAGCTGAACAGCCAAGGTTTCGTCATCAAGGACCAAGGTGAACGGAAGTTGAAGGGCCTGGAGAACCCAGAGCCCCTCTACCTTGTCTATCCTTCGGTACTTTCTGGTCGCATGATCTCTTCGGAAGATACCCAGGAACGCGACGATCCTGGTACAACCATGAACCCGAACAACCAGTTGGACATCCAGACAAATGTCATTTGGCGTGTCTGGGAGGTAACTCTCCGTCTCGAGCGACTCTGTGGCGCTCTTGAAAACCCCAGGGAACCAGCCCTTGGAGAGCCTAATGTTGCCTTGTTCAATATGGTCAAGAGACATGGTGGTGAATTGAACGACTCGACTGTTCTCAGCTTAGTAGATCAGCAAGTCACTCGTATTGAGGTACGTCGAGATCTTTCCCTGCCGTTGATCCTCCCCATTCTAACAGCATCTAGGTTACCGTTAACACTCTCTCACTGCGACACATGATGCGCCCCTTCAAACCAGGCGATAAACTCAAGGACCATGCTGTCCCCATCAACGACGTCCTCCAACAACTTCGAACCCAACTCGCCGAATTCCAAGCTCTGAAGGAGTCGCTGGCCATTGGTGCTGCAGGCATCACCGACGGACCACAGCCACAGTACAACAGTCCCGCCCCGCCCCCTTCAGAAGGCATGGATAGCGGCATCGCCACTCCCTCTCCATCTTTCCTCCACCTCCCTGGCGATACTGCTCGCAATTCTGACACGAACCGTCGCAGTCAATGATCCGTGCCATTCATACTTTCTCTTGTTTTAATTCCATGGTATTTGTTTTCTGGTTTTGCTTTCTCTTCTGACTTTCTTATATGTTCTTCTTCTTTCTTGTAGTTTGTGTTTTGGCTTTTTGTGGGCGGCGTCTCACTGGCGGATGGGAGTATGCAAATTTGTTTTATACAGCATTATGGCATGGGGCCACGGTGATAGTTTCGGTTTCTTATTTGCTTTTTACTTGCTGTTTTTGGGGGTTGTCTTTGGCTTGGACAGAGAATATATGTTACAGTCTATATGATAATCATGAACATTTTGCCTGTAAGCTTGCTCACCTATTGATCGAGATAGTATTGTTTCTTATAGCTGTCAGTTCCCCCTTACTGCCAACGAAGCTCTCTATACTCCGTTACAAGATTTAAGACGTAGCTGGAGTACTCTATAACGTTACTCAAATCAAACGGTCACGTGAGAACTGTTTGTGTTGCGTCATTGGCGTCATGTTTTCTTCCAAGTTGACACTCAACTCCTAGATGAATTTATACCCAGACATCTTCTAAAGTCATCATATCTCTTTTTGATTTTCTTTGATAACTCATCGCAAGTATAACCTGGTCCGCCTTGTCCATTTTTTGCGCCCCGCCTGTTGCCCTGGCTACCACCTCAACGAGCCAGACAAGCGTTATTACACCTCGGCCAAAACAACACCAACGCACGAAATCCCTGTTACTCCAGTCAAAATTCGAAAAGGGAGCGACGGGTGGCATTCCACTCGCGTATTGAAATCCCACCCAACCATACACCGCGCGACACGCTCGGTATCACTTGTTACAAAAATTCTACGTCGCTAATCCCAGTGATCACCGCGGTCGGGCTCTGTGCAGGCAGATAGCCAAGGTCGCACACCAAACCACACAAAATGGCCGACGAGCTAGATTACCTCTATCCAGACTTCGATCTGACGACTCTCACCGTCCCCCGTCTCCGATCCATTCTCGTCAACCACGACATCGCCTACCCTGCCTCAGCGAAGAAGGCCCAACTGGTCGGCATCCTTCAAGATGAGGTCCTCCCTCAAGCGCGGAAGATCCTGCGCGACCGCGAACGGGTTCGACGGACAAGTGCCGGAATCACAGACATGAGCAGCCGCTCGACGTCGGTAGCCAGCGACGCGAACGACAGGGAATCCATGCCTCCACCAGCAACGCCGTCGTCAGTCGCATCTACAAGTCGCGGACAAAGGGGCACATCGCGACGCAGCACGCGGCACTCAACGGCCGATTTCGACGATGGACTTGCCCCGGCTACTCCTGCCACCGCTAAGAGCTCGAAGCGAACAAGTGTTGCTCGATCAGTGGGCAAGCATGCCCGCACGTCCGACACGGAAACCAACGACGACATGCTCGCTACTCCCATTGCTACTGGCCGTGCTTCGCCTCGCAAATCTACTGCGCGGAAGCTCCGGCGGAGTGAGGTTCTCCCGTCTACTGAGGTCGAGGAGCACACACCGGGCATCAAGTCGGAACCACATGATGATAGTGGGTTTACGAATGACAACCCGTTTCAAAGTGGCAGTCCTTCTGAGGCTCCTCGGAGTACCAGGGCGAGCTACGATAGTAGACGGAAGAGTGCTTCGCGCTTATCTACTGAAAGCCCAGCTCGGGGTCGTGGGCTTCGGTCTCGGAAATCAGCTACTCCTTCTACTAGCTTGAGGCAGGAGGATGGCTACCAGGCTCCTAAGCGGGATTCCTTTGATTTCGCTTCTAAATTGCAGCCTCCGCAAGAGGAAAGTGGGGAAGAGGAGGAAGAGGAGGAAGAGGAAGATGAGGAGAGTGATATGAGCGCCGGCGAAGAATTCACACCGGAAGAGCAGCTAGCCATGGAGAACGAACAGTATGCGCCACAGATTCAAGTTCGACGACGGCGACCACAGAAGCAAGGAACCGTGGCCCGGTTGGCTCCTTGGCTTGTCATTCTTTTGCTGGCCGGCAGCTTCGGTGCCTGGTGGCGTCGAGAGAAGCTTGAGATTGGGTACTGTGGCCTTGGGAAGCCCACCTGGTCACTGGCCGAGACAAAGGTTCCCGAATGGGCCAATGTGTTGGAACCTCGGTGCGAGCCGTGCCCAAGCCACGCCTTCTGCTACCCAGACTTTGAAGTCCGCTGTGAGAATGATTTCCTTCTCAAGCCCCATCCTCTCTCCCTAGGAGGCCTTGTGCCCTTGCCGCCTACATGTGAACCCGACAGTGAAAAGGCGCGCCGCGTGAAGGCGGTTGCTGATAAAGCTGTTGAGGAGCTCCGTGAGCGCCGCGCCAAGTGGGAATGTGGCCAGCTCAAGGAGGATGGCAAGGATGCTCGTTCTCCTGATATCAGCGAGCCCGATCTGAAGGAAGAGGTTGCTAAGAAGCGCCGCAAGGGCTTGACTGACAACGAGTTTGATGAGCTGTGGAAGGGCGCGATCGGAGAAGTCATTGACAAAGATGAAGTTGTCAGCAAGACCAAGCAGTAAGTTTCCCAACCCAGGAGGATCTTTCATATCTCCTTAGCTATGCTTATCGCTGTGGATATCCAAATCCAACAGCATATCTTACAAAGATCTGGTTCTGACATTGTGTCCCGGAACTAACAGAGGTGCCTTCGCAATTACAGACCTTCCGGTGACCTCGTCCTCTCCTCTACCTCCATCGCACGGCTCCCAATCACATGCGCCATCCGCCGTCACTTCCGACTCGCTCTCGTCGCGTATCGATTCCCTATTTCACTTCTAGTTCTGGTCATTGGTCTTATCGGTTATGCGCGCGCGCGTGTTCTAGCCCGCCGCTCTGATATGGCTCGTGTGCCAGAGCTGGTCGCTACGACTCTGGACCGTCTTTCCACCCAGGCTGCACTGTATGCCCATGGCAACGCTAAAGAGCCCTACATTGCCATTGGCCAACTCCGAGACGACGTCCTGCGGTTTGAACTCCAAGGCAAGCGCCGCGAGGAGCTCTGGCGTCGTGTCCGCAGCTTTGTTGAAGGCAACGCTAATGTCCGCGCCGCCGTCCGTGAAGGACGCAGCGGTGATGTTTCTCGATCCTGGGAGTGGATCGGTGGGATTAACCCTGTCAGTTCCCCGGAGCAGAGTTCCAGCCGAGAGAGTGTACGGTTCTCCCTTGGTTCTCCGCCTGATAATGCCGCGGCGAGCCCTCATACCCCTTCGGGCGAAATTAAACCGGAAACCGTTTCGAGCCCAAGAGAATCCCGCCGCTGGGACGAGGGTCGTCCGATCTACTGAACACCCAGACTCTGAAGAACCTTGGCACTCATGCACGCAGCTGGGCTGTTTTCGTTTTGATATCCCACCCCGTTATTTCTTTTTTACGAATGCGATACGGCTTTCCTTTCCGGGCTTTAGTCGTGTTGCCATCACCTTCTATTTCCTCAGTACATATTTCTTCCCGTGCATACCGATTTTATGGCTGCTCTAGCCCCATTTTGCTCAAATTCCGCTCTTCATGCTGTCCTCCGTAGTCTCGGCGAGTCTACTGTATGCAAGATGCATGAACTGTCCTTCGTACGATACATACATAGTACCGGTCATTGCCTAGCGCTAAGAACCCTGCATCACAGCGCAGCATGCATGCACCACTCCAACGGGCGTAGGAAACAAATACAGTAGCAACATTGGCGCAGTTCCTGCCCCCAGTATAGACGATCAGTATTCCAAATCACTGCAAATTGTCATCTTTCAATATCAAATCCCGAACTACAGCCTAATCCCGAAAAGCAATACCATGTCTATACAACCATAGCACAGGCTCTTACTTAACCGAGATATCACTTATCCCAGCATCGGCTCGACTCTAATGTTATAAGTATACACACATGGGCATAAGCTCAAACAAAAACGTAGAGTTAAAAAGACCAACAGTACTCTATGTACAGTGTACAATAACAAAACCGGCCTCGTGACCCCTGCATGCGAGCCTACAGTAGACACGAATAATACAAGCACAAATCAGCGTTAGCCCCGCAGAAAAAAAGCAATTTTGACACTCGTGTTAGGTTCACAATCTAGATTGCAATTTGAATTCATTCCGGATCCGGCCAAAGGCTAAATGCAAGGTGCAAAAGGGGGTCTCGTTCTCCTCGTTCTCACCCTTTATGTGACCCCCCTGTTACCGCCGCGAAGCACAGGTGTGTGCTGAGTTCACCGTTGCAGGGGATAAATCCATGTCGAGGCGTATATGTAGTGTAGTAGTATGCAGTAGTGTATACAGTAGTGCGGGGAGGGCGGGAGCCGGGCGAGGGCTGGTTTCTTTTTCTATAATTTGCACCAGTGTCATTTTTGTGTGTTTATTCTAACCTGGCAGTGATCTGTGATCTGTACTCTGTGATCCCTACGAACAGTACAGATGGGAGGGCTAATGCTGCTTAGAACAGGGGGTTGGTTGAAAGTATGAGCTTCCAATTGGAGCGTGAGATTTGGGAAGTATCGTTGGTGGGCTAGTTCGCCGGCACCAATGACTCTCATGTGTATTCCAGGGTATACTGTAATCATGGCCCCCCACTGTGGTTTGAAGACGGCGGCTGCGGCCGAGAGATATTGCTAGGGCCAATGAGGGATATGGCTGTATGGCTGTATATCAGAAGCTGTACAGTAAGAAACAGCACATGCACTAAGGCCTCGGCCGAGCACGTCCCATATTTGGCTTGTTAAAAAGTTCTCGGGGAACTGAGGGAGCTTGCGTGCACTATACTCGGTGGATGTACCTGTCCAAGGCTGGAAAGGAGTATCTTTGTGGCGAATTGCATTTTGACCGCTTCTTGGGGATCGCCAGAGACACCTCTCAGGTTGCAAGCAATGGGAGTGGAGCAACCAGTGTGGAAGGAGTAGACTTTTTTTTTTTTTTTTTCCGCGAAAGTGGAATACTCACAGGCCCCCGCTGGGGCCAGGTGGCCTTGTTTAAACTAAATCAAGTGAGTACTGTATATATCGACTTTGTTCAGGAGATATGGAGACCCTCCTCTCTTGCGCCTATGATTACTGTGGCGTACTTCGTGTTAGGCTGGCAATCACGTACGTAGAGTGGCGAGGAGCGACGATCAGTGTAATGTTAAACGAAATCTAGTGGAGGGTAGTGGAGAGAGCTAGGGTTGCGACAGTTCACGCCCCCTTCTGGGGACCAAGATCTGTATAGCTTCAGTGTCTTGGGCCGGAACATGTAGTTGGTCAGGTTGTATTGGCCAGCCAATGCCAGAGTTTGCTCGGCAACCGAAAAACGAAACATGGTGAATGGCGCGGAAGTATTCTCCCCGAGATCATGGGCCGTTAGGGTGACAGCCGCACCAAGATTTGACTCCCAGCGGTGAGGGTAATGTTTAAGTTAATCGTACTTGAGTCGGCTCTTGGGCCTTTCTTTTGGGATTAGCCCTGGTCCATTTTGTTCATGCTCATGCATAGTGAGGTGCGGTGAGGCACGAACAATGGATTGCCTCGAGGGTTTCCTAAATTGGAAGACAGGGGACGTATCGACACCAGTCAATGGCCATGAAATAAGGTCCACATGCCTATCGAGGGTCATTTTGGCCCTTGAATTCCAGTGTCTGTCCGTACAGTACACGGAGTACGGAAGTACGGAGTATGTACTTCCGCACTTGGCCCTAAATTGGCGCTATTGCTGCGTCCCGCTCTGTCTTAGTGTGATCTACGGGTGTTCCTGGGCAAGTGTCACTTGCAACTCAATCTGCGTGCTAACCATGCGCTTCTTGCGGATTGAAAACATACATGTAGTGGTTAGTAGTGCTTATGCTTAGACGCGGATGAGGTGAGACTTTGCAGAGACCAACACGAGCCCTGGATCAAAAACACGCGCATGGAATTTGACCCAGTCGACTTCGACATTTCACGAGCCACATGTCAAGTCCATATCGTAGGTCTGACGGCATAAGCCCGAAGGATACCGGAGCCCGCTTTCTGGCCATCATTGCGCCGGTGGTGGCGAATCTCCCAAGCCCCTCATAGCCGTTGGCTATCATTCGACGCTTAAATGCGGGAGTAGCTCACGAAATTCCAAAAGCGCCGTCTGCTGCGGTGACAGCCATGGACTGCCTACCTTCAGACCGATGGTGGTCCAGACAATATGATAAATAAACGTACCATGGAAATAACTTATATGGTAGCTCATGCGGCTTAAGTGTGAAGTGGTCACAAGTCCTCGTAGAGTGGCAAACAGCCACAGTGGGTTCGATACGCTTTGGTGGGGTTCGAACTCGGTGGATAATGTCAAGGTGGCGATATTTCCAGGGGGTTACTGGGCCTAAGCTCCGAAGATTAATTGCGCTGGGATTGGAACCAGATGAATTCTCCGGCCCTTTGCGTACCGAGTTATGCAGATGGTTTTCTTCAGCAGAAATGAGAGAGATCTTCGAAGCCACATTCTGGAACAGGAAAAAGGGAAAAAAAAAAAAAAACCGTTCGACTCCATTCTGTACTTCGTGTACTAATAGTTTTTTTCGTTGGAGTCACGGGTTCCGCCATGCCCTGTTTGACATCTATGTCCGAACAACTATCAAGACCTTTCCGGACCAAGTCCTCGGCTCTATTTTTACCTGTTAACTCTTGGGCTCTGGGGATTTCAACCTGGATTGTACGATGACGGGTACTTCGGAGTTCGTTTCCGCTCTATGTGATAGGGTCAAAATAGGCCAGTCTCCACAGAATCATGATTCTACAAAGGAATCCAGACCTTATAAGAAGATCGTCGATGGCACTTCCTCTGTAGATGATTGGTCTATCTGGGAATCAATTATTGGGTATTTGAAAGCCTCAGGTGTCTCTTTTCCAGGTTGCCCTGTGACTATTGGATTCCCTGCCAGATGGATCAAATCGCATTCCCGGTTCCTGAAGATAGCTCTCGGTTCTTACCTAGGTAGACTTACCTTTATTTGGGAATGTCAGCGTCTGAAGGCCCACATCCGCCACACACGCCAGCATCCCTCGTGTCCCCTCATTCCTTATTCTTCCCTATTTTCCCTTTTCTGGTGCTCTTTTCCCCCCCACTTTGTCTCTAGGCAGAGTTCTTTTACTGCAAAGAACAATCGTGGCCCGAAGGCCCCCCCTCTTTTCTATAATTTTCTCCAATTCATGGTCCGTCCATCTTCGATGTGATTTGCTTGCTTGTGCTTATTATCATGCTGTCCAATGGTGGATAGCCAGATAGTGTTTCGCTTTTGATCTTATATATTTGCCTTTTCTCTTCTAGCCGTTCCGTCTCTCTGCACAGAACTTGATGGCCGACACATCTCGGGGCCTTCGGCCTCTCGCACCGCGGACTTCTATGGGAGCGAGCGGGGGAGGCGCAGGAAGTGATAGTCCTGGAGGAGGCGACGACAGAGACAGACGAATGAGACGAGCATCGACGGCCTGTACAGAGTGTCAAAAACGTCGGACTAGGGTATAACCCTTTCCCTTCTACCCTGACTCCGTGGCCGAACCAAATTTGACATTTTTTTTATTAGTGTAGCGGCCATCCTCTATGCGATGAATGCAGGACCCATAACCGCGAGTGCTTTTTTGATGAAGCCAATGACAGACGTCGCAAGGCCTCTGCGAGGAGAACGCAAGATCAGTTGGAGTACTATCGCAACTTCACCGAAGATCTCATCGCCCTTCTCCGGGATAGTGATGAAGCGACAGTACAACTGATCATCAGCACCATCCAATCCGGTGCGGAGAATGGAAACCTGCGAGAGTTGCTCAACCGCCTCATAGACGATGTCGATGGCGACACAGGTTCCAATACGATCATTTATTACGATCCCAACCAGCCTCGCTGACCGGAATCCTCCCGGTCCTGGTCGGGCAATATCGCATGGATCTCCGGACGAACCCGCCCCTTCGAGCCCTCTGGACAATTCGACAATTCGACAATTCGGATATTGGATGGCTGCTTTCTCGGCAATTTGGATGACATTGGTTGGTTGTTTTCTAGCGTTTCCTTTTATAGTCATATGCGTTGCGTTCACTCCGATTAGGGCTGAAGCAAGTCACTTGGAAAACAATCACACCCTCTCGGGTGTATCTTTGTTTGCATTGCCATATCTTGCATACTGGGATTCAGCATAAACCAAGTTGTTCTTCTATTGCCAGCCCTAGCCTTGTACTTTCCTTTGTCCACGCCGTTCCAACACGAACCCTAGAGCTCGAGAGCCAAAGTCCGGGTCGACAAGGGTGAAATCCATATCCTAACCTAGCTCATCTTCGACCTCTCGTCTCGGTGATTTCGCGATCAAACGTACCGGTTGATGTCCACAGTTTGGGGGCCATCTGGTCCCTTCGCCGACTTACATTCCCAAGGAAGAAAACAGGTATTCGAAAACCCTATGGTCTGATTCACGGAGTGATCTGGGCTTTACGTCAAGAGCCCCTCGAGTCTATTTTTCGGTGACCGATTGCATGTTGTGGCGAACGACCTCAGTCCCTCGTTTCAACCACCCTATGTTCAGCCCTGTAATGGTCAGCCTCATTAGTCGACATCTGGTAGCCTGTACTCTGCTCTCATCGACTTTCCGTCGTCGCTACTCCGCCAAATAGTTCTAGGCGATAGTCGTCGATGAGTATAAGCTGATGGGAGCTTTTCCAACTGGCTTGATATATCTGTGGCACTACAACTGGTATGATCAGATCAATCTGGCTGCGCTCGGGTTGAGATACGAGCAGAATATTGGGTGATGCCCGTTTACGATGTTGTTTGATCTTTTGTTTACTTGTACAAACCCGATGAACACGATGACAGGGTTTGTGCTGTTGAGATCTCTGCAAAACATTCATATGGAGTTCTGGATGCTGTCAACATTGGTCCTTACAGATCTACATATGTAATCTCAAGCCTGTAGATGCGTTTCGACGTCGTAAACGTATGGCCCTCAATCGGATCTCTTCCGACCACTATATCGTCAAGCTCGGCGTACCAGCCTGGAAATCAGGGCGCTAGGGTACATAGAGCCAACGCTTTCATGATTTCCCCGTCATGCCACTATAAACACCATATCTAGACAATATATGTTCGGGATTTCCGGCCCCGGGGGGTCTCCGCGCCGACCGGAGTCTTGCCGAGATCCTTCTTACCCTCGGATATTACTCCCCAATTTCCTTTTCCGTTTCATTTTCCTGTGAGACGCCTTAGAGACTTGAATATAATCGTCCTGCGCTTGGCGCTCCGATATTAGCAATGACTAGCGTGACCACGGACGCATCTCCTCAGTCCGGGATCCAAGATGAACCTACTGCGCCACCGGACTTGACATCTACTTCCAGTCGCAAAAGAAAAGCCTCCGAGCTATCGTCAAATAAAGAAGGCCCTACTACACCCCGTCAAAAGATTACACGAGCCTGTGACTCATGCAAAGTAAAGAAGACCCGCTGTACGGGCACTCTGCCATGCACCAGGTGTACACGACTATCGCTACCATGCAAGTACAACGCCGCTTACTCGCGCGGGCTACCGCCGGACCCTCTACCTGCATTACCCAGTCCACTCTCAACTCCTATGGGCCGGCGTACTTCAGAAGCTGCAAGCGCGTCTAACAGCCCCCATATGTGGGCGAGTGCAAGAGATTCGGCCGTAACAAACAACAAGTCGCTTCCAATCTCGAGCCAGCACCATGCAGTGTCATCGCGAAACTCACCCGAACCAGGATCTACGGATTTCGAGGGCAATTACCTCGGCCCTGCGTCGGGTGTGTCGTTTATCAATCGCGTCTGGAGTCGTCTACACCAGGATGAGACCACGCACTATCCCGATGAACTTCAAAATGAATCATCACGGAATACGGCTGTCTTTATGTTTGGCGATAAGCCGTATTGCAATTCCCCAGAGGTGGACTTTACGCTGCCATCTTTTGAGAAGGCCATGGAACTGGTTGGCATCTACTTCGATTTCTCCATGGTGACTTATCGCTTCGTGCATAGAGGCAATGTTGAGGATTGGACTAGACAGCTTTACCAGAGTAATATTTCGCTCTCTCATCTGCCGGTGGGGAACATGGTTGCTAGAACTGCTGTTGTTCTCATCATCTTTGCTGTGAGTACTTTGTACACGGAGCTTCGGCCAGATGGGATGCCAGATGGGATGCCTGATGGGCGTAGTGAAAGGTGTGTGTGTCTCTGACAGAAAATCGGACTGGTTGTACTGATATTTGGCAGTGAACGCTGGTATGCAGCTTCGAAATACATGACCTCTCTTGAGTCAGGACCACCGAGACTGGAAACAATCCAAGCTCGACTGGGCCAATGTCTTTACCTACTGTCATCTTCGCGGGCCAACGAATGCTGGTATTCATTTGGCACCACTATGCAGGTCGTTACAGCTCTCGGGTTGCACCGAAAATGGCCTGTCAAAGTATCGAGGAAAGGATGCTCCTATCTGGAACTGGAGCTGCGCAAGCGCATCTTCTGGAGTGTATACATTTTAGACAAATATCTCAGCATCATGTTTGGACGACCTCGACTACTACATGACGAGGACATCGACCAAGACTTACCAGACGAGACGCACGATGATGACTTGCTGGAAGAGGACCCAACAAGACGAACAGGATCTACAGATAGCATGATGATCGCCTCTGTGCTTCATTACCGGTGAGCCTTGTATACACCAACTCAAAGAGATACACATCTAAGACAAACACAGACTCGGCCGCATCCTCGGCGACATATCCCGCCAACTATACAGCATAAACACCCCAACCTGCGACTCGCCTCTAGAAACTGCCATCAGGCTAACCTCCGAACTCGAAAAATGGAAAGAAACAGTCCCACCACTATTCAATAGCGTCCGCCCATCAAGCCTAATCCCACCCCTCTGTCGACAAAGCCAAGTCCTGCAACTCGCCTACTCACACGCAATGATCCACGTCACGCGTTCATTCCTCCTAACCGACTTTACAGACCTAAGCCGCAGACCCAAAGTCCCACACCCAATGGTCAGCTCTCATGTGCAGAAATGTATACAGGCCGCCGAGGATATCATGACTATCGTTGATAGTCTCGCGCAACAAGGTGTTCTGATTCAATCGTTCTGGTTCACGCACTATGTCTGCTTCTGTGCAATTTTGGTGGTTTATATTCATACTATCCAGCAACATCGGGGATCGCTGGGGGGAAGGCCAGGGTCAGCGGCCGGGGCTTCAGTTTCTTCTGTAGGAAGTCCCGGTGACCCGGATAAATTGCGGCAGCTGTTTTCTCTCGCGGAGACTTGTCAGCAACATCTTGCGGAGGCTACGCGGAAGAATTGTCCGAGTCGGCGGTATGGGATTATTCTTGAGGAGCTTCGGCAGGAGGTTCATCGACAGATTGGGACTAATGAGCTCTCTACCGATACCAAAGCACCCTATCTCAATGGAGATGGTGGTTCTGAGGCATCGGAAAGTGGCAATCATCATGGGGCTGTGCCCTTTGATACTCATACGGTGGATCTTCCCTCCATATCGGGGATGATGCAGCCTGCCGATCTGTGGATGAATACAGGAGAGGATGCAGGGTTTCTTGAGAGCCTTGAGGGATCAATATGGTGGGCTCAGCTTGATTCGTGGGTATGTATTTCCTGCAATCTCTTCGGTGATATTCTTGACTAACTCTTGCTTCTAGGCCTTATCTAATTTCCCTAATGACCCTTCTACATGCAACTTCTGAGGACAAAAACTACTGTGGTATGCGAGTTTCGTAAACTTGTGTTCAAAAACCAATTTATTCTCTGTCACATTCTGAAGATTCTGGCCCAAGTCATACCATATCCCCTTGATCATTCTCGGCTCCGATGCTCAGTAGCCCTCAACTCTGCATGAAGGGACGATGAAGATTTTCCAGATACTCGTCAAATCGTGCCGAGACCTTAATAACATCTCTAAGATGCTCATATGTGAGGATTTTCTTCTGCCACTTGGCATACTGACGAGCGGTGGTAATGGCATTCCGGATTTGCCGACCATTCAACCTCTCCTTCTTGAGCACATCCAGATTCATGCGCAGATCATGGATATCAACAGAATCAGCTTCAAACCCCCACAACCGCTCAATGAAAGTCTCCCAAATGAGTCGTCGCTGGTCCTCGCCCAGACTGGGGTAGTGCAGTGCCAGCTGGATTCGCGACTTGAATGCATCATCAAACGTACCTACCCGGTTCGTGGTCAGGATTAGAATCCCCTCGAAGTATTCCACCACTCGCAAGAATGCCGATACGAGCGCATTCCGGTTCAGATCTTCCAGCCCGCGCTGCTCGAGGAATACGTCTGCCTCGTCGAGTAGCACGACGCAGTTCCATATCTTTCCCAGGTGGAGAACAGACTCAAGGTACTTCTCAATCTCTTCAGGCTTGGTGCCCACATCGCCGCAGGTGACACGGTAGAGGGGTCGCTCTGCTATCTCGGCGACACTCTCTGCAGTCAGTGTCTTGCCTGTTCCTGGGCCGCCATGTAACAGCAGCATGAGACCATTGCCCTTGCCTGCAATTAGATCTGCCGAGTACTCGGATTCAAGGTGGTTGGTGACAAGTGCTTGGATCAGGTCTCGGGATTTGGATTCGATGGCTAGACTCTTGAAGGCTTCTTTGTTCCAGATTACATCGGAGATGCGGTCTGTGCAGAGCTTGAACCATTTCTTGCGCCGAAGGTTGAACCCAACAATCCTGGGAGGCATCAAGAGCTGGAATGTCTCATCTGGGGGCGAGTCTCTGGCCATGGCTCGGTCATCAAGCATGCTTGTACGTGTAGGTTGAGGCGTGGGGACTGGATGCAATCGCTGGTACGTTTTCATGTCTATTATGTATCGGTCATCGGCCTGGTTGCATTGGTCAGTTCTGGCTTTCCAATTATAAGATATTGAAACAGCGTTTGGATACATACCATAGTCTGGAAGTTTTCTTCCTCTGTAGCATGATAGGACACATATCGATATGCACGGAGTTTCCAGAAAATCTCTCCACGTCTCCGAAGCATCTGGACAAGCTCATTTGATGCGTACTTGATCGGGAATACAGCAAGGTCTGTGATAGCATACTCTTTGTCCGAGTTGCTCTGAGCTGAGGATGAGTCCTCAGCCGCTTCTTCGTTGAATGATTGAACAATTGGGTCATCATGCGGAGTCCAGCGTTGATAACGGCGCTCTTTTATGGCGTTCTGTGGTTCTGGCGTCTGGAATTCAAGAGTGCCCCATCTTTTACAAAAGCTGCCATCAAAATCCCAGGTCTGGCCCCTAACAGTCCAAGAGGAAAACCCAAGATAGCCCTCATGTTGAAGTGGCCAGTCTACCGCAATATATCCCGTGTATTCATTGTTGTTGTTTGAAACCAACACCTCGTTGGGCTTGAACAGATATTGGACGTACTCCGGGCGGATGCGGCCATTGTTAAGCAAAGTGTCCGCAGCAGCATACTCCTCGCCACAGGTCTCTTGAACGTAATCCATGAAGAGGTCCAGTTGTTGCTGGGCCACAGAACTCAGCCCGTGTCTCATGCCGGTCACCTTGGATCGATTGTGGTAGACGAAGAGATAGGGTGTCGTGACTTCTCGAGAAGACTGGTAGTCACGAGACATAGAGCTGAACTCTCGACCACTGAGCATCTCTTCAAAGACGTCCTTGAGATCCTCGGAAACAGGGAGAATTGTCTCGCTAAATGGCTCTGGCTTGCCATAGCTCGCATTTGATGACTGCCGCTCGACTCTTCTTTTGAAATTCCGAAATACCACAAATGATATGTCTTTGTTCAGAGCCAGGTATAGCTCGAAGTTGGTCAGCCGGTCATTGCAGCGCAGATGGGGCGATCCCATAGTGCTATGGATGACCTCAGGGGGATCGGTGAAAGTTCCCATCCATGGGGATCTAAAATCTTCGTCTCTGTCCCACCCTCGATCCATGCCTCGAAATGTGTCATCCTTCTCGATTCGATAAAGAACTTGGTACTTCGAGGCCACAGGATCTACGGGTTTCCCCTCTAGCTTGAGCACTTTCTCTTGGAGATATGTTATCTGGGCTCTAAGGCTATTGGCCTCAGATAGAGAGATAGTCCTCTGGCTAGAGGATGTATTGCGATCTTGTGGCCATATAGTTTGGCTCGACGACACGGATGAGGCTTGGTATGGTGCATACGAAGCAACCCGAGCAGGCCCTTGCATGTAATGCGGTGCCCGGTCTATCTCACTATTCTGTTCTTGCCGACCCGGCCGGGGAGCAACTGCAGGCATCGCAGGTGTATTGTAAGGCAAAGGGTCGTACACCGGCACAGGCGGGAAAGACGATCCAGCAATTGGCGGACCGCCCATGTTTGGTCTGCCCTGGAGCTGATAGGCAAGTACCGCCGGATCATGAGAAGGTGCCAGAGGGAAATTTTGCTGCACTTGTTCCAGCTCAGCATGCCCTTTGTTCAAGCCAGACTGTCGTAGTCGCAGCTTGTTTTGTCGTTCCTGCAGCGTTAGCGAAAACGAGTAATCCTGGTTGTTTCCATTGTCCTCTTGTGTTTCCGGGTTGGGGATGTAAGCGATGCCAGGAGTATAGGATCCAGTGTATTCCTGATTATGAGCGGGATTTCGCTGATCTTCTGAGGACAATTTCCCGCTCATGTCTTCGGAGATGGTGTTGGTTTTGCAGAGCTCACTGCTCGGGCGAGCAGAGATGGGGTCAAGAATCTCCCACGATGTTGGATTTGGGGAAACCATTTTGAATTGAAGGGGTTTTGACAAGGAAGGAAAAGGCAGAAGTGGTGAATGAGCCATTTAAGTAGTGGGCAAACGGGGGCATTGTCATTCCAGCCGACCCCGCGTCAGCTTTGGGGCTCAGTGAAGCAACCAGTGAACTGCGGTGGTCATATGCAGTGACGTGTTTAGTACATCGTTTGTGGCACACTTTGAGTGATGGCCTCGTATACAACGGGAGAGTCACGGGTTGTGCTTGCCCTGGTCGTGGTTGCCCAAGCCCTAACATGCAACTTCGCAACTCTGCCCGTTTGATCTATACATCATTCTATCGTTAAACGGTCTGATCATCCAACATTCATTTTACCGAGATGACAGTCCGTAAGAAAGGTACAGCACAAAGAAGCCGTTTTGGCCACAGGTTTCCCGCCAAAGTCGTCGTATCCGCGAAAGGTGCATCGCCAATTGAGTCAGGCACGCCAGAGAGCCCAACTTCAGAGCCAATTATTCCTGAAGGCAAGGAGCGTTTTAGGACACGCCTGACCCGGAGTGGCTCCAGGATTCTATTCTTACTGGGATTGCGAAGTTCGTCCAAGAGTAAGCAGCCATGTCTCTGTTTGGTGACCCCTTCTCATGATCTTCTGCAGGTATCAAAGAGTATAGCGTCGAAACCGACAACTGCATTTACGTACAGACTGGCGACGAAAGCCTCCACCCCTTCTCTCCAGATGGAGATGGCGATGGTAGTCTAGGATATGGAACTACGGTCGAATCACCACAAAGCGAACCGCTTTCTGTCACTCCCTCTCTTGGTCCATCCGTCGAAGGCGTTGAAGCTCTGTCCGAGCCTCTTCCCGACACACACTCCTTACCCGTAAGCCAGGGTGGACAAGTCACTGAGCAAGAAAGCCAGCCGACTCCAAAATTTGCAAATCGCTTCTCGCACAGGATCTCTCTGGCTTTTGGCCAACCCACCGTTATTCGCCGTGCGAACCTTCGCCCGAGACCTAGCATTCTCCGTTCCGTCTCACCGGCTCCAGACAGCTTGTTCAAACAGGTCGATGGCGCTAATGATAGCTCAGTGCCTTCTTCTACCCCAAGCAGCAATGCGTCTCCCTGTAGTGAACAGTCCACTGCCCCGACCTCCGGGGTGCCATCCCCTTCATCAAATCGATCCAAGATATGCGATCAGCATGAGACGGCAGTATCACATTTGCCCTCTGTCTCTGATATCGACGAGGCTGCAGGTCCTCCTGAAACAAAAATCAGCATTGTGCCATCAATCAAGACAGTGGAAGTGACCTCAGTGGCAAAGGTTTACCTGGAACTTTACTTCAATTCTATTTTTCAGAACAAAGATTTGCGCCAGGAACGACAGCTTGAGTTAGAACAGTATATCTACTCCTATGACCTCACGGCGGAGGAGCGAATGATGACACGCCACAACTGGGTGTTACGAGAAAATGATTATCTGCGGCAGTGCCGTGTACTCAAGTCTAATCGATACTGTACTCAGAACGCAATCTCAGTTGCTGGATACAAGTCTATCAAGGTGCTTGGGAAAGGGAGTTTTGGTGTTGTGCGCTTGGTGCGACCAAACCATGGTGATTTGTGGGATTCCAGCGAAGATGGTCCTTTGGCTCCCAATGACAGCAATTCTCATACAAGAACAAAGCCTCTCGGGGTGCTGAGATCTGCGATGGAGGGGGCCAAGAAAAGTCGGCGAAGATACATGACGGGGGAGAAGAAAGAAGTATACGCCATGAAAGTCATCAAAAAGACAGAGATGATCCAGAACTGTCAGGAAGGACACATTAGAGCTGAGCGGGATTTCCTTGTGGCCTCTGAGAGCTCTCGCTGGGTTGTTCCTCTGATCACCAGCTTTCAAGATGCCAACAATCTATATCTAGTGATGGATTACATGGTTGGTGGTGATTTCCTAGGGCTCCTGATCCGCAAGGACACACTCCGCGAAGACTGGGCACGTTTTTATATTGCCGAAATGATCCTATGCATTGAGGAAGCACACCAACTCCGTTGGATTCATCGGGATGTGAAGCCAGACAATTTTCTCATCTCTGCCTCAGGCCATTTGAAAATCTCCGACTTTGGCCTGGCGTTTAACGGGCATTGGTCTCACGATCAGGCGTACTACAACAGCCAACGCTACTCTTTGTTAAAGAAGCTCGGTATCAATGTCGAGGGAGACTCTGAGGACCAGAAGGAGTCTCTCGTGGCGAAAGAGTCTGCGCCTGACATCAAATTGCATGGTTTGGATGATTACGCTGTTCATCAGGCTCCCTCTTCGGGTCTGTTGGATTGGCGTGACAACAAAGGGAGGCGCAGATTCGCCAAGAGCGTTGTTGGTACTAGTCAGTATATGGCACCTGAGGTCATTCGGGGCGAAATGTACGATGGGAGATGTGACTGGTGGAGCTTGGGTATCATTCTATACGAGGTAAATCGGACAATACTTATCCCATGCTGAGTAGGGATACTCACAGATTTCTTAGTGCCTATACGGCTTCACGCCATTTGCATGCGAGAGCCGCCAAGACACCAAGATCAAGATTCTAGTGAGTACTTTTTTCAACTATCCTTCCTCCCAATTCTGACCTTCTTTGAGCAACACACACGGACTCTCCAATTTCCGATAGAGAAAGCATCGGAGAGGATGGTCTCTCAAGATGCCATCGATCTCATTACCAGGATTCTTCAAGAGCGTCAATACCGTCTCTGCTCCCAGAAATATCAGGCCAATGATATCATAACCTCTCGGCCCGTCTCAACACAGATGTTGTACTCCATGGACTCGCGCTACAGAAATATTGCGAGTTATTACGTATATCCCAACGATGCAGCGGACATCAAGGTTCATCCTTTCTTCAGAGGCATCCGATGGCAGGACCTGCACTTATGCCAACCACCAATGATCCCCAGGGTCAGAAACTGGGAGGACACTCGATACTTCGACGACTGGAAGCTGATCGCCAATGCCCCCGGGCAAGCTGAGGCTCATGGCTCTGAAGACAACGAGGAGACTCCTGGGTCAGATCCTGACGCCATCACTCCTGCCTCGAACCCAGATGGAAGCACTTCCATTGAGCCACTAAATGCCATTTCTACACCAGATGCAGCATCTGGTCAAACAAAGGATGTTGAAAAGAAGAAAGAAAAGAAACGGCCTCGCGACAAGATCCTGCGTGATAAACAGATGGGCAAAAATGTCTTGGAAATCCGCAAGAAGGGCGCTTTTCTGGGGTATACATATCGGCGACCCAACGAGATGGCTTTAGCATTCAGCAGAGAGAGAGGGCGACAGCCACTCGCAAGGGGTCAGTTGTCTGGTCTGTATGCATCATGATTCTACAAAACACGGCCAGGAAAGGGAAGTCGGCGCCCTCTGGCCTAGAGAGAGAACAGCGGATTATTATTGCATTCCCACTTCCGCAACAAATCACCATCCTTTCAACAACCTATCCATATAAATATCTCTATCTTTCCCTAGGTGTATCATGTGAGCCTCTCACTTGTGCTGGTTCATGCTCCTTGAAACTGCTAGCTTCACACTACCCTCTCTCTGATGTACCGTTAGCAACGAATATACGGCCCGGTAGGGCATTGTCGTCACCTCATCATTCTAGTATAGCTCTAAGGCATAAGATATTATTATCACTATGAACTAGGTATAGACTAACTACAACCAAGAACGGTACGAACGTCTAGAGTGCACAGTAATGGTTCTATTGTCAGGGATTGCTAGCAATCTATTAAAAGTATACCAAGCCCGAAATCCCAAAACAAATAAAAGAACAAGACAACAAACACAACACTGGTAACTAAACCCAGACAGCAGAATGTCATGGGGTGTCTGGGCTTGGAGGCCATGTCTGTAGAAGAAACGCGGGGTATCGAAGCGCAAATTTTGAACAGGCTTCTCCGCCTGTTGGGTATCAAGATTGAAAACGGATATGATGAAGGGCGATAGAACAAATTAGGTACGAGACAAAGAGTCAAAGAATCATCAAAGTACCGGCGCACTCATGGAGAAAGCCGAATCGGTCACACGGTCCTCGGGCTTCATGGTACCATTGAGCAACGGGCAGAGCTTCTTGTTGGTCTTGATGTGTCCGACCTGGCCACAGTTGGCACACTTGCGCTGGGTACCAGTGGGCTTACCGTCCGGGTCGCCGGCACGAGGAATACCCTTCTGCTTCTCCCGAGCGAAGCGGCGCTCCTTGTTGCGGTTCAGACGACCGAGCTCGGCCTCGATCAGCTTGCGGTTGCGAGCGTCGACTTCTGGATCGCCGGTGGGCTGGATGGATTCTAGCTTGGTGTGTAGAGCTGCGCTGCGATGACGGTGTTGCATGTAGTGTCTGATCACACGTTGATCCCAAACAAGCTGTTCTTTTTCGACGATCTCGCCGTTTGCTTCCTTGACCTGGCGGACGATCCGCATGACCTTGCCGCGAGAATCTCCGAAACTCATTTTGCTGAACTGACTTGTTGTCTCATCGTCACGGCGATATGGTCCGGGGGTAGGTGCTTCAGATCGAGGTGTCGGTTTGTGGTATTGGTCCTCTTCCTCTTCGTGATCAACATCACTCTCCTGGTCAGAGTGTTCGACCGTGGAAGATAAGCTGGCCTTTTGGGCGTCCCAGATACGACGAATCGATGTTTCATATGACTTTTGTTGACGAGCAACATTGTAGCTGTGACCACCAAGCTCCTTGAGTCGTTGTGCATCGAGCTTGTCTTCAACACTTTCACCGATAGCCTTGAAGCCACCCTTCATGCTGGTTTTGATGAAGTTGTAACCCTCACCACGGCCAGTGGGATCACCTTCACCATGAAGCTTCAGCATAGCCTTGCCCTGTGAGGCAAGCAAGAAGTTGCGAGTCGCTTTCCAGGGAGCCATCTGCTGCTCAAAGCTTTCCAATTCTTCGTCCTCTTCATTCTCACCACCGGTTTCCGCATCATTGCCATAACCGGTATCGTGGAGATGCTGCTGACCAATTTGCATGGATTCCAAAAGACAAACATCTTCAGGCTGCACCCACGAGCGGATGGTGTCTTGATCTGGAAGAACCGGGTCCAGCGGCTTCCAGTACTTAGTATCTTTGTCGTGTTGGAGGAAGTCCTTGACCTTCTGCCGATTTTGCATATCAGTCGTATTAGGGATGTGAGCTGTAACGTCGCTGATCGCAAGTCGCTCGTCCGGACTCTTCTTCAACAGACGATAGACCAGCATCTTCATGCGATTCTTGGCGACAGTGGTCACCTTGCGAGAGTGGGGACCAGGAATGTCCACGGAGGGGAATTGTTGTCCAGCGACGAAGAAGTTTTCGATGTTGCGCAGATAGTAGCTACTACCGGCCTCGCCCGTACTGCTGCGTACAACCAGGAAGTCTGTGCTCTTTGTCCGGTGGGGGAAGAGTGGTGCTCGATACATGGAGTTCGAGATCGCCGGGGCAATTTCACCGGGGTCAACATGACCGAAAATCGAGAACGGACTCTTGTCTTGCGGTAGCAGGACAGCTGTTTCACCAATCTCGGCTCTGGGACGCGTTGGGTCGTCAATATTTTTGCGCCGGTAGTAATTGATGAATCGGTTGCACATTCCGAAATTGGCAAGCATCATGGGAACCTCTTCAGAGTATTCAACAAGCAAAACATTAGAGTTGTCTGCCATAGACAATGCCTTGGTGCTATCATAAACACTCTTTGCGTCTCTGCCACGTTGCTGCTTGCGTTTGACGTGGGCAGGATTCTTGAACCAGGATGTTTGTCCAGGCCGGAAAGCCATTGAAGGTCGGTGGAAAGATCGGGCTTCAGCCTTGGCCAGCTCAGTCTTGTAGTAAGGCCACTGCAAGCGGAGAGCAGGCAAGCCATGCTCGAGGGTAACGTTACCAAGAGTGCTGCGGATCTTGTTCTGATGGTTCTGTTTGAGCATGTCGTACGCTTGGTCATTCGAGATATTGTAACGTGAAGTGAGACGGCGCGTCAGATTCAAGTCCACCTCGTCTCTGGATCGGGGAGCGTGCTTCGGCTTGTTTGCTATAGCATCTGCTCTAGACTCGTCAACGAGAATGTTTGGATCGTTCAAATCAATGGTGACTCTCTTGGCGATCTTCATCGTTGCCTGCTCAGGGTCATCCAAGAGCGGAATGTCAATATGAGACATTGCGATGACGTCCATCGGGCTTGGTCCAGTCTTTCGCTTCTTCTTGGGTACATCATCGTCCATGAGCCAATCTGGCTCGTCATCATCGAAAGCGGCATCCTTTGGTTCTTCTTCGGGTTCTGCAATAGGTATATCGTCCACCATATCCCAGTCCGCGCAAATGGTCCGAAGATCTTGCATAGTAATGCCACCCGGCAGCGGATCATCGCCATCTGCGTCGCCCAATTCAAGGTCTTCTTTTTCTTCTTCGTCTTCCTCTGGTGTTGACTGTGTTATCATCACCACACCCAGAGAATCGTGATCAAGGCCACGCTTGAGTGGCTGTCCTGTTCGGAATGTCCGCTCCTGATCCGCTGCAAGCTCAATATTCACTTTCGTGGGTAGAACGGGCTTGGGCGGCTTGGTGGGCTGTTTTCCGATAAAAATCGCTTTCTTATGTGGAATGAGCTCCAACCATCGCGGGAGTTCATTGCGATTAAATGAAGGGAATAATGAATGCAGCAGTTCTTCGCGGTTTTCGGGAGGTGCAGGTGGGTTTTCGGGTCCAGACATTGCAAAAAGTGCCTGCTGGAGCTTCCAAGCGCGAAGTGTAGCGGGATCCATGTCGTCTGACATGATGCTGGAATCGTCCGGGATATCTTCATCCATGGGCACCTGCTCTGCCTTGGGGACGGTAGCGGGAGGAATGGGTGGAAGTTCGACTGGCTCATTGGTCAAGGGCATTTGTTCATCTTCAAAAAGACCACTTGTAAGGTCCGCCTGTCCAGCAGGGGGAGGCGGAGAAAAAGAGCCTTCACCAAATAGATCATCAAGGTTATCGTCTTGTGTCGGAGCCCCCGCAGCCTGCTCACCGAAAATATCATCACCGTTCCCGAAAAGAGCGGCGTCGTCGGAGCCCAGGTTCGCGAAAGGATCTTCGCCATTGTCGTCCACTGTGGGTAGGGCTGGGGCAGCGTGGGCCTCTTCTTCCGGAAGTTCGTCGTCGTCGAAATCTTCATAGTCGACCGCATCATCAGCTTTCTCGCCCACATCCAAGTCGCGCGACAGGAAATCCAGAGATGGTCCGTTGTTCTCATAGCTGTTGAGTTGCTGCATCACATTGTTGAAGTCATCGTCCTCGTCCTCCGGGACCTTCTTCTGCGTCGCGTGAGGCATGGTTTCGGCAGGAAGTAGTTTTGAGGAAACTGAGACACTCCGGGGGTGTGGCGGTTGAGAAGAGGAGGTCGGTTCAAGATAGAAGTGAGGGAAATCTGAGGTCGTAAACGTAGGCGCTAGCCAGACGGGCGGCTCGCGGCTCAAACGGCGGGCATCTGGTTGGTATCTGAGTAGGCAAAAGAAATATTGCGTACGTCGTAGCTATTGCAACCGAACAGTGAGGGAGTGGGAAGCAAGAAAGGGAGCGTCCGAGTGGGCGAAGAGGCAAGATGGAAAACGGCCGCGGGTTCCAAGATGCGCGAGGTCGACGCTAACCCGAAATGGCAATCAGCTCGTGATAGAGATCAATACAATTTGAGACAATACGCGCTTTAACAGACCGTAAGATAATAAGGTGAATAATAAGAAATATTAGTACATTGGATTGTAGTTTTATCAAGCGTAGCAAACGTCAGTCAGGGAACATTGAAATCCCCGTAGAAAATACACAACGCCTTGCTCGCACCCTCCATACAATAGTGCATCACTGTAGCCTTGTGACCGTCAGGGACCAGCTTTGCCATTTGCTTCAAATCAGATGTCCTTGGGATGTAGAGAACCATATGCTTGCTAAACACAGAGTACTCATCATACAACTTTTGTAGGGAGTATGGCTCCATGGTCTTGAGGTTGAATACCTCATCCGAACGATATCCGGGGCCTGATGCGATTAGTTCCAGTCGTGAAATCAAGGAAAACAATGTGCTTACCTCCCCATGGTGGGCTTGCAAATACAACACTGTATGGAGCCAGTTCCTTGAGTTGGTTCTTCAGGATCTCAAAACAATCGCCTTCAAACCAAGTGATCTTGTTCTCGACACCATAGATTTTTGCGTTGTGCTTTGCGCATTTCAGGACGGCGGGGTCTTTCTCAATTCCATAGACACGCTTCCATTTCCCGGTCAATGCAAATGCAATTGTGTTTCCACCTGCGCCAGCAAAGCAATCGACCAGAATGCTACGTCCAGCAGGCGCGGACTCAGCAATCTGCTTGGCAATTTGACTAACTATGGTCAGTAATGACACAATAAAAGAGATCGCAGGGTATTTACTTAGCCACTGGTTCAGGCGTAACGCCAAACCAAGCATCGTCAGTCAGCCATACACCTTCGTCGTACTTGGAGAAGATCCGGTAGCGTTGTGCCCAATAACTTAACATAGGGTTAGCACTAGTCAACTTGAACCACCATAAGTCTTACTTCTGGATGTCCCAGGGAACCTCCTGTAGACTACTGTAGTGATGCACCTCCGGAGGTGCTTCTTCTTCGTCTGCCATGATGTTTGATAAAGCAAGATGATCGATGCTCGATAACGGATAAAGATGCGGGTGTTTGCAATGTTTGCATCATCATCTGGCCAGCTCTCAGGCCAGTAAATACAACCTAGCTTCACTTGACCTTCATTTGATCACACAACCTTTTGTGATTAGTCTCACGATGTTTGGCGCATTAAATCGATTCATCGGCCGACTGGACGGTGAACCAGGTCAACAACCTCGAAACGGACCAAACGACAACGCGTTCGGCTTTCAGGTCCTCCGCAACAAGGACCCGGAGCTGCCTCTGGAGCCATGGTTCGACTTTATTGTTGGAATCAACGGACATACAATTGTTCGTCTCCAAATCCAGAGCACGACCTAGCAGTAGAGTATCGCTTACACCGATGTACAGGAAGATCCGGACCCCAACCTCTTTGCGACAGAAGTGCGGAATTGCGCTGGAGCCAGCTTGACACTGGAGGTATGGAGCGCAAAGGTAAGAAACCGATGTTCTCGTTGAAAGCGGACTATAGCTAAATTATGGGATTTCCAGGGTCAACGAACCCACACTGTCACGCATCCTGTCCCGCCAACGAACCCATCTCTCGGTCTCGCACTCCAGCTTGCTCCCCTCTCCTCCACACAACACATTTGGCATGTCATAGCGATCCCATCGCCACTCAGTCCGGCATACCGTGCTGGCTTGCTACCTTACTCGGACTATATTATTGGAACCCCGAGCGGGACATTAAGAGGGGAATCCGCACTCGGAGAGTTGGTTGAAGACCACCTAGACCGCACACTTGTTCTATGGGTTTACAACAGCGAGTTCGATGTGGTTCGTGAAGTTGAGCTTGTACCTACAAGGGGCTGGGGCGGCGCGGGGGCCCTTGGTGCGGAGCTAGGATACGGTGCCCTGCATCGACTACCCATTGGACTCGGAGAAGAGGTGGAGGCACCCGGGGAGGTTGTTTTCGAGACACGCGAAGATGGCATTACTGCCCCAGTCGGCGGCCCTGCGAGTGCTGTGCCAGGCATGGCACCCCCCTCGGGTCAGTTCTTGGTTCCTGCAAACATGACCGCACCGCCGCCCTTGGCTTCGCAAAGAGGCGGTTCACCGTCAGATAATAGGTCGCCAGCAAGCCGTCGTGCAGGAAGACACCGACCTTCGGCCTCCCCCAACAGAGCTTTCGATGATTATTTTGCTGAGGGTGAACAGAAGAGCCGGGAACAAGACTTTGCGCCTTCGAGGCATGGAACTCCTCTCCCTCCTCCACCCAAGGTTGGAATCTCGCCGTCTCATTCCGAAAGTCCTGCGCCTGCACATGAGGCGCCGGAGGGTTCACCGGGGCCAACACAGGAAGAATGAATGATAGATATCTGAGACCAATTTAATGTAGAGTATCATGACGAAATCCAAATACCAATCATCACAAACTATTCCCATTTGCAAGTATCTCTCCAAGTGGGCTGTATATAGCCGACTACTGTATGACCGATCATTTGAGAAACAAAAGGAACCAATCCGGGTATGTGTTCGGATCTACGAGTTCTAAGCGTACATATGCAACAACTAAGTTAAATCCTCTCTAGCTCCCATCGGGTCCAAATTTAGTGGCCCTTGCTCACAAGCTCCTCCAGCTTCTTGCGGGTGTCTCCGATCTTCTCCTCCATCATCTGGCGCGCCATCCCACTGTGCGCAATGCCAGTGTACCAGATGTGCTCTGCCCGATCGCGGATAGCGATATGCTGCTCCGCAACGGCAGGAACTTTCTTCTCATACTCCCAAACGAGGTCTCCGACATTGCGCATCGTCACCGGGAGAAGTGTCCAGGCGGCAGCGGTACCGAAAGCGATTGGCGACGCAGTGCGGAGGAAGATACCACGGTTACGCGAAACGATGGAGCCGGCCATGGCGGCGACGACGGCGTAGACACCGCCGGGGAGCAGGCGTTCGCCAGACTCGGGTGAAGGTGCGAGCGATGCAACGGTGTTAGTGAAGCAGTTTTCGATGTTAAGGGCCCGGGACAGGAAGTTGTTGAAGCCGGTCTCTGCGGCAAGGGAGTTGGAGTAAAGGAAAAGACGGGCTTGTCGGACCTGGGCAGTCAGGATATCTGTCGGGGTGGGCGAGGAGGGAGCTTCTTGCACAGCTGGTGCGGAGATCAGCTGAGGAGCAGCGGGCTGGGCAGGTTGTGCGGGTTTGGAGGGTTCGGGGATGTCGGCTGGGAAGTCATCGTAGATAGGTTTGCGCTATATTAGGCAAGTGGTCGTGTCAGGGCAAGCCAGGAGCTGGGGTTGTCATATATATGTAAGAGAATCTAATCATACGTTGTCTCGAGGCGCTTCTGCGAATGCTGTCTGCTTGGGGTACAAAGCAATGCCTCCCGCGAGGAGAGTGGCTGCGATCGGAGCCACAGCCCGCTAGGCACAAGTCAGCAGGGAACCGCAGTGAGGGATCAATTGCATCGGGTTATTCAAGAGCAATTGCTAGAGAGCAGCCATACCTGTTGCAACATCGGCCGGAACGACATCCTGGGGGTGTGGGGGAGGAGGAGTAGGGGAGCTGAAGTTGAAGGTGAAGCAAAGTCGTGTTGGAGCCAGACGGGAATTCTTCGGCTCGGCGGAACCTCCAGAAAACTCCGTCATTGCCCGTTCTCCTTCACTCGACCATTTCTTTGGGACATTTGGATTATTTCTTATGTTTTTACTCCGTTCTTAATACTGTCGCTACAATGCTTCGCACTGTGCGACGATCGTGGACATGTCGCCAATGCCTACAGCGCCTACAGTCCCAGTCCCGAGCCTTCGAGAGCGCCGCATCACCCTCGCCGACGCCTTTCGAATATAATCCAGCAGACAACAGTGCGCCAGGGAAGAAGACCGATGATCAGACCCTACGCCGCGTGTTCGATTCTCAGCCGTTCTGGAATGAGTACTCCCAGCAACGCACCACAACGATCCCCAGACGAGCTGGGTTAGTTCAGAACCAATACCTCACAAGCCCCGAAGGCTTCAGGACATTCGCAAATGTCTCCTTGCAACGGTGCCAGGCTATCGTAACCAAGGTTCTTGCCGCCTCGACTGTGGAGGAATACAGGGCACTGGCACGCGACCTTGACCGGCTCAGTGATCTCCTGTGTCGCGTCATCGACCTGTCGGACTTCATTCGAACCATCCACCCTGATCCACGTATACAAGAAGCAGCCACGCAGGCGTGGGCTCTAATGTTTGAATATATGAATGTTTTGAATACCACCACTGGCCTTCATGAGCAGCTAAATACGGCATTGAACAACCCCCATGTGACATCACACTGGACCGAGGGCGAGAGGATTGTGGCTCAGATCTTGAACAAAGATTTCTCGAACTCTGCAATTCACATGCCGCCAGAGGTAAGGCAGCGTTTCGTTAATCTTTCAAATGATGTGAGCCAGTTGGGATCCGATTTCATGAACGGCGCGGAGCCTGCGAAGTCCCAGGTAGTCTTCCCTGCCAGTGCCCTTCAGGGATTGGATCCTGTTGTCGTCCAGAAAATAAAAAGGTGGAACAAGAAGGCGCCGGTGCCAACCATGGGCGTTGTTCCGAGGCTTGCTCTGCGCTCGGTGCGTGATGAAGGAGTTCGCAAAGAGATATATCTCGCCACTCGCACATCCAGTACACGCCAGCTACAGAGACTGGAAGAACTTCTAGTGAAAAGAGCCGAGTTGGCCAAACTTACAGGCCACAGCAGCTTTGCACACATGACTCTCGGTGACAAGATGGCCAAGACGCCTGAAGCGGTATCGAACTTCTTGACTACGCTCGTCTCAAGCAATCGTGGCCCAGTTCGTGAAGAGCTATCTAGGCTGCATGAACTGAAAGGCTCATCTTTGCAGCCGTGGGACCATGCATTTTACGTTCATAAGCAGGTCCTGGAGTACACCCGGTCTCGTCGCTCCCGTCACCTGGGTTCTATTAATGACTTCTTCTCCCTGGGAACTGTGATGCAGGGTCTCTCTCGGCTTTTCGAGCGTCTATATGGTGTGCGTCTTGTCCCACACGAAACATCTCCTGGCGAGACCTGGCATCCAGACGTCCGTCGCTTGGATGTCGTGGACGAATCGGACCAGCATATTGCAGTCGTTTACTGTGACCTGTTTACCCGGCCAAGCAAGCACCCAAATCCAGCTCATTTCACTCTTCGGTGTTCGCGCGAGATCTCAGCTGAGGAGGTTGCTGAATGTGCTTCGATGGACCAGTCGGCTCACCCGAATGACGGCATGGCCACCGGCGTCGACCCGCAGACCAAGACTCTGCGCCAGCTACCAACCATTGCTCTCGTATGCGATTTTCAGGAGCCTCAGGCCAATGGATCGGGCCATCCAACTCTGCTGAGCGAGCAGAGTGTTCGTACATTGTTTCACGAGATGGGTCATGCAGTCCACTCGATCCTCGGTCAGACGCCTCTGCAGTCCATCTCTGGAACTCGGTGCGCCACTGATTTCGCCGAACTTCCTTCCGTGCTGATGGAAAGCTTCGCGACTGCTCCAGAGGTTCTCTCCTTGTATGCACGCCACTGGAAGACTGATGAACCTCTATCCGAGAGTATGATGCAGAGCATGGAACTAGACCGCACTGCGCACGGTTCCATCTACGGCGCCGTGGAGAACGAGGCGCAAATCCTTATGGCGCTTGTTGACCAAGCATATCATTCAATACCTGCCGAAATTAGTTCAGCTGGCATTGACTCCACCGAGATCTATCACCAAGTCTTCGCTCAGCACTCCAGTCTGCCCGATCCGGATAACATTCGGCCACGCACCTCCTGGCAGGGCTTCTTTGGTCACTTGTACGGCTATGGCGCTACATACTACAGCTACATCTTTGACCGAGCGATCGCCAATAAGCTCTGGCAGGATGTTTTCCAATCTGGACAGGCAGCCGTTGATCGCGCTGCCGGAGAGCGATACAAGAACGAAGTCCTCCGCTGGGGAGGTGGTCGCAATGGCTGGCAGTGCGTGGCCGGCGTCCTGGGCAACAGCAACCCCTCCAATGCGAACGGCCGTCTGGCTGAAGGCGGCGATGAAGCCATGCGTGAGGTTGGCCGCTGGGGTCTGGGACGCGAGGGCATGTAATGTGACCCGGATTGTACTACTATCTGATACGCTCTGATCTATATATTCTGTAAACAAAATATAGTTTCTTGATCTGATTCGGTGCTCTTGTGACCTCTTAATTAGACTCTGGGGCCGGCTTGAACCGGTCTCACCGTGGACGAATGATCATGGACTCCGAAATCGTCCACTTGCAGGGATTTCACCAAAACTACGGAGTACGGACGAGTATTTCCTGTTAGCGACTAGCCAATAGAATACAGTCTAAGCAGGCCAACGATCTCCGCTGCGCATTCCATGCAATGTCTGAGACTAGTGGCTGTTAAGCAGCGCCACGGTGAACGATGGCAGGGTGTGACTAGAATGTCTCACTGCCCCTTTGTCCTTGTCTCGGGAGTCAGTAACACAACAGAGATGTATGAGAACTAAACGAGACAAAAGCTATCAGACAGTTTACATGGTTACCGTGAGCATAGATAGCGTTTCTACGCCTCTCTGACTCCCCCCGGAACCTACCCAAGCCTATCGCAAAACCGCGCCCACTCGACCTCAAGTACCTCTGACGTACCTCGAGGAGCGCCTCGCATGGTGGCTTGCTGTAGCGGTAACCCACGGTACCCCCCGATTATGCAAAAAGGCAAAGCGCGAACGTTCCTGTGATAGCTGATAGCCTAGGCAGGGCACATGTTCTTTGCTTTGTCAATCATATATGGGACTCCGAGCGCCCCTGGGGTTTTATACAAGTTGTAGATCTGTCCGACCCTGCAGATCCAAGCCATAGTTTGAAGTCCTGCACAAGCCCATCGGTTGAACAAAGAATCTCCCAGCCCTTCGATCATCTAGATCCTTATCTCCTTGTTGCAGGTATGTGCCATCCAACGTATCCTAGAGTACTGTGCAGAGTACCCGGGTATTTACCGCTATCTCTTGCTCATTGTGTTTGTAGATTGCAGTTGTTTCAACTTCACTTCTTTCAGCTCGGACTAAGTAGCATTTCTTGGTTGCCTGGGGTATTATTTATTCCCCGGCAACCCTGCTTGATCTCCCTCTGCGTCGTTTTCAGTCGCAACAATCTACCGTGGCATTGAAATATATTATCAACATGCCTGACGTTATAATCGTAAACGACAATGCCTCATTCACCTCGAGCACCACTTTCTCTACACAAGACTCGGAGCAATCACCACGTCCACTCCGTCGAAGAAACACAGTGACGCAGCTGACAAGGCGCGTTTCTAAGAGGATATCGCAATCAATCCTCAGGGTCGGGGTACAGGAACATCAACTCAGCGAAAAGAACCTTAAGGATCTCAACGAAGCAACACATGTGGACGCGCTGGGCTCGCCTGGCTCATACCTACCAGATCAATCACACGAGCCAAAGGTCTACGAGCCTATCCACGAAGACATCGAGGAGGAAGTCCATAGTGTAGATGTGGAAGCAGCAAGAGACATGCGCCTTCAAGAGTCCTACGCTGCCTTCTGTCGCGACTTCACAATGTCAGGGAAACCAACAGTGAACCGAAAGTTCGACTTGAACATGAGAATGGAAGAGGCTTCAGAAGTGCACCAGCAGCCGCGTGCAAACTCAACGCACAGCAACGACAGATCTGGATTGGATTTGCCGCATGGCCTTTCTGATCATAGAATGAATATTACAGGATCACAACCCAGACCCAGACCGAATTCTGTCGCATACCCAGTATCATGTACATCTATGCATCAGGACATGTACATGCACACGCCTCAGTCAGCAACTACCAGAGAGCCACCTCTCCGATGGCCAGAACTAGCCCCATCAAAATTCGAACCCGACCACAACAGATACGGATCAGATTTCCAAATCCCTCACAACCCCAACCCCAACTATCCACAACCACCACCGCGAATTATCACCCCAACGGTGTGGATGGACATGCAACAAACCGAGCGGGAGCGCAAAGAAGCTCGGCGAACGAGACTTCTAGCGCCCTTTCGGTCTTGGTTTATGACGAGTCCGCCCTGGTGGGGGCGGAGATATGAAGTTGTCGAATAGCGGGTTGATGCAGGTTGGGGCGTTGGGGATTCACTTTACTGGTTGTATTTTAAATCTACATTATCTAAATCAAACAATCTAAGTTTGCTCCTTTTTTTATCTTTGGCTTTGCTTTTTCCCTGTGAGACCGTGTCAGCATGTTATTATTCGTCCTTGGATATATTAAAGGGCCCCGCATAAGCAATCACATCTACCCCTCCAGAGTCCCTTTCAACGCCATGTTCGCTAATTACAAGCCTCCACGAGACGCTATGACTCGTTGTTCGTGTGATCTCACTATGCAATACTTATCAGCGTATTCTGCATATGATACGGGGTATAGGAGGCAACCATTTGGACATCTCGAATACGGGTTCTTAGCCCTAAGGGCCATTAGGTACTTAATCGAGCCAGTAACTTGGTTAGTATTCTCCGATGACCTAAGCTCGTATTAGCAAAAAGTCGTTTTCTTGGACGTGAAAATGAAACGTGGAGTTATCGAGTCACTGGCGTACATGTAATCTGATGGGGGCCACATGCACCACTATAAAATGAGCCGTAACTGATAGCCTGACTTTTCCGCAGATCTGACTCTTGCATTCTGGACGATATCTTATCTTTGGTACGCTGCGATAATCGCCTCCACTCGCTATGTCGAAATCTACAGCCACACAGGCCACGTATGATGGCAGTTGCCACTGCGGACAAGTCGCATTTACGATGAAGCTCTCGCCACCCATAGAGGAGCAAACCTTGAAGACATGCAACTGTACATACTCCCCTCTTGGGGAGACAGATGAGCAGCGATGAAAATATGATCACTAGGGACTAAATCAGATATTCTACCCAGGTTCAATCTGTAGCATCAATGGCTATGTTTTGCTTTACGCTCAGCAATCCAATGTAGCTTTCCACGACAGCGAAAATGACGCTCGCAAGGTAGGCGGACAACTCGTCTTCATAATATACGGTTGATTGGGGTTAATATTTTCCAGGAGTACCGATTCGGAACCATGAACTTCCCGCACGGCTTTTGCTCAAATTGCGGGTCGAGCATGTATGCTCGCGCAGATGGCGGAAAATATGGTGGTATTATGGCTATCAATGTGAGTTTTTTAAACCAGTATGAGATTGGGATATGTATCCTCATGATTGATAGGCACGGACTCTGAAGGGAATCGATATCAGCACCCTCAAGATTGAGCAAGTTGATGGGAAGAATGTCGAATTCTCCTAGATGCCCGTTTGTGTGTTTGGAAAATGCTTGTGTCTTGGGTATTGGTCTGAATCAAAACATGCAGCAACATATCTCTTGGAGGTGCTATTCAATAGTAGTCTACGCCATTTACTTGCCGGAGTCCGATATGGCTGTCGTGGTTAGTGAATATGAGCTTAGGTGGTGAGACCAAAATGTAAATGTGTAAATGTTTACTATGGTAACCATTTCATGTCTGCTTTATTGCTCTCTGTTGCTAAGTCCATATTAAATCCGAAATTCTCTAACTCGGCAGGTCACGGAATAGTATAAAGCGGAAATATATATCTGCATCCCACCAACCACCAAGAAATAAGTCATCAATTTCAAAACACTCAATAGCTTTGAAACAATCGAGCAGTTAAATATGATCCACCAGATCCACACAGGAATAGAATATAGAAGGAGCAATAAGAGTTGCTGGGGGTACAAAAACAACGAGGACAAAATAACCGATGGGCGTCCATGGATAGGGAACCCGGTTCCCTGGGAAAAACATATGCTTAAAAGATAACGTAGAGTTTCAGTCTTCAATGAACCAAGGTTTAAGGAATATTAGGATATTACAAAACAAAATAACAAGCAAAAAAATCATTTTAACAAGTCGGGATTGATATGTATGAAAAAGCAAAACGAAAAAAGAATGGACTCGCGGGGAATCGAACCCCGGACCACTCCCATGCTAAGGGAGTATTATACCACTAAACCACAAGCCCAGTTCGATGGAAAAGGCATACATTTTGTGCTACATGAGGGAAAATAAGTCTGACCGAATTCATTACCTCGTTCATACGCGCTAACCTCTTTCAACATCCACAGAGGGTTCACTCAACACTATATTTGAACATCAAATGTTACAAACGATCTGATCTTGGATCCCATTCAAACAGAGGCGTGATTATTACCTAAAGAAAAATCTACATGGCTGTAGAAGCACAGCTGATATACGATAGTAAATTTCCTCCTTGAATACTTCAGGTTTTGTCCATATCTCAAGACATTGATAAACTTATCTTCTAATAGCAATGACACAATGCCATACTGATAGCGGGCGAACCTTAGTAGAATGTATTACAAGACCGGCATGCACTCTCAGTGAAGCACTGGCCATTCTACATTGACAAGATTGGAAGATCTATGATCGATTCAGACATAAATAAGTAAAAAAATACACACAAGACAACAAAAAATAGACACTTTTTCCATGCAGGGATACACATTCCTCGCGATCATCTAAACCCCACTATGTGAAATGGGAGAGTGAGCGGAAAAAAAGACAGCAATGGATATCACGGAATCATGCAATTAAACCGGTACCCTCAAACACCCCGGTGAAAAAAATGGATGGGACATGTCGAGAAATTTACTTGATCTCGAGGAGCTTGACATCAAAGATGAGCTTGGAGTTGGCGGGGATGCCGGGGAGAGCCTTCTTGCCGTATGCGAGGGAGGGAGGGATGGAGATACGACGCTCACCACCGACAGCCATGCCGGCGACACCAATGTCCCAACCCTTGATAACCTCACCCTTGCCGAGCTTGAAGGTGAAGGGCTTGCCCTTCTTGTTGGAATCGAAGACCTTGCCGTCCTCGAGCTTGCCGATGTAGCGCATGGCGACAACGTTGCCACTCTTGGCAGCAACACCCTTTCCGAGCTTCTTGTCGTCCATCTTGACACCGCGGACCTCCTTCACGCCGAGGGAGCCGGTGGGCTTGTCACCGGAGGGGGTAGGACCCTGCTCGAGGTTCTTGGCGAACTGGACCTTCTTGTCGGTCTTGGCCTCCTTCTTGGCCTCGGGCTCAACAGCAGCGGCGTCACCGTTGTTCTTCTTGAGCTTCTTCTGCTGGGCCTTGGTAAGGGCGGGCTCCTCAGCCTTGGTGGACTTGGCCTTGTTAGCCTTGGCCATCAGGTCATCAAGGCTAACCTCCTCCTCGGCAGCGCGCTTGTTCTTGCCCTTCTTGGCCTCAACAAGCTTGGGTGCCTCAGCCTCCTCCTCGCTGTCGACCTCAGTGACTCTGGGGTCGTCCATCTCATCAAGGTCGTCGCTCTCATCATCATCCTGCATGGCCATGATCTCATCCATGTCGAGTTCATCCTCATCGGGGGACAGGTCATAGTCGTCCTCATCATCCTCATCATCGTGGTCGTGGTCGTGGTCGTGACCCTCATCGAGACCAATGACATAGTTACCGGTCAGGAAGACAGTGTGGTTACCAGTGACCTTGAAGAAGACGGGCTCACCCTCGCAGACAGTGATATCAAGAGTCTGCTGGCAGTTCTGTAAGGCAGTTAGTTATCGGCATTCAATTGACAAGGCTGGTATGAAGAATGCCAAACTTACCTGGGTGGGGCTGAGAGTACAGATAACGTTCTCGTCGAGCTCAAGACCCTCCTCGGATTCATCATCCTCATCGTCGAGGGCGGGACCCTTGCCCTTGATCAGCTTGGAGATGGCGGCCTTCAGGTCGAAGTCCTCATCGTCACCCTCATCGGAGTCCTCCTCCATGGCATCCTCGAGGTCCTTCATGGCGGCAGCCTCCTTCAGCTTGCGGGCCTTCTCCTTGTCGCTGGGGCCACCGTTGGTCTCCTCCTCCTCGTCAGAGTCCTCCTCCTCGTCTTCATCACTGTAGTCCTCATCATCGGAGTCCTCCTCATCGAGGTCAAGACCGGGAGGAGTGCGAACAATCTTCAGAGTGGCACGGGCAGGCTTGCTCGAGTCGGCGTCATCTTCGTACTCGGGGACCTCATCGGGATCAATGGCAGCCATGCTGATGCGGAACTAGGATCAAAGTCAATAAGGACCATTACTCTCATCGTTTTTCATCCAAACTTACCGAAGCAGCAGCATTGGGGACTGCGGCAACCATGGCACCGGGAGGAACCCGGAGCGCATAAACTGCGACGGGCTGAACGGCAGACATTTTGTGAAGAATCGAGATAAGAACAATATATCTAGAATGAATGAAAAGATCAAACGAAAAAAGAACTGAACCACGAGTGACAAGGTGTGGATGAAGGAGGAAGGGAAGAGAGCAAGATCGGCAGATAGCTATACATTTTTTTTTTTCTCCAATTTCTTTGCCTTGACAGTCTCGGCAGCCAATGGGATCAATGGTGGCCCACCGCCCATAAACTGCCACGCTTGGCCGCTGGCTGCACCGCCTTGGTTCACGTGACTTCTGCCATGACGCGTGATTGCCGTGTCGCCGCCATCGCCTCACGTACAGTCTCATCGCCTATATACTGGTTGGCCATGGTGGTTGTTGTGGCCCAAAATGGGCTCCCGCCATGAGATAAATTCAAGCGCGGTGCGCAAACGGATTGAAAACCGTATGTTTCATTATCAAGATTCCATCTGCTCTTGCCTGACCGCCTCCAGATGACTTCAATAACGAAGCTGGTGAGGAGTATGAAGCCTCCAGCTTTGGCGGATTTGGGGACTATATGCGGCGGAAGAAGATGAAGCTGCAGAACCTCGATGCAGAAATCAGAGCCTCCGCTGGTGACTGCCCGCCGATATTTCGTGGCGTAGTTGCCCATGTGAATGGATATACACAGCCTTCGCTTCAAGATCTCCATCGCTTGATTGTGAGCCACGGGGGCGGTTTTCTCCAATATCTGGACGGCAAGACTGTGGCAACGCATGTCATTGCTAGTGCTCTTACACCCAAAAAGTGCGAGGAGTTCCGTCGATATCGCATAGTGAAACCCGCATGGGTGACCGACAGTATAAAGGCTGGCCGCCTACTCCCATGGGATGACTATAGAGTAGTAGACGAAGGTCAGGCACAAAAAGTGCTCAAGTTCGGCGATGGCCGATTTACAAGCCAGACAAACAGCCCTCGCACTGGCTATAAAGAGCAATCAAGGACCAGCTGGTATAACTCCCAATTGAGGGAGGGGGGCACAGGTGGTCAAGGTAACTTTGGATCACCATCAAAACCGTTGACACCGTCTGCACCACCACAAACATCACAGATACCAATACCAACCATACCGAGCCAACCATCTCAGTCAGATTATGGTGATTTCCCTAGCTTCGTGATGGAGGATGAAGCGAGAGAACACCCCACCCCTCAACTTCAAGAAAGTACACAAGTCAGCGGCCAAGCTGTACAAACCCCGGAGCAAACGCCACATTTCAACAGAGAGGATACTGCATCAGAACCACCATCTGATGCCACGGAGAAACACTCACTTCTTCAGACAAGTCCTAAGAAACCAGAGCTAACCTCTGAAGAGTACAATGCTCAGCTTCTTTCTGACCCACGGATGCAAAAGTCCAGTGTCTGTAATCCTGATTTTCTGCAGCAGTATTACAGAGAGTCCCGTCTACATCATCTTTCTACCTGGAAGGCGGAATTGAAGGCTCAACTTCAGGCAGCAACAAAGGAAAAATCGCTGTCCCAGACATCACAAAAGAAGCCACTACCAGGTGCAAGGAGATACATCTTGCATGTAGATTTCGACTCATTTTTCGCAGCCGTGTCCCTTCTCAAGCACCCCGAACTGCGAGACAAACCAGTTGCCGTTGCTCATGGCTCTGGTTCAGGCTCTGAAATTGCCAGCTGCAACTACCCTGCACGTGCAAAAGGTGTTAGAAATGGAATGTGGATGAAGGGTGCATTGCAAGCGTGTCCCGATCTCAAAGTCCTTCCTTATGATTTCCCTGCCTATGAAGATGCCAGTCGCAAGTTCTACAGCTCAATACTTGCCATTGATGGCGTCGTACAAAGCGTCAGTATTGACGAGGCGTTGCTCGATGTCAGCAACTTGTGTATAGACGCCGGTGGCTCAAATGGCAAGGCTATTTCAGAAGGTTCGGTTGATCGTGAGCAAGCCAAAGCAGATGAACTAGCTCAAGTTCTACGGGATTCGATAAAAGAGAAGACCGGATGCGCAGTCTCCGTTGGGATTGGAAGCAACATCCTGCTTGCAAAAGTGGCACTAAGAAAGGCCAAACCTGCTGGCCAATTCCAATTGAAGCCGGAAGCTGTCTTGGACTACGTTGGAAATCTCATCGTTCAAGATCTCCCCGGATTTGGATATAACATGGGGACCAAGATGGAAGGACTTGGGGTAAAATATGTGAAAGATATCAGGGATCTCACCAAAGAGAGGCTGATCTCTGCGCTGGGACCCAAAACTGGCATCAAAATGTGGGAATATGCTCGTGGAATCGATCGAACAGAAGTCGGCGACCTAGTCGCGAGGAAATCGGTTTCAGCCGAGGTCAACTGGGGCATTCGATTTGTCAATCAGGACCAAGCGGATGACTTCGTGAAATCTTTGTGCGAGGAGCTGAATCGCAGACTGATGGAAAACCTGGTGAAGGGCAAGCAGCTTACACTAAAGGTTATGCGACGATCATTGGATGCACCGCTGGAGCCAGTCAAGCATCTAGGGCATGGGAAGTGTGATACCTTCAACAAAAGCGTTGCTCTTGGCATTGCGACTAATGCAGCAGACGTCATTGGCAAGGAAGCGATATCAATGTTGAGGAGCTTCAATATTTCACCCGGAGATTTGAGAGGGCTTGGGGTACAAATGACCAAGCTTGAACCGCTCAAGACTGGCCCTTCAGGCCTGGAAAGTAGCCAACGGCAACTCAACTTTCACAGATCTCCACGCCGAAAGAAGACCATGGCAGGTACTGATCCTGACGACCTTGAAAGTCCAAGCAAAGACAATTCCGTCCGCATTCAAGCGGACCCAGTACTCAGCGATAGTGCCCACAAGCCTCTCAATATATCGGGGTCTCAGTTCATCATGCCCACTCAAGCAGACCCTAAAGTCGTCTCCGAGCTGCCAATGGATATCAGGTCCAGGCTTGTAGCCCAAGCAAAACCCCAACAAGACTCCCGCTCTGGGTCTCCGTGTCCTCCCCCACGTGAAATTCGAAGACCTGCCAAAGCAGATCTTCCTCCCCAGTCTCAACTGGATCCCGATGCCCTAGCAGCCTTGCCCGAAGATGTTCGTAACGAAGTCTTGGGATACTACAACCACTCATCAGCTGCCGGCGCACCTCCACCGCCACCCGCAGTTCCTGTCCAACAACCACCAACCGCCCCCTCTCTCAAGTTGAGAAGACCAGCCTCACCACCTAAGAAGAGGCGTGGCCGTCCCCCAAAGAGCGCGCCGCTGGGAAACAAATCCAAGCCTCTTACTCAATCGAGTTTTGTCCTCCCACGACCAGCGGCCGTATCTGCAAATCTCGAGGAAGAAACCTTGTCAAGAGAGGCATCACCAAGCGTCGAAGAATCAATAGAGGCTTCTGCTGAGTTCCTCGCGGCTTTGCCCGAAGACATTCGACAAGAAGTGCTCGAGGAACAAAAGCGTACTCGCATGCTACAGCGCCCGCGACCCATTGCACCAATACAAAGACCTCCATCCTCAGGCCAAGGACAGACTGCCTCCTCTGCACCAGCCCCAGTAGAGAAACGTCTAACCCTCCCCCCTCTCCCCAAACGACCTGTATTTACATCGCAGCGCCTCTCACAATTGCCAGATCTGCGGGATGCCGTCGGCTCATGGCACCAGGCATTTGCAGCTGGTGGCCCATATAGCGAAGATGTCACATCATTATGTATATATCTCAGCAGCGTGATCTTGAAAGAGAAAGACCTGGACAAAGCTGTTTCGGTGGTGCGCTGGCTGATGTGGCTAGTCGATGAACACTCGCGAGAGCAGAGATCGGAAGAGCCGCATGGATCCCGGCCCGAGGGAACTGTCACTTGGGAAAAGGCTATCCTGACGATGCAGAACAGTGTTCAAGAAGCTCTAGAACAGAGAGGATTGCCTCCTGTGGACTTTGAGTAAATATAAATTTGCAAATATCAACGAAGCACGTTTCACCTCTGGCCATAAAGAGTTGCCTTCACGTTTTGCTCGCCAATTTTCAGTCTATAATTACTCTGGAAGTCCTTTCTGCGAATCAAAATACTTCTATTTTCACTCACCTTTATACCTATATACCGAAAACTATCTAATCCCAAACTACCTAGCTCAACGCTAGTCTCGACATCTTCTATAAGTCTCGTCCTGGGAAATCCAGAACGAGCCTGTGACAATTTGGCCGCCGCCATTTTCCTCCACCCACGAATGCATCCCCTTGGACACAAAAGTTGCACTCGTGATATCTTTGCATGTCAGGCTTGCGAGCCAGCCTGTTGCTGTAAGGCGTCTCTCTGCTGCTGCCGACCCATGCGACGGAAAAAGACGCGCTTTCCCCATTTCCAGGTTTCGACGCCGAGGAAAAACAGGAGCGTCTCAACAACAACGATAGCCCATTCCCAAGTGATTCCCGTGTGCTTGAATACCACGTCGTTGATAACGGGAATGTAAAGGATAGGAACCACAGTAATAAAGCCAGCGAGAATAGACCAGAAGAGGAACTGATTGCGCCAGACATCATGCGCCCACTGTGTGAAATACTTCTTCGATTTGGGCTGCATGCGGAAGAAAGACCGGCGCATATTCACCATTTCCCAGGCCAAAAACAGGGCAAACCATGTCAAGCAGACAAAAGTGGTTGCGCGTGCCTTAAAAACCAGCTCACACTCTTTGGAATACTCGCGATTGCAACCGCGTCCTAGGTTGCCGTCTCCGAATCCCCACATCACCAAGGAGAAGGACGAAAGACACAGAGCCGAGGTCCACAAGCCATATGCGAGAATATCGATCACGACCTCCCATGTGAAGATACCTTGCTTCTACTCAGTGGTTAGCATTCAACGTTCTAATATAAGAGTTCCTTAAGATCTTACCGAGTGAGGCGGCCGATCCATGATATCAGGAGCAGCAACTTCCATACCAAGTCCCATGTCAGGCATACCGGAAGTGATCATGATCACCCAGATAATTTCAACTGGTGACAACGGGAAGACTGATTGACCATCCAAATCTTTGAAGGCAAGTCCGATCAGAAGGGTACAAGCCTGAGCAATGTTCTCCGACAACAAGTGAAGTACAAACTTTTGAATGTTATCAAAGATTCGTCGACCTTCTTCGACAGCGTTCAAGATGGAAGCGAAATTATCATCCGTGAGGATGATATCAGAGACATCCTTAGCCACATCCGAGCCTGCTTTTCCCATAGCGATGCCAACGTCGGAGTGTTTCAGAGAAGGAGAATCGTTCACTCCATCGCCGGTCATGGCAACCGAGGCACCTCGTCTATGAAGTGCGTCAATCATACGGACCTTGGTCTGGGGAGCACAGCGCGCGATGACCCGAGGTAAGATAGGCAATGCATCGACCTCTTCATCAGTCATTTTATCAAATTCGCTTGCAGTGATAACCATGGCTTTCTCGACTTCGGCAGACACTTCGTTCAAGTTGGCTGGAATGATACCAACCAGCTGGGCGATGGCCTTGGCTGTTGCCGGGTGGTCTCCGGTTACCATGTGTACCGATATACCAGCGCGATAGCAGGCAGCAACAGCACCAGCAGTTTCAGGCCGAGGCGGGTCATAGATTCCTACTAAGCCCAGGAACTGCAGGTTCTTCTCCACTTCGTCACGTTCGTAGTCCATGTCTTCCAAGACTCGAGTGGCTGGATCGAATGGTCTCTGAGCAAGGGCAAGAACACGGAGACCCAGGCTAGCTAGTTCATCCATGTTGCGAAGAATAGTCTGACGATGATCATCCGTCAAAGCAACCGGAGCGAAGCCCTTCTCCCAAACGATGGTGGTAGAAGCGTCCAAGATACGTTCAACTGCTCCTTTACTGAAAACCATGGTTTTCTCTTCGCCATTTGCGAGAGTGCTATAAAGGACAGACATCTTCTTGACGGTGGAATCAAACGGAAACTCGGCTTTCTGGTGCCAAGTAGGCTTGGAGCCCTTAGTCCAGCGATCACGGTTCCAGTCAAAGCGAGAAGCAAAGACCTCAATTGCAATCTCGGTGGGCTCGCCGCGGGCATGCCATTCGTTTTCTTCGGACAGATAAACGTGTGCCAAGTTCGCCATCGAAGCGACATTAAGGAAATCTTCGAGCTCAGGACACAGGAGCTCCTGGCAATCATAAGGACATCCATCCTTTTCAGCGTCATAACTTTCGGGAGCCGCTGAGCTAAAGGTCACATCACCTAATGTCGGATTGAATGGCTCGTTGGACGATCCAACAGAGTAGGTTCCGAGAGCAGGGATCCACGACTTGCGTACAACCATCTTTCCCTGCGTCAAAGTGCCAGTTTTGTCGGAGCAAATGTTGGTCACAGAGCCAAGAGCCTCGAGGGAATCGAGCTTGCGAACAATAACATGTCTCTCGACCATACGCTTGCTTCCAACAGCCATGGTAATTGTCAAGACGACAACCAGACAGGCGGGAATCATACTGAGTCCAGTTCCAACAGCATAAAGGATGACTTCGCTCTGTGAGCTCCAAAGGTTGGCACTCATCACGACGACAGCAAAAAGGACCGCAACACCGAAGAGAATGATAGCTAGCTTAGAGAGCTTGCGCTGCAAAGAGGTCCCGACATTCACGCCTAGGAATCTTCCAACAGCATCGGTGCCGGTGAGGGTCCAAGCTTGTAGATACCAGCGCTTCTTGGTCTCGCCATCTGGGCCACGTTTGACCTTGCGACGTTTTGAATCACTTTCACGGAGAGCGGCAGCAATTGAGCCGATTTCCGTTCCCATGCCGGTCCTGATGACGACTCCGCGAGCGCGGCCACGAGTGACCGTGCTTGAGCTGTAGGCAATGTTTAGGCGATCTCCAGGGCCAGTATCTTCTTTGAAGATAGAGTCAACCTCCTTTTGGACTGGTAGGGATTCACCGGTGAGAAGGGCTTCGTCCGTTTCAAAGTTTACTGCTTCAACCAGTCTGTAAATGGTTAGTATTGGGGTATGGAAGTGGCCAATGAATGCCAAGTGACGAAAAATGCTCACCTCAGGTCTGCAGGAACGGTATCTCCAGTCTTCAGCTCCACCATGTCACCAGGGACAATATCCATAGAAGGCACCGAAAAAGTTTGACCATTTCGGCTCACGACACCGGTGGGGGAACTCAAGGAATGAAGCGACTCCATGGTTTTCTCCGCAGCATATTCCTGGAAGAAACCAACGACAATATTGAGAACGATCACGGCGCAGATAAATCCGCCCTCAATCCATGACTGAATGCCGAAACTGACGGCCATTGCCAGGATGAGGACCTATGTCAAAGAATAAGATCAGATCCGTGTGTTCTTCTGCAGCTAAAAGGAGATGGTAGGCTTAACTAGCATCATTGCATTGGCGACCTGTGCAACGAGAATTTTGAGTATCGAAATACCCTCGCCATCTTCCAACTTGTTGGGGCCATATTGCTGCAAGCGACGTGCTGCTTCATCGTTGCTGAGACCTTCATCGATTTTGCTGCCTAGTTCCTCTACGACGAGGTCATAAGGAAGTGAATGGGCTGGCTTAGAGAGCAATTCATTAACTTCAGGCCCGGAAGCGCCAGAGGTAACTTTTTCACCCATTATCACGGATAGTTTCACAGCTCAGAAAGTTGAAAATTCAGGGGATCCAAGGTAGCTTTATAAATCAAACTCGAACCGAAGTGGTCCGTAAAAGTCCGTGGCCAAGGTCTTACCGATTCTTGCCAAGTCTGGCCAAGTCTTGCCGAACAGGGCGTTACGAGATTTTGGCGAAGATAGCAAACTGCTTGGGCCAGTGTTGCATATGTGGGGATTGAGGAAGACCGTGTATATGCGCTGCCAAGAGAGAATCGTCGGTTTAGTTGCAATTGAATGCTGCCGTAGACCCAGTCACTGCCATTCCAACGTCGATGCCTTCCCTTTCCTGATTATTGCCATCCTTCAAGGTCTGTACCAACCAATTACTTTACACTGTCACTTCTAGGCGAGCCCTATGGTGGCAAGGAAGTTTAACACAATGCGCTAAAGAATTAGCGTTAGTTCGGCCATGGAAAGCCGCGTCCCGGGCCAATTTGTCGAAGGCCCATTATGTCGAGGCAATTCTTCAAGAATCTTTCTCTTTGTCGAGAGAGTTGATCAAGTTTATTGTCTGGAAACATTCCAAGGCCATACAGTATACAGTTAAGTATAGGCAGACCTCCCTCTTGTACGGCTTAAAAAATTGCGCTCTCAGGCCTACTATGGGGCGGGAGTGGCGAAACTCCGCTGCAGGAAAGGGTTGGAAATCCTTGGCGCCAAACTCTTGGCATCTAGGCGGATGAAGCGGAGTGAAGCGCTTTTTACTCAACATGATGTAGACCTCCTACTTTTGCGGGATGTGAAATCCATCTGCCATAATTATGTTGGTAAAAGAAATTGATAACCGCCACTACCTTAGCTTTGGTCAATTTCTTGGGTGGTTAAACACGATATGCACATTTATGTGCGGGAACAGAAGGTTTGGTTACGGGATACCCACCCTTTCACTCCTCTACCTATGAACAGAGAGTCAAATGATGAATCATGGATTACCCTACATGTAGTTGCCAAGCACGTTCCCTGCGCATAGGAAGAAGTGCCAAGTTATTTTAGGGCTTGCTGACATGTCCTGTCTTAAACTGTTTGGCTCATGTGAGACATAGACTACGTATGTATGAGTCTCTCAGTTAACCCGTAAACTGAGCGGAATACAAGTACTCAATTTGTGTGTGCCTTTCTCACGCCCTGTATCTTTCGAACGGAATCCTAGTTGGTTGCTCTACGACGCAAGATGTCTCTTTGGGTCCAAGGTCTCTTACAGCAAACATTCAAATTCCTCCCCTTCACCTCCGAAAGACGATGCGAAACCCCCCACGATCCTCAATATAATGGAACAAACCGCTCTCTGATAACCCAAGTTCCCGTCCAACCCGAAGAGAAAGTGGTAGCAACTGGACATATACGTCGTTTTCCAATGAGAAGAAAAGCCTGCTCTGAATGCCAAAGACTCAGAATCGAGAATGGGGAACATTCCCACTACCTCAGACCACCATTGTCGGAAGACCGGCGTTTTGGAAACGATCCATCTGCTAGCTGGAAATCCTTTAAAACTAAAGTAAAAAGTTCCTGCGTGAAACCAACAGTGACAATGGAGTGGGAGGAAGGAATGGTGAGCCAGACCGTCAATATCACAGCTGGGGAGAACAAGAAGATATCTGAAAAGGATAAAGAGATAGAAGATGTTGTTGATCACAGCTCCTCTATTGCTATATGTTCATCACAAAAGGACCAAGAAGTGAGCTCAGGCATCCATAAGCTTTACGCAATCAAGGACTGTTCCTCTGGATCAAATCCGATCGACAAAGCTCACCGAAAGCGTATCATCGCTGCATTTGATCTATCGTCGTCTTTGGATCACCAAAATATTGTTCGAACCTTCGACCTACATGAACTCAGCAACGGCAATCTTTGCGAGTCTTTCGAACGCTGCTCTGGTGGCGATCTATATTCATTAATCATCGCATCGCGTCAACTTGCACAGACCGAGGCCAACTGTTTTTTTAAACAGCTCATGCACGGTATCCATTATATTCATAAAATGGGCGTTGCTCATTGTGACTTGAAGCCAGAGAACATTCTTCTCAGCTCCAGTGGATGTCTCAAGATTTCTAACCTTGGAACCGTTGAATGTTTCCACCTTGGTAAGGAAAAAACGACCTTGCCGAAGAAGGATTGTTGCCCAAACCCTTACATTCCACCGGAACGTTATCTCGGCAGCGAATTTGATCCCAAAGCTGTGGACATCTGGGCTGCCGCCATAATCTACATCGCGATGAGAACGGGTAGGATCCCATGGAAGATGGCGAATGACAAGGACGAATGTTTCAGAGATTATATTATAGACCGCATGATTGGAAGAGTATACTTCTTCATCGAGGACATATGCAATGTATGTGACTGTTTTTTCCGTCCATTCTGAGTGGTGTACTAATTTTGCGGTCATAGGTCGCTAGCCGACGAGTCATATATTCAATGCTGGATATTGACTACGCGCATCGAGCTCAATCAACTGAAATACTTTGCTCTCAATGGCTTCTAGACATCAAAACCTGTACAGCCGCTGGATCAATATAGCTAGAGAGGTATATTCACCGGTCTGATAAGTGTCTGGCTGCGATGACTGAAGTTGCTTTGAACGATCGTTGCGGAGGAATCTCTATTTACTCATACCCTGGGTATACATATGTCCCGGTGTCCCCCGATCCCACAGATTTGCCCCAGGCAGATGAGAATGGTGATCCAATCATCAGCACAGTTGAGCCCGCGACTACAGAGCCTCCCTCTACAGCAAGCCCTGCCTCATCATCTACACAGACACCTTTTCCTACCACCGAAACACTGCCCGCCACCACAGAGGCTTTTACAACCACCGAGGTCCCCTCAGAAACTACAACGGAGTCTCCAACCTCGACGACAGATGCACCGGTCGATATTGTGACCGGTTGCAATCACACAACGAGAAACGTACCCGAAGACCCAGAGACCTGCAGCGAGTTCGTTGAACGCTTCGATGTGACAGTATCCAAGCTGATGGAGTTTAATCCCATTCTGAAGTCAAGCAATGGTAGCTGTGACTTCACGGCGGCATAGGCAAAAGGTTTAAGAACCTTCTGCCTTGGGCCCGATCAACAACAACAACCACTACTGCAAATCCCGGGCCCACGGCTGTGACTAAATGTGACACTTTTAAGGATTGCCCTAGGTGCCAGGATGGATATTATCGTTGTTGTCTCCTTGGATGTCATGGGATGCTTGTTCCTGGGTCAAATACCTGTGGGTGTATTAAGGATGGTGAGACGTTGGGTGCTTCCTGTGGATGTAAGTGATTGTGGGGAGAGCATCGAGTGTTACTTTGAGTACTTTTGAGGAGAGATAAGTGTATCATTCTTGTTATAGAAGTTTGTCAAAACTTTTGACTGTTTTGAAGATATATACATCACCGTACCCAAAGTTGCTAGAATGAGACCATGAAAGCGATGACCAATTAGAACAATCGAATTCCTCTTCTTGTCATTTATTAAGAGATAAAAGCACATCCTTTGAGAGTGTCCGTAGGTTTTCTAAAAACCGTAAATGGCAATGGAAGTTGTTATAACTCTCAGCGTGTGCTATATCGATTATGAAGAATTTTCTAGAAACCGACCGTAAAATCTTGTAAGTACTCCTCTACCTTTTGTAATTCTTACTAATATACACCTCAAAACCACTCTCTATATTGAGTATATATGGAGCGCAAACTGAAAGACTACCTAGGGTCAGCCACGCGTAAAACGGACCGTTTAGCTTGCAGCAAGTCATTAGAGATGACAAACCAGTCACGCCCAACATGACTTAGGCCCAGGCACCGACAATAGACATGCAGAAAGCACCCAAGAAGACCAAAAGACAGGCATAAACACGTCTCCTTCCACGAAGGATGCGCCAACTCTCGTCACTGAGAAAGTCTTCGGACATTAGCTCCACGAGCGAGGCAAAGATCAAAAGTCCAGCGGAAATGGCATTCATAATGCCAACAACGAGCAAACCGATTTCAGAGTCCGGACTGTACAGTCTGTGGGTTGCAAGACCAATTGCTTGTCCAATTGGCGTTCTATATGTGTGTCAGTTCTTTGATTTCTGGATGACCACATGTGTATACAAGAGACATACGTGCAACCATATGCAAGTGACATAAACCAGGGCTGAAGTTGCTTTTCAGACCAGGGAAGGGAGGCAATTCGGGATCCTAATGCTAGGCCTTCGAAAGTTTCTGCAGATTGTTTAGTTCATTCACAAAGAGGTAGGAGTATGAACAACTCACGATGGAATACGATGGCGATCAAAAGAATCACAAACTCATTCCCAATTGACACACTGAGCGACATGCCAATGAAGACACTGTGAAACAGAATGCCCATTTCAAGAAGATAAACCTGCATCGTCTCTTTCTTCTGTTTCTGCTCCGGAGTAAGAACATGACGATCTTCATCTCGCTCTACATCCGGCTGAATTGCTCCATTTTCTTTCTCGTGATGGGTTTGAACCTCAGGCGCAGATGAGACTCTGACGATTTCTCCACTTTCATCGCCCATGCGATTGATAGCCCGGCTTATGCTTGAAGATCTTCCAACCAGAGGACCCATATCACGTACATGGGGGCGGCAATCTAGTGTAGCAGAGTGCGAGCTCTGCGCTCTAGGCTCGACCGAGGTAGGATCATCGAGTTTCGCTGGAACATCTCTGTCGGAACAGGGCGAGGATGAATTCTGCGGCGAGCCGTGATTGCCCCCACGACAAATACTCTGAGCTGGACTAAATACCATCTCAATGACCGTGATAAAGAAAACACCAGCCAGTGCAATAGCACCAGGCATGGCTGGGTAATCACTTGTCCAGAAACTGGATAGACATGGGTCATTTAACGATTCGAATGCAGTAGGAAGCAGGTGTACGAATGCAGTGGCGATCAAAACGCCAGTTCCAAAATGACTAACAAAAAAGAGAAACGAAGCTGGGATATGAAGTCGCTGAAATCGAGTTGCCAGAATTGGAAATGCACATGCAATAGTCGATGTCCCTAGGATGATAAACAGCGCTGCAACGTGCAGCGGTAGATCGTACGCAGCTCCGCGAACACCACCTGTGGCGCAACTTGATCGCTTGGCTGGCTCTGGGTCTTGCTGTTCAACAGGAAAAGGTGCTTCGAGAACGAGAGGTGGTTTCGAAATGAAGTACTTGCTTAGGCTGTCGTAGGAAATCAGGGCAGAGACACACAGGACTGAGAGCAGCCACCGCGCCCAGTCCTTAAATGTTTGATACGACGAGGAAGTCTTGTTTGGATGTAGTTCTCCGCGACCAATACTAAGATTGGTCTTTTGGGGAGCGAGGGGTCCTATCCATTTAGTCAGTGATGCAAGCATAATGAGGCGAATATGACATCCATACCGGTGGACGCCTCGCGCCCCTCGTGGAGACGTTTCCCCGGATCTGATATTTCAAGCGGATGAACATAAGCCCAATTCGAAAGGCCCTGAAGCAACGCCAGTCCATTTTCATCATCCTTCTTCTCACGGGCGTTGGAAATACCAATAAGATCTTGGCGGGTCGTCAAGTCAGAAGCGAAACGCGGCGGGTTCTGATTCCACTCATCATGCAGGAGAGTATCGTCGGTCCGGGAGGGGCAATTCATGATGCCAAGGCGTTTAGCGTGGCAGCTTATATAGAGATTCTGACAGGGAGGTTACAGGGGAGAGGATTACAGTATCTGTGCGCTACAATATAAGAATAATTCACAAGGCAACATCGATTCGAGGGCTTGGCATTTGGTGGACTCCGGCCCGACTTCTTGGCAGCGGACCCTCAACTGTCTCCGTGATTCGCTCAAGCGAGCATCGGGCCGATTTTCGCCTATCTAGATTCCTTATGGTTACATGTGGTGGGTGAGAATCAGCAGCACATGGGGCCGTGAAAATACTGGGGCAATGGAAGCTTGTGATTATTCGTGATATCCGTTGATTATCATTTAGCCCAGGGAGCTTTTGTATGCACTTCGGCATCCCCGCTCTGTGACGGTGGAGGCTGTGAAGACGCCCATGGGGCTCTGGTCGGCGCCATAGGGCCAGGGGGTACCCTTGAAGTGTCTGAGATGGCAGAAGGGATTCTTGTTGCACCGCCAGGTATAACTTCCTTTCTTGTGGCGGCCCATGGAGCTGCTGTTCCACCTGTTGGCGGCACGGCCCGCGTGCCCGCCGCTGAATTGGCCCAGGGAGCCTGGGTACCAGCTCCAGGCGTAGGGCGAGGAGTGGCAATGGAGGCTTGACCGAGGTCTGGCGCGACGGGCCTTGCCTGAGGCCCAGATGTTGCGTGAGCCGTGGAAGGAGGAGGGATGGCATTAGGATCGTAATCCCAGCTAAACAGACTTCCAAAGGGGAAATGCTGAACCACTGGGAATTTGGAAAGAACTTCTGCGTTGTACATTTTGACCATTCCCTAGAGACTTCGTGTTAGGGCCAACGCTTTCCACGGACAGCAAGAAACACAAACCTTGTTGATCTTGCCCCAGCCAGTTTGAATGCCCGAGATATCATAGAGAATGCGACTGTGTTCCCAGAAAGGGCCCTTCTTCACATCGTAGATAAAACCGATTGCAGAGAAGTACAGGTTAGTTTCTCGTTCTTTTTCAACGATATTTGCCTTGACGACTCCGCTTGGATCAGGGGAATCAGGCAGAGAGCCCTCTTCGGGTGTCAAATCAGAGTCGGTGATTGCGGGCGAATACTGGGCAGACCCAAATATGTAAGGGATAAAGGAGTGATCATCCAGCCCCCAGACTCCGTGGGAACCCGCGGGCTCAAGGGTGTATGTTTTAATGAGTTTCCTGATCAGGTCCAGATATCTAGGCAAAAGTTATTAAACAATGAAGCATGTTGTATGTGGTAGAACCATTCGCGGACGCACGGCTGAATGACCCCGATAACAATAGCTCGTTCTTCCACGCCAGGCTCGGCCTTGGGGAATGCATTCAACTTCCACAATCCACCCAGGAAAGCGAGGAAGCTCAATTCATGACCAGTACCGTAGTCTAGGCGCTGTCCGCTGCCCCAGCTGCCCACGAGGTATGCTTTCAATTCTTCTCCTGCGGTCACACCGTGCCCGTCTGGTGACACTTTCTGTAAGAGCTCTGCAGGTAAGCATTCTTTTAACAAGTCTGGCGTGCGGCTCTCCACCACCTCGCACCATCTTCGGAAGCTTATATTTCCAAATCTTCGTGGGCCAGTATCGGGCGGGACCTCCTGGATGATATCTTCGAGGCTCAAGAGAAGTCGCTGCAATTGTCGGATAGGAGCGGAGAATTGAATCGCATCACTGTTGATGGCCCAGGATTGGGATGTGCCATCGCCTAATTTCAACGGGAACATCGATCGGTTAAGTTGTAACAGCCAAGTCATGATATCAGTATAGGCTTTTGAGGTGAGGAAGGCCGATACATCTTGAGAGTCGTGGATCTTCTTGGTCGGGGCAGTGAAGACATGCGGTGCAGAGGGGTCCAAAGTGGACAGCACACGAATAGGTGGGCCATTTTTAGCCATGATAGTTGGGGGGAGGTGAAGAGAGAAAGTTGGAGGGGCACTCCGCATGCGGGATGATGTTATGGGACTCCGACTCCACACAAGCTTCCTCCCTTGCCTGTTTTTCTCCCGCTTCCCACGCGCAAATATGCCCAAGAGAGCCAAACCTCGGTCTACGGATGTCTCTCTGAGTTATCTCAACAATGTCAACGCAGAACCCAAGAGACGCCGCACAGTTAATGAACCCACCATTTACGATTTCCCAACCTCGCCGGAACAACCTCGAGACACGCGAAAGGTTCGACACACCCGGCTCAGCGAGCCAGCGACGCGCTTTAGGAATCTAAGGAATCGCCAAAAGGGCGTTGATCCATCGCAACAAAGCGCGACCCTTCGTAGCCCTTCCAACGAAGAACAAGAGTCACCCAACGACGCGCAGTCCGAGGCCGACGACAATCAATCTGCCGAGTCTGAAAATATTGATGAATCTACGGGGTCACATAGAACCAAAAACGAGACGGAAAACATTGGCGAACATCAGGCAGACGACAGCGACGAGAGGCAGCCCACTTCACCCGCGCCTGCCATCCATTCCACCATTGAAGGCCTCTTCCTACCCAAAGGCGCCCAGGAGGAAGGTCAGGAGCCTGGAAATGGCGGGTTTGTATCTATCAATGGCCCGCGGCGCGTAAGTTCTCGGAACTCCCGCTCTCGACCCCGTGCTAGCGACCTCTTCCCAGCAAAATTACCCGAGAAGACCGGGGCGCAGAATGACGGAGATGAAAATAGTTCACCTGTCTCTGTGGATGGGTATTCCCATGGAAATCAAGGCGGCAGCGAGTCTGTTGAGTCCGATATTAGCGAAGAAATCGTGAAGGAACGGCCGGACAGTGACAAAAATAGTGTGGGGGAGGGCGAGGAGGAGGAGGAGGAGGAGGAGGAGGAGGAGG